>NC_081134.1:14666569-15304467 GCF_958295425.1 Solea solea
TTAATAAGATTAGTTCTTAACTGTGACTTGTGTTTGGCTCTGCAGGAATTTGTGTAAGGACCTAAGAATGACCCAGTGAATGCTTATTTCCCTCCATTTTTACTGCAAAGTAGAAATGGATATTTCTCTCAACTGTCGACTGCCTTGATTTATTTCTTGTTTTCACATTATTTAAATGCAAATACCATCCATCCATCATCTACCGCTTTATCCTCCACCAGAGGGTTGCGGGGGGTGCTGTGTCAATCTCAGCTGACATAGGGCGATAGGTGGGGTACACCCTGGACAGTTTGCCAGTCCATCGCAGGGCCACACACACATAGAGACAAACAACCATTCACTCTCACACTCACACCTATGGTCAATTTAGGGTGTCCAATTTACCTAATCCCCTAAATGCAAATACATCAAATAAAAATAAGTTACTGTTGTCACATTTAAAGGTGTAATCTGCAGGGTCAAAGTAGACTTTTTTTTTAACTGATATGACCTAGAAAAGCTCTGGTGTGATTAATTAGCTGCGTGAATAAGGAGAATAGATACAAAGGCAAGACAAATATTTCACTCGTAAGGAGAATGTATGATTATTGTTCCTGGGTAAAATGAGTTAAATTTATTTTATTTGATTCATTGACTTTTTGAGAGGTCTGCATGTCTGCATGTATTATCTATATCAATGGCAAAATGTGACATCAACGTTGGCCAGATGGTGGCACTAGAGTTTTAGTTAGTTCAAGTGACTACAGCTTGATAACCAATAGTTGAGTATTTCACATCCACATATTTTAAAAGCAGTAATTGACAGTTTTAATATTATCAATCTATTAATCAGAAGATTCCTTCATTTCAACTGAGGGCTTCAGTCAGCTTAAAAGAGTTGCAAAATCAAGTGTTAGACAAAACATTCAACTCCTGTCAATAAAACTACTTGGTGGACTCACTATCACACAACCCAATTGAAAGCTGATCAAGCATTATTGCACAGACTCTGAGCTGACCTGTGGACTGCATGATTGTTATATTGATCTCATGATGTACACCCACCTCTCTATCTGTGTTTGGATTTAAAGAAATACTGATAAAGGCCTCTGTTTTCAACTTAAGTGGCAACACTAATAAAATAGCATATGCCATAGGCAGAATAAGAAATGAAGCATGAAAATAAAATCAAGGCAGTAAAAGAGCATTGCTAGTTAATGGAAATATTTTATAAATAGCAGGACATACTTGCATTAAATTCCTGTGTAAATCATCATCATAGCTGCATTGTATTAGCTGGTGTTAAAGTCCAGTGTTGTTTACAGAGCTGTCAGTTTTCCATCATGCCTCTTATAATTGATTACTAACCATGTGCATTTATAGCTAACTTGATAGATGTGAATGTCAATTCAGCAAAAGTAAGTTTCAACATACAGGCACCTACACAATAATAATAAAAAAAAGAAGCAGCACTTAAACAACAGATACTGTTTTATTACTGATGAATTTGTTCTTTCTTTCTCATTCTGTTCAATTGACATAGTCAAATCGACCATTCATCATAACCCAAAAATAGTTATATAAGACAGAGAAAATGCAGTAAATCACTTTAATTGAGATGCCAGAACTAGCAAATGTGGCCTGGATGTTGAGAAAAATGAATTCATTGTTGAGTTTAAAACTATTTAAAGTGCTTGATTGTTAAAAAGCTGCAGGACTTTTTTAACAGTACAAACCCATAACGTCTGAAAAGAAAAGGTGGAATCAGTGATTTTGACAAAAAAATTTCAGTCAAAGTATTGACATTTTGTGTCAACAATTAACTTACAGTATAAAGTGTACTTCTTATATATGCTGCTAATTTTTTTCATTATAATAGTAAAATGGATGAATATCTTTGTCAGTTGTATTTATTTTATAGATTAACTCTTATTTGAATCAATGGTAGCAGTGCTGCTTACTACACCATCATATAATGTGTATAAAAACCATTTATGAAATGTAGATATACTGCTCATAAACATCAACTATGGTGTTTTGAAGTGAAGCGGTATCTAATTCCCTGTGGTTAGTAATCAAAATAGCATTATGTTGCATACAGTGTGTCATTATTCTCATCAGCACTACTTTTATCTCATAAAATCTGCCTGCTTGTTTCCTTTTAGGGCTGAACAAATTAAATACAATATCTAATTGCACATATGTTTTGCTATATAGGTTTTTTGCTTTATAGATTTAAATTGCGATTGACACACCGCACCATCAAAATATGTGGCCACTTTTCTTCCTCTCCTCCATCTGAAAATGTAAACAATTATTGAATAACACTTAAAGTCTATCAATTCAAAAAATAAAATATAGCTTTTTAGAGACTTGGCTGCATTCATCAAGTTTTCGAGAAAACAAATGTGTAAACATGGTCTCATACATAGGTAATAACCGGCCATTCGTTGAATAATAATCAATGTAGATTATTTAAAACGAAAATAACCTGTTAATCGGCCACACAGATTAATCTGTATACATTAATTGTACTTTTTTTTCAGTTGTCATAAAACAATACAATCAACGCTGGGTTTTTAAATATGCAGCCTTTGCAATTTTAGTTTGAAAACGTTTAATTGTTCAGCCCTACACCTACGATTATGTTAAAAGCACACAAGTGATCAATGTAATTTGGTGTGTGTACTGAAATAGCCCAACATTAGGAGCAGGCAGCCAACCCCGGTGGTCACGTGGTGCAGCAACGTCACTACTAGGGTAGAGATTTGTGAAGAATAAGCAGGCAGATTGAGAGGCAAAGAGCCCCACAGGAGGTGCGCTACTTTCTGTTATTTCGCATCGTCCCTTGTTTCTTTGCTTTGGGTGTTTGTTTTTTTCCTGGCCAGACAGAGAACAGAATATCTGTTCGACATTTTAGAGACCCAAATGCCCGGTCCCACCCAAGCCCTTTCCCCAAATGGAGAGAATAACAACGACATCGTCCCGGACAACGGCACCAACATCATTCCTTACAGGAAAAATACAGTGCGGGGAGAGCGCGCCTACAGGTAAACCAGTGAAATGCCGCATGTGATTTCATGTAAGAATAAAAAAGATAATTAAAAATGGTGCAGACAGAACCCTGCATTCTGGCCTCCCCCTCCTCTTCCTTCTCTTCCTCCTCGACGTGTGTCGGTTAAGCTTTGCTCCCATCCGCTCTTCTTCCCCTGCTGTCTCCCAGTCTCCTCTCATGTTAGCCCTGTGATTATGGTGTACATTTTTCGTACGAAACCTTGGTTTGGGCTGGCGTGTAGCAAACGGAGCTGTCGTTGGCTGCTGTGTAATGTTGTGTGTGTGTGTGTGTGTGGGGGGGCAGATTTTTTGGAGCCGTGGAAACGGTGCAGCTTGTCAAATGACAGGAGTGCACCGACAGTTGCTAGAATATTCCCATCGTGACATGGCGCCCCACAGTTACGTGATTACACCACCTCTTATATCACAGTTAGTGTCTGTGTGGAACGATCATTTCATGCACAGACTCATCAGTACTTGTCACACAAACCTGTATATCACCCCTGTTTTGTTTGGGTGCAGGCATCAGCCCAGCCCTGTCCCGGCTAACAAAGCATGCTAGCAGCAGCACACATGAACATCCGCTTTGTTGACATGGGATCCTCTGGCCCAGTTTCCTTCCTCCCTTCTCAGAGAATCTCTGTTCCAGCAGTGCTGCCATAGCCCAAATTTAATGATGAAGGGTTATTATTATCCTGCCTACCCTGGTGTGCTAGTTCTTGTGCAGGCAATAATGATTTGGGGAGATTTAATACCATACTAATCATGATTGAATGCATAGGTCTGTGCTGCTGTTGAGGAAGTTGAAATGTTGTGGTGTTTTGGAGAAGACCTAAAGGATGACTGCACTAGATCTGGAAGATGTGGCCAAAAAGGTCATCACAATAAAAATGTTCAATTTCTCAATTAATTGATTATAAATATCAGATGATAAAGGGTTGATTGTTTTTTTTTTTTGCTTAAGTGAAAGGCAAAGAAATTGTAATTTATTTCAATAAAACTTGTTAAACAGAAATGTTTTGCACATCTGAGGTGAAGTGTTAAACCTCAAAGTAAGCATGAATATACTGTACATTGAATATTTGTTGAATTGCAATTGAAGAAAGACATATCACAGAGTAATTGCCCAGCCATAAATCACACACTGTTTACTGTTTTTATATAAATAAAATACTATTAACACCTTTCTGTACAAATTATACATAATTGTAGTTTAAAAGCACCACAGACTGCAGCAATGTGGTATAGATAATGAATACTTTAATGAATCGGGTGGACGATGTGCAATTTTCTCTACATGATCTATGAAATTGGTAAAATAAAAAAAAATGTTCTACTGTGCATGGTATACTTAGGTTAGCTGCCAAGACGTATTTAATTTGTGTAATGATTTTTCTGCTACTAAGAGCTAAGAAATAAATTTGACTGAAAACCCCCTTGTACTTACATCCATGGGTCACTCTGGCCATGTGGGTAAATGCTACTGATAAAGATCATTTAATAATGCAGTCTTGCTGTGTGGCTTCCCGTGTCATAGGGTAAACCGAACAGTTCAATTAAGCAATCACTGATGTGATGTGAAGTTGTTTTTAATAAAAATCAATAAAGCTGTTCAAAATAGCTTGCTAGATTTTCCACCAGGCTTTCATTTGTTCAGCTCCCTCCTGTTTTAGCATTGCTTTTCGCAAGTTTAAAGTATTAAATGTTATTGTCTTTCTGTTGCAGTTGGGGGATGGCGGTCAACGTATATTCTACCTCAATTACCCAGGAGACTATGAGCAGGCATGACATTACTGCCTGGGTAAACGATATTCTCTGCTTAAACTATACGAAAGTGGAGCAGCTCTCCTCAGGTGAGAACTGAACCAAAACGTTTCTCTCTTTCTCAATCACATGCTGTACCCTCTACTTCCTGTGTATGTTTGCAAAGAGACAATATGAGATGGGTAACGTGTTTTGGAGATTACGTCTTTTGGGGTTGATTCATTTTCTGTGTAAACTGACAGTTAAAGCAACTTGTGGAAACAAGCTCACCTCTTGCTGGCAAACAGTTGTCTATAAATAAACTTGTAGCCTGCCGTGCTCTCCTGCTGTGACCAAGTAATCCAAATCCAATTTCAGTCACTATCTTGAGACACAAACAGAGCTTTGCACACTCACACTGGTTTAGGTGTAAGTTTTTTTTTCAATGTGAATCACTTCTTGTGTGTTGTCTTGTCAGATTTGTGTAATCTGATCCGGTTACCCACTACCAGGTTAAGCTGGTGTTTTCAAATGGATAAAAGTTAAAAGTTAGGCAGTTAATATAAACCATGCCACCAAGAACATGCATTAATAGTTTTCTTTTTAAGGAAAAAATGTCAGTGGTCTAGACACAGAAATGGCTCCCAGGCTTTTTGTTATTCCAGGGGATTTTTGTCATGCTAAAACAAACAGACGTGATAAATCCAAGCCTGTGGCGTCAATGTGTTGTACATTATACACCCAACTAACTCCTTATTACATTTTTAGGAGCTGCTTATTGCCAGTTCATGGATCTGCTCTTCCCTGGCTGCATCAGTCTTAAGAAGGTTAAGTTTCAAGCCAAACTGGAGCATGAGTACATCCACAATTTTAAACTGTTGCAGGCGTCCTTCAAAAGAATGAATGTGGACAAGGTGGGTTTTGCAGAAAATTGCTTGGAATCTTATTTTGCTTATCTTCAGTATTATTCATTTAAATTATCTTCCACAAAATATGTGGTTGAATTTACATGTTTTGTACTCCCCCCCCCCCCCTCCACCTTGATTCAGATCATTCCTGTAGAGAAACTGGTCAAAGGCAGATTTCAGGACAATCTTGATTTCATCCAGTGGTTTAAGAAGTTCCATGATGCCAATTACGATGGTAAAGAATATGACCCGGTTGCAGCCAGACAGGGTCAGGATGCCATCCCACCACCTGACCCCGGGGAGCAGATCTTTAACCTGCCGAAGAAGTCTCACCACGCAGCCAGCTCTCCCACTGCAGGTACACTTCAAGTGATTTGTTTTTTGATGGTGGTAGAAGTGTTTTTCAGAAACACTGATTTAAGTTGCTCCAACATAAATGCTTGTGGCCTGACATGTCTGCCGATATATAAATACTGTATTTATATACTATATTTGTATTTATATAACAAAAACTCTAAACAACTCTATCTAAATTCTCATCACTTCCAGAGTTACTCTTTTGATGGGCAATTACATCATACCTCCCTTTTCAACCAATTTTATTAAATCTGTTTTTGACAGAAATACACATTATAGTAACAATTTTTGCTGGCCTCGTCATCTTTCTGCAGTCAAAGTAGAGCAACTTTCTGCTCTCATATTTATTCCCTGAACTTAAAATCTTCACGACATAACCTTCATTCATTACACAAGCACCAGCCTCTCACAACACAACACAGACACACCCTCTCACACACGCATGTTAAGCTCAGTCTTCCTCTTCTCCTTTTGGTTCTAGAGACAGCCAATCACGAGCACTTTCAGATCTCAGTCAGACAGCATGCTGGATGCTTATTGGCTCTTTGTTGCTGATGAATTTAACTCCTTAGGCACTGAAATGTGATACTGAATGCAAACAAATGCAACAAATTTTCAATATCAGGAAGTGTGTGTGACACCCAGTCGATACCAGATTGTACTGATGTTCAATACCCAGCCCTGCCCTTGAGTAATGAGCTTTTTATTTGCTTCCAGGAGCGTCAAGGTCAACCTCAACCACCCCCAAAACCGCAACACCGACATCCCGACCCTCTTCAGCCAAAAAGGTCCCTGCAATTACAACTCCAGCCAAAGGGGAGAAAGACCTGGAATCACAGGTCACACAGCTTACAGAGGAGGTTGGTATATGTTTATGGAGAATCAGACAATAATTATTTTTATTCCTTATCATCAATTTTCATCAACTTATTTATCAATCTACTATGTCAATTATGCCTCTACCGTCCACTTCACATTCTGTAGACTTGTCAAATGCTCTGTATTTGGTAGAGGGAGGATTTAAAAACATCTATCACAACAACAACAAAATGACAGTGAAATAAAACGAAACACTCTCACTTGTGGCTCCTTATTAAGCTGCATTTAATTGCTGTAAATACATGTACAAATACATTATCTATTACCTACTATCTAACAAATTTATTTAAGAATTAATAGAAATACTAGAATATCCTGTTTGTCTATGTATGTGGACTGTCCAGGGTGCACCCCGCCTATCGCCCTATGTTAGCTGAGATTGGCACAGCCAAGAATATCCACAACAGACAAACAAACACATTTCCAAAATGAGAAATGATTGTCACAAACACACATGGAATCACTTTGCTTCTTACCACACCAACATAAGACTATTCATTGTTCATTCTATGCATCCTCTTTGGATACAATACATTCTATGCCACTCTTCATCTGAATACTGACTTGAAGTAATGCATAATAATACTTGTCTATATTGTTTAGGTCTGCTAATAGAGATACTACTGGCTTTGACATAATATATGGCGTGTCTATTGTGATTCATTGTAGAACGAAACATTAGACATGCAGATATATTCAAGAGGCACTGTACATGGCTGAGAGCTACACATACACGGTCCAGTAAAGAAGAAGATGTGTGTGTCTAATGTAATTGTTCCAACATGCTTCTGCACATGTAGACAGGTCCAAGATGTAGTTTGCTCATGTAGTGTGGTCTGCAGCCAATGAAAACCTACCGTATCTCATTGAATATTGTTTTGTTTTTGGTGGTAATACGAAAGATGAAGCATATATTCGTGAATAGACAATCTCAAAATCAGTTGCAGCCCATTGAGTGATAGGTTGGGCAATGTTTGGTTTTAGCAATACTTTTCTACACATGTTATGTAAGAGTTGTGCACTCTAGAGTCTAGACAACTTGCATCAGTTGCATAATAGAATCTCATGCTGGTCTCACTCAGTGCTGTGCTAGTCACTGTGATTGTTCAACTGATCTTATGACTTGTCACAATATCAATTGGGTTTGGATTCTCCAGTATCCCTGTAGGCCAGTTTAACTGTCCGTTCCAGCGCTGATGCAGTTTGCTGAAAAAGCATTTTCAAAGGGATAAAGCAGAGAATAAGATACATGAAACTGTAATAAATGAATTACAAATCGTTAAAAATAAATAAATAATGTTATGATATTTGTTTTAGGTGAACCACTTACAGTCGACACTGAAAGGGGTGGTGAGTGAGAGGGACTACTACTTCAGTAAGCTGCGAGATGTGGAGACGTTGTGCCAGGAACATGTTGACGAAAATGCTGAGCTGGTGGCGCGGCTAATGGAGATCCTTTATGCCTCAGAGGAGCAGGTCGGTCATTCTGGGATCAATAATTTTTTTTCTGATAAGTGTACCATGTGCAAGTGTCATTTTTTTGCTGGTGGTAATATCATGTGAAAGTTCTTGTGCAGTTGAAATAAATAAGATCACAGATCGGCATGTAATCATGTGTGTTTGCTACAAAGAATTCTTAACACGTGTATCCTTTTTTCTTTTTTTTTCTCATAGGATACAGTGGAGGAGGCTGAGGGTGACGGACAGGAAGTAGACCAGCAAGGTCAGGGGGAGGAACAGGATGAATACTGACTGCCACCATCCTTCACTACAGTTACACCCCTGTTTTTAATATGTGAGAACTGTTGAACGGATTTTTAATTTTTCCTCATGGTTCTTTTTGTTGTCTTCTCCAAGACTGAGCACATGAAGCAACCTTCCTGAATAGAAGCACTATTACAGCTGTTATTTTTTTGTATCCTTTTGCTCACTGTTCAATGTTTTTGTGACTTTTGGTGAACTGCTGTGGCAGGTTTGTGGTGACGACCTCCACCAGTAGACAAGCTCAGACCATCACAGACGTTTTCCGAAGACTGTGCGTGGAAAAACGTCAATTCAAATCCTGCAGTAGATGTGATGAAATGCTGAAATTTAGACAGGTAAATGTTACCTGTCACTGCAAGTGTTAACTTCCCCAGCTTCTGTCCTTTTTCCACTTTTATTTTGTTTTTATTTTGCATATCAACAATATCAATCACAAGAATGCAATAAGCAAAGCCCTAAAAGGGCTCATTGTAGCTCTTATTTAACCTCCTTCCATATGTTGCACTGACATTTGACTCTGTATTGGACAATCTGTCCATAGACTTTCACCATATTTATTATTGTAAAGCCTTAGAAATAGTGAAATATTTTGAATTGCAGCCTCATGAAGGAGGACAATACAGTTGATTGTAGTGTATAATTCCAATTTATGACTGTTTGACAGCTATCTTTGCAAAATACAACATTTTAGATAATCTGTACACTCCAGACTGATACTCACACCATACAAGTTTGGTGTTAGGCTAAGAAAAAATAATTTTATTTGTCCTTAACATAGGGAGGGAAGAATCATTATTGTGGACTAGTCTTCTTAACATGATGCAGCGTTTTAAGTTTTAAATCTCATCTGGAACCTGTGGTTAGTTCAGATTTGGGCTGTTTGTTTAGTTCCGAGGTTTTTCTTTCAACCACTGGTCTTAGGGAGATGAGTCGGTTCACTGAGTAATTTGCCATAGTATATTCCAGTAAGTACATTGTATACTCTTTTTCTTAATATTGCATTTACTAATACTGAATTGGGCAGTGCACCATGAGGCTTTAGTCCTATATTATTGTGTAAATGAAAAGGAATGTAAACTTGTACTGTCAATAATTATTGAATGGTAAATGTTTTTCTTTCCATGTCCCACTCATTATGCATTCCCCAAAAACTGTGTTGCATGTTTGCATTTTATTTGTGAATAACTTGACTGGCTTTTTACATATTTAATAAAAAAAACAAAAAACAAACATTATGTTAAGTGAGCTTTTGTATGTTTAACCTGCTATTTGAAAGATGTTGCAATTTGGGTGGATTTGCTGAAATAAAATTATGTTTTGAGTCCATGTGAGGTTGTCGTGTCACTCCAGACAGTCAGATTTTGAAGAATTCAATAAGCTGTGCCTCATGTTAGAGGTTTGATGGTGGTTGCAAGACAAGAGACAGAAGGTTCCATTTCAGTTGTGTTTTTCAAGTATTTCATACGCTTCATACCCGAAGGGAGGAGCTGCGTTAAATACTGAGATACTAAGATAATAAAAAAAGCGGCATAAAAACACAATGTGAACTGAAGTGATGTTAAAATTGTGCGATGGATACACAATGTATGATGTATCAACATCTAAACGTTTTTCAATTCAAAGCTTGTAGGTTAAACAGCATACTGTATTTTATTAGGTTTAATCATGATTTTACACAATTTTTAAGATGAAAACTGTTGTCAGTGTGCAGAAGCTTAGAACATTTTAATGTAAAATGCAGCAGTGAAAAGTTGCTATATTTAAAATGGGGTTTAGTGCTTTACTTTTTGTACTTCACTCTTATTATTCCATAGCTGTATTAGTTTAGAACATTTGATAGAATACATTTTACAGGTAAATGACCAAATATATACACTCAACAATAAACGTACATTTGTGTACCTTTATTTTATACTTTTGACTTCTTTCACTGAAACACACGTTCTCACGTTATTCTTTACTTTATTATCGCTTTTATTTCCTTTTCGTATTTTGAACGTACAGCCAGGTACAGCTACCCGCCTCTGGTACACGCCGTCGAATAATCAAACGCACCCCTCTCTGTCTGCAATTTGATTGAGCAACAGCAACAACTTCAGTTGTGCATGTTAGTTAGCTGTACGTGCACAGTAATGAGTAGTGGGGAGCCGGCGAACCGCCACTTTACCAGAATAGGTTGATAAAACAGAATTAGCTGTCTGACATGTGAACTTCAGCTGTGATATGAACTTTGTTTTATCGCCATGTCTCACAGAAAGGTAAGTAAACCTGCTTGCTTGCTAGCTAAAGTGTTAGCCACTTATTGCTAACCTCAGTGGCTAGTTTGCTTGAGCAACACTTGTTGTCAGCTGCAGTTGCCTCAGTCTACATCTGAGTGGAATTTCACTGCCAGCCACGTATATTCAAATGTATATTGAAATGACTGCACCACGACACAGTTATGCAACTATAACAATTTATCTGACACAATAAAATCCGTTGGAATTACAATGAACGCCACCGTCCGCATCATTGCTGATTTTTAGAATATTCTTTCAAAGCAAGTGGTTAATTTAATGGGATGAAGCAACGTTAACCTGACTCTAGTGAATTCTGTGCAGCGTAAAAAGTATCCCAGGGATCTGCAGTGTGTCCTTTTCCCGGATGATGTCATTGACGGTGCTCCACGTATGAAGAGAGAGCCTTCATCTCTGTCATCAGGTTCTTCAGCCAAGAGCTGGGAGAAATGTGGTGGCAGCTTTCTGGAGTCTCCTGTAGTAAAGGTCGGTAGTGAGGTGCCTTCACTGTTTCTTCACTGTTGTTTATAGTTAAGTTTTGTTAACACAAAAACTCAGTAAAAAGTTATCAATTTAATTTTAAAATGGCTGAATATTTTCTGTTCCCTGCTGGTGAATGTTACATTTTACGAATTTTCAACAAGTGATGAGTGGAACTTTCATTCATTGATTGATTCATTAATTTAGTTAATCTGTCATTCATCTGAATCTGTGTCAATGGGTTATGAGTCTTTAGTAACTAGTGGTTCCCAATTTCTTTTTATGGGGCCCCACTTTTTAAAGATGACATACCACCATGACATTATTCACATATATAGTGACACAGTTTTAGGGCTGCAATGATGAATGGATTAATAATCAATTACTAAATTGATCTTCAACTATTTTAATAATTCTGTGAATAGTAAATGTGAATATATTCTGATTTCTTAGCTCCAAATAACATTTGACATTTGGGATCATCATCATTTCAATGTTTTGGAAAACACTGATCGACATTTTAACATCAACAAGTAAATAATGGACAGATTAATCCATTTTGAAAATGAACTCTTGTTACAACCCTACACAGTTTTATTTATTTAATTAGATTTTTTTTCAGGTTTGTTTGCCTGTTTATTGTCATGTTGTTCTTCTGCAATTTTATTGTTTGCTTTGAATTTCCAAGAGAAATACTACATATAATGTGTGATGAATCACAACTTCAGTTTGTATTATTCCATAATTAAAAGTAAAAGGCAAATTAATTTGGCAACTCCCCCCAAAAATTCCCCACAATCCATCTGCATGATCCCCTAACTTTTCCTATGCAGGACCCACAGAATAAATCAGATGCATAACTGACCATGATATAATCTCTAACAATTGCACTTGGGTTAGGGTTAGGGCTGCAACATTATTGACCACTACATTATTTACTGTTTTGATCACTTTATGGCTTTGAGTGTTGACCTCTTCTGTAATCTATTTAAAAGTTAAAATTGTGTTAATTGAATAATTACATTTCCAGGAGTTATTTTTATATACATCTGAGAATTCCAGTCAAAAATATGATACCAGGTTCATCAAGTTAATATATTTAAATCATATCTAATAATGGCTAACCTCAGGGTTTGTTTCCAATTATTCTTTGACCACTATGAACATTTTACAGTCTGTTTTGTCATAAAAGGCTTTGAATTTGTTCAGTGGTGTTGATTATTTTTTGTTTTTGTCACAGAACCTCAAGTCATCAGGAAGAACTCTGTCTGCAATACGAAAGTTGTCACCTGCTTTAGGTAATTCATGCAACACAGTGGTTATAAAGGCTGTAAAGCTCAGCCATTATTGACAAACCTCAACTTTTTCCCCCTTAATTTAGACAGCGGGAAGTGCACACATACACTTACCGATACCACCAGTGTGGATTTGTATATAAATGTATCCTGGTGTAGAGTTACTCAGAGACATATCTCATATATCTTTGTTTCTTATTGTTTACCTTCTCTGTATTGTAACTATAATACATCTTCCTTATGTATGTGTTTTCCCAGTGCAGACCAGTGGCCTTCAATGCAATGAAGACCCGGTGCAGATCACATGGAGCTCCAGTGACGGTGAACAGTCTGACACTGAGACACAGAAGCAGCATCTGACCAGAGTTAGTGCACTGCAACAACGTCCTCATCGACCCTCGGCTCCCATTCGGTCTTACACCAGAGAACCATGCCTACTCAGCTCTGATAAAGGTAAAAAGACATATCAGTTTTCTGACTCAGAGATGCAGTAGATTGATATCCTCGACATGTTGATTTCCAGTTAAGTTGCCTTTTTTTGTTTCATATAAGCTGCATATTAGAGCTGAGCAGATAAACAAACATGTGTAAACAGTGTAAATCCTTTTTTCATCCTATGAGGAACTTTGATCACGTCATAAGAGCCAAGCAATATTTTCTTTTTCTATTTTCTTTTCCTTAGACGACCTCCCTGTTATAGACTCGGACAGTAATCTGGACGAGTCTGACAAGGACGCTAAAGAGGACAGTGGACAACAAATATCTGACTGTGAATCCGAATCCTCTGATGGACAGAAGAAATTGATTCCCAAATCAACAAATGTAAGTGAGCTTCATTTATTCCGCTGGAAGCTCAGAATTATTTAACCTGGCATGTAGAACACCTGATGCACATTGGTCCACCTGAAGATAACCTCCTTTCAATGTTGTGTCAGTGGTGTTATTTCTGCTAAAGGACACTAGATGGGGCCATACACTTTCTTAAGCTCTATCCAGCTAGTTTCTCTGTCCATGTAGCTGATACTGTATATTTATTTAGATGTAGAAGTGTATGTCAGCTGCCAGCGCACGTAGCTGCCTTAGGCACAAGCATGTGTTGGTGAGACACCAGGTGATATTATGTCCATTGTGTACATTGTAAATTACAGCGTGAAAGACTTCATACTTTCATACCTGAAATGTTCATACTTTCATACTTTTTACCTGAAATTTAAAATTATATTCATGCATCATTCATATCTTGATACTGAAATGAATTTTAGATTTAACATGTATTACTTTATTTATTATTGCATTATACCTACTTGGATTTGTTTTACTTCTATTGTTTTACAGTTTCTCCACCAGATGGAGTATTGCGCTCATGTTTTAATGTCCTCAAATAACCTGACAGGCTCCAACCAGCAGCTGCACTGAGCACATTGTAGATTCAAGTTCCAAACTGTCAAAGTTCACAACATAGAGGTAGCAATAAAGCGCTGAGTGAATCTCTTATTCACTTATCTGAGGCAGCTATCAACACATGATGAAGATTCATCATTTGAACTGACAGCAGCTTCATTTGAACCTCTGAAATCAAAACGTGTTAAGAGCGAAATATAGCTATATTATTGACTATCAATTGAATGATTTAGTTCTCCCTAAATGGGGGGATTTTGTGCTTTTAACAAGACAAATCAAGTGATTCAAAGATGTAGCCAAGGGCTCTTGGAAATCTAAGGGCCATTTCCACTGACATCTTGGACCAGACTTTTAATGGGAAAGTATTTTAGTGAACACAATTCTTCTGATTATATAATTAGTAAACGTGTTATCTTTGTATTTAATCTTGTGTGTGCTTCTCTGTTGACTCCTTTTCAGAAGTAATTCAGGAGCAGTGTTTGTGAAAGGCAGGGCTCGCGTTGAGAGAATGTAAAAGGAGTGGTGTGCTTGGGCCTCAGACCACACAGCACAAAGGGTTATCGCAGCGCGTGCACACCGACACACACATACACCAACATGTAATCGATCTAACGAGTGCCAGATCACTGAGGTGTCTTTCGAGATTGTGCTTCATAAAAAAAAATATCAATGAAGAGAGTGTGTAAGCTTCGTGAGTCATCTCTAGTACACTACAGTACAGCACGGTGTTGATGAAACATTATTAATCATGTAATTAAAAGGTGGGATGGATTAAAGTAACCACTGTCTT
The DNA here is from genome assembly GCF_958295425.1 of Solea solea. Lineage (NCBI taxonomy): Eukaryota > Metazoa > Chordata > Actinopteri > Pleuronectiformes > Soleidae > Solea > Solea solea. The sequence goes on from NC_081134.1 coordinate 14,681,496, forward strand.
GAGTGTGCAGGCAGTTTGTGCAGAGGAAGCATATCAACAGATAAACATCACCCTCACAGACCCAGCTACTTCCTTTTGTCACAGTTTATTTGCTGCTATCAGCTCTCTGGTGTCAGAAAAGATTGAGATCACCCAACAGGACGCTGGAGGTCAGAGGCCCACTAGATGACTGGTTGCACTTTTTTATATATGGGTTGTTTCATAGGCAGCTTGATTAGCGTGTATTCACAATCACAATTTTATATTATGCGTTTGTGTTGATCCATCCTCATATTCTAGGGCTTTATTTTATTATAAGCACACGTTTTGATGTAATTAGAGGAGCAAAATGGATTAACCTAGTTTGAATTTGCTTATTCAATAGTCCTGTAGCGCCAAATGTAAATCAAACTGGATCTAACAGGTTACAGAGGGGGAGGATCGCAGTTCAGGTCATTTTATTACTCTAGATAAATGCATGGCTGAGTCACTTGACATATGTCTGCCAGATATCTGTGTTATTGTGCTAACACTGTTAGTGGATAGGTGGAGCTGTGAGTTAGGGCCACTTCCCAAGTGCTCAGTCCAAGTCCCTGAAGAACAGTCTCCACCATCACGTCAGGTTTTTGCTGGATCTGGGCTGTACCATCAGAGCAGGACCATAAACATAATTTTACTACTGTTTGTTCAGGTAAACATGAGAGTGGAAGAGGCTGCACAGAGCTGTGCACTTACAATGCTTTTAGTGCCGGGTGAGGACATTTTTGAGCCAGAGCCAGGAACATAGTGTTCCTTTTTCTCTGTGGCTGGTTGGAGTGTGACGTCTGCTGGCACCCCGCCTAGCAGGGTCAAGTTGATTCAAATAAGAGAGCGTGTTGGCTGACAGAGCCTGGTATGCTGGTCTTGTCAGCACATGACAAGAACTCAGGTTTCTCATGGATTTTTCCATGAGAACTGATTCCCTCAGGTGTAGTGTGCAGTGATACAGCAAAAAAGATTGCTCTGTTACCGTATCATGTTGTTATTAGTCAGCCTGCCAGTGTGTCAGTGTACCATAACCACACACCGCATCAGTGAGTTCATTGATTTTTTTATTTGATCTTTGTTGATTCTGTGGTAATCAACTGAATACTGAGGTCATATTAAGAATATACTTGTGATACGACACATGATGTTTCAAAACTGGGTGTGTAGTATTATTATTATTATTATTATTATTATTATTATTGACAGTATTGTCATTATGACAAATATTATGATAATTATGATCATAATTACTATCATGCAAACTCTCCCTGCACAACCAGGCAACAGTCAGGTTGGTTGCAGGAACAAAAATATGTGGATCCAACGTGGGGGGGGGGGGGGGGGAAGCACACTGAAGTCATTTAATTTGTATTCATAGTAAATGAGTTTTGCTTTTGGCTTTCTCAGGTTGCTGATGAGCTGAGTGAACCTGAGGAAACCACACGCAAAACTCGTTTTTCATTCATGAAGGAAACTCGGGGAAGGTCATTTCAGTGTGCAGTGTTATTTTAAGATTTGATTCTCATACTTATTATTATTATTGTACTTTATCCTTAGGTGGCAGAGCTGGAGATCTCAGGCTATGTGTCTGATGGGGAAAACATTGGTGACTCAGTGACCCCAAGCAGGCTGGACTCTGAGAGCTTTCCTCTCCAAACTGTTGAGGGCAGCAGAAGGTCAGTCAGTGACTGGGTCAGATCTGCTCAGGCGATGCTGCAAACACCTCAGAAACTGCTTGTGCGACAGTCCAAGACCCCTGAAGACTCTGCCAAAAAGAAAAGAAAGTTTCAAAGGTGTGATTTATTCTTTTATTTTATTTAGTCTTATTGGGAATTCACCGATACAGTCTGGCTCTTTAATTCCCAATTGAGTACTAATGGTTCCTTTTCCCCAAATTTAAATGATGTAAGAACTGATTGGGTTCAGGTGAGGTATGAAGACAGGGTGTGCTTTGTGATAACAATAACCCTTGAGTCAGCTGCCAGATAAGACTCAATTATGTAAGTGATTAAATATCATTTTATTGTGGCATTAAATAAAGAAACTGTATCTAATGAGGTCTAACAGTCATGTGTGTCTGGCCAATATCCGACCTGCTTGATGAAGTGCAACACTATCTCATGTATGTGTCACACATTCAGTAGTAGTAAATAACACCTGTGAAATCTAATACATCAGCTCAGTACATTTTGCATTTATAAAAAAAATAGTATTTCTAAGCTTCTGTCATGCTTATTTTCCCATTTGCTGAATGGAAAATATTCGAAAAGGTAAAAATATCGCATTGAATTTTCTTTGCTTGAGGGAGAAAAATGTGGTGTTTTGATAAAAGGTAGATGTGTATGGAAACACATTAAGCAAATGAAGAGGTACGTTTAGGAATCACATGACTGAAATGTCCCTCACGCTTTTCCGCATTTCACTTTACTGGAAAAATAGCATAGAGGGCGGATACAGGAGGTGGTCTTATGAGGAAACCACAACGTCGCTACAGCAATGAATTGAAGCAGCAACAAACGACGATCATGTATCGACAGCAACTGGCATTCAGTAATTACGAACATGTTGTGCCTTATTATCCCTCTGCAGCGACATGGACGCTGGTGCCACCTACTGCTTATCTCACTGAACCAACTCAACAGTAGTTGATGGAAAGACTGAGGAGCGTTTTCTTTTACCGGAACTTCAAAATTAAAAATGTGCGATTCATTTTAATGGAAACCTGTCAAAGAAGTAGTAATTTAATGATATGTTTATTGTTGAGGTTGCACTGGTGTTGAACTGAACTGTTTATAATGCTCCCCCACACATTTTACAAACATAATGGAGGAAGAAAATTAGAAGCACATTTTCAATAGTAGTTCAACATCCCCTACAGAGTATTGTTTATGTATAGTTGAATTGATTACTCTCGTGAAGCAAAAGAAAGTGACCAGGAAGTTTATATATTGACCGCTGTGTTTTGCTTCGCATTGCTTCATGCTAGAAGGATACAAATTAGACAGCAGCACATGGTGCTTGTTGCCAGACTTGATTGTCAAACTTTGGCGGCAGAGTTTCCAGACGATGAAAGGGACACCTGGTGTCATGATGTGGGTGCTAAATGTCATTGCCATCTCCATGTCCTCTGATGCTAACAGATGGCTGTCTGGTGTCTTTGACAGCTTGCTGTCTGCATCAGGGAAAAGTTTAATTTCTTTGAAACAAACAGTTTTGCACATTGCCTTTGTTCAGGTCGCATGTGCCGTGTGGGTTCATCATATAACATCTGCATCTGTCTGCCTATCTGCTGTAAAGGGGCGGTCTTGCTGAGAGGCTGAATCAACTCCAGTGCAGACAGAGGTCAGCTGTTAGCCTGTGGAGGCATCAGTCCATTTCTGACACCTCATCAACAACAGCGGCAACAGGTGATTCATACGAGACCAGCCTCATGCAGTATGTTTTACATGCATATACACACACACACACACACTCACAGATCAATGGTGAACTCTACAAGTGAATGAACTTTGATTTCTGCGTGGGTTGTTGCCCTCTTTCTAAGCAGGTGTGAGTTGTTTGTGATCATACGGAGAGGTCATACAGAGGAAGTGCTTGCTGTAGGTCATGAACAAAGAATGTGGGTGACAGGAAACTGCTTACCTAGTTCTTTTTTTTCCGTGGTGTAACAGACCCTTTTGTTCTCTTGATGCTGATTATCTCCTTATAATGGGAGCCAAGGCGGTACATAAATGTGACAGTTGATTGTGGAAAAGTAAAAGGAAAAAAAACTGTCGGGATGCATTTATCCCCCCGCAGTGTCCACCTTTTCAGCTGATGTTGATCTATCTGTGGTAATTTCACGCTAATCAGCTCCCATATGTTAAGTAATTTGTAGTCATTGTCACAATATATAAACGCTGATTATCACAATACACTTTTTCAAAGGTAAAACTCAACAGGAGTCCGAGAAGAGCTTTTCTGGTCTCTGTTTCTCACGTATACACACCGAGGCACACACAAACACGCTTACAGCAGTGACGTCTGTACTGTCAGACTTGTTATAAACATCATTTCTTCTTCTTTCGCAACAGACATGTCAGTATATATATTTGATAAAAGGGCGAGGACGCAAGATCTGATCTTATGTGGTCTTAGCACATAAGATCACTTTAATGTCAGGTGTGAACGAGTTGTAGGCGGTGCTGTCCGCATGTGTATAGATCACTCGAGATGGATGTCAGTATAAGATCTGAATGGGGCCAATGATTTGATGTGTGTAAGGACTTGAGAGGATGAAAATGAGGCGGCTTATAGTGACATTTGAAGATCCCTTGTTCTGTTTGTGTTAAGCTTTTGATCCATTTACAATCAAATGACTTTCCTCGAGAAGAAAAAGCATGTATTTTTGTCTGTCTTCAAGCACCTTCTTAGTAATAACAATACCAAGACAGTGCTGCCCAGCTGGTGAGTGTTCTATTACAGAACACATGTTAATCTCTGTTGTAGTCATTTTGGTGGGTGATGCAAGTCATTGAATATTAACTTGCAGGAGGCCTTGATCTCTTTCTTGACATAGTGCTCTAGCTGTGACTTCACATCATTATAGGTCAAGACTGTTGTACTATCCGTGTTTTGCCCTGCTGCCTGAGTTTGTTCTGCTGATTTTGTAATCTGGGACCTGAATGCACAATTGAAGCATTGAACATTCATGTTTGGACAAACGCACATTCAAACTTAATAGCTCTCCAGCGATCCCTTTGATGTGATTTATGCTTATTATATTAATATTTCCCCCTCCAGCCACATTCAGGCATTAACATACACTGACATTCAACTGTCAATAACGGCGTTCACGTGCTTCACTTTTCACAATTCGCCTGGAATTTGCATACAGCCAAGTTGCGCTCTTATCTCAGTTTGATTTATAACTTTGGGGCATTGTCTTGATTTATCTCTATCAACTTTATTCATCTTATTTATCTTTGACTACTTTATTTTGGAGCCAAAAGTACACTCACAGCAGTGGTACAATTCCAAGAATTTGCACATTTGCCCAGTGGGCTTTCAGTTTTATATGCACCTCAGCCTGAGTCACTAACAGCTTCACAGCTATGCAGTGCAAATTGTTCTGTTGCTAAAAGTGGATTACTCTCATAATGCATAATGTTTCCCACAGAGAGCTAGAGTCCGTGAGAGCACGGGCTGTCTCTGTAAGCAAACCCATACAGTTTGCAGATGCACACTGAACATCTGTGTTGTTGTTGCTCTGCTCTCCAGTGGATAGGCCTGGTGTGCTAATGCTGGAGGTGCTGGAAGTTCGGAAGGAGTGCAGCATGCAACTGGCGCTCTGTGAGCCCCACCAGCCTCATGGAGAGGGCCACCAACACAGCAACTCTGTCCCTGAGGACAGAGCTCGTGTGCTGGTGTTATTCAACAGAGAGACTGCAGCGCAGCTGATTCCTGCATCCAGAGATATCATCCACATATACCCGCCATGGTGAGAGGATGCAATATGTCACGTTTTTTTTTTAAACTTTAAACGGTTTTCAGATGAAGGATGCAGCATACAAATCCTTGTTTCTGTTCACGGAGGCAGAATAAGAACTTCAACACCTAAAAAAAAAATCACCAGCTCTTACACATTTGACTTTGTCACCTCACAGAAAAACGTATTACTAAGCATCTTGTGTTAAAATTAGATTTCAGCTAATGTACAAATAAGCAGCATTCTCTGTTTTGAAACACAGAGGGCATGTTTGCTGGAGGAGCCAAAGACACACACCACAGAATATTAACCTAAACGCAGCAGTATCAGATCACCTGTCCAACAAGTATGTCTCCCTCTTCCTCTCTATCAGTGGTACCTGCAGCCTTAAAGTAGGAATCTGGTCTTCTTTCTATTCTACTAGTCTAGTCTACTTCATTTTCTCATCTTTAAGAAAGCTAAGCTAACCACTGGTGGCAGCAAAGGAGCAGGTGCAGTTACTCACAAGTGAATGGGTAAACTGCTGTTAAAGCATGCTGAGTCTTTTTATATCATTACAGCATTTGAGGAAGAGTCGTGCTAATTATTTATCTGGTGCATCATGGAGCTATATATCTAGACAGGCTCAAAATATCTTGAACGCAAGCCTGGAGAGGAACTGTTTTCACTCCCTTTACACTATAAAGTCCCCCTTTACTCAAAAAGGCATTTGTTGTATTCACTTGGATGTTTGACCCTGTGCAGAATGATGCATATGCAGAACTTTTTTGAAGGCCTTAGAAACATAACATTAAACCTGCAATGCATCAATAGATTTTACATTCCAGTCAAGGAGACATGTTTTGTGTGAAGCCGTTAGGTTTGTGTATTTGTGTATTTGTGTATCCATAGATTCTTATCAAGGATTTCAGATGGAGGTAAAACGATTAGGTTGGATGCAAATTTATATACATCAACATCACATTATTCAAAACAAGGCCATTGCTCGTCTCTTTGTTCTCTCCAAGTTTCTGATTTGCTTTGCATGAAAAAAAACATGCTATCACCCGTCCATTCTAGATAGGATCTTAAAATGAAAATAATATGTATGTATATATATGTGTGTGTATATGTATATATATATATATATATATGTGTATATATGTATATATGGTGTGTGTGTGTATATATACACATACTGTATATGTATATATATTTATATATGTGTGTATATATATATATACATATGTATGTATGTATATAGATGTGTGTGTGTATATATACAGTATATATGTGTGTATATATATGTATGTATGTATATGTATTTTCTTTTTACATTTTTTAATTGTGTGCATTCACAAATAATGTTGTGCATGTTTGGAGCTTCAGGGCTGTTTGCAGGGCATGAAATTGGCACCCGTCTCGCGCTGACTGCCAGAAAACTGATTCGTAAGATAAAGTAAGACGGATCATTTGCCGTCTTCAATTCTTAACGTCTGTGTTTCCTATTTATCGTTGAGTCAGAAGAGAAATTGCTTGTCCCGAGCTCAGTCTGACAAGCCCCAAGTATACAATAACATACCGTAAATTACCCGAAACTGAAGAAAAAATTCCACAGAAAAATGCTTTTAAAAGACTTGTTCATTTTCCGTTCAACTATGTTGAGATATGATCAGGGTAACATAGTTTATATTGTGGTCAGAGAAACCTATTCTGTCTATTTCCGCGTTTTTACCTGATGACAGGTGATCAAAAACTATACAAAAAGGCTTTTGTTATACAGTATGAAACTGATTTACTGCAGAAAGAATAGCATAGTAATGGTGAGGAGATTTACAGTAGTACTGCATGTGAATAACTTTGTTGTTTCAAAATAATTCTGTAGCAGTCATAGTTGTTTGGGGTTTTAAGTACGGACATGAAGTTCTCAGCTCACATCAGTAAGGAACAACAGCCCAGATGTGAAGAACATCTCCTCACGTAAGGAGCAGAGAGGCTTGCAGGCGGGGGGGTTTGTGAGTGTTTTTGGGATTGTTATGGAGTTGGAGCGAGGCAGCAACAGTTGACTCCAGCTGTTGGGAGTTTGGGCTGAGTGTGATCTGGAATATCCAGGCTGGCGGAAGTGCAGGGGCCTCCTCTGTGCTCTGACGTCACAAACAGCTCCAGGGAATGCTTCACATTCCTCTTCCTGGCAATCGTTAGGTCATTTCCAGCAAGCTGGGGAAAAAACACTGTTGGATTATTTTCTGGAGCATTTGGGAGAAGAGTGTGGAGGGAGCCAGAGGGCTGAGATTGAAAACACATGGCGGTTTTGAGAGTATCTTTGGGTTTAGCACCTCTCATTCCATGTTGTGCTGTATTCCTGAAAGCACAAGATAGAGTAGAGAGCCCCTCCCTCATCATAAACACCCATTAATTATTTTGGAGAAAGTGAACATGCCTCTTTTCATCCTCTTTGTTTGTGAAAATGACTTACAGACGTTACAGCATTTGGTCTACATTTTAAATCAGTCACTAGTTTTTAACTCAATAAAAAGTCATAAATCAGAAATCAACTGTCACAACCAAGAAGAGCTGATGACATGCTAGAAATCCTCCAAACAGATATTAGTTTATCCAAATTTAACAGCTACAGAACAGCCCAAAGTGGAAAAACACAGAATGTAGAGCATCAGTTTGGCTGGTAAAATTCCTCTTCTGATTTTCCTGTGTGACAGTCGAAGGTTCAACCTCCCCCGTAATTCCGGCAGTGAGTAGGTTGACTCCTCCCACCTCCCACACCTTGTTGTGAGTGGGCTGGGGACTGAGCGGAAATACCTGCAGGGATTATTCACTGATGAGCTGTGACGCCAGCAGCCAGGGCCACTCCTTAACCTGGCTACCTGTCTAATGATGACAGCTGCCCACTCACCTGTTTACTTCAGTGTCACACTTCCTGTACAAATGTATGTGTCTGTGAACAGTACGTTCTGCTCTGCTAACAATGAAGCATCGCTTTTACTGATTGCCGATTTCTGCTGAGATATTGGACTGATGACTAACAAGTTTAATCATAACAGGAGTTCTTGGTCTTTTCATTTTTGTGTTTGGAAACAAACACAACCTCACCTGTTTGCAAAGTAGGAAAATAAAACCACACAATGAAAGGACTCCTTTAAAACGTACTACAAACATTTAAACTTTATTGGATGCAATGATGGACCAATTTATGGGCTTATACTGAGGTTTAAAATAACCATTTGGCCAATAGTCGATACATGTGTTGATGTTTGTTTATATATAAATATATTATAGATAAATATAAATAATTCAGTTCTCTGTATTTCGGCTTGGACAAATCAGTCATTATGGTTTGGAAAAAAAAGTATCACTACCTGTGGATCAGTGCGGTAACGTTTACACAGACCAAACATTCAAAAATTCAGGTGAAGTGTAACAAAATTGAGATTTACACAGTGCTGGCGATCTTAATCCACTCATGTGAACTCATTACTCAGAGTAACAGACTCATTCATTTATGTGAAAGAGTCCCACACTGTCACTCTCTATCATGTATTTGTCAACAACAATAATTACTTTTTGAGTGAAGGCTGTGTTGTGAAAGATAATTAACGACTGTACACTGCCAACAGATATAAGCTGTCCTTATTTGACAATTGACACAAAATTATTGACTGTAACAATAGCAGTGGATTAATTTTCTTTTGAGTGAGCTATAGATGAGTCATACTTCTGCCTCCACCTGTTCGGGAAATAAACGGTATGTAGTGAATGTACAGGTTACAGGAACTTTATGTGCAGTGAGTTTAATGCAGTCACAGTTAATAACACTGCAATAAATCTGTCTTTGAGGTTAAACTGTCATTTTTAGTTTTTATTGAGATGGTGTCAAAGAGATGTTGATTTATTTTTTTACAAGGTGGCTGTGATTTAGTTGTCACTATGTCCAGCGTCTTCTATTTGAATATGTCTGTAATATATTGCAATTTTATAGCTAATAGATACCATTAATAAAGACCCAGTTGATTTGTAGAAAGACATTCATAAATAATCATTTATATTTATAGAAATAATATGATTTCTCAGTGTAACACATAGTTTATCTGAACTGTATACAAATTTTTTTTTTTTTAAATAATACTCCTAACTGCTGTAATTGTGAATCCAAACAAAATTGATTTTCCCCCCACTTACCTGTTTTTTTTTTTTTTTATTCATCTGGTTCAACTATCACCACAGTTCTATGACGAGCTGTGACATGTACAGCAGTTCCAGTCACAGAGTGCATTTGGCTCTGAGTCAGTAATAAGCCATCATCACATGATTCACCATTTTAACATGGGGAAAAAGAAATTAACTGAACAGAAACAATGTGCCATAAACATATCTGGCTGTTGTAAAGTACCAGGACCAGAAAGGCTCCATAAGGTTTTAAAAAAAAAGGTAACGTCTTCTTGGCACTCACAGCTGAGAGAGGTTCAAGCTTGTAACGTTGAAATTAAAGAGTATCACCAGAGCGCTTCAGGTCACACTTCGCACTCCGTGCTTTTGATTTGTGTTTTTAATCCGCAAACTCTCAACCTGTTTGATTGCACTGGGTGCTGAAGTACTTTTCCACAGTTGATGTCACTTTTGCACGATGTTTTAAATCGAGCTTTGCAGGTCTGCAAGGTGCAGCCTTGTAAGAACCTCAATTACATGGAAAATTGTGTTTCTCCTCTGTGAAAAAGAACAGTTTACATGCGGTGTGTATTTCAAGTTGCCTCAGATGAAATAAATGTATTTGAAGTTGTACTCTGTGCTGGGTGGTGCACAGTAAAAGAGACCTGCGGAGGTGGTTGGTACCTTATCTGAGTTTGACATTCTCTCCCCCCCATGTTTATGCAACAGCTTAAATCCAAGTTTTTGCACGTGTCATCAGTGTAATCTCAACATTTTCCAACACCTAAATAATGTTTGGTTTTATCGTGAATTCAATGTCCCACACGCAATTCATAAGAAATTGAAAGAAGTGCGGAGTTGAAGAGCAGAATGCAACAAAATTGAATTTCCAATTTAAAACTGATAAACTTTCTCTCCTTCAGGCAAAGACTTTCTATGGAGGGCTTCACCTATGATATTATTCTCAACACACACTTCAGCCAGAAGGTGTTCCGTGATTCCAAACCGGCCACCATGCCAGTCTCAAGAAGCCTGCTCACAGCAGACAAATGCATGCCCTATTATTTGGGTAAAATGTTTGGACTGGTGGAGGTGTGCAGGAACACTGAGGTGTGTATGCTTCACTATTGGCACATTCAAGCACCTTTTTAGATTTAAGATTTGACAACAAGCATTGTTGCGTACTCTCAGCGGCTCTTGTAAATTCACTTTCAATCGATCAATCACTGCGAGACGGAAAGATGACGCCAGTCTTGAGCTGAAACGTGATGACAGCTTCACCATGTTGTTTGCATGACAGTTTGGCTTCTGGCCAGAAGACAAGATTTTGATTTAGCTGTTAATGTCAATAAACATTAACTCAAAACACTGGAAGCTTGTGTTAACTTTTCAGGTCGTAGTTATTAAATCACATGTGCGTCTCTGTGAACAGAAGGGTTTGTTCTCTTCCTGTGTGTCGTTCCAATTCACAGCTGGTAACCGCTGCAAAACATAAACATATTATGTCACACTATTACGCTCAAGCAGATTTTAAATAAAAAGCAAAACTGTAAATCTAATTTGCGATTTTTGTTGATATTGAGTTACGTACGTAATACTGTACATTGACATGCCCATGGGAATAAGTCTAATTTTATAGAGTTCTCTGTGGTTTTAGTGGGAGGGCTATGGAACTGCAGCTATAATTTCCATTTAGCCATTTAATTCCTTCAGATGCCAAATATAATTAGTTTAAAGTATTGTCTCAATGTCATGTTCTCTCCTCTCCAGGTTGCTGTCCCAAGTACTCTGAGCAGATTTGGAGGGTGGAGGGATTTGACAGGACGCTGCCTTTCTCTCCTTGAAGCCATAGAGGGACTGGGCCAGGCCGGCTCTGTGGGGCAGGACATAGAGGTGGTGGTCCAGAGGGTTTTCTCCAATCCTGTGCCTGACTGCTCTGCTGTGTCCATTGTCAAACCCAGAGTTCCCTCCAGGTCATCCACAGCTCCTCCTCCTGCGGAGAGAGGGCAAACCAGGTACTGTTGAACACGCTGGCCCAGCGAGGCCTTTGGTTTGTCACTCAATGCCAGCGAGGCACTTCATCTGCTGTGTGTGTGTTTCTCTCCCACGATATGCATTGCTCTTTTTTGTTGAGATTGCATGCTAGTTTCCTTGGTCCCAGGCCTCACATGCTTCCCCTTGGTGGCAGAATGTGTATTGTTCTCAGAGCAACAGGCCCCACAAAGTGCTTATACTGTCTCCAGCCATATGGCATTGCTTGACAAAGGACACAAATACTTCTAATTGGATCCAGCCCTGTTGTGAGTGATTCTAGCCAAATTCTCATGAAAGACAGCATGATGTTTTCAGAATCTCGTGCACCAGCAAGCCCGGTGTTGAAATGATGCCCACTCATACTCCTCCTTTTTTCTACCATATTGTTCCAAAGAACACCTGTACAGAGTCTTTTTTTTCACTTGATGTCATTCATTTTAGTCTAAACAATGCAAAAAATTAATAGACGTACATGAGATGATTGGTTTTAGGTTTTAGTTTGTGATGTGAAGATGAAGCCAGGGTATTGTATTATATTCACAGAATAGAAATCTGGGTGGAGGAAGACCCAAGGAAGAAGCCATTAACTTTCTGATTGAGGATCTGATAAAGGGGAAATTGTTTTTGGATGAATTCCTGACATTTTCTTGAACATTTCCAAACAAAAAAAGCATCCAACAGAAATGATTTACTTATTTGTAGTCATAACAAGTCCACAAATGTACTCCTCTCCTTGTACAACCAATTTTGTTTTCTACCAGGATTTCTTAGCTAACCATAATTTCTCCCGTTTTTCCAATGCATTATCAGGACTGTGGTGACCTTAAAGGGCTATGTCTGCAGGGCTGTTTGTAGGATTGCTCAAAAAAAGTAATGAACCAAGCTTTTGTAGCTGGATTGATTAATGGGGTGGACATTTGGTATGTATGAAAATATTGATACACTGAAATATTGTAATATTTCGTGCTAAAATACTGTATCAAGTCTTTGAAACTCTGTGTCGATATGGAAATATTGTTGACGTAGGTTTTCTGACAGTGGTTTTGCGTTGTATTGAAGCCTCCGACCGCTAGTTGGCAGCAGGCTTTTGGGCATTTGGCTGATCTCCCCCTTCTTCCACTTGTCTTACTAGACAAAGAAAACATTGTGCATTGTTTGTGACAATGTACAATCATACAACTTTATTTTTACTATGATTAAAGGTTTTCTTAAAATGTACTGTTTTTTTGCTGGGGGAATCAAAAATATGAACTTGCTTTTAGCATCCCGAAGGTTTCCACTTTCAGCGTACACTTTTAGCTAACGTTATGGATTTAAAAAAAACAAACAAAACCTGTTTTATTTAGTACAGCTTTACTTAGGTCAAGTTATGATAAATTATATAACGCTTTTCTAGTCTTGATGACCACTGCCATTCACCATTTGCCATTCACTCACACTTTCATACTACGCATCATTGCTATCACTCATTTTTCATACCAATTCACACACAGCCATCGGGTGCAGCGTGGGGTTAAGTGTCTTGCCCAAGGACACATCGGCATGTAGACTAGCGGAGCCGGGAACCCACAACCTCCGAGTTGAAAGACGACTCGCTCTACCACTGAGCTACTGTCGCCCCTAGTTATAAGTTACATGTTGTTTTAAAAAGATTTAAATATAAAACAAGTGCACCTTGTATCCAATACAAGCTGTTTCATGTGCCCTGTGTTATTGACATGACTTGGAGGTTTACTTGAGTGGTCTTGTTATAGTTAATGAGTAAGTGAGTGTTCTTTTTGAAGCAAATCCAGTAAGTTTCCTGGCTCTCCCCACACGTATTGTTTTTCTCCTTTGCTGAGTAATAAAAAGCAATAGTTTCTCAGCGTGGCGGGGGCTGCGGTAGTGTGTGTGGGGGGCACTGTGGTTAAGGGAGGAGAGCCCCAGTCAGCTGACAAGCGAACTGACTAAATGAGCAGCAGTTGTAATATGACACTTGCTCCTGCCACGCTGCCTCTTCGTCTGGTAAACAAACGTCGTCCTCTGACCGGAAACTCTCCCTCCCTTCTGTCTTGTTTCTCTTGAACTCAACCAGATTCAACAGGCTTAGTTGGTCGTGAAATGATGGTGGGGCAGAGGATTAGGAGGTGATCGTGTCATGTGAGTCCAAAATATCTGGGCGACCCTGACAACAATTTGTTACTAATCTGAATATTGCCCACTCGAAAGTAGCCATGTTTACGGTCTGTCGTTCTCTACATATACAATAGTTTTACCATCTTGTTTTTTTCTTTTTTTTATGCTATAGAAAAGTACAAACAATATAACTATAAATGCCAAAACCATAATCACTTCACATGAGGGGGTTTGGTCTGAGTTGCTGCACAGAAATAACCACACTCAGTACATTGTGTTGTTATAGTACTTTTCCAGTGTGCTTGTCTGCTTTGGAGAGAGCACTGCAGTTTACTTCGCAAACCACTGCCTTCATTCTATGTCAAGACAAGGACAGTTTGTACCTCTCATGTTGTGTCCCTAGCCCGTATGACTCACTTCCCTGGTCAGCATGCTTATTTGATCCTTTTGTTGTTTAGCCTCTGTGTTAACACACAGGGGAGTGAGGCCAGCATGATATTTATGCCTGAAGAAGATGTTAAGTTCCCGTAAATTCAGAGTAGAATAAACAAGAAGATTAACTGTTTGTAGGAAGTGAGAAGAGGCTAGTTGTTTTTTTTCCCTCTCTCTCTCTCTCTCGCTGGAGAAGGAACACAATGTGCTGCAAGGATCCTGTTACATGCGTGTTTATTGCTTTGCCTGCACTGATTGGTGCACAACACATCGGAAGGAATCCCGCCTGTCCACCCCCCACCAATGAGGCCCCTCTGCTGTATTCTTAATGTGTGGGTCGCTTACTTAGCATGTTGCCAAGTAATGTTCATGTGTGTGGGCTTGCAAGGTAACACACTCTGTGTGTGAATGTGTGTGTGTGTGTTTGAACAGACCCAGTGTATCGTAGTTCCTGGAAGGAAAACTGAGTTGCTGAGAATTTTCTGTGATCACTCACAATAACAAATTCCTGAAAAAGGCCACTGACTACAACCAGCCAATGGCAGAGGATTGCTGGGAGTGAGGGGGTTAGTAGTTTGAGGAAGTGAGGCTGTGAGCAGCTAAAGGGAGGGACTCAAAGGAGCTGTGGTTGTTTATGTCAAGCTGGTACCACCACAAGTCTCATCACCCTTCTATCTCTTTATCTGTTAATGTGATTGGTCTTATCAGCACTCGCCCTAAAGTGTTTTCAAGTTCAGACAAGCTCCACCAAACGTGAAAGTCTATATATATATATATATATATATATATATATATATATATATATATCACAAAACATTAATCCACTTTTTTTCCCACTTTTATTTCAGATTTTGATCCACTGATTTAGCCCTAGCTCGTGGTTAAGCTCACAAAGTATACAGTGTATTATCAGCTTTATTTGTGAAGATATAAATACAGTTTTAGTAGTTATTTTCCTTGGCTGTATAGAGAGCAAACGGTTGCATTAACAGTGGTGACATATTATTGTAGCTTTTTTTAAGTGTATTGCCCAAAACCTATTAAATCTTGGTACTTAACTTTTAAGCTGCAATAGCACAATTGTTGAGTTTCATTTACAGGTTGTTAAATACTAATATTTTGTCATCACAGCTCTCTGTTCTGAGCTCAGACACATGGGATTATTGTTCAACAGTGCCAAGAAAATCTTGCTGACTGTATCTTAAAGTCATCTAGTCATCTTTTAAGCAAATGTATTAAATCATATGCTGCTTCCAGCTCCATTCATGTGAAAACGTGCTGCTTATTCTTTGACATCAGTCAGAACCAAGTTTTAGATTGAGGTTGTAATCGGTGATGGTGCCACACTTACTCCACCCCACCTTTTTTTTTACTGGACCTCTCAACAAATCAGAAATCCCAAATGCCAATGATGAGTTAGTTTTGGTTCATTGTTAAAGATTTACATGACATCTTTCATGTTAGAGCTGGACCTTCACTCACTCAAAACATAGCAAGTGTGATATTTTTGAATTTAGAGAATGTGAAGAATGTGAGTTTTGCGGTGTGTTCAACTTGTCACAGAGTGATTGGTCTTTGCTGAGATAATTACCATCTATGCAGAAGGGGCGGGGGTCTGTTCAAGTGACATTTTGAACCTTTGCACTTGTTAACTGACCGCTTTCAGAAAATCTGATATTTATTTTTTCAGGTTTCAGAGAAGATGTTGTATAGGTCTGATTTTGGGTTGAGAATTAAACAAACAACTGGGAATAATCTTGGTTAAAACTTTGGCTTACACACCACCAGAAGTTATGAAAGGAATGTTATTTAGATATCTATTTCCAGGTCTCTCAAAACAAACACAGACGGACCTAATGTTTACCAACACGGGACATTTATAGGCCCAATCAGGTGGTTGAAAATGTCTCAGAACGTTCCCAATGTCTGGGATGGGATATGTGCATGCATGCACATGCACGATGACAATCCTCCTCCCTCCTGTTTTTTTTCATTTTTTTTTTTCTTTCTCATTTTCTTCCCTGGAAGTTGTTTGTTGAACCAGGGATATGAACTCCACTGTTTACTCTCGGGGGTGGTACTGGGCTGTGTCTGGGCTTGACTGACTGAGACTAGAGCCTGTAGTAGTTCAGGCAGTGTGCTCTGGGAGTGCAGCAGGGTGAAGGAACACACTGCAGTTCACTGCCTTACAACTTTGTAGGCCAAAGGTCTTTTCTGTCAGCAGCAGCACACTGTGACCTGCACAGATTTCACACAAAAATTGGTAGCAACAAATAAAAGAATAGAGATTCACAAACTTTCTTTAATCCAGTTGAGTTTGCCTTTGTGTTATTTTTTCCAGTGTTTAAGACCACTCATCCACTCTCAGTGTGCTGTTCTGCATACAGCTGTGTAGAGAAATATTACTATAGCCCTTAACTATTTCTTTTTTGATGTAAGAAAACAATTCCAAGAGTGATATTTGTTGACAATAAACAGCAATACATCATAAAAGACTGGGAAGAAAAGAGTATTATTCTAATAATTGTCTCTGCTCATTGTGTCTTTGTGTTTTTCCAGGCTGTGTGTGCTTGTCCAGGACAGTTGTGGTATGTTCAGCGTGGTCCAGCTTCACCTCCTGCCCTGCAAGGACGACGTCCTCCATTATTGCCAGAAGTGGCAGGGGAAGACTTGTGTCCTGAGAGGCATTAAAGTGGTTCAGCGGGTCACTCGAGAAAAGTAAGATCCCGATTGTCCTTTGTACTCCACTCTGTAAGCCAGATAAGGAAAGCTTTGCACCAGAATTTCAGCTCACAGCTGTGGATAAACTACCTGTGAAGAATACCAAATTTGAATGTGGGTTTCTGCTGTGTGGAAGGTTATCTGATCTCACTCCTCGACTATCTTGGACAACAACCCAGAGTACATACCTGTGATAGACAGGTCCTGAAGTCTAAAATGATCTCCTTTCATACAACCCTTTTTACTCTTTATGAAGAAATTAACCTCTGCCAAGAATGCTCAGTTTCCCAGTGTCAATACAATCATCATCAGCATGACCACCAAAATAAAATTCCTTCTTCCTTGGGCCGTAACCATGAGTTTTGCTGCTCACAAACAGACCGACAGACAACTGCTGGCAAATACCTAACTTCCTTTGTGGAGGTAAACATACCACAGGTAACACACCTGAAAATGCTGTTCGTTGGTGTGCCAGTGTAAACAGGAGGGAGGCTGTCTCCTCCGCAGCTTAGTTACTTAGTGTAGGCGCACAAACTACTACAAATGAGGATAAAACAGTGTAGACTGCATGGTAGCTTTGCTTGGACTGATGACGACGGGGTGGAACTGTAAGTAAGTAGTAAGTAAGTATCGCTTGTGCTGTAATTCATTACACAATGCATTCCCAAGTGATAGCTGCATTGTGAATCCACACCAAAACATGACCAAAAAAATTTCTAAATCAAGATGTGTCCAACAGATATGAGAACTTCAGAGTCGTGTGGAGGCCAGCCACTGCAATTCAAAAGTAAAATAACAATAATAATAATAATAATAATAGTATAATACAATGTACATTTCCATGTACATTGAAGTCAATCTACAGTTGAAGCCAGACTTCTAATAGCGGGGGATTAATTTATTGAAGCTTTGTGTTGACCTCCTCTATGATAGGTGGTGATATCTGTGTAATAGGTGATACATGCAATAGTAATTTTACTTCCATCACATTATCTGGTCTGATTTAGAGAAATTAAATTTTGTATTGTATTTGTATTGCATTTTAAAAGTCTGGATTTTAGTAGGACTGAAGCATTAGATGGCTCAACAAATCCTCACTTTTAACCTTAAGTGTCCTTTTTGTAAACATGAACGTCCACATTTATGCTGCTGTGTGAATCTATTATGCTGTCTTGCCAGCAGTACCACTGTGTTTACATGTAAATTGATCCCTAGGTGCACGCTCTAGGTCCCATGTGAGTTTCCATAGTCAGGATCCCAGATTAGAAGCAGTGACACTGGAACATTTAGAGCTAGGCTGGGGGTATGTTTACATCCTTGGTATTTTCAATGCTACCACAGCCTATAATGTCTCTGGAAGTTCTCTGTGGTCAGACTGACGGATGGGCTATCTTCAGGGCTCACACATGGGCTGTCTCATTCGCTCAATTGGAAAAACACGTGTGGCTGGTGGTGACAAATCAGTCATTCATACTTTACGTCCAAGTTCTTAGAAGCAACCAGACTTCTAAGCATATCGTAATAACAGTTCCAAACCCTCTTATTAGGATGGCCAATCCACAAATGCATCGTCCAATGGTGTTATTTGATCACAATAATTAGCCCAGTGTTGTTAACAATACCTACAAATGCCTGTGATGTGAAGTGGAAAGATGTCCAAATCTATGATGGTTGTGACTGTTAATTATTAATTTTATCCCATTTTTAGGACTTATAAAAAATAATAAAAAAATAAATAATTATAGTCAACAAAAAGGGTACACAGGTTCATGACCAGGTCAATATCAATGACACTTGGTTCAGTCAAAAAGATCAGTTTCCTCAGCTGCCTGTCAAGGTAATGTGTCAAAAACATTCTCACTACTCCTAGAGTTGCCTGTCATTTTGCCAGCTCTCCCTTTTAAAATGGGGGTCTCAGACTCAAATGAGCTGGGGGCCACTGAGTGTGTAGTTTGGTCAGTAGTGCCCAGCATCGACATCATTTTTTATGATGATACTCCACATTATTTCATTATAAAAGTGTTTGTTTTGATCTGGAACGATAAATAGTTAACACTATTAATGTATTTATGATGCAAAATGAATCCAGTAATAAAAAAAATAAAACATTTACAGAAATGAGTCATAACTTGATATTAAGTGGCAGGCTGCATGAAAATGATAGGGGGGCCGCATGTGGCCCGCGGGCCGGATGTTTTATACCTCCGCTTTATAAAGAACTTCCTGATCTCAATAGGGCTTTGTCGTAGCTAAATGAATAAATAAATAAAAATGTGACTTGTTCCAAACAACTTGCCAAATCTCATCTCTAATCAAATCATCAGAAGGCACTCAGTCACCTGTGTGAGCTCCTCCCTCTCATTGTTACTACAATGACAGATTTTGGATGTGTGCCCATGGAACTCTGGAAATGCCTTGTCGATGCCAAAGGTCAGAGAAAACTGGCCAGACTGCTTCAAAAAGGGCAAAAATGGACATTTACAAGAGTATCTTATAGAACCACTTCTTATACTAAAGGTATGCAGAAAGACTATCTCTGAAGGCACAATTCGTCAAACCTTGAAGCAGATAAGCTACAGCGGCAGAGACCACTGCGTGTGCCACTCCTGCCACTTTATTGGGTGTCCTTTGTACCTAATAAAATGGCCAGTGAGTGTTTATTTAACCCGTTGAAACCCTGAATTGTACTGTGAAACACTGAAGCAAACGCATTTGTTTGCTATGTCAGCTCACTATCAAAGTGTGTAGAATGAGTCCTGTCAGTTTGCTGTTACTCTTCCTGGAGCGGGCGTCACTGTACTTGAATGGGCTGCAGAACCAGTTCCACACAAAAAGCCCTGTGATTACAAGCTGACTAACAGGTTGTTAACCACAAGCTGATATGACAGCGCCTACATGGATGAATAACTAACAGTGACCAGCCACCCTCAGCTCCATGCACGACTTAGTACAGAGACAATGAATCAGAAGATTGACATGCTCTGACAGAGCTGCTACTTTGTTTTCTTTTTTAATCCCTTTTACGAGAATCAGTCTAATGTAAATAGAACATCATTAGACATAACAATTCTGTCATTATGTAGATTAAATGTAACAAATGACGCATGTGGTTAGTTTTCCAAACCGTGGTCATTTTGCACCATAATGGTAACGTGATTTACATGGGGTGTGAACCCATTTTCCCAGCCTTCAGTATCGTAAAACTTGGCTTGTGTGAAAACTGTTATTGCATGTATATGCCTCTGCCAGCCCAAGCATGCTCCCAGTAAATTCTAGGTGATGTTAGAACAAGCACTATCCTAACAGATTCATGTTTCAGTGGAAGTGAAACTGGTTTTGAAACTTTCTGTTGTCTGTTGTCCCTGATTCAACAGTTTCTCCTTGTTCCCCTCCCCCCTTTCACTCCGTTTCCTTCCTCATTGCCCGCTGGTTGTAGAAGGCTGTAGGCATTGTTTTTTCAGGTTGTCCATTCACATGTCCACTATGTACATACTACATAGTACTGTGCAAAATCCTAGGGCACCACCAGCTTTTGTTGTGTGGATGTCTGTCAAATTCTGTGATCATTGGCATTTGGATTGAAATAATTGAAAGTTGTGAGTTTAACTCATACAACATGTTTATGTAATGCTCAAGCATGTCTTGAATACATCTGGTGTAATCAACCTTTTTCACAGCAGCTAATTTTTTTGTTTCACATGGAATAGGACAAACACAGATTTTACCAATAACATTAATTATGTTTTCACTCCAGTTCCAAGAGAGCCAGGGATGTGCTATTGTTTAAGTGTTCTTCAAATTTGGCACAGGCAGTCAGTTGGACTTGAGAACAAAGTATTGGTCGAAAATCTCTCTTTTTTTTTGGTTGTATTGTGAATGTACTATCTCAGTAACACTTGCAGGAAATCCTTTCACGTTTTGCACAAATTTGTGTTTGGCTTCCTGAACGTAAAATAACAAGCTCTGATTCTGTGGTAAAAATGTGTACAATGAGAGGTGTACAGCTGCTGGGTGATCATTCTACTTTGTTTCTGACTCTTAGGCGCACAAGACTTTTCAGCTTGATTGACAGTCTCTGGCCTCCAGTGCTTCCCCTCAGAGATCATGGAAATACTCCAAGCACATCCACTGTAAGTTCTGAGTACATAAGAAATCATATATCTTCCTCAAGTGAGGCCTTAGTTTGGTGTGGGAATATGACTTTATTTCTATCATTTGACAAATTTTCTCATTGAATATCATTTGCTGTGGAAAATGTAAAGAAAATCAATGCTGTAAGGTTTTGAATCAGACAAAACTAAGGGATGTACACGTAATACTATTTTCTTGACATTTTACAGAACAAAGTTTTAAACAAGGAAAAAAGTCATAGTTGCAGCCCAAATCCATTCGTTTGGTTTGACCTCTAAACCTTAACATAATAATGTATTTTCAAGTTTGCTGAAGAAAAGAAGAAAAGCTAATTTTACAGTTTAACAGCTGGAAGTACTTGTGTTTGGATTAAATTTAGGTGAACACAATTGACAACTCTACAATGTTTTGCCCTCAGTAATGTTTAATTCCTCATGTAAGTCCTATTGTTGCACTGTGTTTATCCTGCTGACAACTCTTTTTCTTGGATAATTAGACACTTTTGCTATGTCTGTATATCAACTTGTACAACTACTCACAGTCTCATCCACAGCTTATTTTTTAGCCCCACCCACAAAGGTGTGATTGGCCATTGTTTACTTGGAGACAAGGTTCAACAGGGTGCAAAACACAAGACTTATATAAATAAATCGAGATGTGCGCAGAGCCCATTTTACATTGCTTCAATCTGCCTTTGCTTTATTTAATTGCATGCTTGTTGTCCGCACTCAAACATCATGAGTGTCAAAGAGACACACTCAACACATATCCAGTGTCAAAACATGCTGCAAATACAACCAACACAACATGTTTGCATGCTTCCTTTAGCTGTACCATAGAAACGTGTTACATCTGAAGATCTGATATCTTCCGTTTAAAATGCAAAGCATTTAAAAAAAAAAGGGTGTTCACCGTTTGCAGGAGATCAGAGCTGCAGGTCCAGCTCCGAGTTTCTGCTACCTGCTGTCAGGTCAGGAAAGCTCTGTGGAACCCACTGAGGGACAGAGTGTGTCCACGCTGTACGTTGCCCCCGCAAGACAAACCTTACGAGACATAGTGCAGGTGAACATTTTCTCACAACACACGTGTACACATTTGAAAACTTTGGTGCAAGATTAAGACAACTTGTCTTCAGTAGTTGGCTCTCAAACAGTCGTTTTTCTTTTTCAGAGTGAGGTGAAACCTGGTCGCTGCAATTTTGTCGCTACTGTGATATACAAGAAAGTGCAGGTACTGTATTTTTTTTTTTCTTGTTGGCTTTGTCTTATATCAGAAAAACACTGATTTAATTTGACTTTAACCAAACATTCAGAATAAATAGTGTCTTCAGGAGCTGCTTTACAGATCATTTGAATCAACAAACCGATAAGATTTCAGCTCTGACATTGAGCGGCTTTCATATCACTCTGTGTAAGACAATCTGTGTCAGGCCCCTGTGTTCCTCGTCATTGATTGGTTCAACCTTTAAACTTTGACCAGGCTGAGATAGTGGCTCAGAACAAATTGGTGGACTTTGTGATATGTTTACGATGCTGAAACATAGATATTCTTTTCAGAGCTGAGCTGTTGTAGTAAATCAGCGTTGTGTGCAGCTTGTTGCAGAGTGGCTCAACTCATCAGAGCTGTTTTCAGAAATCTCTGTGCATCTAATTGCAGCTTTGTTATGTCCTGTTTCCATTAAAGTTCACTTTCTAGGTCATTCTGACTTTCTAAGTATTCCTCTGTCTGTTTTTTCTTTTTTTTTATCTCTTTGTCTGCCTTTTTGTTTCCTACATCAGAGCTGTGATGTAGGCCAGGGTGAGGTTTGGTTGGTGCTGACAGACCCAAGTCTTCAGGAGGAGCAGCCTGACAGACCGTGCAGGCGAACAGTCACCCTGTGTGTGAGCACTTCCTGTGTGCTCACTTCCTCTATCCTCGAAGCACTGCACTCCCCCGCTGCATGTTGCGTGTCATTCAGAGATGCCATCAAGGAACATGGTAGATAAAATATAACATGGCTTATTGTGATATGCCGTTTAACTACTACCTTTTATTGAAGGTCCAGCGTGTAACATTTTAAGTTTTACTGGCAAAAAACAAATAAACTAACCACTGGGGCCATCACTTTTTGTTTTAAAATTCGAATATATATTTTCGAACGTGGGATTAAAAATTCATGTTTAATCTCTTAATACGTGTTCAAGCGTGATATATGCAGGACACGTGTATCTTTCCCACCTATCAAATGACAGCACCAACATGTCTCATACGTACCTGTGTACAAACACACAGCGCTCACAGTGCTGGACACACATCTGCGGGTTATAATGTAAATATAAAAGAGAGCCACACTCAACACTTTTGTTTCTGTCAATTAATATCAGAAAGGAAGCTGTTTGAGGCGACTGGATGTAACATTATTTAATTTTAGTATGGAGTGGCAAGTTTATTTCTTCCCACTCTTCTGACTAACTGCAGTATGTCATTAATACTCGTTCATAAAGTAAAGAAAGCGTTGTGGAGTTTTGGGGGAGAGGTCCAGACGTGTGCTTGCGGTGGTTTGGTTTGGTGGGACGGGGGTTTGAATATATTTGAACGAATTATGGGTCATTATAAATTCAATTTTTGGAGAAAGTGACCTACTAACCACAATTGTGTTTGAAGAGTGTGTATTTACTTAAAAGTAAAAAAAAAGTAATAATTTTGTGTGTTATACATACTCTTGGCAAGGGCCTTTCTTCATGCAGGCTGCCATGTTTCTGCAGCAGCCTAAACAGAAAAAAACAGCATTTTTCAGCCACTGTCACTATGCAAACAAAGGCTGACATGCTTTCTTGGTATATGAATTCTTACACACTGGACCTTTTAAGTTTTCTATTCTACAGGAGTAGACTGTGTGCATGTGTCACCATTGTATATTTACTTCATAGTAATTGTGGAACGCAGTAATATGCTACATTATGTTTTTACTCCACTACATTTTAAAGGGGAACATCGTACCTTTTAGTCCATTGCTATGCTTTGTATAATAAGTACTTACATCGACATTTTAAACATTACCTAAGTAAAAGCTGTTAAAGGTGGACCTACACCGAGAACTATAAAATCCAAATGCTCCCACTTTACCCTTCTCCTCTGGTTTTCACACTGCTACATCGTGGGTATCTTGTTTCTTTTGGAGTCTGAGGAATAGTGGTCATCTAGCCCTCCAATGTGTTTTCAGATGAAGAAAAAAAAATCCCATGATTCCTTTCAAAAGGAGTAATATAAACATTTCAATCCCTACTAGGGGTAAGACCAAGGGGGGGTATTTAGGACTGGGCCTTAGTCCAGTTGTCCACACCCTTGGGGTAAGACCCCTCCAAATGTTCACCAGATAAATCTGAGGGGGGTCATGAGATGATTAATGAGGTAAGAAAGAAAATAAAATGCAGCTGTGCAACAGAAATGTGTTATTCTTCTCTAACCTTAGGACTTTTGTAAAATATTGGATAATTTGAGCAGTTATTGCAAAGAAACAATGTGAGGAGTGTTTTATCAACCAACACATAGCAAACAATAAAAAGGAGGCCCCTCAAAAATAGGATATTAAATTAAAATAGTCGTTAAGAATAACGATAATGTGTTTAAAGTAGGCCAAAAGTCATTATTGTGTGTGTGTGTGTGTATGTAGAGTATGGTGTTTGTAAGTTAAGTGGTGCAGTAAACCTCAGAATAAAAACAGGGACAGTGGGAAAGTTGTCACTGGCATCTGAAACTTAAATTGAAAAGTACCACTGGTCAAGTGGTAATTCAAGTTTGTAGGCAAACTGTTAAGTTACCATAATTACAATAAGTTTATACAATGAAGATTAAACCAGTGGTTCACAGCAAATTTGTGGTTCCTCACAAATAGTGGGGCTGAATGGGGCCCTTTGTCATGTCTCAGATATCTCTACAGAGACATTTTCTCCCCTAAACTTCTCACATGTTTTCATTTAAAGAAGTCGAGGCCCAAAGAGGTAAATTATCCAATATTTCAGCAAAAAGTCCTGGGAAAACTCCAAAAGAAAAGGGAATACACATTTGTGTAAGGAAACGTTTTTTTTGTTTTGTTTTGTTTTTTTTCTTTTCTCCTGCCACATTTATCACCACAAATCCACTGGATTTGAGACGGACGGTTGTCTTTATCTTGAGTTTCCTCTTGTGTTAATGACGCACTGATGCTCCCGTACCCATGAGATTTTAACGGTCAAAATCAAGGTCAGTCTGACCTCACAAACATGTTTCTGGCCATAGTTAGTTCTGACAAAAAGTTTGCACTAATATCTCATTGGATAAAATGATTAACTGATAATAATTTATATACAAATAGTACCACTAAATGTTTTTCTGTGCATTTATCAACTTCATACCTAACAACATTGAAACTAGTGATCGTATACAGCACATATATCAGCCACACAATATGAATATGATGACTAGTTTAACTGTTGTGTGTGTTTTTTTCTTTGTTTTGTTTTTTTAACATATATGGGATAGAAATGTACTTGTTTTAGAAATTATTTAATTCAAAGTGCAAAACAAGCAACACCAAAAAAAAACTTAAGACCAAGAGCTTGCCAAAGCCATGGGCAGTGAAATTACCTTTTCTGTGATGGCCATTAAAGAGGTTGACACCAATGTTGCTATGAGCCAAAATGTTTGTTTCTAAAGATCTTTATCCTAGATGGTGTTTTGCAAAACCTGCACCGATTAATTGTGGACCCTACAGCCCAAAATGCATTGAAATGCTGTTATTCAGAAAACAAATCAGTAGGCCGTGTCTGAAAAAGCTGTGAGTTTACACTGCAGTTCATGCTTTAGAACCTTGTCCATAAAATTAGAATTAGAACATGACTGCTGAGTGTTCATACACCTGTATTTTCATCTCTAACATCTAGGTGTCCTCCTGTGTGCGGAGCATTCGGTCATTGAGGTTTGCTCTGAAGGTAGCCTTCAGTCCACAACTAGGCCGGAGATACTTTCTCAGTTGTTGACCGAGCCTCGGGCAAAGACCTTGCCCCAACCTGTGAGACTGGATCCCCTGAGTCTAGAAACCACGCCCAACTCCCTCTGTACTCTCTCAGGTCAGTTTCTCCTTCTCCCTTGTGATATCCTGCAGAATATGCAGCGTGTTGTTTTTTTCACAGGGAAAGAAAAGAGCTTTTTTTTTTTTCATATATAACTTTACAGCTCAGCAAGAGGTCTTGATGTGGTTTGAAAAAAAACCAACAACTTTCTTCTGTTTCTTATTCACTGTTCTCAGGATTGCATTGTTTGGATCCCAAGGAAATGAAAACACATGAAATATCACTGCATTCACTTCAATTGCTATATCATTTTTCGTGAAATGAACATGCCTATGTGTCCTATAAATTTCACTTTCGTGTAATGTGATGGGAATATGAACAAATATTGGAAGTATTTCCCTTTGTTTGATTGACGTGAAAATTATGTGAAAGAAACTAGACTTCTTGCAATGTACTTCAAATAGTGATTAAATAAAGCTCTTTTTCCAGCTTTGAATTCATTTGCAGGAGTATTTTTTTCCCCCTTTTAAATTCTTTGAAACCTTGTCAAAATGGTGCAGAACTAAGTGGCTTAAATCAGAGACTAATCTGCATCTGTCGGTTTGTGCTGCAGTTGAGGGCAAAGATCAAACTGTGAACCCTCTTGGTTCTGGCCCCTCTGGCTGTTAATGTTTGGTCAGGTGGCTGGAAAAAAATAAAACAAACATATTATCTCCTGTACGCGTGTGCAAAAAGAATCTTCTGGAAATCAGCAGTGGAAAAATCCTCAGAGCAGAAGGTGCGAGAAGAACGTGTTAAATTCAGTGTCTTCTTAAAAGGTCTCATAATTTGTGTGTTACAAAGGAGCTCTGGGTGTCGAAGTGAAATGATGCAGATGCAGGGAGTAATACCTCGGCTGCATTTATCACTGCAATCTCAGATAAAAAAATGTGCTGGATGTATTTATCTCCTACACCCTGTCACACACACACACACTTTTGAACCTATGGTTAGATCATTTATCAGTGTTTCTTCTAGTTGGGCATGAATGTTTTTACTTACCAGTTCAAAACAGTAAGAAGCATAAATAAAAGTAATTTAAACCATAAGCAGGTTGTTGCTAAAGAGTAAATGAAAGTCAAGTGAGAATGTACAGTTTATATGGATGGTGTTTTTTTTTAATGGTGATATTGAATGTTGATGTTGATTTTAGCTGTTTTTGGTTCCGCCTGCAGGGGTGATAGTTGGCGTAGACGAGGACACGGCTTATTCCTGGCCTGCCTGCAATGTCTGTGGAAGCGACAACTTGGAGATGTCAGCGGAAGGGCAGTAAGTCTTCACAGTAAATCAGAATAGCATAATATTAATCACTACAGTAAGTCAGTAAGTCATCATTTTGTCATTTTCTTCCCACAGTCAGAACTTCTACTGTGTCACATGTAAGTTAGTCGTGGACAAGCCGGACACAAAGGTTCAACTGGAAGTATTTCTCAGTTCGTCGTTAAGCAATTGCACTTTAAAGGTTAAGGTGAGATGTTTATGATGTTTTTAAGTATGAATATGAGTATGATTAGAGATGAAATGATTGAAAACGCACACGTACCTCTGTTGAGTACAAAGCAACGGAAAGAAAATAGTTAGTTTCAGGATTGGAAACAAAGGGCAACAGCTCTAACCTGAAACAAACCCTTGTTTATGACTCTTCACGTTTTCATCTTTTTTGTACGGATTAACAAAGGAAATGTAATGTGTTAATCACTGAGATTTAGAGGATTTTGTTAAAGGACTAAGCTGGGTCAGCTGTTTCTTGTGTTTATGCTAATCTGAGTGCACCGCCAACCTCTCCTGCTGTCAGGATTCCTATCTGCAGTACGTATGCGGGAGTCATATTCGTTTTCTCACCTCACCCTCATCAATAAGTATTTTTGAACGTGTTTAGCCGTTGCATTAAGACAGATGGAGGGAAAAGTCAAATGCAGGTTATGAGGGTGATGCAGTGACTGAGGCTCAGTTCAGACCTTGTTGAAACCTGCAGGCGTGTCCTTGAACACAACAGTGAATCCTCTCTCAAGTGCTGTCCTTCAGTGACTCCTCAGATTTTTATTGACTTGTAAAGATAAGATTCTGCATGAATATTCTGCACATTAAAATAGCATTGATAAGACATCCCAGTGCACAATAGTGTCTTTATGTTAGAAAACCCCGCTATGACTCTATCATGATAAAATGACAGATAGAATTATCAGTGTTCTCATGTCCTTCTTTCAATGTGTTAGTCAGCAGTTTAGTTTGGTTTTATTCCTCATTTACAACATCGGGGCTATGATTAAAAAGACATTAACGACTCCACACTCTCTGATCCACTCAACAGCTGCAGAAAAAGACGATCATGTCGATTCTTAACGCTGCAGCACTGGAGGGTAATGAGGTAGGTTTGCTTTTACAAACTGTTACATAAGGCTTGGCTGGACTGCATGGTGCATTGATCATCTGTCAATATGTCCTGAAAGCACAGTCATCTGCTCATGTCACAGAGATAAAGCTGAAAAAAAAAATCCCTGAGTCATACTGGTTATTGATGTAGATGAAAGAATGTGCTCTCAAAATATAGACATAGTCTCTTCACGCTAACTTATTTTAGTCAGTTTGCCTGCAAGTGTAAAGAATGAGTTGTATTTTGTTTGGTTTTGGTTTGACTAACTTTTAATCATGTGATCGTAGTATGGACTTTTTTTTTCTTACTTTTAGTGTGTTATAGACAAGACAATAATGTCAAGATTCCTCAACGAAGAAAGTAATAATTTGTGACGGCATCAGTGGATATTGTTGTTATTTTTGTGTTTCCTAGAGAGGCACTTCAGTGGTGTTAATGTGGACCAATATGAAGAATTCAATGACTGGCAGATATTAATTATAATAGCCATACGTTTGTTTGTTTGTTTGTTCGTATGAGTGTAGAGTGTCCTTTTAAAATAAAAATTGTTAGGAAAAAGTATCAGAACTTAAGGCAAGGGTCTTGCCTTACGCAGGCCGCCATCTTTCACCGGCACGTTTCTGTTGCAGCCCCCAACTGACAAATCAGAGTGAGTTTCACATCCTTTTTGGTGTAGTTCCCTGATATGTGACGTCATAATCAAGTTTATTTCCTTGTGCAGCTGCAGTCAAAAACATTTTGAGACTAAATAGTAAAAAGGCAAAAATAGTAAATACATTTTGTGAAACTGTACGTTTTATGTACCAGCTACGAGTTTTTCTTTTCTTCTTTTTGATGGACTGTGTGTCTCAGTTCCCAGGCTACAATGTGGAGAATGTCCTGGGAAAAGAGGTGGGCCCCCTTGCAGTTTACGTCCGTGTCATCACCAAGAAACCTGCCCCCTGGATCGGCCTGGAAGAGATCTGCCTCTAATGGCTGTCAGGGCAAGTAGCTAATGATATCAATCCTCAGGCTCCAAGGATCTGCATGCACACTAGGCCGTGGTCTGAGCCAGTTTAGTGCACCGCCCCCTTCTGAAGGCCTCTTTGACAGCTTCAGGCTGTTGCTGAAGTCAACAGGCTGCATGCAAGGAGACAAGGTCTTGTTTGTGTTAATGATATGTGATCCTGTGCACCAGGAGTTGACAGCCCAAGGGTAGACCAGTGGCATGCAGTCTGTCAAAGCTGCCCACGTGGTTCATTAACTTGGATCTGACTTTCAGGACAACTTTTGAGTTCTGTCTTTCAAGTGTCTTTAAAACCCCTTTTTAGACCAAATCATCTACCTCTGTATTTAAGACACTGTCAATAAACATGTTTTTTTGCTGACTTAACACTTCCATTTCCTGTTGTGCTTTCAGACATGTTGTGAGGCTACACATGCAAAGACTACTCAGACCAGGACATTTCTGCTTCTTTTCAATGATTTTATTGCAGATTCCATTAACAATAAAATGTTTTTTTTCACGGGTTTCATACAAACTATATAAAAGATCATGCTCTGGCTCTTATACAAAGTTTGGAATTATATAAAAAGTACCATATCACGTATATCATCATTGTATCATATAAATGCAGTGGTAAAATAATTTAATACAGAGAAAATCCCACAAAAAATATGGCAGCAACATCATATATTTTCCAGTGCCATTATGGAAAGCTTAAAATACATCTGGTACAGATGGTAAAGTTGAGGTATGTCTCCTAAAAAAAAGCGCAATTAGTTCACAGAAGTTAGTTCATATGTTTGTCACCGGATCGCCACACTCGAGGACAGAGCCGCGAATGAGGAGTTGGGCATCTGCTTAAAGAAATCTCTAAGGCCGGTGAGTTCTCTGGTGAGCTGCTCGATGGTTTTGTGGAGCTTGTCGTTGTCGGAGCTCAGTTCCATCAGCTTCTGCTGCATCTCCACGTTGCGCCTCTTGGCTTTGTCCCTGCTTTTCCTCACTGCAATGTTATTCCTCTCTCGCCTCTGTCGGTACTCCATGCTATACCTGTCCAGCGACTTCTTGCCTTTCTC
Organism: Solea solea; assembly: GCF_958295425.1. NCBI lineage: Eukaryota > Metazoa > Chordata > Actinopteri > Pleuronectiformes > Soleidae > Solea > Solea solea. Next base: position 14,712,043 of record NC_081134.1, read on the forward strand.
CCTGCCGCCGCTGCTCATCTTCCGCGGGGAGGATTTGGCCGAGCTGACCTGGGAGCCAGGCTCCGGGGTTGTCGGGGGAGTGGGTTGTCCCATGGGGAGGCTGACAGACGTCTGCGCGCAGGTCTCGATCTGGGAAGGCAAGGACGAGGACATGTCACTGTCGCTCCAGTCGGGCTCCTGCTTGATGGGCGCGCAGAAGGCGCCCTTGTCCAGCTCGCTGTCAGCTCTCCTGTCCGCTGCGTACGCGGCTGTCAGCTGCTGCATGTTGCCGGGCAGCACGGACGAGCTCTGCATGCTGTAGTAATCCGTCTTCTCCTGCTTCACGCTGTTGAACAGGTCGAGGAAGAGCTCGTCGTTGCACAGCTCCAGGTTGGGCACGGCTGTCATCGACTCGATGTACTGACTGAAGTCGATGGCGGTCTCGTCGTCGTACATGGCCGGGGCGGTGTTCAGCTCCACCATGGTCTGGCTCTCCTCAGCCCCTCCGACGTTCCTGCTGCCCGGCTTGCAGAGCCCGCCGTGCTGCGGACCGCTGCTCAGCTTGGTGCACTCGTAGAAGTTAGCAGGCTCCATCGCCCAACTCATGTTGCATTGTGGAGACGCGCAGTGGGTGTCCAGGTTGTATATGTCACACATGAACTCTGGTGACTTGTCCACGTGGTGGGAGAGAAGGAGATAAACGTGTTTTTTCCCCCCTTTTTTTCAGGTGTGACAGTTGTCTGTGTAGCACAGTGACTCTGCAGCTGCTGCTCTGTGAAGTCTAAAGTCTGATTTAGATTCGCGCTCGTGTCTCGTTGCCTGTCAGGCTGCTGTCAGTTACTCCCACTTTCACACTTGTTGTCACTCATCTGAAGTGAGTGAAGTTTCGCACAGTGTTTTGTATCGTTTCCCCCTGCTGACGTCACAAGTGCCGCCCTCTCAGGAGCCAGTCAAGTCCAAACGGAGGTCACGTGGTTTCCCTTAACTTCCCATTTGAGGAGAGAAGGGGCGTGTTGCTCCTGCCACCCATTCTTTACTATCACAGTATGAATGGTTCAGAGCTGTTTACATGCTGTACTCTCTTCTGGAATTGACTTGAATATTTGTCAGTCTATAAACGTCATGGTCAAACAGTGGACGAGACGTGCGATATAAATGCTTCTGCATCATGAAACGTCTCAGTTAAAATGTAAAAGCACAAAATACAAAAGAAAATAAAAGATGGCCTTTGAAGAAATGTCCCATTATGTCTTTTCTGTGGCCTATGCTGATCTTTTTTTTTATTATTTAAGGTTCTGGAGGGAGTTTCAATCACTCACTCACTCATCTTCTTCTGTTTTATCCTCCACAGCTGACATAGGGCGAAAGGCGGGGTACACCCAGGAGAGGTCGCCAGTCCATCACAGGGAAACGTAGAGACAAACAAATGATTCACTCTCACGCCCACAGTCAACCATGAAGAGTTTGAATGAGTAGGTTAGTGAACGTTTTTTAGTTTGGTATTTGTGTGGACAGCAAAGAGAACCGTGTTTTGCCTACTGCACAGATGGCAAATTCACTGGTTACAGCAGCGAAAGGTCAGAGGTCAAGTAAAGCGATATAGACATGAGAATATGAAAAGAAGATATTATTAAGGTATTTACATGATATACAGTGTATAGCTTTCAGTTTGCAGTGTGCATGAGGATGTGTCTCATTAATTTATACAAATATATGAGATGAACGAAGGCAAGGATGTGATAAACAGTACAATTATAGAATTGAGTGGTGTGGCAGGGTTCTATACTGAGCTGGTGTGAACGAGTCTGACCAGTGGGAAGTGGGGATGGGACGATACCACTCTGTTGTGCCCGATACCAATATCCCAAACTTGAGTATTTTAGACCATTTATGAAATATGAAGCTGTTAACAACACCTTTGTGCTGAGTCGTTTGAGAGACATAATTCTCCAACTGTGTAACAAATATTATTCTCCCAAAAAGGATAAATAAACAGCCCAAACAACTGGGCTAAAATAAACGGATACTGACCGATAGTGATACCCATCCCTAGTGGGAAGGAAGCCCTCCTGTAACTGTGGGTGCTTCAGTTTGCTGCTGAATGAGCTGTGTGAGCTTCTGAAAGCTCCCACATTCTTGTGTTGGGGTGAGAGGTCTTGTCCAGGATGCGTCTTAGCTTTGCCAACAGCCTCCTTTCACCCACTTCCACAGTGAAGGCCAGAGGACAGACCTGGACCAGGATTTTATTAGTTACACAAAACACATGGACACATTAAGGAAAGTGCCAGAGGTCCCACCAGCAAAATGTGACTGAAACATGATATATATATGTATATGTATATGTATGTATATATATGTGTATATGTTTATGTATATGTATATATATATATATATATACATATACTGTATGTATGAAATGTTTGCAAAGAGATCCATAATTTCTATGAAGATGTGAAACGACCACAAAGATGCAGAATGACCATTAAGAGGACATTTCTATAAATGCAAAATGAGTCACACAAACTGTTTTTGTGTGTTTTACAGCAGTTGACATCTTGCGTTATTGCCTCCTTTGCGCACCTTAGCTATCCCTCCTCAGCTGAGGCACGTAATGACCACAAAGAGACCCAACATTTCCACAAAGATGCAGAATGACCCTAAAAAAACACACACAAAAGAAGAGTTTTCACAATGAGTGACGAAGAGCCAAAAATGGCCACAAACACATTTTCTTTTGTCTGGAGTCTTACACAAAAGGGGTGGGAGTCTTTGGCCATTGTCTCAAATTGTCATATAAACATCAAATATACACTAAAGATTTCAGTCTTCTGTCCCAGGTTCTACACATAAAGTCCTCCACACTAACTGCTCCTCTCTCATTTCCCTATTGTCATTCTGTCAGGATAATCAAAAATACATATTGTAATAAATCATAGTTTACAAACTTGTATGTCGCTAATTAGCTCAAATCAACGTCGTGGTTGAAAAATAAAATGTCTCCACCTGGAATGTAGTGATAAAGTACTTTGATAAAGTAGAACTTTCCACCCAAACGTTTTCAAATACCGTGAAGCTTATACAGTCAATATTTAAAGGTGCAATTATCCTGCTGAATTTCCCGAGGATGTGACAACAGAGACACAATTTGGTGTTTGTAGAAATACAAGTTGGCCATGACAAGATAAATTAAGAGTCACTTTTACAGCTTGTTTGATAAGCAACAGTTGCATACTCAAATACAATACAAGTCCTCCACTGTATATATACTTTAAGTAAAACTATAAACAAAGAGGGTAAAGTAACGTATAGCATCTGTATATTACAGTTAAGTCTGTATCTAATGATAAAAAATGTAATATTGATCAGTAATACGCTGTATTTTAGTGTTGCAATCAAATTACTCTCCACGTGAGGGAGCCAATCCCAGCTGACACAGGGCAAAAGGTTGGGTCACACCATGGACAGGTCACCAGTCCATGCCAAGCCTGTTTGTTTAATCTACCACAAACCATCATATTATATAATCACTCATTTTGTACCCGTAAAGCAACAACGTCAAATAAACGCAGTCAAGTAAGAAAAGAAGCACAATGTTTTCTCTTATTAGCATCACTTCAGGACTTGCCACAATTCTTCCCATCCAACGCAGAACAAATTGACACAGAGACACGACAATATACAGCTCAACAGAGATCACACGCTGTACAAATATAAGTGCCGGGAGGCAAACAGATTTTAAGACGCCACATGCAGGTAGGAGCTGAATATACAAGTGACAAGGAGTGGAGAACCAGTGTGGTTAATACGTTACTCATTTACTCTGTAAGTTTTAAACAAGATTATACATTAGAGATGGATGGATAGACGTTTATTTGTTCTTTACAGAGTAACAAAGTACAAATACTTTGTTACTGTACTTAAGTACAATATTCACATGCCTGCACTTTATTTTGCTATTTATATCTGTGGCAACTTTTACTCCACTACATTTCCTTTAACTATCTTTGTTACTCATTACTACCAAATAAAATCACCCATTACCATTCTTCAACATATAGACTACTAAAACTAAAACTAAAGTATATTTTATGAGAAAATTACCTTTGATACTTAAGTACAATAAATGTCATAAACTTTTAGACTTTCGCTTACATAGTATTATTTTATTAAGTGACTTCAAAGATACTTGTGCTTTCAAGTATCCATTTAAGGTACTTTATGCACTGAATCTTTATAGAAACAAATACATATATGGTCAGACATCATAGTGAAAGTGGTTAAAATCTCCCCACAGGCATAACATTTTTGGTGCTAGTGATTGTTTCCCAAAATATTGTCCATTAGAAAAATCCCACCCTATAAGACACATGATGTACTGACATGTACTGACACACTTCTCGGAAATACTTGACATTTTCCTCTTGGAATGCGAGCTGTACTTTTCCTCTTCACAGCCACGTCTTGAAGGGAAACTGCGTCACCTAGTGGCCAATTATCATACCTGCTGGCTGAAATCATAACACATTTGTCAATGACAATGTAGTCCTCTTATTCAATTTCATAATAATAACTATTATTGTTATTATTAAAGTTCCACTTTCCGATGGGAATAACTATTCATTTCAAAGATGTAATTACCACAGTTGTATTTTGTGATATTAGATGTATATGAATGTACTGTTTTGATTGTTTCCACAGTAAAGGCACACAACACAATATTTAAAAAACCCTAAAACGTAATAATATCGTAATTATTCCAAACAATAAGGAATGAAATGTATGTATATAAATAATAATAATAATAATATAAACATTAGATATACTGAGGATTTGCTGATTTATTTATAATAATTTGCTAATCATATAAAAACACCTAAGAAATAAATAAAGATGTTGCAATTCAATATTAACGATCATTCTCTATCTAAATATGCCGTTTGACTGGTTTATATCACATGAGGTTTCCTACGTTTTTGTTTTGTCAACTGTTACTGTTGTCAATAAAGACAGGAGTGATGGGGAAAACACAGTTGGGCCAAACCAAATCAGCTGAGGGTAAAATTGAATCTGAGACGGCGGAAAGCAAATACATATTTATTTAAATTATCATACAGAGAAACTTATATTGCTTTTTCTATTGTTTTAAAGTAATTACGTTTATTGAAAGACGTCTTTATGTTAAATTAAAGTCGCATTGTTACAAATGCAACATGAATCTCCCCCACTGCAGTGAACGAGTCGCCGGGAAATAGAGGCGACATTCTGGACTCCCATTGGTCCAACGTTCCCCGCGAAAATAACGTCACTCGCAGTTTCGCGCCAGATCTGTAGCTTTCGGACGCGTACACAAGAAGAGGTAAGAGCAGACTGACGTTAGGGACTTTAATTCTCATTAAACTGCGGCATATATGGTTGAATGTACGCGTAGGTTGAAGAACACGTTTACTCGCTTGTGCCTCGGCGTGTTGTTTTGGTGTTCTGCTCAGCTGTTGGTGTTAAACCAGTGCAGGGAAGTGTGAGTCTGTTGTTTCCTCCTGCAGCCACATGTCAAATGGTGGAAAAGTTATTGTTAACTGACCGGCGGTTTTTGACAAAAGAAACAAATGCGCTGTCGATCGATTGCCTAGAAGTAAACTGAGTTAAGTAAAAGCCAGGATAAACATAATTGTGTGAATATACTTAAGCACGATTACACCTTTTGATATTGTTATACATATTTGAGTGTTGACTTATGGAAGACAACCAGCATGTAATGAATTAAAGTATCTACAACTATAAACTACAGGTACAGACTAATGAAACTACTTACAATAAAAAGCTCTGAAGAAGGAAAACTAAATTGAAAGTTTGTTTTGCATATTTATCAACATCCATAGACTCTGGGAATAATTATTATTAACATTCATATCATCTTATGCAGCAAAGTAGTAAATATCCCTCTGCCCTTTTCATCTACAGGCCATATGAGCCACTAACCATGTAAAGGAAACAAACTCAGAAGCAGGAACAGTTAAACTGTCAGGAAACATACCATGAAACAAACTGTATTGGTTGCAATTAAGTTGCTTCTGTTAGTGTATGCAGATGCAATAATAAACTTTATTTGTACGGCATCTTTCATGCAAGGAGTGCCTCACAATAAAAGGAAAATAAATATTTAAAAAGCAAATACAACAGTAAAACACAACACAGGGTGGAATGAAAAGGAAACGTCTAAAGTCAAGTGGTTAAAACCACGTTTAAACTTTGAAGTAAAACAAAAGATGAAAATAGAACAACACAAGGTGGAATAAAAAGGAGCAGGTTGAAGGCGAGAGTAAAACAATAAGCATTAAGTAACTCGTACATGTTAATATTGAGCGGCTAATGCAGTGAATCTGTTAGAAAGTCGAAATTGAACTGAACCTTGTCTTTGTATCACAAACCATCATAATGATATTATAATGAAAAACAATATATTTGTAGAGCATGTTTAAAAGCAAAACAAATCTTAGGCAAATCAATGCGTACATTATCTCAAGGCACTTTACATAGTAAGGTAGAGATGTTACAGTATTATAGAGAGAGGAGAGAAACCCACCAACTCACACAGTGAGCAAGCCCTTGGCATCACTGGAGTGAAACAACACATCTCTGGCACAACCAGACTCAAAGATGTGCAGCAAATGATGTCCAATTATACTCAAGCAACTTTAATCATAGCATAATAATTATAACCATACTACTACTACTAATAATAATAATCAAAGGGCAGTTTTACTTTAACCCTCAACAGCCTTCCCTTTTGACAGCAGTTGATTTGAATCCCTTTGCTGTTTTAGGTATTTTGGCAACAATGTCTTCTCCAATGTCGACTCCCGGTGGCCGCAAGCGCGGCAGAAACACTAACCCCTCCACACGTAAGCTCATTGTGTTTTTATGAATTTTGCTCAGTTTCCTTTTGATTTTCAAGTGTTATACACCTAAGACGACTGTAATATTGTAAGAGCTGTCTTTCTCTAATACTTGGATTAACTTGTGATGCGTTGTCTAACCTCAGCCAGCAGCGAGGGTCCCATCTCGCCTCCCTCTCAAAAGCGCAGAGGTCAGGACTCCTCTACCGGAGACCTAATGCAGATGCCCACGTCTCCTGCCACAGACGTCCTCAGTCCTTCAGCACCACAGGACACTTCTCTGTTCTCTAGCCCAAGACCATCAGGTACTAAAGACTGCAAATGTGCCCACTTTAACTTATTTCTACTTGTTTTATCTTAATCCAGCACAGGTGTAGGTGCATTTCAATCATCTACTTTAACACTCTTTTCAAACAGTCCCACCCAATGAAGTGGACATGAGCTCCCCTCTGATGTATGGAACTCCCAGCTCCAGAGTGGAAGGGACTCCTCGCAGTGGAGTGCGCGGCACCCCAGCAAGACAGCGGCCTGATCTGGGATCAGTGCGGAAGGCTCCACAAGTCGATCTTCAGTCTGAGCCGGTCAGTGAAGTAATCTCTGTTTATAACAATGTTTAGTCTCATTATTTTCGCACAAGCTAGGATAAATAAACCAGAACGAAACCGATGTCACTATAAAGAAATAGCAAGTCAAAGAAACAAACCACAGAAACTGTTCATGTTTGTTTTTCAGCCGAGTGCCGAGGGAGCAGCTGCCAGTGAAGCAAACGCAGGCCAGAGGCTGGTGATCTGGGGAACTGATGTCAATGTCGGCACCTGCAAGGAGAAGTTTCAGGTAAGAACGTAATTGCAGATTGAAGCTTTTACAAAACATTCCCTAGTCTTAGTCCACCAGACCTCATGTTATGTTTTGTTTTGTTTTGCTTGCAGAGGTTCCTGCAGAGGTTCATCGACCCATCCTCCACTGAAGACGAGAACGCTGGTCTGGATTTGAATGAGCCGCTGTACATGCAGAAGCTGGAAGAGGTAGCTGACACAAGTGTTCTGTGTGACCTGTGACCTGGCCCATGGGTAGATGGGTTTTTATTGAAAACAGAGATTTTCTTTCTCCGGTTTTACACACGCCAAGTTCTCAATAACATCTTTGTCCAAATGAAAACACCAAACCCCATGTTTAGTGCTGTCAAATGCAAGCATGCCAAGTGGTGGTGATATAACCATAATTGCGTTGCCTTGTGGGCCAATCACAAGACACAAAACATGTCTCTGTTTGTTCTGGCCGGCAAACAACAATAGCGCACCGCAGGAAAGGAGAATCGCTTGTTTGGACAGACGGTGAACTTGAGCTATTCCTCAACATCACGCGGGTAAATAAAGTTGATGAAGCGTGTGATGCCATGACACAACTCGCCTCATGTAAACAAAATGTGATAATGTTCCACAGTGGTGTCAAACAGAGGAGACACAGGAGACGCAGAGATACAAACCAGAAAACCTGTCTAAATCTTTACCCTGATGTTGTGTTTTTTCCAAAATATGCATTTACAGTATCACTCACTTTGCATGTGGATGAAAGGCTATAACTCAAAGAATAAAGCTATGTTTTCCCAAATACCAAATAAGACGATTCCAGTCAAAACACTGGTTTATATCTGGATTCAGATCGTTTATTTATTTTACCTACCTGCCTTTTATTAGACAGAGCTGACAGGAAATAGTAGTGGAGAGGGGAAAACGGTATTTTAATATTTAGCTCCATTTTAACAATCAATGTTGCCTGTTGTTTTGTGTCTCACAGATCAGTGTTGTTGGTGATCCAGTGCTGAATGTGAGCTGCCTGCATGTGCAGGCTTTCGATGCAGAACTTTACAGGCAGCTCATCAGTTACCCACAGGTAAGTCACATACGGTGATTGAAAGTGTTGTTGCGTCATGGGAATTCATGCATTTTAGATCCAGTGTTCCTGTAGCACGTGTGTAGCATATACTGTGTCTCTGGCACGTCCACGGTGAGAGTAATCGACTTTTTTCACTGTCGTGAAGTTCACAGGAACAGAAATGTAAGTGCTTAAGTTTCGTAAACAGCCACTGAATTGATGGAGCTTAAAATAATGTTCCTTTGTCCTCATACACGCGTGAAATGTTGCAGTAAACCTTATCTACAGCATGATGCACGCATCAGTTTGAAGTAGGGGTGGGGGAAAAGCATCAATTCTTAGATCCATTCGCAAATGTCCAAATTTATTTAAATGTTAAATAATGTAAAACAGACGGTATGAAAACGTGGACACCTTACGGGGAGCACATAACAAAGAAGCAGGGAGCCGAGATAAAGCGGCGCTATTTCACTGACACGGCGATCCCTACACTTGCCTACACAGGCTAGAAATTACATGTGGTGCTTGGACATCTGTTGCCACAGTATCGTACGTAACTATAACTGCGCTTAACAACACGATTCAGTTTATATTTGGTCTTAAATATGTGAATTGTGATTCATGTTGTTTAATAGATGATAATGGAAATGAGTTAAACTCTTGTTTCTCATTACAAAAATTACAACTGGGTGAGTGTTCTGAGGGAGATGGAGACTTTCGAAGGACTGATTGAAAGTGCATCGATAATCGTTTTCTAATCGAATCGTGAGGCACCTAAAGATTCCCACCCGTAGTTCAAAGCATCATTTGGCAATTTTGTAAAAGTTCAAATTAAACTCGTTCTTCAGTGACTTCTGTGACACACTGTTGCTGATTATCGACTCCTCCGTTTCCTTCGCAGGAAGTCATCCCGACCTTCGACATGGCAGTCAACGAGCTTTTCTTTGAACGTTTCCCAGACTCAATCCTGGAATTCCAGATCCAAGTCCGCCCCTACAACGCCCTAAAAACCAGGAACATGAGGAGCTTGAACCCAGAAGGTGTGTGGATACATTCACCTTCTCCATGTGACCAGATGCCTGCAAAGTCAAATCACACGTATTAGGGCCATGATTCACATGTTATTGACACATTCTTCCTTTTGATAAAATGTGAGGTATCGGCTTCAGGCTAACACTTCGATGTCTCGTGTCATCTCCACAGACATTGATCAGCTGATCACTATCAGTGGCATGGTGATCCGCACTTCTCAGCTCATCCCGGAGATGCAGGAGGCGTTCTTCCAGTGCCAGGTGTGCGCCTATAGCACACGTGTGGAGGTGGATCGTGGGCGCATCGCTGAGCCGGCTGTGTGTCGCCACTGCAACACCACCCACAGCCTGGCGCTCATTCACAATCGCTCCCTCTTTTCAGACAAGCAGATGGTGAGAGTTTGGCGGCGTTGGTAATGGGGCAGATTGCTTACTGTAGCTGACACCTAATGTCAGAATATGTCAAATGGTAATTGGTCACATTTTGCCATTGAAGTCATGACATCAGCTCATTTGTGGATCCTCTTGTGCAACAGATCAAAATTCAGGAGTCTCCAGAAGACATGCCGGCTGGTCAGACACCTCACACAACTATTGTTTATGGTCATAATGACCTGGTTGACAAAGTGCAGCCAGGAGACAGAATAAACATCACCGGTAAGCTCTTCTAAATATCTGTGCTATGATGGCAACTCATCACTTTACCCTCACAATTTTCCAGAACCTAATGTTTTTGCTTTTATCTTGTCCAATCAAGTTTCCAGTTTCCCCCAAATTAAATATTTGACACTTAATGACAGAAAAGGCTTCTTACAAATTAGGGGATAATTGTGTTTTCTTTATATATTGAAAGATGCTGTAAAATAAAAAGTTGTATTATTTTCTTTTTAACTACCTCCATCCTCCCTCTAATATTTCCTCCTCCAGTGTGGTTGTGGAACAATGGCTGTAACGTGTTGGTGCCATTCACTTTCGTCACGCTTTTCCATTATTTAGAAAGAAAAATCTATGTGGGTTTATTGTGAATGCATAGCTTATTTTAAGTATTTAAACATATATGTTTGTTCTGATTTAATGGTTTGTACTGTTTGAACAACAAGTCAAGTGAGGTTGTTTTTAAAAGTACTGTAGAAATAAAACATTTTCTCTAAATGGAATGCAGGTATCTACAGAGCCGTCCCCATGCGCGTCAACCCGCGCCAGAGCAACGTCAAGTCCGTGTACAAGACGCACATAGACGCCATCCACTTCCGCAAGACGGACGAGAAGCGTCTCCACGGCCTGGACGAGGAGACCGAGCAGAAGCTCTTCACTGAAGACAGAGTGCAGACCCTGAAGGAGCTGGCGGCCAAGCCGGACGTCTACGAGCGCCTCTCCTCGGCCCTCGCACCGAGCATCTACGAACACGAGGACATCAAGAAGGTGTGTGAGAATGGACAAGAGCCAAACTGTGTGTTGGTACATTAGATGTAGGGTATATACAGAAGGTTAGTAAGAGGAACTGCTCCATTCATTAGGGTTTGTTAGTTTCAGGTCCCTGGTACTGTACATGCACATTTCTTGGGCCAGTTTAATGTGATGTCATGAGGTTATTATGTAAATCTGTGTTGTCTGCCACAGCAAGTCCAAATAAAGTGTAGAAATCTCATTCAAAGACAACAACACACACACACACACACACTGTGACCTCTTTTTTATAAAGGAAATGCATGCAGCTTTCAGTTCAATGTGAATGTCATTTCATTTTAGTGTGGTTTGCTGGAAGGTGTTTCTATTGCAGCTGTACAATACTTTGCCCTCTGGTGATAACGCCACTAACATGAAACAGTAGAAATGACTCCGAATTATTGTGATTGTCTCACTGACGTTCGTTCTAGCTGCCGTTGTCCCTGTGTGACAAGTAGAAATGTCACCTCATTTAGGTGAGAATGATCAAAAAAGGGTGATTTAAAATACAGCTTTTCAAAAACCCAAGAATTCCTCAAACATCTGCTCTTTATGATAACACTGCATTTTCATGCAATGCAAAGAATCTCAAATGACATAGAATAACACTCAATATCTTCAGTGTTGGCATTTCATCAGCATCTCTCATAATTCTTTCTCTGTCTTCCTCCCAGGGGATCTTGCTGCAGTTGTTCGGCGGCACCCGCAAGGACTTCAGTCAGACTGGCCGCGGCCACTTCCGTGCTGATGTGAACATCTTGCTCTGTGGAGACCCTGGCACCAGCAAGTCCCAGCTGCTGCAGTACGTGTTCAACCTGGTGCCCCGCGGCCAGTACACGTCGGGGAAGGGCTCCAGCGCCGTGGGTCTCACCGCCTATGTGATGAAGGACCCGGAGACCAGGCAGCTGGTCCTGCAGACTGGAGCTCTGGTGCTGAGCGACAACGGCATCTGCTGCATCGACGAGTTTGACAAGATGAGCGACAGCACGCGCTCGGTGCTGCACGAGGTTATGGAGCAGCAGACCCTCTCCATCGCTAAGGTACGTTTTGACACCTTTTTTTTTTTTTTTTTTTTGTGGAGGTGTGGAGAAGGTGTGGAGAAAACCTCAACATGTGAACGCTGAATCTCAATCTGTTACATTTTTCTGTCTGTAGGCCGGAATTATTTGTCAGCTGAACGCACGCACTGCAGTGTTGGCCGCCGCCAACCCCGTCGAGTCTCAGTGGAACCCGAAGAAGACGACCATTGAGAACATCCAGCTGCCTCACACACTGCTGTCCAGGTGAGTACGGTCACTCGGGACAATCACTAGTTTAACAGGTTAATTTGTCGTCAAGAGAGACATCACTATCACCATGTAGCATCTACAGAATGATCTAATTGATCTAAAGTCTTACTTGGACATCCTCATGTCGACCTGCTATCCCAATTTCCATGACCTTTAACCCTTATGTCTTTGTGCTCTACTAGATTCGATCTAATCTTCCTGATGCTGGATCCCCAAGATGAGGCTTACGACCGCAGGCTGGCCCACCACCTGGTGTCCCTGTACTACCAGAGTGAGGAGCAGATGGAGGAGGAGTTCCTTGACATGGCAGTGCTGAGGGACTACATTGCATATGCGCGAACATACATTAATCCAAGATTGAGTGAGGAAGCCAGCCAGGCCCTCATTGAGGTTTGTTAGTTCTCCTCCTCCTTTTCCACACTTGATAAACATTATGTCAAACATTGCTGACCTCATACTTGTTGGTCCGCAGGCGTATGTGGACATGAGGAAGATAGGCAGTGGTAGAGGCATGGTGTCCGCCTACCCCAGACAGCTGGAGTCCCTGATCCGTCTGGCAGAGGCCCACGCCAAAGTGCGCTTCTCTGAGAAGGTGGAGACCATCGATGTCGAGGAGGCCAAGCGGCTCCACCGCGAGGCCCTCAAACAGTCTGCAACAGACCCCAGGACAGGATTTGTTGACATCTCAATTCTCACAACAGGTATGTATATCAGGCAAAAGGGCCTACTTTTGGGGAAAATATTTTGTTGTTCTCCAAACCTTGTGTGCTTAAAAAATATTAGTAGCTTTTATTGCTTGTTGTAATTAAGTCTCACCATTTGTATTAACCATTTGTATTAATTGAGAAGTAAAGCCCACGAAGCAGGACAGAAGTAGCAATAAGCCACCAGGGGGCGATTACACTCTTTGAAAACCCAGTTTGAATGGGCCTGTGGGAAGATTAGCCTACTTCTCACTTGATTTCTAATTTCAGTAAATGGTCTCGATCGATAGTTTTAGGTCTGCACAGGATGTAAATTATGTTCCCTTTTAGATGAAGATGGATGTACAGCACATGGCACAAAGGATATCAGTGTGATTGACAGCTGCATTGTCCAATAGGAGCCTGGTTGTGGGTGGTGCTTGAATTTCTGGGTGAAAAGCTGTCATAGAGCCAGTCAAATTGCAAATCTCCTGGCTACAGAACAGGATTTTCTTTATTACTATTAACTTAATTTAGTGTATGGTTGTAGGAAAACAAGTCTGACACTGGAGAAGTTAAAAAACATTAAATGGCTGCTAGTTGTGTTTACAAAATCACTTGAATGATAACTTGATTTGTCGATTGATTATTCTATAGAGTATTCAACTCGTGTTGTCAGCTCTCGCTGGATCATGTCAGTGTGTTGATTTCTGTTCACAGGTATGAGCGCTACTGCCCGCAAGCGTAAAGAGGACGTTGCCCAAGCCTTGAAGAAACTGATCCAGGCCAAGGGAAAGACGCCTGCTATGAAGTACCAGCAGCTCCTCGATGATCTCAGAGGACAGTCTGAAACTGTGAGTATTTATGTAGCATTCCGTTGTACTGATCAAGAGAAATTATGACAATTTTTGCCAAACAAAAGCTTTGAGTTGTTAAATTTTTTTTTCTATGACATTAATGTAAAATACATGACTAAATCATGACATAACGGCTAGTTAACAGAAGTTCACATACACTAAAAATGTATTAAATCTATTTATTCCATGTGTAGAAAATAGAATATATTTGGATGTTTTTTGTATTAGTGGAAAATTAATTTACCACAACTGCGGTACAATTTAATTTAATCTAACAAAAAAAGGCTGTGAAAGTACTTGAACTTTTCAGCAGATGTTTTTTTTTAGCATTGCATGTTTCCATCGTCGTCACCACTTCCTCTAACGACTTCTTCTGTCACGTTGCTTTCAGGCAATCACTAAGGAGCTGTTTGATGAGGCTCTCCGAGCCTTAGCTGACGAGGATTACTTGACAGTTACTGGAAAGACTGTTCGTCTCCTTGCCTAAAGCCACACCCTGCAATTATGTACAGTCCTTAATTTTAAATACTGTCCTGAACTTTTTTTTTTTCTTTGCTGTAAAAAGAAAAATTGTATTATTGAACCACCAAATGTTTTCTGGGTTTGTAAGACATTTAAACATCCTGGATGATTCAGTTACCACCAGATGACTCATTCAAACTTGACTGTTGGTTTGATTGGGGAAAAAAAAGATGGAAAAAAATAGAAACTTGCCTTGCTGTCAACTGAGGTGATATTTAACAGTGATTGTATGTCTGTTGTTGTTTTCAAATTAATGCTCTTGATGTGTTGTTTTGTTCTCTGTGGAGGTAAAAAGCTCTTGTCATCTAAATTGTTTGTTTTCTGTGATGTGTTAAAGAAAGCCCTTGTTTTTGTACCATATTTCTATGACCAGATTAGAACTGTCCTTATAGCTTGTATTGGCCATTTGTTTATAGAGGGAAAATAAAATGTTGCTCACTCAAGCTTGTTAAGTTTCTTTTTTTTTTTGTTTTTTTTATGTGTAGTTGACTTGAAATCGGGTTCCCTGTATCATTTCATGTCGTAACTTGTTGAAATCTAAATAATCTGCAGGATGGCACATCATATGATCTGCACCAGGTTCTTCAAGCAGGTCATGGGTTTTGGCTTTGTCTGTCTTCTCATTTCAATAACGGACTGCTTTTTAAACACAGATTTTGGTGATGAGGATGTCGGGAAACTGCAGCCTTGGTGGAAATTTATGCTCACCATGTTTCTCTGGTTGGAGCAATGTGGTGCTTTCACATGACTATTCTCAGTCTTTCATTCAGATTAATACATTTGTAGTGCCTTTGGATGTTACCAAATCTTCCATGGCCTATTCTGCAAGTTTTGTGTTTTCACAAAGGTCATTTTAATGTAAATTAAGGCAAGAGTGCTCATAATTCCAGAATTTAACTACATTTTATCAACAGTAACGTAGATTACTATTCAGTTTTTAACAGAGTTGTTAATGTCAAAAAACAAAATAAATCTATAACCACCTAAATCTAATAATTTCTTAATTGGGGCATTATCACATCTCAAGAAGATTTACTGAAAGTCTGTCCTTTACTTTAAGTTATGCTTCTCATAGGCAGAGGAAACAAAACAAGCAAAAAAAAAAAACATTCCCTGAGAAACGTTGCTATTTGGAAATGTATAATTTGTCTTTTGATAAAAATTAAATAAGCAAATTGCGAATGAAGAAACTAGTACCGAAGAGGATTAGAGCCCCATTAACCGTTTTTGGAAACAATAAAAATGCTTCAATTCTGAGATTAAAGTCAGAATTCTGAGGGAAACAAAAGTCAGGGTTCTTAGATTGAAGTTAGAATTCTGAGATTAAAGTCAGAAGGTTGGCACTTTCTGGGGAGGCAACTCAATTTCTCAAATTCACAAAAAAATATCTTTTTGCAATCATTAATTAAGGGTGTCGAGTGCAGCACCAGGCAGCTCGCAGTGCAGTGATCCGCAGCTTTGGTATCCACGTCTGTGACGTCACACCCGTGTGTGCTTCTTCTGGACTTGACTGAAGAAGAAGATGGCGGCCTCCTCAGGTTTGTGTGCCTCCAAACTAACATGTACCGAAACACGAAGCGCGAGCCAAGTCGAGGCCTCGTTTGCATCCGCACCGACGAGGGTACCCGTTAACCCAAGTCAATGCGTTCACACAATTGCTCGGAGTTGTTTAATTTGTCGCAAATACGTGCTTTCGCCGCAGTGGCGATGATCACAGGGAACGTGTTGTTGGCTAAGGCGTTGTGACTGCTAGCTTGTCTTTGTGAGCTAGCTGAAATACCTCAGTGTGTGTGCACAATAACATCTGCGCTGTTAGCGTCACATTCGGCTTTGTGTTTTATAGCTCATCGTGTGATCCTCTCAAAGACACACGAACGTGTAATTAGCCGTTTAATAATGTTATTTGTATACTACTGAATGCGGTACTAGCTTTCTTTGCTACCAAAGCAAGTAGGCTAGTTGCTGGAATATTCCAGTGCGGCGCGGCAGCCACTGTCCATCCCGCTGAAGCCCCGTGTAGTTACTCATGTCTAAATAATATTTGAATCGGCATAAATTGTTTTTTGTGCTTACTCTCAAGCTCACATGATAATAAAAATAAAAACTAATAGAAAAATGGCTTCTCTGCACGATCGTGTTGAAATGGTCTCAATGGCACTAGAGCCCGCTGCTCTCATTAGCAACCAACTTGCTACGGCTATGTCCTAAACGCAGCTGAGTTTTTGTCTCTTGTAATTGTAGAGTTGTACGTGTGCGAACTCGTCGTCTTTGTCCGAGGCAGGTGTTTGACATTGTTGGGCAGGGAACGGAGGAACGCACTCGACTGCTATAATGTTACAGACAGAGTAATGTAGTTGCCATGCTTTGCTCAGCATAAAGTCGGAGCTCGTGTCAGTCTAACTGCTCTTCAGAAAGCGTTGTTATCTCAAAATAAACATGTAAATATATATTTCCGTCCGTATGAGCTGCACGAGCAAAAACAGGAAGTGTTTTTTTAAATCACAATCGAATCTCAGGACGAGTTGGTACGACCTGCTGCTGATTCATTTTTAACCTAGCATGGTTTAAGTTACTAGTACCACAGATAACATGAAGTGAAAGTAGGACCAGGAACTAAAAACAGTAATGGCCCTGTAAAACATGTTTAACTTAAATGAATATAAACAAGGATTTTTAACAAAGGTAACTAACGTCTATTTTCTCAATCAAGTAATTGTTTGGTCCAGGAAATGTAAAAAAAAAAAATAAATAAATAAAGAAGGAAGGAAACTTGATTGGTGTTTGCCAAATCTCAGATTGCCAGATAAAACGCACCTTAAATTGATCAAAAAATGGTGATTTAAAAAAATGTCAAACTAAAATTTTAACTTGTTCATATGTTCATTCAATAAGTTAGCCAGATTTAGTTTTCTTGGGGGACCCATAATAGTTGATGAATATATTAAAAAGCAGGAGTCAGCAATGATTTGGCCCAAAGGGAAACCATTGAAACCCCACAGGAAATGAGGACTCTTGATCACAGACAGACAATAGTACACAGCTGGTTCCTATGAATAGTAGACAGTAATTACATAGGCTGTGTTAGGCAGTGAATCCAACATGCTTTGGTTCATGTAAAATTCATATTGTAAAGCTTTTGTTATAGTTTTTATTTGTAATGTAGCTCAGTTTTAACAATGAAAAATGGTACTCATAACACTCAGTCATAAAATATGTTGTGCACTGTAATTAGATTATTAAATGCAATATTTTGGTTATCAAAGCAACAACAGTTAAAAGGAAGTCCAGGAAATGTTCATTATTTCCTTATCTTTTAGGAAACTGAATGATCAAACGAGAAAACTCTAAGCTGTGTATTTGATAATGTTAACAATTAGGGCTAAACAATTGATTATTTTCAAAACAAACTCTTACTTAGCTAAAGCATGCAATTAGCTAATTACAAAGGCTGCAATTTAATTCTATTTTTGACAGTTCTATCTTCTATGCAAATTTAAAATCTAACTCATTCATGCAGGAAACACTTCATGTCTTTATCATCCTTGCAATACAATTTAGAGTATTTAATTTTTTGGTGGTGACTCATGTTAAAAAAATATTGCAAATAAATGAACTACTTAAATATATTAAATAAGATGAGATTTACTTTTATTGATCTGAAATAGGTGGAATTTAAATTGACAGTACAAAAGGTAGCTGCAGAAAAGCAATAATAAATAAATAAAAATAGCAATTGCAACAGAAACAAAGAGACAGCAAAATATAGAAATAAAAACACATTTTGCAATTGCGAGATCTGTTAAAAAAAACTCAATGACACAATTTCCTCAAAACATTCAGCCTCTTAAGAATTATTTGAGCGCCAACATTACTAGCTTTCTTTACTACAGTTTTGCTGATTTTTTTTTAAAAAAAATTTCACAGATCATGCATATGCTACAATGTGCTGAGCTAAACTAAATTGATAATCACTGTCTTTCTGTAGCGTTTGCATGAGAGGTCAAACTGAAACTTTAGCACGCACACCAGATCATCTGAAATGATTTTTGAGGGTTTCTGGTTGTAGAGTTTGATTTAATGTTATGTGAAACTGGAAAATGTTAAATTAATGCCCCACTGGCAAGGACATATGGCTTCAGGCAGCTTCAGGCTTGTGGCCTTCTTAAATTGCTCCCATCACTTCCCTCCCTGTGAATTTGACGGCATGATCATTATTACGAATAGCAGTAGCCTTAACTTAAGTGCTGTCCCCTCAGCCACCACCACTCCTTCAGAGATGAGCTATAAGTGGTTCATCACTTACACCACCATGAGTGCCTGTCAAGCTGTGTCTTTATGCAACATTTGAATCATCTTCCAGGAACATTTTTCCATTAGCTGAACATTTTGACTAGTTAAGAATTATGTCATTATCAACTCAGATGTTACGACATTGGTCATAAGACAACTGGATCATTTGTTAAAAATCAGCAGTACGGGCCCATGTGCTTCAAATCTCATGACTGTTTTCAACCTGCTGTCAATACTGCAGAATTTCATTAAGCTGCGACATTCAGCAGCATCAGATGTCTTAAGGAAAGAAAAAATGTCCTGTGAGCAATATATCAAATTAGTCTTACAGCAGGTAGGTGAGAAGCTGATATATGCAGTTGCCACTAGTATATAATGCATTAATCCAGTTCATTGTTCCTGTCCTGTTTTTTTTTGTTGCATAGATCATGATGTTGGTTGTTGGGATGCATTGGTTTTCTATGAATAGAAAGATGAATGTGTGTCTGCATCAGTTTTCATGAAAGGGTGCACAGTTGGAGCACCAACAATGCCTGAAGGCCTGGATAATTATGCTGCAGTCCTCTTTCATGTAAAAAAAAAAAAGGTAATTTCATGCACAGTTGATGCGTGTACAAAGATGATGTCTAAGGCTATTGATTATTAATCAACTATTAAATTAATTGTCTACCATTTTGATAATCAATTTGATAATTTTTATTCGGCATTCTAGTTTTCTGGTTTTCTAGTTTATAGTAGTTCCATACTACAAATAACTCATTAGAACTGGTAATTTTTGGTTTGTAGACAAAACAAGACATTTGGGAACATAATTTGTGGTTTGGAAAACACTGATCAACATTTTCCAAAATGTTGTGACATTTTGTGGAACCAACAATTACTCGAGTAATTAATTATGAAAACAATTGTTGCTCCTGTTTACTGTCCTTGTCAATTTATTACATCACAGTCATTTACCCCACCTGTAATGACTCTTTCACTAAACAAGGATGGATTCTTTGTTCCAGAATCCCTAAATCATGAATTTTTACAGTAGCAAAACAAGCTATATAACCAATTTTAAATGACTAAGGCACATACCTACTTGTTTTTGGACAACTGTGGATGTTTATGGAAGAGGCAGATGAATAAGATGCACAGTATCAGGCCTTTAGGCTTCTGGTCAGCAGTCTAACCAGAAAATTGTTGGTTTTACACTTGAGGAATTTTAAATTTGCTGACAGATAAGTTTGGGTGCACCTCATCAAAACACTATAATCATTTAAGAGAGAAGAACATGATCTGATCTCTTGAAAGCATACAAGTTGAAACTGTTTTCAATAGTCTGCAGCTTTATAAATACCTCACTCTGCCAATAGTGTGTCATTAATCAGCCTCTCTTAAAATTAAAATGACTGATGCCCAGATAGCAGGTTCCAGTTTATAATGTAATTAAAATGGCAGTTAACAGAAATGGTGGTGGACACGTTAAAGCCCTAAAAACCCTAGAAGACTTCTTAGGAAACTGCTCAATTTGAAAGAAAACCATAAACTGCATTTGATTACAGAAACCTTCAGAAAGATTAGCAGACTGCAGTGTTGTCAGCTCACCTGTATGGACATGACCCTCATGGAAGAGTCTTTAAAAGAATCCTCTGTTTTTGCTACATATATTCACTGTAAGATATTTACTGGGGAACCTTTATATAAGCCTGACGTGTTAGAGAAACAAGTCCTGTGGACTGGTGAAGATATGTAAAGAACACTTGTTCTTTATTGTAGTTGTATGAAGTATTAGCCCATCATGGACTCTTGACTCCGCTGAGCTTGCCACGAATAACATGGCCGTGAGCAGAAAGGTTGGAAAAACAGATTTTAGCTGCTTTGCAAAGTGTTCACTGGAGAAAATCTGCACACAATTGGAGTTATTTTTGCACACACACACACACACATTAGTGATAGTGAATTAGTATAACCCATCCTTATATACCCAGGGAGCAATGGGGATTTGATACTTTGCTCAGGGCCACCCCTGTCCTTGGCTTGACTCACTCCTGGGCTTGTACCGACAACCCCACGGTTACAAGCCCGATTATTTTCCTCTTGTCCACAGGCTGCCCATCAATGTTTATGATACATTAAGAATATGCTGCTCTTTCTCACAGATAGACAGCCTCCAATTGGAAACAAAATATTCTAAACCGCACTTTCCCTGCAACAAAGTCCATAGAGAAAATCTATCATTTTACATCACAGTACGCAGCAGTTGTTACTCCACTGCTACCTCCATTAGTAAGTTCAAATGTGTTATGTTTGGACTTGGGTGTTAAAGATGTACTGCTATAGATGAACCTAAAAGACACAAACTGACCAAACAAGGCAACAGTAGACCAACAGTTCCAGTGTTTCCAGTGATTTTCTCTGTGGAGTTTGGTGCAGGAGAGTGAGCAAAATCGACCGTGATAATGTTTCATGCTTCAAAAAATTTAGAACATAAGCTTTGGGGGTGAACCAATGTGTTTGTGGAGGTGCCAGGAGTTGGAACATTTCACTGGCAGAGAAGATAATGAATTCAGTTAAATACAAACTGAAGAAGCACACAAAGTATGAATCATCCATGTTAGGCTTAACGATCCTGAACACAGCTTAAGATAATTCATGACTGTACCGAAATCTGTTCATCAACAGTGGGCATTACTCAATGAACTTGTAGAATTGTCTTGAGACCACTGCATGTGTTCCATTTCCTCCTCCTTCCCTTCTTCATTGATTTAACGGTTATTTTCCGTGTATACTGGCCTGTTGCAATCTTGGTTGGTTCAAGAATCAAAACTGTGAAGGAGCCATGCTAGTGTAAAAGTGCCACCAGAGCCTGTAATGGCGTATTTCCACCGGCTCTACTCGCCACGGCATGATTAGGTTGCGTCTCCACTACAAAAAAGTACCTACTTAACGTGGCCGGAGTCATCACTGCACGGCTAAGTGAAACTGCGGTGACTTTGTTTTATACGTCACACACACAAACAAACAAGTGACTAGACTTCTGTAGTTGTTGGAGATTAACCCACGTTTTTAGGATTGTTAAGCAGTTTTAACTTATCTACAGTTCGGCTTGATTTCTGTCCACACGTCTCCCGAGTACAGCCTCCTATAGACTACAGCGGCAGCGGTCTGTGATGCCACTCACGAGCGCCAGCACTGTCCCTAAATACACCTACACCTTAAAAGACTCCTGTTAAATATAGAGGTTTCCCTGGTAGTTGTTGGAGATTAACCCACGTTTTTAGGATTGTTAAGAAGTTTTAGGTGATCTACAGTTAGGCGCTGTTCGGCTTGATTTGTGTGTGGGACGTCTCTTCCCGTGACGGGACTCTGGCCAGTCAG
This sequence comes from Solea solea, assembly GCF_958295425.1. NCBI lineage: Eukaryota > Metazoa > Chordata > Actinopteri > Pleuronectiformes > Soleidae > Solea > Solea solea. The sequence goes on from NC_081134.1 coordinate 14,734,271, forward strand.
CGGCCGGCAGTCTGACCAATCATCGCATGGTACCTACTTAGCACGCTTGGAACCTCACCAGGGCAGATACTAAAAATAGAACCTGGTACCAGGTACTACTCTAGTGGAAACGCTACTTAAACCGTCCCGTGGCGTGGCGAGGCGAGGCGAGGCAAGTAGAGGTGGAAAATGCGCCATAACATAATCACTAACCTGAAAAGAGCAGTGCACCCCAGACAGCCAAAATATCTCTGAGAACTAGATTTATAGAAAGGACAAAACACTGAATTGAGTACGACACAAAGACTTTACAAGTGTTCCCAAACTGAAGTGCCACGACCTATTTTGTTTTCTTTCTTCTTTTTTTTTAGGTAATCATAGTTACATAGTGATCAATGTTTCTGGTTTGTTTTTTCGTTTGTTTTTTCCCATTTTAGGAGTTAAAGTTCCACGCAATTTTCGCTTGTTGGAAGAGCTTGAGGAAGGGCAAAAGGGCGATGGTGATGGCACAGTCAGCTGGGGCCTGGAGGATGACGATGACATGACTCTCACACGGTGGACAGGCATGATCATTGGACCAGCAAGAGTAAGCAGAATTAACTGGTTTCGCCTTCCAGTACATGCATAGAATACTGTCACACCAATGTAGATGAACAGATACTAAAACTAATTTAAATGTGTTCTTCTGTGTTTTCAGTCCAATTACGAGAACAGGATATACAGTCTGAAAATGGAATGTGGACCTAAATACCCAGAGACAGCCCCGACTGTTAAATTTGTTACAAAGATTAGCATGAATGGGATAAATAATTCCAACGGGATGGTGAGTGTCAACCGCACAAACTGACAAGGTTGAATGTCGAGTTCAAAAATAGATTTGCACCGCAGTTCCCTGACATGTGCAATATGTCACTGTCAGTGGTCCTGTCACAATGACTGATATGGTGACTCTGTTTTCTTCTCGTTTTGTCTCACAGGTGGATTCACGTAGCATACCAGTATTAGCAAAATGGCAGAATTCTTATAGCATTAAAATTGTTCTTCAAGAGTTAAGGCGTCTTATGATGTCCAAAGACAATTTCAAGCTTCCGCAACCACCAGAAGGACTAAACTACAGCACTTAATCATAATGGATTGTGTCGACCCTCTGTCTTAAACCTTACTCTCTTAGAAATATTGTGTAAAATCATCAAGAGGCTCACTTCGCACATCAACAATATCATCTGCAAGAGCAAGATTGGACTTTCGTATTGCATAGCTCATTCAAAATTATGCCCCTGCAGTTAAGCACTGTAGGGTCCACAGTTATCTGCCTTTAATAAAGTTACTTTGACAATGACTTTTATGTTTGACCTGTTTCAGCTTTGAGTGGGCTTGAAGAAGGAAGCATGACACCACACTGAGGTTGTCCCAATAGTTTTTTGTCCAAACAACTGATCACTGAAGTAAATGGCAAGATGTGCATACGGAGGCATGTTCTGTAACTAATACCTAGTCAAAGAGAAGCCACTTTTTTGAGTTGTTCGTTAGCAGGTTCATCGAAATACCACGCAGATTGCTGATTATTAAACTGTGGCTGTAGTCTAAAAGTAGTGTCACGGGGCGAGAAAGATTTTTTTTTTATAAATATAAAAATATATATATCTGTATTTGACACAATACCAATATGTTTCTGTTCTGCAGCTCTTTGACATGTAACAGACGTTGAAGCCTGTTCTGTTCTGAAACCCTTGCATTTAACTTCTAGTGAAAATGGCAGGTGTATGAACTTGTGATTTTCTGAAATTAAAATCACTGTCTGCGACAAAAGTAACCCAGCCGTTGGAAGTTTCTTTGACTCTAGCTGCACCTTCAGTTTCCTGCTTTCCCCACAGCACGGCTTTAGCTGACAACTGAACGCACAACTCATGCATCATGTCGTAGGGGAAAGCTGTCTGTCACATAAACCAGCTTAATGAGAATTCTGGCTGAAACCACAGTGCAGGTATTTGATGCAACATATTGAACACTTCTGTTATTATATATTATTCAGAGTTATATTTTATAGTAGACGAACAAGCCCATTTCAGTCTGATTGATGGTTAACTCCGACCATAAGCACTGATTCTTGATTTAGTTGTGATAAATGTTCAGCTCTTTGACATGTCATTAGTTTATTGGAGGGAAGAATGGATTCAATTTAATACAAGCAGATTAAAATTAATGGAAAGTTTAAGTAACCAAATTGTTTTTAACTTGACTCCATTGAAGACGGCAGTGTTACCTCATCAGTTTTAAAGTGATGTCACAGAAGCACCTTTAAATTAAAGGTTCTTTTTATTCCCATTTGGTACAATAATTAAGCATCATTGTTTTTAATCAATACTATTCCATACATTTGAAGAGCAAACCCAACTGTACAAGACATGTTAAGTTTACATGGTTGTTCATTAATACTGCAACATCAGGCAGATCTTTGAGTCAACATTTCAGTTAATCATCAATTTTCCGCCTAGACAGAAGCTTGTGACATTGATCTGATAATGTGAATAACTTTACGATGGATGTTTTTGGTTTGAAAGCCACTGGCTCTTAATAAGGAGGTCTCTCTCTTTACAAACCTCAGTCCTAAAAAACAGTCAAGCCTCCATTGCTCACTATACAGTGAGTCAGTGTGTGATGTGTAAAAAATGATGAACGGTACTGGCATCTGCATTTGACCCATGTAACCTTTTGGGCAGTATATCTGCCTCACTGCAGCAGAGCCCGTGTCCTAGCAACCACGACGTCTGGGGGTCTGGGATATGCATATGACTGCCGGCCAATCTGTAACCTGAACTGTGACACCGTCACAGTGACATGGCAACAGTTCAGTGTGTGGTGATCGTTCAAACATGATCCCCGCCCCCCTTTTTTGACTGGGGTCACGTAATGTACAACAGTCTCAGCTGAGACAACTGATAAACATAGAAATAACCACAAAGGCCTATTGTCACATTATTTTTGACGTATTAAGGCAACATAGTTTAATTTATAAAAGTGCTGTACACAAATATTTCAAAACAAAGTTATCGGGGGTAAGAAATACAATCAATAACGTATAGCTAAAAGTAAAAATGGTTGAAAACAAAATCATAAATAGTAAATGAAACAATTTGGAAAAATTATTAGTAAAAGGTGATGTAATAAAATTGGATATTTTAAAAGGATAATATATACAAAATAAGTAAATTTGAATAAAATATTTAAAAATGTTCTGTTGATTTAAAAATCTACATTAAACAAATATGCCACATTTTTTTTGCTTACTATTTTCAAGCTGCATTTGCTAAACATGGTCTTTTATGTATGTGTGTTCCCTGACACTTGCTTTACTGCTCCTCATGGACAATCAACTCATCTCTGCATCCCCTAGAGGGCGCTCCACGCTCACGTATGCCCTCGTCACTAATGTGTGCAGGGGCTGCTGTTTAGAGGACATGACTTGTCTGAAAAGGCAGTGCCACTGTGTCGCTTCCGGTGCTCTTGTGTTCGTGCTTGCTGTCACTATTGCTTCATGAAAGTGACGTGCTTGGCAGTCAGCTGCAGGGAACTACAGCCTGTCTGTTTAGTAGGCCACTGTTCAGCTGGTGTCCCCGTGTGTCCTTAAACAAGACACAGAGGTTGTGTGCACATTTGTAGATGTCAAGTGAGCACTACAGAGTTGTTGGATCTGTGGTAGATTTCCTATAAGAATTTCAGCGTGTGGGTGTGAGATGAGTCAGTGTGGCGCTGCCTTGGCGATGACCTCGATCTTCTTCACTTTGTGCATGACATGGTTCCACTTTGCTCATGTGACAGTTAGTGAATGGTCCAATCTCCTATCTGCCACACTCTTCTTGCTTATTCTGCTCGTTTTCTTTACTCCCCAACTCTATTGGGATGTCATGAATATGAAATCAGATTTGCCGTGTGTTGCATCCAGTTCACTCGACACACAGCAAAGTCATCCCCAAGTATGAAAGACACAGCTCCAGGTTATGCAGGCATATTCTGTTATTTAGCACATGTACCTGCTGAGTTGTCTGCTCTGAACCTCTGCTCATGATGACTACACTTTTAAAATCTCATTTGAATTGACGTAGGAAAGGTCACTTGTCTATTTAAAGGCCCAGTGCATAACATTGAGGAGAAATTGAGGGTAAAATCACCTGATTGTATGAATTGTTGTTTTACCATTACCATAGAGTCAACCTTTTACGTTTATATCAAGAGTTGGGTCCACTTCATGGAGGCTTTGACCACCCTTCTTGTGGACAAACTGGACATCCGTTGGGATTTTGATGCTAACTGAAGGCTACATAGATTCTCCAACACACTTGGAATGGAAGTGCAAGGTGAATGCTGCTAAACTGTACACACTGTACCTTTAACATGCAGCTCCATTTGGCTAATATGAGTTTCAAACTCAGGTACCTGCATCAAAAAAAGAAACAAAAAGCACCAGCTGAAGCCACGCTGAAAGCACTATAACATACTAGCCAGTCTATTTGTATGTGTCTTTTTGTATACGAGTAACATTGCTTTACGTTGGAGACAAATGTGGACAGAAAGCCAGAGAGAGGAATCTAAGAAGGGAAGGAATGTGGTGAGGGGGACATACGTCTGGACTGCCGGCAGACTGCTGGAACCAGGCTTCTGCTCCCAGACGCTCACCTTTTGCCCCGAGAGGCCAAAAGGCCATGCCACGCGTCTGTTGATACTGTAAAAGGCTTTGTCTTCCTTTATGGTCCCCGAGGGGAGAACTCGTGTGTCTTCCTGAGAAACTCCATTTGTTCCCATTCTTTAACCCTATAGCGTAACTTCCATTATGAGAAGAGGATGCAACTATGGTTTCATTTTCTGAATCTTTTTGATACTTTTTATACCAAAAATTATGTGATGATGGTCCAGGGGACAGGATGACCTCAAACTAATGTCAACCCAACATCATCTCCCATAAAAACCTTTAGAAGTCAAACAACCAAATCATCCCCTATTATAAACTAGAACTAGGACAACAAGTACAACTAGACTGTGCAGATTTTGGCTTATTTCATATGAACTCCATCAGTGTAGTATGATGCCAGTAATAAAAATATATGTATTTTTATTTTTCAAAAAAAGCACGAGTTCTTCGTGCTTTTATCCACTTTTCAAAATTAAACATTCCTTTATCTAATCCAAAATATAAATCAGTCCGATGTCATTTTGACAGCCTGTAAACCAGGGACCTCAAACTCAACAGTGAACTTCTAGTCTGCCAGGAGGGGGCCGGCCAAAGTGGAAATAGTCAATGAACTGTTTAGTGATTTGAAATTAAAATGATATTTTGATAACCCATCATGATGTTACATGCTTAAAGGATGATTTTGCACACTATGCCAAAGTAAAAGTGTTTGTTTTGATATGTAGTTCACAAAAATGGCGGCGATGCAAAAATACATTTGTAACAAAAAAACAGACCGGAATATAAAATAGAATCAAAGAAATAATGGATTTAATAATGTGATAAATGTCTTATTGTAATTATAAAAATGCTGTTTGGTAAAGTTTTCATTCTGACTTTATAGTAAATTAAGGGCCACAGGACATCGACTGGGGGCCCACATGTGGCCCGTGGGCCGTGGGTTTCATGAACTACTTGCAGTAACTGAACGTAAATAAACATGTTCCCATGTTGGTATTCGTTATAGCTCCAGTCTGGCAGACATGACATTTTCTGATTCTGTGAAGGTCTTTGAGATCCTCATGGCCTTTTATCCTTATGAATTGTATACACATGTATAATTATATACAGGGCAAGAACTTGATCTGTCATTGATAGTGTACGTTTTTGCTTAATAGTCACACAAACCACAAGTACATTGTAAAAAAAAAAGGATGAAGAATCAATTTAATCAATTAACCTAAATTAAATTTGTGTCTAGCATTAAGACTAAATCATGTCCCAGATTATGTCAACAAGATTTTTTTTTCATATGTCATTGAGAAAGAAAATGTTTGAAATATCCTCAATTAGCCACACAGACAGTTTTGAGATAAATACAGCCGTGTTCCTGTATTTACAGTGAGATAAATGAATGGGCTCCTCTCTCCCTCTCTCTCTCTGTGTGAGAAAGGACACAGATTGGAAACACATGTCTGTTGCACCGCTGGCTCCCTGGGCTATTGACATGCTCTTCACAGAGCCATCCACATTAGGATGTGTGGCTGCTGCTGCTGCTGCTGCTGCTGCAGCAAGTGCTTGACTTCATTTTTATGCTCACTGATGTTGACAGACTATAAGATTCGCAAAGCGACAGACTGGAGTTATAGGAATGCCTTTGACTTGAATCTGCTGCTGGACGGCATATGATGTATGGATCCTTTTATCTGGGACATGAATTTAAAAGTCAGCATGGCGCTTGTAACAGCACAGCCTCGTCCTGGGTTTAAGTGACACAGAGCGGTTCTTCTTACTAAATGCTGCTGCAAAAAAAGGAAGAAGAAGGAAGAAGAAAAAAGTCAAAATCGCCTGTGTGTGTACTCACTACATTCCAGGTTATTTATATAGAGTGAAGAGAAAAAAACTGTATAGACTTCATGTCTCTGCTTGGTGAGAACTATTAAATTACTGCTGGATGTTTTTAATTACTTCACATAAATGTTTGAGCACAACACTTCTCCAGTGTTTGGAGGAGGAGGGGGGGTCTATAATGTCTCACATGTTAAGGGAAGCACTGGCTTGCACTTAATCATGGTGGTCCCTGTGTAATTCTGGCGTTGGAAATGTGGCTTTGTGAGAGAAAAGTGAGCATTCCTTCTGCTGGCGCAAGGGAGAGGAAATGGGTAATAAAACCAGGAGAAAAAAAAAACCTCGGCGGCGTGCTGGAGCCACTGATTCTGGGATCCACTTAATTGCTCTTAAATGAAAAAGATTTTTGGCTTCCCAGTTGCTGTGTTTAAAGAAAAGTCAAGTCAAATCCCACATGTATACCAGCCAAGCAGTGACTTCTCATCCAGCACTATAAGCACTAATCCCTCTCTTTCACTGGTGCCATTGGCGATATTATTATTAATATCGGGGAAGCTGCTGTTCACAAGCAGTAAATGCCAGAGGAGGTGGACGTTCAGCTCTTCTGCTCATTTACGAAGGCCAGAGAAGTCACTGGGGAAAGAAGATATCAATACTAGTGGGCTGAATGTTTTTATCGCTCTGATAATGCTTTGCTTTGAAATAAGAAGAGGCAAATGTTAATTCTTGTCTTTGACACGTACTCTCACGTGCTCTTATATCAAAGAAATGTAATTCTCCTTATAGCTCCATATAGCCATGATCTGTGGTGGACGTGTCATCAGCACCGCACGCGCTCATTAGGCAGGAGAGTGGCCTCTGCAAGTGCCATAGTATTGGATCATTATTACTGATGTATTACTGCAGTATTGTTCAGCCGGTTGAGGTGAGACTTTAATTAAATAGTGAGTATATACTGCCGCACAGTTTAAGAGAACTGCTTCATATTTTATTAACGCCTCGTATATTTTGCTAATCGGCAAAGTAACCGCGAGCCGTAGCAGTCGTACGGGCTTAATGTAGTGGAGTCAAACAAATACATTATTTGCCCTTGACGTGTGGAGAGTTGCACAAATGAAATGTCAATAAATGCCCTCAACACACACACCGACCGTGTGCTCTGAAGTACGAAGCTGGTGCGTCTCATCATTCCTTCATTCGATTGTTGAACGTGTCTCTCGATAGAGCGAGCAATTTTATGTTGCCATCATCGGCCATTTTATTTTTTTCCAGGGTGTGAAGGCCTGGTGAGAAGATGCCACTCAGCGAGCCATTAAGGCCTGAAGTGCCATGTCGTGTCAGCCGTTCCTTTTGTACTCATTAATTGTCGAGAGAAGTGTGTCACATCCTGTCAGGCTGACTGCTGCTGTCCCTCCAGTCACCCCTCAGTGCCCAGTGCCCGCCGATGCTATTGTGGCAGCGGTGGCTGCAGAGGAGAGAAGAGCCGGGCCCTGCAGGATGTGAGACAATACTGGGAAGGAAGAGGAGGGAATCCCGGAGCTGTGTGCAGAAGCTGGGTCGACCGAGTGTCTCTGAGAGCGTTCCCCTGTGACCCTCTTCCTCCTCCTCCCCCATTTTCCCCCTGAGGATAGACTTTATCATCCTTCTCACCTCCAGTGTGTCGCCTATGTGACAGGAATGACAATAACTTTTTTGTCTTGCTTCTTCTTCAGAGGCTGTGTTATTTGTTATTTGTTTTGCAGAAGCAGAATGTGCTGTTTAATCTGTATAGAAACATACACTCACAGGCCACTTAAGGTACACCTGTTTAACTGCATGTAAACAAGGTTTACATGGTGGAGTTCACACTGTTCATCAGAATTGGGAAAAAGGGGGTTTTCTGTTAAGCAGTTGGTTGTTGGTGCCAGACGGGCTGGCTGGTCTGAGTATTTCAGAAATTGATGATCTACTACGGTTTTTACACACGACCGTCTCTAGAATTTACAAAGAAGAAAGAAGATCTCCAGTGAGTGCCACGATGACGTCGGATGATGAGGTCAGAGATGGTTCAGAATGATAAAACACAACAGAACAACAAAAACAACAAAAACTCATTACAACCAAGGTATGCAGAAGACCATCTTCTGAACACCAAAGACATTGAACCTTGAAGCAGATGTGGACACTGTTGGCGTCCTGAGTAATCAAGTGGCCAGGGAGTGTAAATAGTTCATAACACACCTACATAACATGGTATAGATAATAGCTGGATGGATTACATTATTTCAACAAAATATTTCTTTTCATAACTGGGTCAGCGAGGACCCATAATTGCATCAGTGCCTTTAGTGAAATAATCTTAATTATAAATATTAGTCTGAATAATGCTTATTTGCTATGAAGCTACTGAATAATGAAAACAGATTATCCGTGACCACAAGAATCTGTTGTGGCTAGAAAGCAGAACCTGCCCCCTGATGCAGAATAAATAGATTTATCCACACAGAAATAAGCCCACAAAGGCTATGTAATATTATGTGTATATTAAATGTAGTAGGGGGATTAATTATTGTTGTGAATATTGCGACTTTCAGTCACATTCAACAGGGGAAAGACACAAAAACACAACTATTTTCATCTCCCATGTCTCCGGCTGCCTCTGCCCCACATCCTATCCTCACATGTGTCTCGTCCAATAATGTTGTTGTTCTCAATAGTTTTCTAATGTTAGAAAGCAAACATTAGCTACATATACAGTACATGACACAACCATTGTTTGGTCATCAATCTACTGATTTTAATCTTTAATCTGGCAAAATAGTTTCCTTTGTGTTTTTGCTTCCTGCGTATGGAGAGTGAAACAAAAAGAGAATTCACTTGTTCGTTAAAAGACACAAGTTTACCCCTTCAGGGATCACACATAATCCAAATGAACGATTTTATGACACCTCTGTGAACTCTGCAAGCTGCTTGACTGTCAAAAAAAAAAAGAGAGACCCAGACCTCATGTGCTCATGTTAAAGAAAAAAGCAATTACATGAGATTTTTCCTCATGTTTCCACAAGCAGTTTCACCACACATAACACTGCTGCAGGATACTCGCAGTGACCATTTCTGTCTGCCTGAAAACAGGCCATTACAGGGGCCGTGTCATTATGGACCACTGCGCATGAATCAATGCTCCAGCAGTGATAGACTACATGGCACGGATGGAGAATTAATGAAGAAGAATCTGCGGTGTCGGGGATGTGGTTGCAATTTGCTCCTGCTGAGTGGCTGAAATGCAGTCACACAATAAAAAATTGCAAGACCAACCTTTTAAGGTTCTGCCTCTGGCCACTTGAAAACATGTCTCTCAACCACAGAAGATGATGCACTGGGTTGTACTATAGACAAGTGGGAGAGCAAAAAAGATGTCCAAATATTTCCATGGCTCCTGTGGCCTTCTGCTTGCATAGTCCTGGCATGAGCTCATCGTTGTGTGGCTAGTTTGTGCTCCCTCAGCACTGTTCTTTCCCAGTCTGTAAGTATCAATGTCAATGCTAACTAGGCATTGACAAAGTCCTCCGAGCTCGCTTTCCCACTACCCCTCCGACTGTGGCTCCACTTGGAATTGAGGGTTTTTCATAAAGGCACATTACATGTGTGTGCCACCTAATATTTGTATGGATAATAGCACAATTTATCACCAGTTATATGTGTTCTCTGTGGTGTGTAATGTCTTTTTAGGTGAGCTTACCGCACAAAACAATCATTTCTTTAATCCCACCCCCCCACCCCCAGTTGTTGTTTTTGTAAGCTCACGTCCAAATGGAAAAAGCTGCCACACAAAATGTTGAGAGGACCTTCTTTTGAGGGATAGGCATTCTTTTCAGCTGCAAAAGAGTGATTCTCTTGTGGTATTTAACCAATGAATAAATTGACATGAAATGTATTCCTGATAATGCAAACATCAGGAACAGAGGAGCCAGAAATAACTCTCCCAGGCAAGATGTGGAAGAGATTAAGGCTGAAGCAACGAATAAGTGAGTGGAGGCGGGAGGTTGGAAAATGAGATGGGGGGGTGGGGGGGGGGGAGTAGAGGTAAGAGGAGGTGAGGAGATGGTGTCTGTAAGGGTGAGTGTATGTATGTGTGTGTGTGCTAGTGGGGGACTTAGTCCACAGAGGTTTCGCAGAGTGAGTTGCAAGGCGAGAACTTCGCTGAGAGGAGGGGTGGCCCTGTGAAAAGGAACTCATAAAAGTCACATTTGTTGGTGATGCATGAGGAAGTGAAGCCAGCTTTGGCACATGTGTCTGTGGTGCTAAATTAACTGTTAACACAAATAATCAAAGTGCAGGGCCCATTGAGCACTGGCGCCAGTGAAATGAGGGGGAGAGGCTGGCCCAAGCCTCTCTCTGAGAAGTTACAGCAGGCTCACAGTGAGCGAGCAGGTGGAGGTCTACCAGGGGCTTTCACAGGATGGAAGTGCTTACAAAACAGGCTGACCAGCCCACTGACAGAGGAAAGCACCGCCGCACTCCTGCTTTCCAGCTATTGTGTGGAAGCGTGCTTCTCTTTTTAGATCTTTCTTTGTAAAGCTCGACATCTCAGAGCAGCGAAGGACGTGGCACCAGCAATTACCTCCACGACTGGCTGATGGCGGTTAAAATGCCACAACTGTGACCTTGAGAGCTTTCTGGGTTGCTTACAGGATTTCCAAATAATTGTACATCCACATCACAAACATTAGCCTTGCTGTGAAGTATATATGAGCCGAATAAGTGACACCGTTTTTGTCAAATCTTGGACGATATATTAACTATGACATTTTGGTGACTTTTTGGCAACATACTAAACTATTACATTTTTGTCAAATTCTGGACTACATACTATACTATGACATTTTAGAGACTTTTGGTCGACACACTAAACAATGACATTTTGGTGACTTTTTGGACAACATACTAAACTATGCCTTTTTTTGTCAAATTTTGGACGACATACTAAACTATGACATTGTTGTCAAATTTTGGACGACATACTAAACTGACATTTCTGTCAAATTTTGGACGACATACTAAACTATGACTTTTTTGTCACATTTTGGACGACACACTAAACTACGACTTTTAAGTCACATTTTGGACGACATACTACACCATGACTTTTTTGTCACATTTTGGACGACATACTATACTATGACTTTTTTGTCAAATTTTGGACGACATACTAAACTGACATTTTTGTCAAATTTTGGACGACATATTAAAATATGACATTTTGGTGAGTTTTAGTTGACACACTAAACACTGACATTTTGCTCCCTTTTTAGACAACATACTATATACTATGACATTTTGGACACTTTTTGGACGACACACTAAACTATGACATTTTGGTGACTTTTTGGACGACATACTAAACTATGACATTTTTGTCAAATTTTGGACGACATACTAAACTGTGACATTTTTGTCACATTTTTGACGACGTACTAAACTAGACTTTTTAGTGACTTTTTGGACGATATACTTAACCATGACATTTTTGTCAAATTTTGGACAAAGTATGACATTTTGGTGCCTTTTTGGACCACATACTAAACTATGACATTTTGGACACTTTTTGGATGACACACTATACTATGACTTTTTTGTCACATTTTGGACGACACACTAAACTATGACATTTTTGTCACATTGTGGACGACATACTATACTATGACTTTTTTGTCACATTGTGGACGACATACTCTACTATGACTTTTCTGGACAACATCCAAAGTAGTATGACAACTTCTGGACGACATACTGGAGTGCGACTTCTTTGTCACATGTTAGTATACTATGACTGGGGTGCTTCAATTCAGTTAATTCCAGATGGGACTCGAACCCATAATCCCTGGTTTGGGAGGCCAGTGCCTTATCCATTAGGACACAGAGGCTTTTCTTCCTGGCCTCTCAGAGGACGTAGTGAATTATTACTTTTTTGAGTGATTTTTGACAACATACTATACTATGACTATTTTGAGTGATGTTAGACCACATACTATACTATGACTATTTTGAGTGATGTTAGACCACATACTATACTATGACTTTTTTTGTCACATTTTGGACGACATACTAAACTATGACTTTTTTGTCACATTTTGGACGACACACTAAACTATGACTTTTTTGTCACATTTTGGACAACATTCTATACTATGACTTTTTTGGGTGATTTTGGACGACATACTATACTATGACTTTTTTGTCACATTTTGGACGACATACTATACTATGACTTTTTTGTCACATTTTGGACGACACACTAAACTATGACATTTTTGTCACATTGTGGACGACATACTATACTATGACTTTTTTGGGTGATTTTGGACGACATACTGAACTATGACTTTTTTGTCACATTTTGGACGACACACTAAACTATGACATTTTTGTCACATTGTGGACGACATACTCTACTATGACTTTTTTGGACAACATCCAAAGTAGTATGACAACTTCTGGACGACATACTGGAGTGCGACTTCTTTGTCACATGTTAGTATACTATGACTGGGGTGCTTCAATTCAGTTAATTCCAGATGGGACTCGAACCCACAATCCCTGGTTTGGGAGGCCAGTGCCTTATCCATTAGGACACAGAGGCTTTTCGTCCTGGCCTCTCAGAGGACGTAGTGAATTATTACTTTTTTGAGTGATTTTTGACAACATACTATACTATGACTTTTTTGAGTGATGTTAGACCACATACTATACTATGACTATTTTGAGTGATGTTAGACCACATACTATACTTTGACTTTTTTGAGTGATTTTGGACAACATACTATACTATGACTTTTTTGGGACATTTTAGACGACATACTATACTATGACTTTTTTGTCACATTTTGGACGACATACTATACTATGAGTTTTTTGAGTAATTTTGGACGACATACTATACTATGACTTTTTTGGGTGATTTTGGACGACATACTATGACTTTTTTGTGACAACATACTATGCTATGACTTTTTTGTCACATTTTGGACGACATACTATACTATGACTTTTTTGTCACATTTTGGACGACACACTAAACTATGACTTTTTTGTCACATTTTGGACGACATACTATGACTTTTTTAGGTGATTTTGGACGACTTACTGAACTATGACTTTTTTGTCACATTTTGGACGACATACTATACTATGACTTTTTTGTCACATTTTGGACGACACACTAAACTATGACTTTTTTGTCACATTTTGGACGACATACTATACTATGACTTTTTTAGGTGATTTTGGACGACTTACTGAACTATGACTTTTTTGTCACAATTTGGACGACATACTCTACTATGACTTTTTTAGGTGATTTTGGACGACATACTGAACTATGACTTTTTTGTCACATTTTGGACGACATACTCTACTATGACTTTTTAGGACAACATCCAAAGTAGTATGACAACTTTTGGACGACATACTGGAGTGCAACTTCTTTGTCACATGTTAGTATACTATGACTGGGGTGCTTCAATTCAGTTAATTCCAGATGGGACTCGAACCCACAATCCCTGGTTTGGGAGGCCAGTGCCTTATCCATTAGGACACAGAGGCTTTTCGTCCTGGCCTCTCAGAGGACATAGTGAATTATTACTTTTTTGAGTTATTTTTGACAACATACTATACTATGACTATTTTGAGTGATGTTAGACCACATACTATACTATGACTATTTTGAGTGATGTTAGACCACATACTATACTTTGACTTTTTTGAGTGATTTTGGACGACATACTATACTATGACTTTTTTGGGACATTTTGGACGACATACTATACTATGACTTTTTTGTCACATTTTGGACGACATACTATACTATGAGTTTTTTGAGTAATTTTGGACGACATACTATACTATGACTTTTTTGGGTGATTTTGGACGACATACTATGACTTTTTTGTGACAACATACTATACTATGACTTTTTTGGGTGATTTTGGACGACATACTGAACTGTGACTTTTTTGTCACATTTTGGACGACACACTAAACTATGACATTTTTGTCACATTGTGGACGACATACTCTACTATGACTTTTTTGGACAACATCCAAAGTAGTATGACAACTTCTGGACAACATACTGGAGTGCGACTTCTTTGTCACATGTTAGTATACTATGACTGGGGTGCTTCAATTCAGTTAATTCCAGATGGGACTCGAACCCACAATCCCTGGTTTGGGAGGCCAGTGCCTTATCCATTAGGACACAGAGGCTTTTCGTCCTGGCCTCTCAGAGGACGTAGTGAATTATTACTTTTTTGAGTGATTTTTGACAACATACTATACTATGACTATTTTGAGTGATGTTAGACCACATACTATACTATGACTATTTTGAGTGATGTTAGACCACATACTATACTATGACTTTTTTTGTCACATTTTGGACGACATACTAAACTATGACTTTTTTGTCACATTTTGGACGACACACTAAACTATGACTTTTTTGTCACATTTTGGACAACATTCTATACTATGACTTTTTTGAGTAATTTTGGACGACATACTATACTATGACTTTTTTGGGTGATTTTGGACGACATACTATACTATGACTTTTTTGTCACATTTTGGACAACATACTATACTATGACTTTTTTGTCACATTTTGGACGACACACTAAACTATGACATTTTTGTCACATTGTGGACGACATACTATACTATGACTTTTTTGGGTGATTTTGGACGACATACTGAACTATGACTTTTTTGTCACATTTTGGACGACACACTAAACTATGACATTTTTGTCACATTGTGGACGACATACTCTACTATGACTTTTTTGGACAACATCCAAAGTAGTATGACAACTTCTGGACGACATACTGGAGTGCGACTTCTTTGTCACATGTTAGTATACTATGACTGGGGTGCTTCAATTCAGTTAATTCCAGATGGGACTCGAACCCACAATCCCTGGTTTGGGAGGCCAGTGCCTTATCCATTAGGACACAGAGGCTTTTCGTCCTGGCCTCTCAGAGGACGTAGTGAATTATTACTTTTTTGAGTGATTTTTGACAACATACTATACTATGACTATTTTGAGTGATGTTAGACCACATACTATACTATGACTATTTTGAGTGATGTTAGACCACATACTATACTTTGACTTTTTTGAGTGATTTTGGACGACATACTATACTATGACTTTTTTGGGACATTTTAGACGACATACTATACTATGACTTTTTTGTCACATTTTGGACGACATACTATACTATGAGTTTTTTGAGTAATTTTGGACGACATACTATACTATGACTTTTTTGGGTGATTTTGGACGACATACTATGACTTTTTTGTGACAACATACTATACTATGACTTTTTTGTCACATTTTGGACGACATACTATACTATGACTTTTTTGTCACATTTTGGACGACACACTAAACTATGACTTTTTTGTCACATTTTGGACGACATACTATACTATGACTTTTTTAGGTGATTTTGGACGACTTACTGAACTATGACTTTTTTGTCACATTTTGGACGACATACTCTACTATGACTTTTTTAGGTGATTTTGGACGACATACTGAACTATGACTTTTTTGTCACATTTTGGACGACATACTCTACTATGACTTTTTAGGACAACATCCAAAGTAGTATGACAACTTTTGGACGACATACTGGAGTGCAACTTCTTTGTCACATGTTAGTATACTATGACTGGGGTGCTTCAATTCAGTTAATTCCAGATGGGACTCGAACCCACAATCCCTGGTTTGGGAGGCCAGTGCCTTATCCATTAGGACACAGAGGCTTTTCGTCCTGGCCTCTCAGAGGACATAGTGAATTATTACTTTTTTGAGTGATTTTTGACAACATACTATACTATGACTATTTTGAGTGATGTTAGACCACATACTATACTTTGACTTTTTTGAGTGATTTTGGACGACATACTATACTATGACTTTTTTGTCACATTTTGGACGACATACTATACTATGAGTTTTTTGAGTAATTTTGGACGACATACTATACTATGACTTTTTTGGGTGATTTTGGACGACATACTATGACTTTTTTGTGACAACATACTATACTATGACTTTTTTGGGTGATTTTGGACGACATACTGAACTATGACTTTTTTGTCACATTTTGGACGACACACTAAACTATGACATTTTTGTCACATTGTGGACGACATACTCTACTATGACTTTTTTGGACAACATCCAAAGTAGTATGACAACTTCTGGACAACATACTGGAGTGCGACTTCTTTGTCACATGTTAGTATACTATGACTGGGGTGCTTCAATTCAGTTAATTCCAGATGGGACTCGAACCCACAATCCCTGGTTTGGGAGGCCAGTGCCTTATCCATTAGGCCACAGAGGCTTTTTGTCCTGGCCTCTCAGAGGACGTAGTGAATTATTACTTTTTTGAGTGATTTTTGACAACATACTATACTATGACTATTTTGAGTGATGTTAGACCACATACTATACTATGACTATTTTGAGTGATGTTAGACCACATACTATACTATGACTATTTTGAGTGATGTTAGACCACATACTATACTTTGACTTTTTTGAGTGATTTTGGACGACATACTATACTATGACTTTTTTGGGACATTTTGGACGACATACTATACTATGACTTTTTTGTCACATTTTGGACGACATACTATACTATGAGTTTTTTGAGTAATTTTGGACGACATACTATACTATGACTTTTTTGGGTGATTTTGGACGACATACTATGACTTTTTTGTGACAACATACTATACTATGACTTTTTTGTCACATTTTGGACGACATACTATACTATGACTTTTTTGTCACATTTTGGACGACACACTAAACTATGACTTTTTTGTCACATTTTGGACGACATACTATACTATGACTTTTTTAGGTGATTTTGGACGACTTACTGAACTATGACTTTTTTGTCACATTTTGGACGACATACTCTACTATGACTTTTTTAGGTGATTTTGGACGACATACTGAACTATGACTTTTTTGTCACATTTTGGACGACATACTCTACTATGACTTTTTAGGACAACATCCAAAGTAGTATGACAACTTTTGGACGACATACTGGAGTGCAACTTCTTTGTCACATGTTAGTATACTATGACTATGAATTCAGTTAATTCCAGATGGGACTCGAACCCACAATCCCTGGTTTGGGAGGCCAGTGCCTTATCCATTAGGACACAGAGGCTTTTCGTCCTGGCCTCTCAGAGGACGTAGTGAATTATTACTTTTTTGAGTGATTTTTGACAACATACTATACTATGACTATTTTGAGTGATGTTAGACCACATACTATGACTATCTTGAGTGATGTTAGACCACATACTATACTATGACTTTTTGGGTGATTTAGGACGACCACATACTATACTATGACTTTTTGGGTGATTTAGGACGACATACTCTACTAACATACAAAGTAGTGCGACTTCTTTGTCACATCTTTGTATACTATGACTGGGGTGCTTTAATTCAGTTAAAGCCAGATGGGACTCGAACACGCAATCCCTGGTTTGGGAGGCCAGTGCCTTATCCATTAGGACACAGAGGCTTTGCTTCCTGGCCTCTCAGAGGACTTAGTGAATTATTACTTTTTTTATTGATTTTGGACGACATACTATACTATGACTTTTTTGAGTAATTTTGGACAACATACTTTACTATGACTTATTTGTCACATTTTGGACGACATACTCTACTATGACTTTTTTGGGTGATTTTGGACGACATACTAAACTATGACTTTTTTTTGTCACATTTTGGACGACATACTAAACTATGACTTTTTTGTCAAATTTTACAAATTTTGGATGACATACTACACTTTGACATTTTGGTGACATTTTAGACAACATACTATATACTATGACATTTTGGTGACTTTTTGGACGACATACTATACTATGACATTTTTGTCAAATTTTGGACGACATACTAAACTATGACATTTTTGTCAAAGTTTGGACAACATACTAAACTATGACATTTTGGTGACTTTTTGGATGACATACTAAACTATGACAGTTTCTGTGCGGAGTATATGTGTCTATCTTTTTTCATGTTGTACTTTACTATAACACTTTGGTGTGTCAAAAATGTCATGTGTTTAAAAGCACAATCTGTTTTTGTCAGTGATGGGCACGACAGGGAGAGTTTTTTTGTCAAAATACACCACAGAAGATGCCTGATGTGGAATTGAACCCATCACCATCTTACACCAGTAACATTGATGACAATTACTAACTACTACACTACCATGCCAATCACGGCTTTCCTAAACTCATGGCATGTCTCATGGCATGTCCTAAATGACACCAAAATGTCACAGTTTACTATGTCATCCAAAGAGTCACCAAAAAGTCATAGTTTCATTTTGGACGACATACTAAACTATGACATTTTTTATCAAATTTTGGACATCCTAAACTATGACATTTTTATGTCATTCAGGAAATTTGAGTAACATACTCGATTGACATGGTAGTGTAGTGGTTAGTAGTTGTTACCATTGTTGCTGTTTTAAGATGGTGATGAGTTAAATTCCTCTTCGGGTCTCTTCTGTGGCATATTTTGTATATTCTCCCTGTCATGCCCATCACTTACTAAAACAGATTGTGCTTTTCAACACGTGAAATTTTTGACACACCAAAATGTTATAGTAAAGTACAACATGAAAATGTTGTACTGAAATCTGGGATTGAACACAGCACATTTTCGCAACAGTATCAGAGTTAAGACCTACTTATTACTACCCCACCATGTCCACTCAGACCATCAAGTAAAATGTCATAGTTTAGTATGTCATCCAAAAAGTCACCAAAATGTCATAGTTTAGTATGTCGTCTAAAATTTGACAAAAATGTCATAGTATAGTATGTTGTCCAAAATTTGACAAAAATGTCATAGTATAGTATGTTGTCCAAAAAGTCACCAAAAAGTCATAGTTTAGTATGTCGTCCAAAAAGTCACCAAAATGTCATACTTTAGTATGTCGTCCAAAATTTGACAAAAAATGGCATAATATAGTATGTAATCCAAAAAGTCAACAAAATGTTATAGTTTAGTATGTTGTCCAAAATTTGACAAAAATGTCATAGTATAGTATGCCGTCCAAAATTTAACAAAAATGTCATAGTTTAGTATGTCGTCCAAAATTTGACAAAAATGTCATAGTATAGTATGTCGTTCAAAAAGTCACCAAAAAGTCATAGTTTAGTATGTCGTCCAAAAAGTCACCAAAATGTCATATGTCGTCCAAAATTGGACAAAAACGTCATAGTATAGAAGGTTGTCCAAAAAGTCACCAAAATGTCATAGTTTAGTATTTCGTCCAAAATTTGATAAAAATTTAATAGTTTAGTATGTCGTCTAAAAGTTGTCAAAAATGTCACAGTTTAGTACGTCGTCCAAAAGTTGTCAAAAAAGTCATAGCTTAGTATGTCGTCCAAAAAGTCACCAAAGTGTCATAGTGTAGAATGTCGTATAAAACAGGGCTGGGTTGTAATTATTTCTTCGACCGTCTCCTATTCATGTGTATTCATCCCGCGGGCCTATGTTTGACACCCCTGCATTAGACAAAACGTTTTCAAAACCCTCCCAAGCATCTGTATTTGTTGTCAGGGTAATGGACAGTTTAATTTTTGGGGTGACATCAGCTTTTTTCACCCTGTCTCTCCTCCCTCCGCTCTCCTCAAAGGCAAAGCCTTCACGAAATGTCTGAGTTAAAGGTAAAGTGGGAGTTAGCAGTTCGCCAGTGTCTTGTGTATTTGTCACTAATTGATCACGACTACTCATTGCCATTTGCTTTGTGATCCACCACCAAAGTTTTCCTTGTTCATGAGTGCAAACACACTCATGAACCAGACAAGGAAACAAGACAATTCCCATTAACTCGCGCTGCTTCCAGTCATCATCAATGTAGGTCTTTAGTTATTGTTTTTACTGAGAGACCCCTAGTGACAAAAATAACATACTGTGCATTTAATCTTTTTAAAATAGATTTTGCATGGTGTTTAATTACCAATATGTCTTTTTTTGTTAAATGATTGTTACATTTTTTTTTTATATATTTTTGAAGCATTATTATGTTTGCCTCATTGTAGCATCAGATTTAGCTAATTAAAACATTCTGTATCTGTAAAAATGATCATTATAGTTACAGTCATATAATCCTGACCAGGATCTTTTCCCTAAGGGAATCGCTTGTCCCCACAGCAAACACTGCATGACATTACATTTTACATACATTTTGCTCCAAATCTCTTCCATTCTATAATTGCTCTCTTACATTTTGCATTATGTAATGCGCATGTACATGCTTAGGTTTCCCCACTTTTTCCTTGACCTGAATTTTACTCCATTAAAATGTTACTTCTTCTGTATAAATGTATTTTATATGCCTTTAATTTTGTGCCAACTCTGCAGGGGAAGGCAACCACTTCACTCTATTCTGTGCATTTGCCGGACAAATTCCTCTCGTGTCTTCATAAACTTTGCCATCAAACTGTGTTGAAAAGTAAACACATCAAGATGCTGCTCCATTTGCAAAACAAAGTTATTAATTCTCGCATATCTTTGATGTCTTTATTCGAGATTAAACACATGAGCAGCATTTGGGTTTTGAGATCAAAAGAGCAATCTTTCTTTTTACAAGACCATTTTCAACTCTGGCTTGCCCCTCGCCAAAAGCAGTCAAATCATGAGGGGAAAATAAATATAACAATTTGGAAAAAGTAATACCCCACAGCTTTGTGACATCAGCACAAAAGAAGCATGGCCCCTGATGCTCTCCGCTTCCCATACAACCCACAACTGGGCCGTAGACCGAGGTTGCCTGGCGCCACAGTCATCATGTGTGTCAGTCACTTGCAAAACTCACTGTTTTCCTTAGAGGATGAACTAAGCTCCTCCTTTAGCCCTAACGATTTATTTTAGACTCCGGCGTCCAGAGACCCCCTCTCTTGAAATCCCAGTTTATCTTGGCCATGTTGTTTCAATGTGAACCAATCAGCTTAGCCTCCAGTGGAATGTCCCCAGAGACCTGCCTCGGTTTCCCAATAGGCTCATTCATTTTGAGGACACAAGTTTAACATCTGGTTTGTATTAGCGCTCCCTACAATAGCTCTCATCTCGGGCTCAGTTGCACAGGAGGGACAAGACGGAAATCAGTCCTCGCAGAAATATGATAGGACGTATGTAGAAATAATTGGATACTAATTAGTTGGCATAAAATCTATTGTTTGACATTTCGTTTTTAAGACTTTTCTACCTTTTCTTTTGCCACAAGAGAGATTTTCAAGATTGCATTTTAGATTGGAAACTGATGATAGACATCCTGGTGGCTGGCTGCGATATATATATATATATATATATATGTGACTTATAGTCATGCTTAATCCATGTTGGCAAAGTGGACATGGTTAAAAAAATACATACATAAAACAATTAAGGTTTAATCATCGTTCTATTCAGTAATAATAAATAATTCAATAATAATAGTGTTGTCACTTGGAATCAGGTTCTGTCCATAGGTGTTTAAATCGCATATTTACACATAAACAGTCCAAAAAGGTTCATACTGTCTCCTTTGTAACATCATTGAGCTTAAATTTCGTTCAGTCAGACAGAAAAACAAGTTTTTTTTCATTACCTTGACCTGAGGAAGACCACAGGAAGTGGTTGAAACATGTCAAGGTAATAAAAAAAAACCTTATTTTTCTGACTGAACGAAACTTTAGCTCAGTGATAAACATGAACACAATTTGCAGGCTGTAAAGCCTGTATTTCAAGTTAACATGCTTCCTTCATTTCTGTTTATGGCTGAATATGATACATATTTTATGTAAGTGTACACATGTATGACCACATCTTTGTTTTTTGTTTTTTTTATGGAGTGAACACACACGTGTTGGATGTCGTGTGTGAGATTGGCTTCTGTACATGTAAAACGTTGTTGGCTGTATGTGCGACTGTGGAGCTCTGAGGAGACAAATATCTGAGATGGCAGACAAGGGCACTTTAATACTCCAGTAATGAACCTTAATGTGCCGGTCGTATCCAGATGTGCCATTGTGGGGGTATGTATACTCAGCGAGAACACACAGAACCAGCAGGTGCACGTCTCAGGTAAAGGCTGCTGCTCCCGGCTCCCGATAAGCAACCACTTTTACTTTTCTCTTTCCTCCCCCACCACCAATGTCCTCCCTCTCCCTGCCTCTCTCTCTTCATTATCTGTAACACCCCAGAGTGCAGAGCATTGAAGTTGGTGCCAAAACACAGTACATGCCAAATGAAGAGCAAGAAGGAGGAGAAGCAGGCAAGGGTGCTCTCACTCTTTTATCTTGGTGCTATTGAAATTTTTCCTTCAAAGAAATAATTAATTTTCGGCAACCTTCAATTAGGCCCGCCACTAAAACGCCTAAATCTTCTGACCACAGATTTAAAACGCTTTCACTATTGATTTATCATCTGAGCATCTTATAATCATTAAAAAAAGGAAAAAAAAACTTTTTTGTCTTTGAATTAACATTGTTCTCTCAGAAGACTGCGTCTGGTTGAGTTCCTGTTAAACCAAATGGAGCCATTCAAATTATGAAAATGAGAAAATGAATTACAGGCTTGTTATCTTTTTTTGCTTTCTTGGTATTCGACTAAGTTGTTTTCACCCATTTCTAAGCTGACCTGAGGGCTGCTTCATAATAACCTTGATAGCGGATTAACCCTTAGTGCTCACACAGGTGCACCCATGGTAAATTGTTTTTGCATTGTTGGGGGAATAATACACAACTCCTTATATGGACATCCTGGAGGTGTGTGTTTGTAGGTCACATATTCAGGCTTTAAAAAAAATGCATTTTTGAGTCAAAGTTAGGATTAATATTATATTTCGCATTTGTAGTAGTGATATAAAGTAGCAATGATTGTGCTGAAATCACAAAATAGACCGTTTATTCTTTTCTTTTTGTTTTTGAAATACGGTGACGTATTCCAAAATGTTTAAATTCCAAAATTTAAACATTTTGTGTACATTTTGCTCAGGTGTGTTTATATAGTTGGTGAAAATGAAAGAATAAAAAGGGATATAAGACACTCTATATTGCACATTCTTTTAGCCTCTCTATATATTGTATGTTTTAACATAGTAATGGAAAAAGACAGCTGAAATGCTCTGTGTTCTAAGGGTTAAACAGGGTTTTCCAGTTATCATGGCGCAATTCTACTACAACATAAAATATACACATTATCTCATATTTTGATATAGAAAGCTGACAACATGTCATGTATCTGAATGAATGCAAGGCCTTTACCTAAAGCACATACAGTATAAAAGATGTTTTCTAAAGCCAAGAAAGCAAAATGAGCAGGCTTGACCGAGCCACGCCTCCTAAACGTGACTTGGCCTACGTGGAACATATAAAGCCAGGATGGACTGATCTGATTAGGGCCTTATCCACACGGAAACAGAGCTTTTTCTTTTTTTGCTCTTAAAAGGTTTTTTGTAAATAGGCATAATTTCAAGAAATGACTTCATAAACAGGAACCTCCCTAAAACGTGTCTATGCCAGGTCTGTATGTGGCGCCGTAACACTGCCACAATACGCCAAACACTGAGAATATTTGGAGCATGCGCATAAAGCTTGAGCTGTGGGGCTATGACATCTTTCTCCAAAGTTGCATATTGGTTGAATACTTTAAATACACGTAAACCTTAAAATAAATATCCTGTTACTCATCTGTTGGTCCTGAGCCAGTCTCTGGAAGTAACTGTTCTCCAGTATGAGCCTGGATGTTGAGGTCACTCGTCTGCAGGCAGACCTCATATCAAACCCTGGTCATGCTCAGCCCATGGCGTCTCTCTGAAGCCCAAAGATTTTGACCTCTGACCCTTTGGAAGGTTTAGTTTACAGCCGGAGTTAACAGTGCTTATGGCCTGCTGAGAACCTGCTCATTTGATCCCAGAGGCAGTGTTTTACAACCCCCAGCATCCAGCTGATAATCACAAAAAATGGGTTCATTTTCACTTTTTTTGTTCTTCATTTCTATGAATCCATGTTGATATTTGTCCTAAAAAAGAAATAATGTATCAGGACACACAATAATATTCTTTTGAACAATTATTATTATTATTTTATTTTTTTCAAAATTGGCTTCATAAAATAGTGAATTAATGACCTGGCTTAGTCCCAGAGTCATGAGTGTGGTTGGTAATAACAGACAGTGTTTCTAGTATCACGCTGAACACACAAGAAGATTTATAAACATGACAAGACAGATTACACAAAACAGGACAGACGCTGCTCTGTGATGTTTTCATAAAAGTCTTGCCGGGACTAAACTTGTGGGGAGTCCTCATTGTGGTAGTATGAGTAATGGATTAACGTACTGATACATGAAGATTCACAAAAGTGTAAAAGTGTACTTGCTTGGTAACTTAATTAATAAAAAAATTCATTTCATCAGATTTAAAAAAAAAAAATCAAAAAATGCTTTATACACATAGGCCATCAGGCATGCCATGATAGAAATAAGTAAATAATCTAGTCTGTAAAAAGGGTTGAAGGGTGAATACCCACCAATGGAATTTTCACAAACTAGCAAATCCACTGTCTCACTGTCACTGCTCGTAACTTCACGATACAGTCACTGAGCTGTTGATGCAAATGTTTCTGGATGTGTTCGCTGATTTTACAGTATATAAACTATATACTTGACATTACTGCTGACCGTCATTGGTTTCCATTCACTGCAGTTCAGAGTGAACATGAACTAACATATCACACTGCGACATCTCACACTCAGCTGTCGGGGGCAATGTTATTGTCCTTTTTGTGACGCAGTGCAGACTTCCTTAATGTAAACAAGCGTTGTGTTTTTCCTAAATTCTTTTAGACAAACAATTAGCTCATATGGATGTTGTGAAAAGGGTAATATGAGCTTGGAAGCTGTTTAGCCAGCGACTCTTTGAGGGTTTTGATATCAGAGCTCTTTACCAGTTCACAGCATCTCTGAGTACTTACAACTGTCTTACAATAGAACAAACACCCTGACAAAGTAAAGCAAACGACAGTAAGTGTTTCTTCAGTTCGATTTTGTCTTAGAAGAAGTTTATTTCCACTGTTTTGAAACATCAGCATTAATATATTCAATAATCTATGAACTCTGCTAAGCAGAATAGTCAGCACAATGCAAAGTACAGAGTTGTGAATTGGAAATATTTATGCAAAACTACCCCGTGTGACCTTTTGATTTAAGCTGAGAGGCAATTTATTAAGGATGTAAAAAGGTCAGAAAAAAGTCGTGCTGTATGATAGACATGTAAGTCCATTCTATAAAAAAACAAAACAGCACAAGAGTCAGAAAAAGGCCATTATTCTATACAAAGATAACCAGAATGTAATCACGGTGTTCAGACACAAGAATCACTCAAGTCACTGACACAGTGACTTATTTGTACCACAGGACGTTTGTCATTTTGACAGCTAAAAACACTTAAAAAGATGGAACACTTAAAAACTTGGAAGTTTGACTGTAACAATGTCCAATGTAGTATAACTTCTCTTTGATGGATGAGTGGACGTAAATGGGGATCTTTTTATAAGCTGCTGAAACAACAGCAAATTTGGTTAAAGGCCAATGCTGGTGTTCTGGTTGTATCAGTTTTCTTTCTGGTTCATTCTCACCCACTTAATTGAGACAGGAAAGCATGTTGTACTGTTGGCTGAAACTGCTGTGACGCTGCGAGTCTGAGGGAGTCTTGCTTCACAGACCATCTGTCTTTTGACGGTCCAAAATATCTAAGCCCTCAATTTGATGTCACAAACTTGAAATGGAGGGCACAAACAGATTGGTGTTATTTCAAAATGACACACTGGCTCCAGAAATGGTTGCAAAAGTTATAACAGTAATACAGTCGCTGCAATAGCATATTGTTAGACATGGGGAAACTATTTCTAGGTCAACATCCTCTCTGAGTCAGAAGGAGCTTTATAAAATACATGATGGTTACCAGTTTGTTTTTAAGATAAGTCTTTAAATAGCACTGGGCAGAAAGCAGTGATAAGATCATGGTAAATATCTACAATCTATGTTTCCGTTCAGTTATATGAAATCATTTCTCTAATTATCTCTTGCATACACTGTTATAAGGTGATATTTGCTTTTAAATGGTTCCATCGGCCCTGGACACTCCACTCCAGGCAGTCAGTGACCATTCATCTCCCTGGTCGGGGCCAGTGTGTGCGGCACCACTGGCTCTTGCTGGCATCAACAGGAGCCCCACCAGGCTCTGACAACTCCAGGGCCACATCCGTCTTTTTCTAAGCCACGGTCGATGTTGGAGTCACTGTGCTATAGTAGGTCTTCCACTTTGTAATGCAGAGCACACTGTACATGCAGGCTGCTCATCGGCTGTATAGCTTGTTATTGACAAAACTGAGTTATCTGGACATATATTTTTGATGTATCTGAACCTGGTACATCTTCATGCAAGTTAGGTTAAATCAGGTGCCTCTTAAACCTCTATATTTAAAGCTACAGTGTGTCATTTTGGTTTGGTCTTTGTTGTATGATGTAATGTTAGTGAGTGAAAATGGACTCAGTCAAGCAATACTATCAGACCCGATTGTGTGTATACAGTGGTACCACAGGGGCTGGTGTGGGCAAGAAGCATTAATCCTGTCAAACTGAAACTGAAGAGGAGATTTCACTCCATGGAAACTTTTCATGGAAAACTTTCTGTTTTCGGTCATTCTCTAAGCTGTTTGCAGCCATCTCCCTTTCCTAGCTCTATGTTGCTGTCACCACCGTCTGTCTTGTGTGCAGGATCTCAGTATAGCAGTATTTAGATCTTGTGCAAGTTTCCCTGGGGGAAAAAACAAGCTGTATCAACGCGTTCTTGAATTATTCATTTACATTTTTGGCACCCTTCCCTTGGGGTACCAGTGTAAAATGGTACGGTCAGGGTGGAGCTAGACGTGTGTTTCTTCAACGCCTGCAGTCTGTTCTCCTTTTTTTTGTCTCACGTCTTGTTGAGACAACAGCCACAAAACGAGCAGGAAACAAAAAGGAGCATTGTTGTGTACTGTGTCGATGCTGTCGTCCGTTGTTGTCGGACCGGTACGACATCACACTATGCGGCCATCAGGCACAGCCCACACCCCGCCTATCAAGTAAAGGGGTCAAAACACAAGCTGACATACTGCAGCAAACCAAACCATACCATATCATGATGGAAATATGGCTTTTTACAGTTGCTTGGTGCTGTTGGTGCTTTTCCACTATACAGTTCTAGAAAAACTTGGCTCAGCATGGCTCGACTCTACAAGGTTTGGGTATCAGACACATTGTATTTTATAACTCCATAGTAGATTAGATTTGAGAAATTTCCGTGCTAACTGTTGGAGATTAACGCCTTTCAGGATTTTCAGGAAGTCTTTTTTATCTGGTTTGATTTGTGTGTGGGACTTTGCGTTCATGACTCTTCCAGTGACAACACTCTCTGTCAATCAGTGACCTCACCAGAGCAGGTACTACAAAACAGTACCATGTACCATGTATAATCCCTAATGTAAAAGCAAAAAAACCCAGAAAAGTTGTCGAGTCATGCTCGAACTGTGTAGAGTAAAATCACCATTAGATGCTCAAAGGCGTTTTTGTAGCATGACCTAGCACGGCTGGAATTTGCGCTCTGCTCAATCCCTGGAAAATATTGGTATATAATCTGGTTTAAAAGTGATAAAATCATTATAAATACAAGCTACAACAACCCAGTCAGTGGTCGAGTTCACACGTCTGCTCTCAAGTGGAGCAACTCTCTAAAATGCCAAACGAAACCATCGCTGATAAGCATTAAAGCCATCTGGTTTCTGGATCTGGTGGAGCATGACAGATATCTACAGCTACTTGCCAGATCTCTACTTAAATAAGCTTTTCCATGAATTATGCTTTAATCCATGAAATGGAATTTCCAAGATAATCAAACTGATATTTAGGAACAGGATTGTATAACGTCTTTGATGCAGACGTTTGGTGGCGCCAAATAAAACAAATGTTTTTTTTTTTGTTTTTTTAAAGACCCAATCTAATGGGGCACCATAAAGAGAAAATAAAGGAGCCTTTCTGATCAACCAATGCTTTGTGAGAATGAAACTAATAAGCTCTAAGTATCCATTATTAGGGCTCCACATTAACAACCTCATCCCAGACTCTTTAACTGCACATTTATTTCCTAATTAGCTGCAATCCTGTGAATGGCTGGCAAAGGATCTCACTAGCGTCTCTGACATAGGTTACAATTAGGTGTATTGTATTGAATTAGCATTGTGGAGCCTGAAGTCGCGCTCTGTGAGGGCCAGTGTTTTATTTGTCACCTGGGAGCACAGCTCTGAGGCCAGGTCACAGCTCCACACAGCAGGGATCCTGTAAATCGCCTGTTGCTGCCGCCGAGGCTGACCTGCAACAGGGCTGCTATTCAACCATCTTGTGAGGAATGTCTCCTGCAGCAGCGGGGGGGTTGAACGGAAGTTAGATGTGGTTTTAAAGGAACAGAAGGATGAACCCGTGTGTGGACAGTGTTTCCTTTGAAAGGCCATTCAAAGAATCCTTTGAAAGAAACCACGTCAGCTGATCACACATCCTCTGACTCTTTTTGTCTAATGTGTAAAAACAATAAAATCTCAAGCACTGCATTTTGTTAAGCTCTGCTTACTCTGTTGCAGTCATGAAACTTATTGTTTATGTTAGACGTATACTATATCTATATACCATATCAACATATTGTTGATATAGTATACTCCTATACCCCCATTCAACTGCTGTATTTTTCCTTAACCTGTGGTTTTCAAAATTCAATTTCAAGATATTGGCATTTATCAGCTAATATTTAACAGCTCCACAAAACACAACATGGCTGCAGTTGAGCGCACACATTTCATCTAACACTTTATCCAACGACCAACTCAACACTGATTTTCAAATATTCTGACAACGTGCACATTTTCGTTTTTTTTCTATTTTTAAGTATAGTTTTGTCACTTTCTTGTCTTTTCTTGTTAGCATTGCTCTCTGTGATCTTCACGATGCTTATTGATGTTATATTGCGGTTCCCTCTTCTTCTTCTTTGATGGACCATTGTAGCATTCCTGCTCAGGACTCCACAAACAGCCTTCACCCTGTCCTGCTCTCTGATTGGCTGGAGTTGTTGCAGACTCTATCATGTTTGGGATGCAACAGCGACACAAGTCTTTTGTTTTGGAGCTGCAAAAGTAGTATGTTTATTTATGTGACACTGAAAAAAAAAATTATTATGTCAGTCTGACTAAAACTGGACTTTTAAAATACATGTATACATGTTAGTCCAACGGAAATTGTACCAAATCGAGTGTCAGATAATGTGATTGGGAGTCGAGCTACAACTGAAAATCTTAAAATATTGCATAAAAGTTTTTAAGCTTGAGAGAGGTACTTATAATGGTAGCATGATGGTAGCGGACGTAACTATAGTGTAGAAATAGCAGAAATGGTGGAAAAAATAAGGTTACATATTTGTGGACCTATATCTATAGTGCAAGAAGCAAATATGACCTCAATAATAGACACATTTTATGATCTTGCTTGGTGCTCTTTATTTACATCCACAAGTTGCACCATCTACAGTACTGCTTTTCTCAGTGAACTAACTCCCATTATGTTTCTTTTGACCAAATTATTTAATATTTGCGATACATATTAAACAGAAACCAGCCTAATGTGAGCTGCAATAGACTCCGCCCTGACTTTAAAAGGATAATCAGCATCAGTTATGGATAGATAAATGTATTGATATTTTACATAATAACAAACCAACAGGCTAATATCAGCAAACAGAACCTTTTACGATACGCGTTTGCAAAATATATATATATAAAAAAAAAGCATAGGCAGATTTTCACCAAACTATAGTATTAAACATTATATCTCCATGTTTGCAGCTGATGGGTCAAAGGTCACAGCCAACAAAATAACATCATTATTTTATTTTTCCAGCTAAGATATTTCATCAATCAGGACAAAGAAACAATTTAAAGCTCATGTGGCCCAGAAACATTCTCCCCAGCATGATGTCATGAGAAATTAGGTCAGAAAGTGATGTAATATGTGTTAACATTTGCATAGTATCATTTCACTATTAAAAAGTTAGCCTTTTCTCTCCAAAAATGAGCTCTGCAAACCTGTGTCCTGCTAAGATGTGACTTCATGGAATTATGATTTCATATGAACTGATTGACATAAACTGTGATCAGCTGTGCTTACTGCCCCACTTTTTAATCCCATATTTCTTTTGATTATACACTTACACATTTCCCTTGATTACTCAAGTGGTGACTCGGCAGTATCATAAGTGCTGTAGTCTAAGTTTAATGTTTGTCTAATAATGTTTCAGTTGTGAGATGAATGTCATGCTCATAGAAACATTATGATGGCACCTCATTAGTACCTGGGGTTTTCACATAAAACAAAGGAGCCACAGGAGCTAAAAGAAGGGAAATTCTGAGGTGATTAAAGGGGGTCAGCCGAGATTTCTGGCTGAAGATGGAAAAATGGCGCGAGGCACTCGCTCTCTGCAGCCAAAAGCACCACGACGTGTGCGTCATCAAATTACCAAGAGTGCTGCCAGGCTCAATTGTAGGGTAGCATAATGAGTGTGCTTTGGTGTAATACCAAATAATTGCAATTCTAATGGCATGGCATATTTGTCTTCAGCTCTGTATAGTTTCATCATACCTCCTGACAGTTTTTTTCTTTTCCCCTTTGTTGATTGTAGCGCTATCACTAACCTTTCAGCCTGCTGAGATAATTATGTCAGTCGACAGCATTCACAGGACACAGTGAGTGTCACGAAACTTTACAGTAGTTCTGTGAGCTTGTGATTACAGAAGCACTAATACCAGCTCAGTCTTCATTATTCAGCCATAAATGAGGAGAGAGACACTTGAGCAACATTTTCTCAGTCAATCGGTACTTAGGTAACAGTGGCAGTGAATAGACCAGCCATGACTGCAGCACAATTAGCTGCAGCAGCGGGGAGCAAACCTTAACAATGCTGTTGTTTTCCTCTTGTCATTGTGGTTCAGTTTTACAGCCAGTCCTCAGCACATGTTTTCACCTAAGTTTTACTTTTACAAGGCTGGCAGAGACAATGTCTTGTTAGTATAACTAAAACCTCTTTCACTCCGAGCTTTGCAGATGTACCCGAGATATTTAACCCAGGTGAACCCGCTAAAAAGGGTCATCAACACTATTCCTGTTGCCAGTAGTTAGTCATTTCACCCAATACGTGAAATGTGATGTCACAAACAGGTGTACTGAATTATGTTTCACTTAACATTGATTTTTGTTATAGATTTTTGTATTGTCCTGCATAGTTGAGTAATGTTGTGTAGCTTTGGAACTTCAATTTTAGATCCTGCTTTTAGGATGACATTGTTACATCCGCCCATGGACTACAAATGAAAAATTGTATCTTTATAAATTCTGGCATATTTACAGGAATGTTTATCAATGTGCATTGTCCCTGTTTAACTAAATCAATCGATGAATAAATTAAATAAACTCGCTGGAAACAAAACAAGTTAAAGGAGGAAGAAAATAGAAAATAGAAGCTACAACAACACAATGGTGCTCAGTGTTTCTGTTGTTTATGTTCTTTTGCATCTCTTCTGTCCTTCATTTAAACTCAACGGCAAGTGAAGATTTTCAGTCGGTAATAAAATGAAGTAAGATGAAATAAAAAATATTGCACTCTACCCCAAGTAGTAAAAAGTAAGATTTGGCTAACAGTGCGAAGATGAATGCATGTTGTAGTTTTGCACCAGGTTAGGGTTAGATCCAAAAATGAATCCAGGTTTTCAGTTTTTTCCCCACTAATGCTAATCGGATCTGAAACCAATAAAAAACCTGCATGCATTGTGTTATTTGACCTGAATGATGATTAAACATACTTCTACTGGTCAAAAACTTTTTAAAACATGGGTTTAAATGGGTTTTTTGATAAGTGAGAATGGGGTATAAGAAAGAAAAACAAATGCTCGTTGCAGTTTACACAGTGGGGGAAACTACGCTTTGCACTTTACATTTTCCAGCACAATTGCCGTCAGGTGTAAGATACATGAATGCACACACGCTGAAAGCAACCTGCCATAAGCGGCAACATGTGTAATGAAACGGCATGCTGTGGTGACCTGTGCCAGTTTGTGGTCAGACCTGTGAGTGTGCGCTGCCGGATAGAATTGGCACAGTCAGGACTGAGAGTTGAAAGGGCGAGGAAGGTGGTTGCAGGAGTGGAGTATAGGATAGACCTCCAGTGTTTGTGAAGGGAGGGAGGTAGGCCAGCTCAGGTTCTGGGGGAACTGTGGGGCTCGTGGGTTGGCTGAGCAGGGGGGTCAGTGGTGGTGGCGGGCAGGAGGGTTTTCTAACCTAGAGACTGTAACTCATTGTAGCCTGACTCCACTGGCTTGGGTGGCAAAGATCATGAAGTCCTGGACATTCATCAACCTGCCGAGGAGGGCCGACTGACTGGAGCCAGGGCCTGTTTTCTTCCCCCCTTCTTCTCCCTCTCACCGTGTCAACGGATCCAGTGCGACTGGGCCGAGGTAGCCGCCCTGAGGAGACAGACCCGGGTCAGTGCAAATAATCAGGCTTCTGACGCCTCGCCTTGTTACTGAGCAAGGGGGAGGTAGGACCCAATGTTGAGTGCGGGGGATCCCAGAGGAAACTGGGGATTGGGGGTTAGGCAGTGGGTCTGTCATTCAAAGAGGAAAAGGTCATGATATGGGCCTACATACAGAAGGATATCAGCGTAAACATACAGCACGGCCCGTAGACGCTAAAGGGAACTAGTTTGAATACGAAGATGCATCAATGCATGCAATTATCTCTCCCTCATATAAAAAATATTGTCCTATGAGTTTATCAAACTCAAAACCCAGTTATGTGGCAAAGAACTTGAATTCTCCAAGAGACATGCAGCTGGGGAAATAAGCTTTCTCTCATTGTGCAGACTGAGTATAATAAGAAAACACTCATTATGTTTACATGACATTAGAAAAAAGTAATTATGGCGTTAGTCCAATTAAATAATATACTTTTTTAATATACAGTATGTATGTACAAATATCCCAACTAAACATCCAGCTAATGTGAGACTAATTCACTTAAACATTAAATTGGACTCAAACTGGCGTAGGCGCTCTAAGTATGTTCCTGGGTCAAAGAAGAAGAAAACGTTGCGAAAAACATCTGAGCTAGTACATTTCTTATTCTGATGAAGACAATTTATGCTGTGGAGGGTAGGAAGACTTCACATGCTAAGGGCTAGCTGCCAGCTAAACTGGAAACCACCTAATACAAACAAGTTGAAAGGAGGCATATCGCCACCTAGTGTAGCGGAGGCTGACACACTCAATTCCATGAATGGATTCCCTGCTCATGCTTGTATCCTCAACACAGTAGTTCTATTAAATTGCATGGAATGGAAATGTACTGAGTGAATGTTGTAAATTTTGACCGGGGTGACACTTAAAACAAAATAATATCAGATCACTCACTTTCACCCAGTTATTATTTGCCGCTTTCTCATGCCTCAGACTGTTCAGTGAGACAGAAACACGGATGACCTTTCATACAATCAGATGGGAGGAAACCACACTGTGGACAGAGTTAAAACATTAGTCTGGACACGAGGGCTTCAGTCTGTAAGTCATCGGCAGCTTTTCCTATGAGTTGGTCTGAGTGATAATGGCGCTGAGTCAGGGCCGGAGCTCTGAGCATGGGAAAATGTAAAGGGAGGAATGTGCGGGGGAAACGCTGTCTGGCCTGATGACACTCCAGAGTCTGCTCTGTGTCCTCTCTGAAAAAGGGCTCCGTGTTCACGATGACGCAGACCTCATGTATTTACATTGAGTGAGTGATGTTGTCATGTCACTAACTGCCTCTTTCTGTATTTATATTCCACTTGTGGCACCTCTGTCCACTTGTGGTCACCTGCTTTAACTGCTTGCAACCAGTAGCAGCTCTGTGCAATCCTTCTGTCTTGATGTCCTGTTTTATTTTGAGGCTTGTTGAATCTTTTTTTTTTTTTTGCATTTTATGAACTTGTCATTTTATCCACTTGGAGCAGGATGATTTGATTTAGCACATGCTGAAATACCCCGGCTGTGACCTGCTTCTACACTCATGTCTCCATTTTCAGCAGCAGATAAATTTCTCTGCGAAAGTCATCATTTATTCTTGTGCCGACATCATTCTCTCCTGCTCATTTACTGTCCCGCTGCACAGCTGAGCTCATTATCCCCTTGGACGATATTATTCAGACATTTGCTGCACCTTTTGTGTGTGTGTTAACACTGTCTGTCTCATGCTGCTCATCAGTTTCAGTTCTGAGTTCTCACTTCCAAATATCCTTCCCTGTCCTCCCCCTCTCTTTTTTCTCTTCCCCACAAACACCACCCCCTCCACACCGCCTCCACCTCCCCCAGGACCTCATGGGAGCTCGGCAGTACAAATTTCCGTTTATACCAGTGGCTAGGGCTGACGACACCGCAGCGCTCTACCCCACAGATTGACGAGCCCTCAGATGCCGATTTACTGTACATGGCAGCCACTCTGGAGCCGCCGCACATCTGGAGTGGAGTACGCTTACTGAAAAACAGGGGCCAACCTTGGCCCAAACAAGTGTAGCAGAGCAAAACCGATGAAAGGCAGCCCCCCCTCCCTCACACACACATACACACACACACATCATCAGAACCTCCTCTCCCCTCTGTGGAGCCCAGATCTCTCAAGCTTTTACAAAGACCTTGGAAGGACTGGATTCTGTAAACATAAACTTGAGAGAGGCATTAAGAGACATGCTGGAGCTAATGATGTGATCATGGTGGGAATGTCTTTACTGGAGCTGCTGAAATCTCCACTTTGAAAGTGTGTTTTTGTGTGTGTGTGTGTGTGTGTGTTTGTGTGTCAGTGACACAGTCACAGTGAAGCATTAAAATGAAAAAAAAAGAACTAGGCTTAGATTATTCAGTATGTGTCACATTTATTATATTAAGCATGTATTTGTGTGTAAAAAAATATACATATTTTAAAAAAGATCAACATAGTAGTAAACATTTGGATTGCCATGACGTTTTTAAATGATTTCACAAACTAATGCAGCATCCAAAAGAAAACCCAAAAAAACAAGAACACAAAGCAGTTGACTTCCTGTAGGAACTTCATATTTTGTAATCTCATCTTTTGCAATTTACAGCTGACACTGTTCACCACAAGACAGAGAGCTGGGACTAAGCCAGAGCAGGAAAAAGACAGAAAATGTGAGAATTCAAATCTGCAACTGTCTTGTTTTTGTCATACAGCCACTGTCACAACATGAGTTAAAATGTATTAAATCTCCAAACACAAAGCCCGACTTTTCTTAGTCATTTTTATGTGATATTCATCTTCTATTAAACCTTTAAAACAGGCCGTGTTCAGTTTCCCAAAATGTGCTCGACATCCTGCTTGTATTACTCTCAGATCTGGTTGTTACTCAGCTCCAACCGCAGGGATGGCGTCAGGAGTCTCTCCTGCGCACCATATTGAAAGTGTGTTACTGTGTGTGCGTGTGTTTGTGCGCACACTCACGCGCACGTGCGTGTGTGTGTGTGTGTGTGTGTGTACACAAGGCAGAAAGTGTCAAGGAATTCATTGTCTGTTCTCCACCTGTTATTATTCTGGTCCCAATCAACCTGCTAGCCAGTCTGGAGCCAGTGGCCATCTGGAAACACTGCTCTGTTTATAAACTTGGCAAGGATCAGCACTCCGGGGCTCTGACCTCCCACACAAATCTGGAAACAATTAGAGCAAGACAGTCTGGCTGATTACTGCAAAAGGGCCCAGCGTGGATCCCACTGACGGCTGTGGGGACGCCAGACCCTTGTTAGAGAAAATGCAAACTCAGTATTACACAAAACCCTTGAACCATTATCACACACGCGTGCACACACACACACACACACACACACACTTACACTTTCAGGATTATGTGGCTTTTCATCCAGCGTCTCTATTTTTGTATTTATGACCTTATTTTTTGTTCTCACAGACGAATGGACACATGAAACCACCCACACGCACAAACAAACAAACACAATTTATTGATCTTTTTTTGCATTGTTCACGAAATGACTTGCACCCCGCTTTCATGTGAGGAAACTGGCTCCCATAACCTCTGTACACATGTTCACTCATGCTCGTGAAAACTGCCAACATAAAATCTAATTTTAGAAATGGCTTTGACAAAAAGGAAAAGGAAAAAAAAAACAAAAAAAACCCTCCACTTGAATAATAACGTTTTTTCTAGATAATGTTAAACCTTTTCTTACATGCCATAAATAACCTTTAAAAAGCTTAGATCCATAACTGTGCCTGTGTAATGCCAATATGCTTTAGAGCCTGGGAATCAAAGGAAACTTATGTTGGTGACAGCCCATGAGGGGTTTCCCTTGCAAAAGAGCAGGGGGTGATGTGGGGGTCATGGTATTACTCAGTTTACATGAATGTTAAAAGTCCGATATTAGTATGCTAACTATGCTAACAGCACGCTCTATCTCAGCGTTCGCTGTTTGTTTTTCTGTGAGGTAAAGGTCAACAGGAAACTGATTCACTATGCACTAGCTTATAGAGCGATACAGCGCCACCTACAGAGACAGTCGACATGTACATGGCCAATAAAACGCTTCTCTCCTCTACTTGGACTCTGCAAGTTGCCCGATTGCCTTCTTTAGTCAGACTACGGCCTTACCTCGATTAAACTGTGCATGTAAAGAGTGATTGTTTGTTTTCTTGATTGTATCTTTTACCATAGTTTTGTCCCAACATGCTGTTTTGCGATTTATAACTGACAAACATGCATTTGATTTGATTCAGTTTCATTTGAGCTGATTCAGTTTATTATCATCCAAATTTTTATTTAATGGATACACAAAGATCTCATGTGTAACATTTAGGAGGCTTTATTGGTAGAAATTGTATGTTTGCACAAGTGTGTAATCACTTTAAAATGAAAATTATTTTCATAGCTTTAGAACAATCCTTTTATATATTGATTTGAGTCAAGGGCCTATCTTTACAGAGGCCCCCATCTTGCTTCTACAGATGCCTAAATGAACAGACCAGCCAAAGGACATGTTTCACGTTTTGAAGCGTAAACGTTGCAAAACAGCCCTGCATGACATGTTAAAGGACAATCATATTCTAATTGACATTGTAATGAGTCATAATTGGTATGATTGATACTTTCTGCATCTTAACTGTCATTTTAATGAAAAATGAGGACTTGACTTTTAGTTTGTTTTCTGCCAAGAAGCTATTTTCATTTCTCATCTGAAGAGCAAGATTTGTAGGCCTTTATATCCACACACCCCTGCAGAACTTTATCATAGTGCAGTTTGTTTTTATCAAATAAGTGTAGTGTCTTTTGATTTATACATTGCACTTGCTTACATGGTACAATTTTGATTATTTTGTGATAAATTATTCAGCCCTAATGGAAATGAAGAAGAACATCATCCTTTCTGGTATGCAAAGGCCACTGAAGTTCCCTGATGAATGAAGGGAGGAGTCCTCCCTGTATTGCATTCTGCAATCTCACCATTCGATATCGCTTTTACACCGAGCCTTAAAGTAGATATGAGACCCAAACAAATCTTTCAAACTTACTTCTTCTTTGTTGCGCTGTAAACTGATGCCTGCGCGGTGATTTGTGGTCCACATTAATAAAATACGCCAAAAGATGAATTAACAGTGCATATTTTTCCTAATAAAAGGTCTTATTCATTTCTCACTCAGTATTCAGACCAAACCCGAAGCTTCATTGTGCAGGGATGTGGTTATAAAAATGCAACACACATTCATCACTGGCAAATATCAAAGCCATACATCAAGTCATGAAATCTCACACTTTGTTGATGGTGTTTGTCGGGCGCTTTCTGTCCCACTGATTACCATCACTCTCCAAATTGTAATATACATTTTCCCTTTAAATGAACTCCCCGATGAGAAGAAGTGGAGTATATGAAGTATTGAGTCTACAGTATTATATCCGCTCTTGCTTTTGGAGATCCAATAATTGGGAGAATGATGAATCAAAATGATAATAATGATGGTGAGTAATTGAGCTCCCCATCTCTCTCATGGTTGCCATCTTTTGTGCCTCTCACACATTCAGTCTTTTACTAGGATTTATGTGTTCTGTTGCACAGAGCATGCATGTGACTAAAGCAGGACGGGCTGTTTTTAATAAGCAAAGATTATAGAAAATAGGCTGAAAGCCCAATAGAACATTTCCAGCTGGAAGTCCAGCCCCTGTGCTTAGGAAGAGTGCAGCTCAACAACTCTAGTTTAACAAGGGGGGAGATGGTGATTGAATGCAGATACTACTCATGGCACTTCCCTTTTTCTGTTTCATTACTTATATTGTTGGCGGAGCAGCTCCTGTGCTCCCACTGTTGCAGGAGGTAGTCACATTCTTGACCTACAGTACGCGAGCGTACCAATATGTTCATGTCAAAATGTTGCAATGAGTACAAAGTTTGACATTAAAAAAGTATTATCAGCAAAATAAAAAGTACCAGCGCTGCAGGACAAAATGGTTACAAGGTAAATATGTGAGTGCTGTAAGATGGTGAATG
The DNA here is from genome assembly GCF_958295425.1 of Solea solea. Taxonomy (NCBI): domain Eukaryota; kingdom Metazoa; phylum Chordata; class Actinopteri; order Pleuronectiformes; family Soleidae; genus Solea; species Solea solea. The sequence continues at coordinate 14,773,524 of NC_081134.1, forward strand.
GGGAAGCAAAGCAGAAAAAATAAGTTCTGCATGCACACATAGGTGTTCATTTGTTTACTTTTCCCATATGATTGGTTCTGGTCTACAAGCAACTCAATCTGGTAAATTACCACAAGGGCCTCAAATAAAGTTTTGTAAAGAGGGCCCTAAGCAAAAAATAAGGTTGCATTTTGAATGTCTTTCACCATTCAATTAATCAAGAAACAGGTGTATTATGACTATGATTTCAGCTTATGTGCAAATGTTATTTTATAAAACTGTACCACTACTACTACTACCACTAATAATATATTAATACATATAAAATGTTATATTTTTCAAAAATGTGTAAAAGTACAATATTTCACTAAAATGTAATGCAGTAGAACTATACAGTAAAATAAAGTACTTACAAATGGCACCAAAGTGTTACTTTTCACCTCTACACAGGCCTTAATCCTAAAAGCAGCTTAGTGGCATTAAACTAATGTTTAAACAGCTGTATTGTTGCTGCACTTTAGTCCCAATAGTAACTACATATGACAGGTTTTAGCTTAAAGGTCAGAGAGCTTTAATAAAGTCAAGTGACATATGAATCACTGTCATTTTAAAATGACACAGAAGTCGCAGAACCCCAGTGAATCATCCGCGCTGTTGCAATGATAACTTCCCCAAATCCTTCAAACCGCAGATAGGTATAGACTCTATACTGTCATGAGCTATCAATTATTCCCACTTGGTCATGAGCGTCCTCTAAAATTAGACATCATGCCGCTGCCTAGGAAATTACAACCTTTCTTTCCGCCTTGTTTAGTCATGTGTATAACAATGAATTCATGCCGCCTCAACGTCAACCCTTGTCCTCTTTGGAAATGGCAAAATGTGGAACAGAAAAAGAGTGAAAACAGGATCCTGATCGTGCAGCGTCTGGTGCCAGGAGCTGGTGTATTTTTGACGTGGCAGAGGAAGAGCGAGGGCAGTGTCCTTCCTGGTTTTCTACAGCTTCCTGTACAAACTGGAATCTGATTCATAGCCATTCAATCCCAATGCCATTGTTTCACTGGCCATTGATCTATGATGATTTGCTTCAGCTGAGAGCCCCAGCCCTCTCAAGATTAAATACATTTACTTCACTTAAAGGTCCAGTGTGTACAATTTAGGGATTATGCCAATAGCAATTGAGTATAGTATTAAAGAAAATATGTGTGATTCATTTAAGGTGTTTTAAGGCCAAGTTTGTACAAAAGCCCATAATGGAAAATCAAACACTGGCTCTAGGGAGGTGCTGTTCATGTTTCCATGCTATCTGAAAGCCACTGCAGTTTCTAATGTTGTAGTTCCATCAGGGTACAGTTCGGTTCGGTATAGTGCGGTATGGTTTGGAACCGTAAAGCCCTTGGTCAGGCTTGCGTTTTAACTGAGAACAGTACCTTTACTTGGTAGGCGGGGTGTGCGCTGAGCTCGATGGCCGGGTCAGCGAGATACAAACAGTAGCATGACGTTGCACTGGTGTGCCGACAATGAACAACGACACTGAACACGACACAACAGACAAACACAATGGAGGATGTCCAGCAGCTCTTCTTTGCTGCTCAGTTTGTGGCTGTTTGTCTCAACAAGACAAAGTCAAACTTTGTATAAGAACAGAATTGCCATAAGGAAGAGATGCTTTACTCCCCATTAGCATTACAAAGCATTACTCTGGTACCCCAAGGGAAGGGTACCAAAACATAGAACGGCTATTGGTACTATTCCTAATGGAAATGCAAAAAAATCATACTGTACTAAACTGAACCGTTCCACTTGGTGGAAACACAGCATAATATACACTTAAATTGCCACTTGGGGACAAATAAAGTTCTCTGAATTTGAATTAGATTAGGAGCGTAAAGCAAAAAGTGTGCAACAGTTGGTTGCAATATGCAACTTCACCCTCCGCCACTAAATCTTACATACTGGTTCTTTCATTGCACTGTCATCCTAAGAAGTAGGATGTGAGTAGCACTTAGCCACCACCAGAGGGCAACTTCATTGGTTGCAAAAAAAAACAAAATTTGATGGAGATTTATGCGAGAGCTAGTTCCCTCTTGATTTATGACATCAGTAAACCTTTCTCTGTGGACTTTATCTTTAGTAGGACACAATGTCAATTTTCAGAGGAAAACCGATGATAAAGCACAGCACATATGAGTGGGCACCAGTTTTATTGGCAGCTGGTATCCTCCAATAGGTTCCTGGTTACAGGTGACGTCTGTGATTGTGTGGTTTGTTGAGTTGCAACTGTCGTCGAAATTAGGGAACTCCTCATTCTCTTGTGCAAGTTTGCTCTATCATGACTTCCTATGATTCAAGAGTCAGGCGTTACGTTATGAAGGGAGCATATACTACACTCTGTCTGACACAATGACACTGGCTTGCTGTTGGCTTCAGAGTTTAGTTTAACATCCTCTGGATCACATTCAAAGCCGTCCATGACACGACACTGTCTGAACTTAAAACTTGATACTCTGCTCTTGGGCCATATCCACGTGGAAACAGAACCAAATATATACAATCTTTTTTTTCTTTGTTGTTTTAAAAAAGTTTTCCGTAAACAAGGCATCATGTCAGGAAATGCCCTCATCCACACAAAACGACTGTACTCTACATGCTGTAGTACATATGCCAGGCCTGTATGTGGTGCTGCAGACAAGTACACCTTACAATGTACAAAGAAACAGAGTCAGAATGAACCAAGTCAGAAGGACTAAGGAAATAAGATTAAAGTCAACATAAAGCGACTAGACCAAACTGTCTCCAAACACAAGAGGAGGATGACGACAACAAAGATAGTGACAGCGAATGCCAGCTGTCACATGAGAGAGGCGGGACTATGACATCATTGATTTCCCACAGTAGCATATTGGCTGATGACATAAAAACATAAGGGTGACATTTTAAGATTTTCTCACTCTTTCAGGACTCCCAAAACGTTATTTCTGTGTGGACCAAATGCCAATAAAGTAATAAAAAAAAAACAATATAGGATTCATCTAGACTGGTTTTCGTGTGTCACTTTCTTCTCAGCATCAGGTCAGCTGCTCTTGTCATGCTATTTTGTATACAATTATCTTATTATCTTGCATATTATTATTGCTTATTAATGCTTTAACTTGTCTTTTTTATAGTTGTCAAATTCAGCTGCAATATATATTTTTGTAATGAATTGTGAAACACTTTGTAAATACACATTTTTTATATTGTTTTGTCTAACAAACCTCTGCAGAATTCAGACAAATTTCCCACATTAATACATTGCCTTTTCTCAACAACCCTTTGACCCACCAAATACCCAAGTGCTCGTATGTGTATAAGCAGCTAATGCTTATTAGGAGGAATAAACACACCTGACTGTTAGAGTCCAGGTGCTCCCTGCAGGTGATGATGCACTGCAGCTTTGCTCCAGCTGGTGGAAACAGACTCTTATTTCACTCGATGCAACAACCAGCACCTCACACTCCTACGCACTGCAGGTCTGGCTGAGTCATAATAGGATGCTATTTAGCTGGTTACAGGCAGTATGATAAATATTTATGTCCCACAACTCTACCACCAGAGATTAAAACGTTAAACGCCCCTCTGTGCAGGAGCATTAGGCGTTTTATTAGCCTCAGAGTAAAGTTAGAGTAATCAGTTCAAATTCATTTAATTAACCACTGTTTAGTGAGTTTAAAGAGCCTCATTAAGGCACTTCTGCACATACCGTCTGATCAAAGATGCTTCATTAAGACATAGTTATATTTTCTTTTGGCCCTGCTGTTTAAGTTGCTGAATTATGTGCACTTAGTTCAATTCAATCAGTTCATCAAGATTGATATTCTCCTTTGAACATCCATACATTATTAATACTGGAAAAGACGCTTCTTCTTTTTTTTGACATTTGTATGTCATCCAGGATTTTGCTTCTTCAGACTATGAGGATGTCTTCTTCAAAACATCCAAGTCTAACAAAAAATATACATCTGCAAAACACACAGCTTAGTGTGTGAACCTAGTTTTTGTATAATGTGCAACTGCAAAGCTGTAGCTTATAGAGAAATAGAAATATACCTTTTGTGTTACTTTATACGATACAGGCATGTGTTTCGCTCCAATAAATGTATTTGACAGCTATAAATACTGAGAAATGCCCCCAATGAATTACTTACAATGTATTATTAAGTGCCCAAAATGCTAAATATAAATGTGTCAGTCATAGTACTCCAGAATTACATTAAAAGTATTCATAAAAAAAGTAGCAATATGAGTAAGTAAGGGTATAAAGTAACTATAACTGTTGAAATATGTATCAAAAGCACACACGTTTCTTTGACTTAAGCAGTACACATGTTTGTTCATCTGAGATGACACAATACAATCAAAAGAGAAACTTAAAAGAAAAGAGAAAATGCAAGCTAGAAAATCACACTCTCTACATGATGAAGTTGACAAACGAGACATAAAAAAAAAAGACCAGGTCAAATGACAGCGGCGTATTACAACGAGAAAACCAGTGAGGCGGACATGAGGAAAACCCGCAGGAGCCAAATATGTTTGTCATCAAGTCAAGACGAAAGGATTCAGCAGAGCAAGCAGGGCAGAACTAACACAGCGGAATGAAGATACACCGAGTTATGTCCCCTGAAATCCTGTAGGTGGAGTGGATCCTCCTTCCTGTATATGTTCCCAGGCATGACACACGATCATCACTTCCACATCTAGAACTCTCTGTCCACCTGTATCCTCACACTCATCCTCTTTATTGTGTGGCCATAATGAGCACAACATGGTCACATTAGTGAGTCTGTTTGATTCATGTTTCAATTTGAAAAAGAAAAAAGAAAAAAAAAGGAATGGGAAAAGATTGAAAAGGAGATGCAGTGAGTGGGTATTACTGGGAACCTTTTCAATTTGAGTATCTTGGATGGGAACTCGGGAAAGTTCCACTTATTGCTCAAGCGACCCCTGCACAGACTGAACCGGAGCGGAAAAAAAGCAAGGGAATTAAATGTTATGTGAAAAGTGGGACAGGAGCTATGAAAGATCCCTGTGAACATTCATGGGTTTAAGAAGCATTTTAGTTCTGGGCCGAGTTTGAATGTATTTATTATGGCTATTTTTGGGGTTTCTTTCTGCAGTAAGCCAACTGACAATGGGCATTGTGGAGGCAGCAGGTGTTCCAGATTTGAGTGGCAGGTGGTGATCCATGCAGCCAGAGTGAGCCGCCACAAAAATCCATAATTTGTTATTTCAGCGGGCGCTACGATCCAACTCCAAACCTGTAGCCTTTATTATAGCACAAAATAGCAAATATTCATGTAAGATATATAGGTGTTATGAATCGAATGGGCCAAGAAGATGCTGTTGCACTTATTCTTTAGTGAAAGGAGGCATTTCGGTGATATGCGTATTTAAAAAGGTATAGAGTACTCGCAGGAAAGGCCGTGAGAATTTAACAGCAAAAAGACTGTAAAGAGATTATTCAAAGCCGACCGTATCGGCTCTTATCAGCCTCAGACGCTCGTGATCATCCGCACCTTACATGATATTAATGTATTTGCCTGTGTTGTTGAGAGTTGAGGTCTTGTTCAGACACCTAGAAAAAAACTAGGCTATGATATGCAGAGGATTTTGAAAGTCTAGGGCATTACGTTTATTTTCCTATTTTTTATTCCTTTTTTTATGCCCACATCTTTGCCAAAGCTAATCATGCAGAGAACTATGTCTGGACACACTTGTGCAGACAGTCTACCGGATAAGATGTGATCTGAGAAATAGAAATCTAATTTACTCATATGTGCCGTGCTTTATCATCTATTTTTGTCTAAATGACAGTGTAATTTACAAAATCACCGCCATGTGCTATTGAAGAAGACCTGAAACTAGCAATTGAGACCATTATAACTCATCAGGAAAAGGTTAACTGATGCCATAAATCAAATGGGAAGTAGACGCATTTTCCCATATACTTTTATCAAGTCGCCCCCAGGTCGCTATTTAATATTCTTACTTCCTGATTTACTTCACAGCGGAAACCAAAAGTCCATGGATTCATTCTCTTGTGAGCGTGTTGTACCATAAATATAAAACTACAAGCAGCAGCCGGTGAAGTTGCTCGGCATTATGCCTGGGCAGGAATTAGCATAATATTTGCAAGCTTCAAGCTCATTAATTGCATTTTGATTTGTTGGACTGTATCTAAACAAAACATGTAAAAAAAAAAAACACCTGTTGCAACTTGTTAAAAGCTAAGCTAATCAGCTACTGGTGGTTACAAGAGAAAACATTTGAAAAATGTAAACATGGTTTTATTCACAGTGATGTTTTAGGGTGTGTTTTTTAAACAGCCAGGTTTTTACACTCAGCTAAAGTCATTCTTATGATTCATATTCATGACTCAGATGTGATAAATCAATCGTCATCAAGCAAATAAATGTTTCTAAAACCTTAAAGTGCTGCTTTGAAGCAACATCCACACTCTTTTTTCAGCTGCTAGTTGAAGCCAATTTTCCATTTGCAACCTTTGAGAAAATCACACCACATGATCCTTGTTTGGGAAATCAATCCCACCCTTGTCCTAAAGCTGTGATCTCTAAACATTAGCTCTGAACTATTTACTAAAACATTGGTGGCTCCAGGCTGCGTGTTTTAACTTGCAATCTGTGCTCAGATTCACAGCTCGCAGCCTAGGAATGTCGGACTTTTCTGCTTGCTTGGGGTGGTGCTGTCGCTCCCAGCGTCAGTCTATCATTATTCCAGAGTTGACACAAACACGTCGACGCACATGTGCACACATGAACGCACAAATCCCAAAAGGTATCACATGAGCGATCGGGCCCAGTTTGAATTGGGGAAAAAAACAAACAAAAAAAACAAAAAAAAAAACATGAACACCATCATTCAAAGAGCTTTGGAGAGCGTTTGATGATATAACTTATGGATGACTCTGAATGTTGTGTCAACACTCATTTATTGTACGTTTTGGACCACACTCATTAAAACTGCATTCACACACACACACACACACACACACAAAACTTGGACCATCCTATCTGTCAAACCCGTAATTAATTGTGCTTATCAGATCATTTACTGCTTTATAGCATTTAGCATTTAGTGCTTATAATCCATTAATAAGAGAAACTATTATTTATTATTAAGACGTCTCCAGTGGAGCATTTGAATGCTTGTCTTTGGGAAACGAGGATGCATGTCACGTGAACCGCAATCCGTCAAGAAAATACTATATTAACATTTATCACCACGGAGGTGATTGATTGCGAAATCTACGACGAACAGTTTGTTTTGATATCCCATCATTTATTTATTTATTTGTATATAATTGATTTGTGCTGTCTCATTAGCAACTGATGGATATTAGAAGTATAGAGATAAATCAAAACCCTTATTAATGTCATGGTAACGTTCTGATGGTAAACGTGACGACTTCACTGACACCAATAAAGCCCCTAACAAACCTTTATTTTTAATGAATCGACAAAGCATTGGTACATGCACCATAAAATACAACATGTAGAGCCTTTGTTTGCTTATATAATGCTAATGTGAGCCTGTGAGTGGATATACATGATGTGCGAGCATGATTCTGCACTGACATGATCATTCTGACAGATGCCGAATGAGACTGAAGACATTAAACTGACAGGCGAACACCGCGCTTCCTTCGTGGTCAGGTAATCCTCCTTACAGGTCACGTCCCCGCGTTTCTAAGTATTGTCTGAGTTCCTGGTGCATTGTTGTCGTGAGCTGAGAGAACCAGCAGATTATATAACCTCTGCACAATCGTCAAGATGCAGATAGATGACGTGTGAATGAACTCGCAAAAGGGAATAATGCATTTCTGCAGTATAATGAAGTGTTTTAATCGTATTTTTGGAAAACACGAATGAGTTATTTCTGGATTTTTGGGTAGAAGATTCACAAAGAGGGAAAAGTTGCCTTTGCAGATTGATTCAAATTATACCTTTAAATTATAGTTTATGCTAATGAATGTTGTGTTTTCCATGTGATGTGTTTAAATCTCAGAAGGTGTAATTTTGTGATTTTAAACAGTCAAGCACGTTTCACAATCCTCAACAAGAGTGCTCTATAAATAAAATGTGTTATCCTAGTTTGGATTTTAACACTCACTACATCAATATTTGACTGGGTGTTTTATAACTTCACACGGCAGGTGAAGCTTGCTCGCATGCACAAGCCAAAAAAACATCTAAACAATAAATATGCATGTGTAGCACAAAACTAAAAAGTAAAACTTACCCTTAAACCTGCCTTATACTATGCATACCATAAATGTTGTAGGACTGGAATCTCTTTTTTTTACCTGCTTTATTCTGCTTTATTGTGCACTTTTGTTATACATTTTTATGTGAACAAATACAATACAATATCTTATGGCTGCATTTTGCCCCTTTTAATAAAACAGAAAAAAATAACCCTAACCCTTTGAATGTTTTGTATTCTGTATGCATCACTTTAACACAGTAGATCTGGGTCTTTCACATGACTCAGTGTCTTATACAACGTCATGCGCACAAACAGTCTTTCTGCTAACTCAGCACATTTCTCACAATTTAAATGAATGGCTTCGTGTTTGTGTTTTGTGAGGAAAGCAGCGAAATGAGCGATGACTCGTAACCTTTTGCCTTTGGGCTCCTAATAGAGGAACTTCCTGTTGTTTTCATAGTTGCATGGGTTGAAAACTCTGAATGGATTTGGAAAAGCCTTCCCCTAGTCTTGGCCCTGGGCTATGATTATAAAATAACAGATAGCTGAGGGCGATACGGCATTGCTTAAGAGATACTTAAACCTGTCTTCTTCTAATTCGAACATGCACTATGTCTTAATAGAAGAATAAGTGGGCATCATGTGGCTTAATAATGACTGTCTGCAGGTCCCTAATGTTCTGCATTAATTAGCACGACAGCAGCATGGGTGGATCCCTGTCTCAGTGAAAACTCATCAGCTGTGTGGGAGATTTTTATAGAACTCAGAAAATACATTTTCTCTCAGCTCATTTTCAGTTTAAACGTCCTCTATTTGCACAGGTATATTTCCCAGTAGTGAGCGCTCCTGAGTCCACGGCGCAAACACACGTCTCAGGGGACTGAGTGACATTCCCTGCTTTTAAGAGGATTTTGTGAAGCTGGGGAGACGGACCATGGCGCTAATGTATTCTGACACTGCCGTGCTGGTGGATCTGCTATTCATTTAGGCAAAGCAAACACAAAAGGAAGGGAAGGAGGATCGCTTTGCTTACTCTGCTGCCGTCTTTGTGAAAAAAACCCACCTCCTTCAGGTGTCCACAGTGATAATTGTGGCTAAACTTTGTGTTGTTAAACCCATACCATTACATTTGGCTGGTGGGAATAACTTATAGTAAAACCCCCCAAGGCCAGGATGCATAAAGAGTTCCTAAAGAGGTATATTTAAATTGTCGGTGGGCATTGACTTGATCTTTGATTACCCAAACCAGCATGAGGGCTAAAACTCCTTCGTATCCACTCGCTCAGGGTTTTTCAACAACAGGCTGAATCCAACTCTGGGTCTTAAACTTCTTAGCTTCTTAGCTCAGATCAAACTGCAAATATCCCACCATGTTTAAAAGTTCGGCCTAAATATCATCACAGTGAGGAAGCTTTCTCTCTGTCTGTGTGACAGAAATAAGATTGCATGGAACATCTTTTAGTCTGCAAAATGCCCACCTTGATGGGTCCAATACAGCAAGAACATTTTCAGCGAGTGTAGCCCATGGTGAGTCACATCTCCTTTATAAAATTCTTCTGCACGTTTTCATACTAAATCTTTTCATTGCCCCCCCCCCCCTTCACTTAGTCTTCTCTGTGCAGATGATTACTGTTGCGCTGTGATGACAGGAATTCCACCTGACATGGCCAGACTTGCAAGCTTATGTTCGTCTGTGATTCGCTGCAGTGTATAGGCAGCTACAGGTGCCTCTGTGGCGTAAACACAGGAAAAGCAGCGTTTAATCCGTGCACACAGGGGGGCGGAGAGATGAATACGGTGAATTCTGAATGGAAAGAAAGACTGTTTTATTAAGAAATACTGCCACATCTCTGAATAACTCATCAGAGGGAAAGGAGAAGCCTCAGCCTGTAAAACCTCGTAAGTGCTCGGATTATTATGTGCCCTCTAAAACTGTGGCTTTAGGACCAGTCCACTCCCATAAAAAATAACATTTTGAATTTTAAATATAACTGCTGAGCGCTCTGTGAATGACATATGCCTTCGGTGAATGTCTGTAAATGGCCTCAGTGCTTTTTAAGGGTGGGACATAAAAGAGAAAAATCCCTGGGATTTTAATGGCTGTTATGATGTATTATCTTCCACATTAGCCTCCATGACATGCATCACAACAATCCTATAATTTTATGTTTAGGCCTTGGGATTTTCCAGATCCTCCATCCCGTCTTGAGAAGCACAAGTCATACGACGTGGATCTGGTTAGCTTTTTAGAGCTGGGTGGTGACTGAGTCCTCTAACTTGTCCCGACAACTCGGCAGGTTGGGCACTTCTCAATAGAAACACCTCAGCAGCGTCACGTCTGCTACCTGCACCTGCCACAGGCAAGTGCTTCTGCCTCACAAAGACATAACTTAATGCCGGAGCAGGTCCCAGCCTGCATCACCCCCCCCTCCCGCATCCTCTTACTCAGCCCTGCCTTGCTGTTCTCGCTCTCTTATTGTCAGACCACAAGGAAGGCAGGAAAAAAGTGACTACTTGACCTTCTCTGCTCAATTTCTTTGCCATGACTTTCACATGAAGGAGTAACTTGTCCTGGAAGAGCTGTTGGATGGTTTCCAACATGAAGAACCTGCCAGAGAATATGAATCCCCGCTCCCCGACGATGTTCTGGCTCACAAAATGAGTAGTGTTGATAATACTGTTGACAAGCAGCTCACAATGTGTCTTGTGTATTAGCATATCCAGTTTGTTTTCTGTCCTGCTCTGCAATGTGCTCTCTGATCAGGTGGGGATTGATAAGTTTTTATTAAAATTTTCCTCCACATACACAACAATATTCCACCGCAATATCATTGTTGTTGCACTGAAAGGTCAGATTTCCATAGCGTTAGATCACTGTAAAATGAAAGCACTTGAACAACAGTGAATCAGTGAGACAAAAGTCAAAACATGATCCCTCTGTGCTCATGATAACCCTGTGATGCATGCCCAAACAGATATTATTTTGAATTCCTTCTCCTTTATCTCCATCTTCCTCCGCATCTGCTGCCAATTACATCATCATAATGCTCAAGTTCCTGTTTCCTCCCTCGCTTGAATGGCTGATCACCCCTCGGTGGCAGCCGAGCAGACCCACAAAGGCACAAATTTAGAAGGTGCACATGCGAGTGTATACTGTATGAATGGATGACGGAGAGTCATTAGTGTCGGGGAGATACAGTGTGACATAATATTATTCTGCTCCGGAGCGAGGAACTAAATTCATAATCATGGAAATAATGGACACAATACAAAGACATGCATAAACAGTTGATTTGGATTTTTAAGTCAATTTAAGCACAGCTATAATTTAATAAATCCATGACTGACATTTTGGCCACTCAAATGTGATGGTGTGCTCTTTTTCTATATTAAAATGAACATACTGTGTTTAGTTATTGTGCGGCAAACGTTATTTGCTGGCAAAAGTTTAGATTCAGATTTGATTTACATTTGGGAAATTAGTCTTTTGCCTATAGCCCTAATGTATGGACCAAAGTCATAAATCTTCAAGGGTATACATTACAAAGTCATATACCTATATGATTCAGGTGAGCAAATGTATAGTACATAAAGAAATAAATTGTAGGACAGACGCACTGAATGCTATATTTGCTCATAAATAACACAGAAAATACAAAAAATATTCTGGTATCCACATCATGTCAATAAATTATTTACAAAAACTTCCAGTTTTTTGTTGTTTTATTATGAAATAATATATAATACTTACCAGAAATTATTTAAATGTGTCAGGGCAGGGGGTTTTTGTCATAGTGGTGCTTTTATTATTAAACTACATTAAACAATATAAATGCAGCAGCATGAATATACTCGAGCCCCAGCCTTTGCCGCCTACTTCAAGCCGTTTCCAGGCTGAACGCAGCAGTACTCAGTGGAGGAGCTGAGGCTGAGTTAATGTATATATATTGAACCGTTCCTTCACATAATAGCTTGTGCCACATATTTCCTCCGCTCAGCCTCTTACTTCGCTGTATATCTTGCTCTGGAGTCTACGCTGAATGATGGACAAGAATATAGGTCAACACGAGGACCGTGTGGCTGCTCTTATTATGCTCCATGAAAAAGCCAAGCCATTTGTCATTGACTTTCTTCCCCCACCCGCCTGCCTTGCCTCACGATTACTCTTGCTCCTCTCCAACAATGTCTAATACCTCTGGGAGAGAGAGAGAGCAGAGAAACAGGGCAGCTACACCTGTGGCTGCTGAACAAGTGTATCACTGTCTGGGCGCTGTGTTCTGGCTTGTCAGTCCCTCTTACCTGGAATGTGCCGATGAGACAATCAGGTGCAACAGGCGCGTGGCAGCTTGCTGCAGGGAAAGATAACCTGATCTCAGAGGACTGAGCAAAGAGTACAACTTTCCACCTCTGGTCGACGTCTCTCTAAAAGCCTGAGACATGCGAGACATGTGCCACCCTGGCGAGCGTGGAGGATGATTTCTAAACAGCTCCTCTACCACGAGCAATGTCTACTACCGATTCATCATCATGTAGGCCTGTTTGACTCTCCCTGCATGACTCACTCAAAGGGTGGAGTACGGTGAGATTTTGTTTAGCCTGAGGGGTAGAAAATTTCATTTCTATCAAGAAAAGGTCATGAGCAATGTTCCAGCTTCACAGGAAATGCATCAATGCACATAATTGGATAACCTATCAGTTTTGGGGGCACCGTGATTGAAGTGACACTATTTGCCAGTGATATTTGGTCAGCTGGATTGAAAGGGAAAGAGAAATAATGAATGCTGAGAACCCCTCTGTCTGCGCAGACCAACTGTTGCTGTAACATTAATCTTTTATTAGAGTGTGGATGCAAAGCATCTTGGGTTTCAGCATCATCAGAAGAGTTACTGAGCTTTGGACATCACAGAGAGTTCATATTTCTGTGCGAGCTGCTTAAAATCTAATTATCAGTCTGATTTCCATCTAAAAAATAAGATGGCCTCATTGTTATTTTCATTGGCTGGATTTTTCCAAGTGATACAAATAACCGTGTGACCTGTAACTGTTTAATTTATACAGAGTTATGAGCTTCCCCTCCAGTCACAGCCCCCACAGTTAAGCAGCTCAAGACTTGGGTCACATTGTGGTTACGTGCTTTTCTTCCCCTTCAAACACAAGACATCATAACCCTTCACTACTTGTAAATTTAGATTAATGGTCTGATAACAACAGGTCTCGTATTATCTCGAGGAATTTTTGTCAAGCTGCGTGGTTTTCTTCCTTCTGAAGGGAATATCATTTACCACTGAAATCCAAGCAAGACGTTTTGAGGAGAAAACGGCCCCTCTCAAGTGTTCATTTTTCCAGAATGTGTGTGTTTTTGTTGTCTAGGTTTTCCTTGGTGGCAGTGAACAAAGTGTTCTACTGTGGAGTTGTTTCAGCAATCGCAGACACAGTGTCTGTACAGGGAGTTCCTGTCCCTGGCCCAAACCCACAGACCAACAGCAGAGAAGGACAAGGTCAACCATTGCATTTGCTTTTCTTCTGGCATCAAGGCAGAAGAGCTTTACCTCACACTCCTTCAGCTCCACATCAGTGGGTTTATTTTGCAGCGCGACATGGGAAACAGAATCCAACAGACTGTTGAAGACGTACGTTACAATGGCACTTCATCAAGGACAACAAGAATTAAGTAGGCTATTATTATTATAACGTTTAAGAAGCTAGGAAAAAATGTGAGGTCAGCATACTTCATGTTTCAAAATATTACAATGTCAAGTGTTTACAAATCATCAAGATACTTGCTGATGACATTTCAGAGCCGACGTGCACTCCAGAATGCGGCAAAGTGCTTTTTAAGTATGAGCTTCTATAACGTTGCCATTGTATCTGCAGACCACAGATACAAGTGAGCTCACATTTCTAAACCAAAATTACGTTGCCTAAGTTAGGCGCCTACAGACGAGCAAATTGGCGCGATAGTGCTGTTACAGCTTGTGGCGCTTTTGGTTGACAGGAAGAAATTAGGGTGGATTTCCTAGTTATGAATGTGGTTCGGTTAAGGAACATAAGTGTTTGGTTAGTGCGAGGAAAGGATCATTATTTTATCAGGACACTTTTAGTTGGGCATTTATTCTGTTTGGACTGTTTGTTGCTCTTTGTTTTCCTTACTCTGGGTTTTTTGGTTCTTCGCTTCCTGTTTTATTTTGAAGTTTTTCCTGTTGATTGTCTGCCCTGCCCTAATGTGTTTCACCTGTGTCTTGTTTGTCTCACCTGTGTTTGATTGTCTCTGCCTCCCTGGTGAATGTGCTCTCTGTGTTGCTTCATTTTGTTTTGTTTGTTTGTTTCAGTGCGCTGTCTGGTTTCCTGTGTGTTCCTGGTTTTCACAGTGGTTCCTGTTTTCTCTTACGAGTGTTGGAGGTATTTTTCTTTTGTCTTTCCTTCGTGCTTTCCCATTTTGTGTTTTTGATTTCTCAAAGACAAAATAAATTCATCTGTATTTGGGTTCTCAATTTGTGTAATGATCACAATGCATCGCAGGGTTAACACACAGTAGAATCACGTCTTCATCATTCAGCAAAATCTTTAAAAACACGGTCAACATCTGCAGTCTACTTTTGCTCTACCAACATACTCTCTATTTCTGAGTGACTCACTTTTAAAAAATGCCAATACATGCTGATACATATGAAAGAATATGAACCTCAAATGTACAAATGCAACATTTGCAACGGTTTACAGAAAAGAATAATGTGTGTGTGTTATTGTTCAGCATCATTTTAAGGCAGGGGCTGGTCTGCATTTGTACAAATAAATAAATAAATATCACTCCACTAGAGTCATACTGGAAATATACAGGGGAAACTCTCATACAAAGCCATGATTTCCCCGTCTCCACTTCCCATTGATCCTCAGTTACAGTCAAACCATTACATCCATCTGGCCACAGCTGAGCAGTGTGGTAACAACAAAGATTCAGGTGTTTAGCATTTAGCATCACGACAGTTTTAGTGACCTGAAGCAGTGGAGCGGGAAGCCTGTTTGTGAACTGTCCTGCAGTCCAACTTGGTTTAACTCTTTGCTTGGGCAACCAAAGCTTACGAGACAATTATCAGAGGCTGGAATTCCAGACTGTGCTGCACTTGATAAGAGCAGCTCAGCAGTTGTAGAAGATAAAAGCAGAGACACTCACCAATGAAAACAGCCCAGATCTTATCAGATCACGATGGACTTTGCAGATCCTCCCTAATCTGTATCTGTACTTGCTTTGGAAAAGCTTTCACTGTCACATTAACTCCGCCGTGTGTGATTTGTCACCTCGGTCAGTGTGGGAACACATTTCATTTATATCAAAAACATCTCTTCATTAAAGGTCGTTGATTTTAACTTTTTCAAACGTGTCCTCCAGTTCTCATCAAAGCACACGGGCAATTATTCTCTCACAAATGAGAACATCTATTCAATTTAGATAACACTCACATGTAACTGTGGACGGATGAAAGAGAAAATGACAAGATAAATATCCTGATTGTGCGTTCATTTTCTTTCTTTTTTTGAGATGTTTGACTTCAAAGTAATACAAGTCGTCAATCAGCGCATAAAGCTCAGACTTTCATAACTTGTCGCCAAACTCTAATGATGTACATGATCATAAACAAACACCTCATGGGATATTAGAGATGATGCAAGACTTCATTTGTGTTGTAATACTCAGAACAAAGCTTACACATCCTCCCTCACAACTGCACCAGACTAGCACCAGAGTGCCTGGCCTTTTGCAAATGCACCAATCTCCAACGTCATTTCAGTTCCAGATTACAGAGTCCATGCGCTTCGGCAGCATTTTGGGGAATGTGACCTTTGACCACATGCTAACACTGACATCATCAATATGTTCAGAGCCAGAGACACATGTCAGTACCACATGACTTGCGAGCAAAGCAACATTTAAATCCAATAAGGTTTTCTTTCTTTCTTTCTTTCTAAATGGTATGAAGTCTAATGAGGTTAATTAGCATTCTCAACGCTCATTAAATAACATGTTTTGGTTGCTGAGCAGGGAAAATTCTATTTAAGTCCCACCAACAGGCTTAAGCAGTGTGGAACCTTTTGTTAATGATCGATATTTGGCTTATTTTTGAAGGCTTGATTAAAATCTCACAGGGTTCCCACACTTTGGTTGACATCAAATTTGAGGACGTTTCAAGGACCATAATGTGCTGACACAGCTTAAGATGGGAGGGCAACTTGTAAGAGCCGCTTCACCCATGGTGTCCACTTTTATTGATGTGGTCAAGTGATTGTCCTCGGGATCTTGGTCAAAGTCAGTTTTTGTAAATTTTCTTTGTTGAGCCAGAGATCTTTGAATTTGCTCTCTCTTGCTTAACATTTCTCGCACATTGTTCTGCGTAGAATCTCACATAAACGGTGGAGACAGTGACCACAACACCACAAATAGTAATTACAATGTGACATTAAATGTCAAAGTGTACAAGAAATTTTGTTGTGCATAGACATGTGACCCATGTCTATCAAGGACCCACGGGAACCCTAAATCGCAGTTGCTAAAACATAACTGGCAGTGCAAAACCAGCAATTCATTCTTGTTTATTAGTTTGCAGTCTGTTATAAAAATATACACTGAATCAGGGATTAAAGATTGCATCCATGGTAAAATCCAATATTCTTATTGTCAATAAACCCATAAAATTTAGAGACTAAAGTCAGTATACGCTGAACAGTTTTGGGCTGTCCCAAAGAAAATAGGAGCAATGTGAAATAACCGTGGCAGCTTTGTATTGTTAGAGGTTACAAAGAGAAGCCACTGTCACAGTTTTGCAATCAAAAATTCCAGCAGAAATGTCCTTAGGATGTCCATACAGGTATCACAGTGTGTGCTGCTGAAATGATGTATTAATCAACATGGCCAAAACAAAGCGAAAGATTAAAGTATGTTTGAAATTACTTACCTCAAGCTCCCCTTTGACACCCCCAAATTGGCCTTTTTTTTCTTAACCATGATCATTATGATCAGATTTTTCTCTCCACACATTAAAAGAACACTTGGCAGACCACATTTCATCTTGTTGTGCTGTTTACCACCAGTGCATGCTGCTGATGTTTTTAAATTGCTTTGTAGCCCACACTTAAATAGATGTCATGATCGTACAGTCGACATGGAGTAAATCGTACTTGATGAATCCGAGTTTTTTTTAGATCCATGTTGCACATTAAAATTGCACTGGGTCAGAAGGCAGCTTGAGGCCAAAACACTGGTTTTACTAAAAATGTAACCAAAGAGCTATGTACTGCATCTACTTTAACTATGACTTAAAACACACAACTGATTACCATTAACACACACTTAATGTGTATTAATCCACTGCTGAAGATCCCTGGCCAGTCCTCAGGAACTTCTTTATATTTACTGCCAGTGCAGAGCTGTTTTATGAAACATCTTTTTAAGTTAAAGTAAATATATACAGGACTAGAATTGAATTGAAATTTTGGGAAATATGTGCATTTTCTTTTCCTTTTTTCCCCTCTGTGATCAGCAAAAATACACACTCACACTCAAGGAACTCAAAACCACATCACACCGTAATCCCACCTTGATTTTGTTCACACTAATAAAAACAAAATGTAACATTCTTCTTAGGAAGCTTTTAATCTGCCTATTAGCAATTGTGTCACCTGTGGACAAAGCCACTGGCTGTTTCCTATATTTGTGCTAAGCTAAGCTAACCAGCGGTGACATCATGTTTACAACACAAAATGCTAAAGTAGCATCAACTGTCTTTTCTAGTAAGTAATGGCCAGAAAGCAAAGAAGCACATTTAGCCAAGATGATAGGTTATTAAAAAATTAGGCCCACTGTGCAAGAAATAGTGACATCTAATGGTGAGACTGTAGAGTGCAACAAACGGAGGAATCCTCCGCTCACCCCTGCCTTTCCCATGTGCGTCAGAAAGCTACAGTGGCCTTCACATACCAGAAAGGATGTGAGCACTCTAACACTCTCCCACTCTCTCTGTGCCATTTCCTCCCTGTACTTTGTTGGTTTACGCATCAGGTTTACATTTGGGGTTGCTGTACAAACAGCTCAAGAACGTGGTCTCCATAAAGCAAAAAAAGTCCTTATGTAGCCCATGCTTATTCTAATATGGCTACTAAAGCCAAACAGTTTTAAAGCAATTTATACAAATGTATGTATGTATGTATTATAATACAAACATATGGTTAGTATGTTCAATTTCTGCCAATATACCCTCCGAAATGTTACACACTACACCTTTAATGACATTTTCAAACTTGACCTCAAAGTCAAACAAAAGTCACCATCTCTCCCTCAAACTTGCATTACCATACATTTATATGGCAAAATAACAACTTACACATATTGTCCCTTTGAATTATGTAATACCAATCGTATTTTAAAAAACTGCACTGCCTTTGCGTTACAAGTCTTTGATGTGGCACCCCACAGAGAACAAAGCACAACAGGCCTGCGCTTCATGATAACAATACAATTATAGGACATTATTGGCCATGGTCGCTGCTTCATTTAACACATCATGCCAGTGAGAGCAGACCCCCCCATGGGAGCTCCCTTGTCTACACCACATCCTAGTGAGTAAGAGCAGCTCCAGACGCTGATGTACTCCGGGCCCTGCCTACTTCTCCACACCTACCCCACCGTGTCATCATGGTCAGGGCTACTCACTGAGCCGTAATTACCTCAGGCTGACACACACAACAAGGGAGATGCCTTCAAGTAAACACAGTCCAGATTCTGGCCCAGCTCACTTCAAAGCTGGAGCATGCTGATAACAAAACAGGCCCCGGAGAGCCTCCCCAATCCCCTCCCACGGAGAGGGTGGTCAGACCTCATTGGGGGGGGAGTGCGATAGTGGTGGTGGTGTGAGAGTGAGCGGAGGTGTGAAGTGGCTTTTGACAGCACAGCACCTGCTGCGTCTTCACTGGCAGGCAGCTCCTCACCATTTGTCTCAAATGACCTGTTAGCTTGGACTGTGGGATTACGGAGACGAAGGGAGGGAGGGAGGGGGTTGGGGGTCAATCTGGAGGCATGCCGATGGGGAAGGGTGGTGTTGAGAGAGTTGGGGGGGGGGGGGTGATGTTGTTGTGTGATCGGACACACCTTCTGTCATGCCAGTGGAACATTCCAGCTGTATGTGGCAACTAACTCTACTGTTGTGGGATGATGACGCGTCTGCCCCTCCAGGCCCTCGATTCATACCCAGTGCTGTGCTCAGCGGCATTTCTCACACAGACGATAGCATCACTCATCTCGAGCCAGTGTGGGTTTTTTTTTTTTATACTGTCGCTTCAATCACAGAAGCCTAGATTGCCACTAATTTGAGCGTCATTAGCATTATCTCCTAATACAATCCAAATGCTGCTTGTTGCCTTTAAAGTCATGCCTTATCCCACATCACTCAGTGTCATCTTGATTCCTTATCAGCCGTGGTTTTTCTCTGCGGCTCATGACACAGCTGGATCAGGTCTCCTGTGATCAGTCCACTGGAATGGAAGCATCGGCGCACACCAGGCAATCTCCAAAAATACTCAAAGGCTGTGGTGAAGAGGAATGCACCAATGACAGACAATATTTATGACAGCTAAGACCGTGACTACTCGCTCGGAAACACAAACAATCTGTCTCTCGGAGGGGGATTGTAATATTGATGCAGTGTTTATAAGACTCATAATTGCAAAATATCGCTCCGTGCAAGTATTCATCTTGTTGCCTTGTTGTGTTTGAAATGTAATAGTGCTGAAAAATGTCCGTCTCCCATTGAAAAACAGGGAAATAGCTCAGTTCAAAGTAAATAACAGCTGACGGTCCCAGAGGTGTTTTCACTTCGCTTTGGACAGATCTGTTGAATGCTGTTGTAAACATCAAATCTCTCTATTTTGCTCCGTAAAAATTGTGGGGGGAAAAAATGAATAAATAAATAAATAAATAAACGAGGACACTGCTTTTCAAAAACAACTGATGACACCCCGCCACGGAGATGATTTTTCATGGCGCATAACCTGTCGTCGAGTGTCACCACTTGGAATCCATCATTTTGTATCATTTCACCTCCAGCGTTATAATTCAGAATGTAATCTGCTTTATCGAGAGTGTCCCATAAAATCTTTATAAATGGGCAATTAAAGTACAGACAGCCCTCACACTGTGTTCTTAACAATGAAGGACATTCATCAGCAGAATTAAGTAGAGTGTGATAAACTTTTTTTTGTAACATGGGCCCACATTCAGGCTCTTGGCATCTTGGCCGAAAGACCGAGAGAGTAACTCGACTGGAAACTGAAAAGCACGATCAGAAAATCCCAGGCTGTAATGCCCCGAGATTCTTTGGAAAATAGTTTCAACTTAAAGTTTTGGCAGGAGGAAACGTCTCTGGCGTTACTAGAGTCAGTGGTCCATCCTTTTGCTAAACATTAATATCATCACAAATCCTCCGGGAATCCTAGTTTTAATGCATTACATGTGCAAAAGTGATGACTTTGGCCAGAGGAAGATTGACAGTGTCCAAGATGGAAGGGATAAATATGTGTAGAATATGTTACATATGTTATATGTTGGTCCAGTCAGTTTTGATTATGTACAAGTGATTGAGTATTTGACTTTCTATTGTGAGTATTTATGTATTCACTGTGATACGCAGCAACACTGAGCCCAAAATGTTCCTGAGGGGACAAAAAGTATATAGTTTCAAGTCATAAAATGTTAGGATTATCAAATGAATGATGATATATATTCAGTGTATCCTCTGACAATCCTTGTAGTTGAGCGAAGGAGTCCTACCCATCCCCAGAGAAACTTCTCTGAAGCTGCACGTCCTGTTGAGGCTTGTCAGAGGAGTACAATACCCAGAGTCTGAATAATGTGGCCGGGAGCTAGTTTATTCAAGCACCTTTTGTTTGCACTCTATACTCACCTTTTCCCTCCACTGATGATCAGATAACCACAAGACACACAGAGAGAGAGAGAGAGAGAGAGGGAGAGAGAAATTTCTGGAGGAGCCTGAGCTGCCACTGGCTCCTTGTAGAGACTGTCACAGAGGATATTGTAGATTTCTCACAGTGTCATGGTTTGGGGCTAATGCCATCATCTAAAATGGTGGCATTAGTCAGAAGAAGAAAAAAAAACCTCATTGATGTCGTAAATGTGATGTGGATGGCGCCTATACACTCAGAGGCCCAATGTCATGGCACGACAGGGCGGCCTTTCTCAAGCCCCCAGAGTATTCAGTTTCACTATTTACCCATAAGTTAAGAGAGGTCACGCAGTAATGTGTGTGTGTGTGTGTGTGTTTGTGTGTGCGTGTGTGTGTGTGTGTGTGTGTGTCCGTGGACAGCTGCTCTTTGATGTAAGTACCTGGGACTGAGCAGTGGATACACACAAACTCACAGTTTTGATTGTAATATTTTTTAGGATGTACACTCATACCTCATTCACCCCGGTTATAAAAAACTGTTTAAATCCCAGGTTAAAACAGGGATTTTGACCAGTGGGAATGTATTTAATCTGCATTCATTACTTAATGGATGCAGGTTTGTATTGGCTTCTGTTTGGTATAAGTGGGAAGGCAACTTGTGGATGAACATGGTCTTTTCTCTGTCACCGCTATGACAAACATCCAACTTTCAGCTGTTAGCATAGTCGTTAGCCATGAGTGTTTTACCGAACCTTACATTTTAAATTTTTTCGACAGCGCTCAGTATATTTTATTTTACTCCATTCGCCAATGACTGTGAATGAGGGGTGAGCACAAAATGACTGTAATCTTGTATCTGTGCTTCACTGTGCTGTTGTTATTTTCCTCTTCCTCTGACGTGTTTTGTTACTGGCATGTTTGTGACATCGCATTTCACACACAAGTGAAAAATGTGGTTATTTGGTGATTTTCTTATGTTGCTGATTTACGGCAAATTCATTTCACACATCCGTGATCTATTACAACACAGCTCTTTTAGAAACAATTATTTTGCTAGATTAATGATTTTGGTCACTTTTTATTGACTTTTGTGTTGAAAAACTCACTTGTTATGAAGTGCAGTGTCACAAAGGTCACCTCACACACCAATAAATTCCTCCTTTTATTAAATTTAGGTTAATTTAGCTTTTTTACTGATGATTATATTCAGAAATGGTAAATGGTCTGCATTTATAGCAGTTCTCCTAAAGATGACCCAAAGCTGATTTACTCTACAGTTTTGCCGTTCACCCATTCACACCCATTCACTCACACCTTCGTACAGTGCATCTATGTGCATCGCTAATCTCTCATACCCATTCACACCAGCTATGGGATTAAGTGTCTTGCCCAAGGACACATCGGCATGTAGACTAGCAGAGCCGAGAATTGAACCCTCAACCTTCAAGTTGAAAGACGACTCCGTCACCCATAACTTACCGCTCATGTATTTTAGGGTCATGACATTACATATACATTGTGTTCACTTGGTCATACAGCACTTAGTTAACAAAAATATGACCTTTGATTTTGGTGTGTTTTTTTATATTGTTATTCAATAATTAATATTTATACAAATAATTGAAATACTGAGTTACTTTTTTCCAGTGATGGATGAATCTGAGGTGGAATGAACCCACACTCCCCTCCAAGAATTCAAAACTACTTTTATTGTGGGTTATATAGCGTATATTATTTGTATGCTAAGCTAAGCAAACTGGCTGCCAAATGCAAATACTGATCTTATCATCTAACTCTTGGCAAGACATCCACAATGAGCTGTTGAACAATTATTTTAACCACTCCATCCAAAAAATATGGCATCTTTAAAATCTTAAAAAAAAAAACCTTCGTCTCGATCCATTTCCAGCTCATCTGTGCTAATTGGTGTGCACAGGGGCTCGTTGTTGCTGCGAGCATCTCTGTTGTGTTTCGCTGTAACGTTGAGGCTGCACACGCTGTTGCTGTGGAGAGTTAAACTACTTAGAAACGGCTGGTGGCCAAACACCTTTTCCTCAGCAATGATTCATCATAATTAGGGCAGCGGCTCGGTCTGCCGGCCTCTCAGGGATCATGACACACTCACACTGCCACACACACACCTCTGTGCACCCGTGACGCTGCCACGAGATAATCACTGATCAAAATAATACACCATGATGAGCATGTTGCATTCAACCCTCTTTTTTAGCACACACCACGTCTCCTAATTTGTTTGTGAATCCATCTCCAGCTCGTCTCTTTGTCTTTATCTTCCACAGTGATTAGTATAGATCCGGAGAATCAATTGGAGATAACAGCTTTTTTTTTTGCCTCACCTCACCTCTTAAGTGGGCGTCATGTTAAGTTTCCCACCCACATTTCCATATTCAGGGCATGTAATAGATTGGAAGAAAAAGGAAATACATTGAGTTGCACAGTGACTTCCATAACACAACAAACACAGTGAGGATATTAATTTGAATAAATGACTCGGGAAACAATAACAAAGTAAATCTCATTCCTGCAATAATCATTTTGGTCTTTAGAGGTCTGGTGCGTTCTGCTAAGAAATTTCTCCTTTTTTTTTTTATATCTGGGTGTAAATGAACACAACCTCAGCTGTGATTGGACCCAAACAGCTCGTAAATGTGCGATTGGCATAGATCTACTCGCTGTTAATTTGTTGCTCAGAGCAGAGTTGATTGTAAACTTGTGTAATCACCTCTAAAAGCTGAGCTCCGGAGTGAGTGGAGGCTGCAGTGCACAGCATGTGGGACTCACAAGCTGGATGGCGTTACCTTAAAGATCCCGGGAGACAAACAAACATGTGTGCTGTAATTAAAGCAAACATTTACCAACTCTTGCTTATTTAAAAGTTCTGATGCTTGTTTACTTTATTTCACTAAACCCTCTCCATTGTTCTTCAGATTCATCTTTTTTTTCCACTTTTCCCTAATTTAGTAAAAGACACAGGAACAATTGACGCCTACAATTCATCATGGTAAGCAATTACCTTACAGCCTAATGTTCAATTTGAGCACAGCGGTATGTGGGTATTTATATTTTCCATTTCATGTTTTTGAAAATGCTGCAACTGAAAATAACGATCCAAATTGACTTCAGTTGTACAAAAAACACAAAAGCAAAACACCTCAACTATGGCAATTCATTGAAACAGGTGGTTAGCAAACTGGTGCTACACAGGTTTGAAAAAAATAAAAGTCCTATTTGAACACATTTTACCAAACGCAACGTTAACCTTGAATACATGTTTTCACTGACGCAAGACACAGTTGAGAGGAGCTGAAAAGCTTTTCCCTGTTGACAGTGTTGCACAAACACAGTCTTTTCAAGTCCATGTTTTTCACAGCTTTTTTTTTTAAAAGACACCTTTGCTTTGTTATGCTGACACAGACGTTTATCTATTTATCTGCACGATTCTTTAAACCTGTTCCAGTGTCACTGTGGCTGTGGTTTATACTCAGAAGTGGTTCATAAATCTAAATCTCTCCGGCAGAGCCACTAATGGCACTTTTATCCTTTCAGTTCCAGCATGACTCGGCTTCTTTTCCATTAGTGGTAGTACCTGGTACCTGACAAGGTTCCAAGCTAAAATGTGACGTCGACAGACTGCCGGCCACTGATTGGTCGTAGAGTGTCGTCACTAGAAGAGTCATGAGGAATCAAACGGAACAATGCCGAACTGTAGATCAGTTAAAAAGACTCCTGAAAACGTGCGTTAATCGCCAACATTTAACAAGGAAATGTCAAAAATCTCAATATTTAACAGAGGAGTCTGATGTATTTAGCGACAGCTCTGCTGAAAGCCGGCAACCGCGAACTGAATCACAACCCGCTGAGTGGTATGTCAGTTCAGTGACTGTGTCAGACGTCATTAATGAACCTTGTTGTGAAGCACTTTTGTCAACTACTGTTTCCAAAATCAACAGTGACCTTTTGGTCTTGGCTGTAGAGCAACAACAACAATATGTTCCCAAAAACGAAGATATTTGAACAACTAGTTTATGTTAAGGAGTACATCTCCCAAGGCTAAGAATTAAATGACATACAGTCAATAAGTGGGTAGACATGCTACAGGTGTTTGGTCGTTTTTTACAGCACAGCAATAAATTAAGATTGTACAGTATGTTTGGCCCAGGAGAAATCTTGTATGGAGACAAAACCCGAGCCTTTGAAAGCTGCAGAAATGTTTGCTCATATGTTTCCACAGTGGTGAAATGAAAGTTTCTGTCTGAGAGGAGAGAGGAGATTCAGTCAAGCGAGGGGCAGGTAATACCACCCACCGCTCATGGCTCTCCAACATAAAATGTACGATCAACGGTGTCAAAGGCAGCTCAGAGGTCTAAAAGGATTAAAGACGCACAATTTTCTGCATCCGCTTTTCAAAGAATGTCATCATCATTATTTAAATTAAAAGCAGGCTCTGCCCACTAAGTGTGACAGCAGCTTCACACCACACCACCTTTTCTCCTGCGCCTCTTTTATGAAACTGACAACCATTCGGAGGATCCATCACATTATTATTATCTGCTAAATCCGATGATCGCGCAGCATCACATTGACCTGAAACGCAGCAGAGAGGACTTATCAAATACTTTCTCCTGAAATAACTCTCTTCCTGATGGATGTGGGGGAACGAGATTAGTTCTAAATGAGTCGATGTCTTTGTCATTAGCAGCAAATCGTGTGGTTCCACGGTGGTCACATCCGTGGTTTCCATACATGGTTTCCATGGAATGTTTTGAGACTCTATAGAATTGTCAGTGTCATTATGAATAATTATTCTCAAAGTATTAAAGGTTATGCATGTATGGTTATGCACCGGAACTTTCTCTGTTTCAAATAAATAAGAGTTAATACACTTTTTAGTGACAAACTGTATTCAGTTTGTTTAGCAATTCACAACCAGTGTTACAAACAATGTACTAAGTGTTTATGAACATGTAGAAATCATTCACAGGTGGACTCTATTTCATTCTATTCTATTCTATTCTATTCTATTCTATTCTATTCTACCCTAGCACTGTTCCAGGGCATTTATTCACACCTCATGGAATTCATCACAAGGTTTATAAGTCTTTAACCCTTTAACAACTAAGCCTCAAAATTGTCCTGTCACTAAGTGCTTTTGCCCATCTTTCCAGAATAACTTTCAATATCTGGCATTATTATTTACAATTTACTGCATGTTAAAATAGTAAATTAACAATTTAAAATGAAGAAATGTCTTTGTTTTATTTAGAAAAAACACCGTAGTTGTACACGCACATCAGATTTTGTGTGTTAAATTTTAAATTTGAACAGTATAACACATATTTAAAATGATATTTGTTTGAGTCTCTGCCTCAATGTGCAAAAAACATTTTTTTCCAACTCTCTCCTCTCTGGCTGACTCTCCGGCTTCCTGCAACAGCGCGAGTGAAATGACCGTAATAACCACACGTTGGCTTTGATTATACATCTTCTCAGCTTTCAGAAACCATTTTTCTAGTAGCACAAACTGTTGCGTAATATCAGTAATGCAAAGTGTGCTTACGTGTTATATGAACGGAGGCTATACATAACAGTTTTTATTGTGTTTTTTTATCCACATGTCATATTTTATATTCATATACATTAAATATACTGTGATTTGTTTCTTATAAAGATTGTGGGCAACAGCTAAAGCAATAACGCTGTAAGAGATGGATGATATCAGGAGTTAAATTCACAAAATTTAGTTTGATTGATTTTTTTTCTTCCCCCCGGAAGTTATGTGAAATGAAAAAAATATTGACTTTGATCATTATTTTTATCACATCAAATCACCGAATGAGGCAACAGCAAGAGTTCATCCGATCGTGATGGGAAAGAAAAATGAAGGTTAAACTCTCATAGCAGTAAGTGTAACTTTGACAGTAATGGCCATAATTAAGCCTCTTTTTTTTGTTTTTGCAGCAATAAAATTAAGATTTGTCAGATTTGTCAAAAGCAGGATGTCAACAAGTGAAGTACTGTAACTAGTACATACTTTATGTTACTGTTTGTTAAAGTTAAAGGTCCAGTGTGTAATATTTAGTGGGTTGAATAAACATAAGTGTTTGTATAAATTCAAATTGTAGATTTAGAGTTATCCTTTTATATCTGCTTGAAGTAAGGGCCATGCTTTACTGAGGCTGCCATTTTGGGCTGCCATGTTAATCTAAACAGCCAGTGTGCATTTGGGGTTTCAAGTGGAAGCTTAGGACATGAATGAAGAATGAAAACATTATCTTTGGGAGTTGAGAGCCACCGTACTTCCCTGACGCAAGGGAGGGATGAGGGGGAAGGTACAATCTACAGTCACACTCCCTCACTCACTCACTCACTCACTCACTCACTCATCATGCTGCTTAATCCTCCACATGAGGGGCCTGGGGGGGGACAAACCCAGCTGACATAGGGTGAAAGGCAGGGTTCATCCTGCACAGGTCAGTCCATCACAGGGCCACACATAGAGACACATTTAGAGTGTCCAATCTGCCTAATCCCCAAATCTGCATGGTTCTGGACTGTGGGAGAACCCGGAGAAAACCCACACACACACAGGGAGAAACAGTCACACGAGATGTCACTAATACTGGACACTTTAAATAAGATTTAAAACTATTGCACAGTTTCATGATAGCCCAAAAACACCTTTCCTCACTAACTCCGTCCGCACATTAGCAAACCCCTAACTGTCATCGACTGCACTCTTCATGCAGTATGCTGCGTCGTATTGATCGATAAAGGGCACAGCATGAAATGAAATGAAAGAAGCTCTGATCTACGTACAATCCTTTCAATCATGTGTGTCCACAAAGGGCCGCGTTGTTCGCGGAGATGATCTTTTACAGCTGTGGTCATGGGGCCTGTTGTGTTGAACATTAAGGAGGAACACAATCAAGTAAATATGATCACAGGATCCTCTGACAGCTGACCTCTGCGCGGCAAAAAGGCAACAACGCGAGACCGCGGCGCTATTGATTAAGACAACACAGCCTCGTCTGTCTCTGCTGGTCTCCTCGCCTCCTGTGCTCCGAATGACACACTGAACTAAAATCACTCCGACCAACATGGAGGATCAGACAGTGCTGCAGAAAGACGGCCATCTCTTTATCTTGAGGTCTAGAATCAACTATTGTTGACTCATTTTATTGACCCTTTTTTATTTAACGAGATTATAGTATTACACAGCACTATAGCACAAAGCAAAACTTCAAAAGAATTCGCTCTCCCTTGCGGTTTAATTACGCTTGCTCGATTTGCATGAATCAAATCTATCACCAAATAGAGTGCTGATGCAAAGCGTGCTACACAATTAGAGGCAAACAATATTATCTGGAGAGTATTAGCCTCCAACTGAACAGCACTGCCATTCTAAATAGATATCCGGTCACTCGAGGAGACAACAGAAATGAAAGAGGATTGTCTTTAACAAGATGCAGGAGCTCAATAAACAAGCAAACATCCTCCGGGCCCTTGGAGTAAATGGGAGAATACTTAATCATCTCCATTCTGATGTGGCGGCATTACAGAGGAAAACGGAGGGTCACTTCCCAGCTTAGACAATCACACCTCAGAGGAAGCCCTTAACTTTATTTGTTCCTCTTAATGGTCATTAAGAAATTATGCTCCCAGATTCACCGTGAAGTCAGCTGATTGCTGACAGCGTTACATCCAACACACTGCACACTGTTCGGCATTGTTCTTTTTCTTACTACACTAGATGCATTTATTTTACATGTGATATGATGTGCTTGGCGAGCATTATGAAAGGAAACGATCTTTATTGTTATTATACAAAACGGAGGGTTGATCAGAGCCGCTGTGACTGAGCACGCCGCCGCACTGTGTGGACTAACCAAACATTCAGGAATTCAGGCTTCCTTGACAGATGCAAGAAATCAAAGGGTGGTCAAATATAATGAAGGAGCAAATGCTTAAGGAGACTGCACATGAGATGCATGGTGCACTGAATTAAAGATATAATGTGTAACATTTCTGCAATAAAATATGCAAAAACAAGACTTGAGGTGTATATTTTGCAGAGTAGAGTGTTGATATGATAGGATATGTTTCTCTATCAAGGTAAATGACCATTAATGACGTCGTCCACATTACCCATCGCTGCCATAACTTTGAAGGCAAACCTCTCATGAAACATCAGAGAGTGAGGAACGACTTGTTAGTCAGTGAGTTGTTTTTCCATTTTCTTGCGTGTGTTTGGTTCACTAATGGTTCACAATCACTCGTTGCTGTTTGCTGCGCATCCTGTCACTGAATCAAAAGTACAAATGCACAGGGAAACCAAAACAAGACAACAATCCCAACAATTGTTGTTGTTATTTGATTTTGAGACGCCGGAAATATCATTCTGTGCATTTAATGATAGAAAAACAAATCACTGTTATGATACACTAATAGTTTTAGTCATTTATGAAGCAATTGCACCAAATATTCTACAGTTCCGGCTGCCACAGGATGTGAGGATTTGATCATTTTCTTGTAATGTTTGAAAATGAACCGAAAGCTTTGTCCAATAAACTTTTGTACTTCAGTAAAAGAAATAAAAGCAAATAACATTAATCAATAATGAAATTGTTTGTAGCTCTACTTAGCACGGAATATGATCTATCACTAAATCCAGGCTTCATATATATTATTGCAGCCAACAAAAACAAGTAGCCGACAATAAAAAATCTACCTAATTTCCACAAATCGTTTTCTCCTCAAACAGCAGAAACACCTACAGACTAAATGACCTGCCTTTGGCGTCTACGGAAAAAGACACAACTGTGTGACTATGAGCCTTCTTCGCAACTCCCAAATATCAAATGTCTCACATTTTAAAACACATCCATTAACAGTCATATGTTCTCAAACAAATGAGTTCCTGCTCCCTCTCCTCCTCGTCTCCTCCCACTACAAACACAACACCTAAATCAAATATTCATGTTGGAGAGGAAAGCATTTAACACGTCGCGACTATCCGAGAAATCAGTCGTGCGGTTAATTGTTGTTGTAAAAGGGGGGGGGGGGGGGGAATCTTGGATGATTATAAAGCTAATTTAGCATTACCAATTCATGATTTCATGACAAGAGTTTTCCTCCAACTAAAAGTGAAGACAAACAGCATCACAGCACTAGAGTTTTTGGAGTGTCCTCTTGATGCCCCTTTCCTTTTAAGAGGCAAACGATGTGAATAATAAGAGTCGATGCTTGTGAGGCTGCCACATGAGGTCACGGCGGAGGTTATGACAGTCTCGGTGGACCTGTGGCTGCGGTTTGTATCCTCCATTTGCACCTGTTTTTCCAAGTGAGGTTCAACAGCCCTGGAGCCACCTGGCTCAAACCAAAGTGCAGTGTGTGAGCACCTGGAATAGCTCGGTGATGACTCACAACGAGGAAAATCTACCTACAGGGGAGTTCAGCCCCTCACCGCCCGCAAAACAAGTGTCTATTTGTCAGTTCACATCTTTCAGGTCAGCTGCTTTTGGGCACCAGGGCAAACAGGAACACATTCTGGGGTAGTTGTTAGGAAGAGTTCAACGCTGACTGTATCGCTCGAGGCACTACACTTTTTTTGGGCTCGCTTCTACAGCATATGGCAAAAGACAACAAAATATAGCCTGAGGAAGTCAATTTAATCCATGATGGCAAGTTTCCCAGATTTCAAGGAGGTTGTCAAAGCAAATGCAAATCTGAGGTTTCTGTGAAAACACATTAGAATCTCAAGCCCAAATCCGAGTGTCCTTTGCTCCTGCAGTGATTGATCTGATTGAGCACAGAGATAAAAACCAACGAAAGCAAAAGCATTTTCCTCAACACAGTTAGATGACATTAGACTAAATTAGGAGTACTTTCAATAATAACTAATTCCTCGCCTTTAAACATAACACACCCCTGGGAAAAGAAGGGGTCATGGGCCCTCAAAGGGTCTAACAAGTGTGTGCAGATCAATATAGCTCGTATGTGTTAGATTTCATGATTGTTTGATGTCTGGACAGGTTGACGGGGAACAGGTTCAGGCCTGATTCAGAGTTGAGTCACCTCGCTCCTCATATTTACATCTCCATAACATGAGATGGTGCAAGACGGATTAAATATCGTTTACTCTTGTGTGAGCTTTTTTTTTTTCCCTGTTTGAAGCTCCTGACAATCAGCGGATCCTGCTGAGCTCGGCTGAAAAGTGCTGCCCACGCATCAAAAGCAGAGAAAGAAGGCCTCGCAGACGAAAGGATGGGGGGAAAAAAACAAGCAAAAAAGAAGTATACAAAACGTCATGAAACTTTATTTTTCAAAAGTGTCATGAAAATATCAAAATCATTCAGCATCACAGTTTTCACTGTTGATATACAATCATCTCAGTCACGCTTACATTCAGGATATAAAAATATAAAATGAAACCGCTGTTGAAAAATACATATTATTGCCAAGTAAAACAGGCACTTGATTGAAATCGTATTGCTATCGGAGAGCTGCAAACCTGCTTCTAATGACTGTGCAAAAGTTATTATAATAGTTTCGCCCTAAAAACTAAGTTTGCATGTGTTCCCTAAATAACAATGGCTTCAGTATTCCTCTGATTGTGTCTATACAGTCATTCATTAATGCGCCTTTTGGTATAGTTTGTGTGTTTGGTATAAAGGAAAAGTGGAGGACTGCAGATCAGCTGCTGAGAGACACCGGTACAAACACTGAGGATAACATCAAGAAGGCATATAAAACACTAGACATGCAGAAAAGTGCATGACTAGCACAGGTAGGTGAGTACATGGTTTGGCAAAGCTGGCGCCGATTGCAAATCATAGAAACACTGCTTGAAACGAGAAGCGAGTGAGCACAGGGCTGTCTCTCCCTGAAATGGAACCGACCAGTCGCCACAAAAACAAAAGAAGTCTGCATATTAGAAATCAAACCCCCATGATGGGATTTCCTCACAGTTCTCCTGGGTTTGGAAAAAGGAAGAAGAAGCAACAGAGTTTTGTTTTTTTCTGGTAGTGGAATAGTATCCCAGTTCAGCTCAGTGTGCTACACAACAACCAGATTCCTCATGCTTGTGCAGAAGAGACATCCTGGAGAAAGTTTTGGAGCAGTTCTTGCATTGGTATTTCTTCACATCTGAATGGGTCTGTAGGTGCGCCCTGAGATTGGACCTGTCTGCAAATGCCCTGTTGCAGTGAGGGCAAGAGAACGGCTTCTCTCCTGTAAAATGACAAGACAGAGAGAGAGAGAGAGAGAGAGATTGTCAGTGATTGTACACAAATATACAGTATATCAATAGTAGTTGCACAACCTGTTGTTTATGAGCTAGTTGCCACACACATTTTTTTTTTAAAGGGCATTCTTCTCAATTTGTCAACACAAAAAGCAATATTTTTCTTTACAGAGCCAATTAATTTGGGGAATTCCACATGTTATTTTTCGCAACATCAGCTTTCCCAGACTTCTAAAGCTGCTGTGAGTTTTACTGTAGCTAAAAACTTCATCTAACTCTGTAGTACGTGTTGAAACTGTGCCTATAAAAGCCTAAACAACAAGTGGACTGGCTCTTGTCAGTACAGGAGGCCCCTCTCACACTCTCAGTGCAGCCACTCACCGGTGTGCGTCCTGATGTGTCCTTGGAGCAGCCACGGTCTGGAGAAAGCTTTACCGCATATTTTGCAAACACAAGGCAAGGTGTGAGTCCTGATGTGCATTTTGAGCGCTCCGAGGCTCACGTACTCCTTCTCGCAGTATTTACAGCTGAAGGATTTCCTCGTTTGGGCGTCGCAGTGCAGCTGCTTGTGCTTGAGCAGTCCAGAGTATGTGGAGTAGGACTTGCTGCACAGTCCACACTGGAATTTCTCTGCTTCCACTCCGTGTGGATCTGTGAGCTTGGGCAGCATCTGCTCGTCTTCATCACTCCTCGGGCTTTCAGAGCCGCTGTGGTCTTTGGAGGAGGTGTCGGAGAGGGATGACGGGTATCCAGAGATGGGGGACAGGTCACTCGGGAGCGGAGACAGCGGCAGGCTGCTGGTAGTCCACACGGTAATGGGGCTGTACGCTGCCGGGCTCAGGATCTCCGGCTGGGGGATGACAGGCAGGGGAAGGCCCTTGTAGATGTGCGGCGTGAAGAACACTGAAAATGAAGACAGTTCACATGAAATGAGCGTAACTTTACGCGCGCTGTCATCGTTTTAAAGTGAAGCTAAACACGTTAGAAATAACGACAACTTTTTTTTCTTCTTTTTTTTTTCAAATGTCAACTTGTGAAAAGTATAAAAAACACAATCTATCAACTTGATGTCATGTTACAAACAACTTTTGCTCAAAACTTTGAAAGTATTTACCTGTTGGGCTTTCCAGTTCACTATAATTTGGCTTCTTTGCGGAGTTTATGTGTTTCTTGACCAGAAAGGAGCGTGGCATCTTGGAGAACAAGTGGACAAACTTTGCGGCAAACTTTTGTTTTTCGCTGTTGAGAATGTAGCCGTGGACGTCACTTTAGTGTGTGAAGACGCAAAAAAAGTCCTCATGGAATAAAGTTAAGTCCAGTGGATTGTCATGGTGCAGCGCTGCGCTCTTGGAAACAGTGCAGTGAGTAGCTGTAAAGAGCTGTAAATACTCCCCATCAGGTGCATGGGAGGAGCCATTCACTGCATTTACATGCACTGAGGCCTCAAACCAATTAAATCTCGCCTTTACCACTGCGGTTTAAAGACGCACTTTCTGCCTATAGGAGCACGCGACCTCTGGAGGGGCTTGGTCAGTAGTCAGACAGGTGCTTTGTGCCACACATGAGTGTGTTTGAGGGATGCCCAGTGAACATGGGTGCAGTTGGCTTTGGCTGTCACCTCCATGGTGACAATTAAGAGCAGCAGCAGCAGCAGAAGAGACAATTACCAAACAAAATGAAGTGTTCAGAGCTTTTTCTGCTATATTCGGTAGTGAATTTCTCTGTGAGATGAATAAAGTATCTATCTATCTATCTATCTATCTATCTATCTATCTATCTATCTATCTATCTATCTATCCATCTATCTATCTATCTATTCCTGCAGCCAAAGAAATAAAATGATGGTTAGTAGACATGGTTAGTTAATCTACTTTTCATTTTTGGGGTGAAATATTTCATTGGATCTCGAGTTACAGTGCTGGTAAGGTCAAAAAGAAGGGGAACTAGGACTAGAATTTGAAATGTATTTCCAAAGGACAATGGCCATTTTTTTTAATCTTCTCAGCATGAAATGAAGAGCTCACACAGTGAATTATGTTCGATATGATTCTGAAATGAACGTGGACGAAGAAAATTGTTTCAGCATTGCAAAGTTACACTGAACAGCTCTATAATACTCTATAACAGCTTTATATGACGACTGTTACACCTGTGCCACTGTTTCTAATTCTACTGTGACCCATTTTTATATGTGTATGCATTTGTATGTTCACATTTTGTTCTTCTATTTGTACATTTATATATAGGCATAAACACAGATGGTTTAATATTTAAAATGCAACAGTCTGAGGAACAATAAAGATCTTTTACACATTATATACACATTACATTTTACAATATGTAGAATATATATATATATATATATATATATATATATATATATATATATATACATATATATATATATACAAAAACAGTTGAAACTTAATTACTTCTCTACCCCAGTGTGCTGTCTTTTCATTCATATCTTTGGTATGGGGACATATATTTGAGATCACTCCTACCAGCAGCAGTGGAGGACTGGGTTGAGGAATATTGAGGGTTTGTCATCTCCATGTGTAGATGTTTTCACATCTATATTTCCAAATCTACTGAAGTGACAAATCCATGGCGTCGCCGTCAGTGCTCAGAGCAGCAACGCGACCAAACTGAAGAGTCATTCTGGTGGTTTTTAACTAAGAGTGTCTCTCCCTAATGCACTTGTCTGTGGAGAAAACCACACATTTCCTTGCCAATAATGCAATAAGACATCCCTCCTTGAAATTTAAATCTAAGTGTAGTTCCCTCCCAAGGTCAGACATGATATAATCAAATTTATCCCTCCCTCGGCTCATGCTGAACTGGACAAGCAGAGACAAACTTAGCAGTCTACGCCCCCTTGTGTTCAACTCACTCCGTCTGAAGGAGAGGCATGAGTTGCACCTCTAAAGAGAAACAAGGCAGAGGGAAAAGGAACACAAAGGATTAGCTATGGTGATATTGAAAAGTAGCTCCTGGAGCAGTTTGATTGGCTGGGTCAGCAGATATGAAAAGCTTTGTGTGTCTGGGGCAAGCCTGAAGTTAATTGTGAACAGCTTATCTTATCTGGAAAACATAATTGCAGATCATGAATAGTTTCCTTTTGTGCCTGCTTGGATTATAAAGGGAAAAGAAGGTTATCTGTGCATAATAACTCCAGGCTACTGTCACATATTTAGCGCTCTGTGAGCGGATGGGCGAGGAATCGTGGCGTTTGGTGGTGATCCATTTGAAAAAGATAATATTTCTGAAATCAAAATTGCCCACAGAGCAAAACCCATCCAGGAGAAGGGGAAAGCATGCATGGCCAGGTGACAACATCCTCTCACCGTTTTCATGCTTCACTTCTGTTTCCTCTCCACTCGGTGCTTTTCCACTGACAGTAATGAAGGCAGAGGGAAACCACGGCACATATCAGTAATTCTGAAGAGCAGAAGCACGCGTTTATGAACTCGAAACATT
The DNA here is from genome assembly GCF_958295425.1 of Solea solea. Lineage (NCBI taxonomy): Eukaryota > Metazoa > Chordata > Actinopteri > Pleuronectiformes > Soleidae > Solea > Solea solea. Next base: position 14,809,458 of record NC_081134.1, read on the forward strand.
AATTAACAGAGAGGAAGCCGTGTATCTCCAGCTCTGTGTTCTCATAACAGGAGAGTGTAAAACCAGCAAAAAAAAGTGTGTTCAATTAAAGCATGAGCATGCCTCTGACTCTCTGGTCAAGCTCAGGTAAAGGAGCGATGTTTATCTGTCGGATGGAGGCAGCAGTGTCACCACCTGCTGCTGTTTTCCACGCTTCTGCAGCTTCCTGCACATCTACATTCAGATAGAGAGGTGCTGTCTTATGGCATTCAAACCTGTACATTGTTCAACATCTCAAACAAGCATCGATTACTTGCTCATAAACAACCTAATTAAAAAAATCTTGTTATATAGTCCTCTCTTTATAACTTTTTCCTCCTCCCATCCCTCATTACTTTTAATTAATACACACTAATCCCGTTTATCTTGCCTTGATTGTTTTTGCTGTGGTCTTTGCATAAGCTCTACAACCTCCTTCTACCATCGGCACAGGCTTTTGTTTACTTTGAACCCATAGTTAAGTTGATAGGACTGTGTCTATTATTGTAAAATGTGCCTTTTAGTATGCATGTATATGTGCAAACCAATAAAGTAAATTGTGCATTAAAAGTATGCATAAAAAAAGGAATAACACTTAAGCCCCACGTAATATTAAATATTCACGAGGAAATAAGTAACTATTAGAAAGTGTTTTGTGGGCGCAGGTTTGATTGTATTTGACTGAACAAACAAGACTGCGGCGCTGAAATATGAAACATCACCTTTTTGCACATGAGCACATGATGTTTTGTAACAGTGATGGTGCAGTGTGTGGAGCATGGGGACCATTAGGATGGCTCAGCTCTCACCGGCAGAGTTGCTATGAACTTAAATTCAATATTTTGACAGAAAAGTTTTGGCAGAGACACAACAGCAGCTTCTCCATTCGGATTCCGGCAGCCTACTGCAAAACCATTTAAAATACAGTATGTGTTTCATTACCTCCGCTAAGGAGGTTATGTTTTTGGCAGCATTTGTGTGTTTGTTTGTCTGTCTTTGAGCTGCACTATACCTCAAAAAGTAAAAGATGGATTTGGATGACATATTCTGCGAGTATACGTTATGGACCAGGGAAGAAATAATTAGATTTTTTGTGCTGATCCATATAAGGATATGGATCCAGATTCAGGATGCTGAACTGTTAACCTTGTGAGATAGAGGAGTGTACTAAGCACTAAGCACTTTTACATGCACAGTGTATTTGAGCTGAGGCTGTAGTCGGACTTAGACAGGTGATCGGACAACTTGCCGTGTCCGAGTATACATGCAGAGGAGAAAATTGATTTATTGGCCTCCATAGGTGGCGCTGTGAAAACAAACAGTGAACAGTGAGACGGACAATGAGATGGATCGTGTGGATCTGTAGGTTTTGTACCTGCTGTACATCAGTGGACCTTCTCCTTAGCTTTTAGCCGACACCACCGTGTTGTATGTTGTTTTACGGCAACAGTACCGCAGTTTATACGTCATATTAACAGAACGCAAATTCCGACTCCAGTCCCACTAAGCTTATACATGCAGGAGTAATTGGACTATGAATTGCATTATCCAGGTATGTTAGTCTCACTCAGACTAGCTTGATTTTAATCAGACTTACATGTTTACAAGACTGACTAAAATCTGACTGTAGGAAAGTGAATGGCCCTGGCAGAGGTTTGTTCTCTCTGAGTGCTTTGTCTGGTTGTTCACCCTCAGTAATTATTCTTTTTCTTTCTCTTTGACATAAGTGGTATATGCCAGTCTTAAATGGCATGGAAACCATGCTCACTGTCAAAACATTAGAACAGGTCAAAGTCTAAACCTCCTTCAGATTCAAAAGGTAAGGTTTCTCTCACTCTTTGATGGTGAGGCATAGAAGAGATATTTGCTTACTAAGGTTAGGGAAGGATAATATTCCGAATAAGGCAAAGGGAAATCAACATCGTCTGACACAACACCAGCACTTTGCCAGTTTGGTTTTGGGATGTACTTGTTGGAAACAAAAACATGAATCACTCTGGTCTGATAAGCAAAACTTTGACAGAATATTTTTGCTCATGTTGTACCATAACTCAGAGTAAAGAAGCTGACTGACAAAATATGTTTTCAGGGGAATTGGGGGATTTCTTTCTTTCCAGAGAGGAATAATAATATCGATACAACATAGTGATCCAAGAGCAGGGACAGCAAAATGTTTGTGGCCGAATATGATTAAATTGATGTGTGACTTATAGGGGAAATGCCGATGTTTTTCAATAACACAGGTACATCATGGCCAATCCACTAATCCACGGACAGTAATGCATTTATATATTTGGGCCCCCAGTCTTGAGACGCCATTACAGTATCAGATTGTCTCATCCCTGAGTCAGTTACAGGAGGGTTAAAGGTGCAGTAATGTCAAATGCATCACACTTCCAAAGCGACTGGCGAGACCTGGAAGCTCCTGTAAATAATCGGCATAATCTGTTATCTTAAGTTTGCCAACAGATCACAGTTAGGCCATTAGGAAGGATGGGGATGGAAAAGCCTCACAGTGAAAGACACTTATAGACTAGTGAAGTGTAAAATCACTGAGTGCTTCCATTTATTATCTGCAAATCACACCTCCTCTTGTTGCGGACAATTCTGGCGACAGCTGTAGGGTGAAGGACCATCAGGACTAAAGCGATCCAGAGCTGCAGGTTTATACTTTTAATTAACAAACCTTTTAAAATAAAGGACTTGATCTATGTTAGGCTGCAGACACTGCCCTGTGGCATGCCGCGCAGGTCGACAGGCAACATTAAACATAAGAGGAGTCAGCTTGCATCATGTGGGGAAACAGAGGGATCTTTCAGTTGGCATGATGACAGCATGGAAAATGAGGTGCACCTGGTGAGTCTGCTCAGCTGCTCAAGCGAGGGCCTAAGGGACAGAGAGTCCAAATACAACCAAGAGACTGAACGCATGTGTACACGCTGTATGTGTGCATGTGTGTGTGTGTTGAGGAATTGCTAGTGTTTGTTCATTGACATAAACTGAGAGAATGTGACAGCAGAGAGAGAGAGTGTGTGAGAGAGGGGGGGAGAGAGGGGGAGAAAGAGAGAATCCTTTTTATTTTAGAATTCCAAAAGTTGAAACCACTGTCAGGTGCACATGCTCTGGCTTTCAGAATAAAATGAACCATGGAGTGTGAGCTTCAGTGTTATTGCAACAAATTATGTGTTCCTTTTTTGTCTTTTGCAGCAGTTATTCAGCAGTCAGGATATGCACTGACTTCCATTCATTTTTCATTAGCACAGCCTGATACCTGAGCTTAAATATCTAAACCTTAACCTAAGTCTAATTCTTCAAGGCTTGGCCTTCAAAAAAAAAAAAAGCCCTCTGTGAGAACCTGCCTAAAATGTCCGTACAATGATGTTTTTTTAACCAAATTTATCCTCAGAGACTAATAAATACACTTTTACAAACACAGATTTGAACAGCTATCCACGTGAGGACTCATCATTGATTTCCATTCATTTGGACTGGCAAACCAAAGCCTTATCCTCAACCTTCACCATAACCACAACTCACATCATCATCCTAACTTAGTCTCAGAGAAGTGATTCTGCCACTTTATGACCAGTCTTTGGTCCCTGGGAGACTAGTCCCCCCAAAAAGGCTTTTATATTTTTATATTATACCAGTGAACGGTATTTAACCATTCACTGGTTCTGGTTCAGCAGCAGGATATGAACAGATTGTTCTGTTTATTGTGTTTAAATGTAGGGATTGTCAAATATTCTATTTGAGGAGTCGGAGGAGATGTGTGCCTCATGAAGATCTATGTAATACAACAGCACACTCTGTACCACAAACATAAAAACAATAATCCTGTTGTTGGCTCCAAAAGATCTCAGTCTACGCTGCTGGATCTTCTGACAATAGCGTCCAGGTGAGGTGTCCATGATAGTGACGTCTATCATGAGTCACCGGTTTAATTTCCTCATTGTGGAAAAGCAAGTCAGAAAATGTCCCCAAGACAATAAAAGCAAGCACACATACACACGTGGACACTCAAAGACATAATACATTCCCTGCATGACATGACTCTAACCCTTCACCTAAAACCAGGTCTCAACCCATAAACAGGTGTGAGTGAAAGTGATGTCCAGTCAAAATGTCCTCATTTCCTGTTGTATACATATATACATATGTTTTTTGTTCACAAACCACACACACACACACACTGCAGTGCACACACACGTAATTGGCAGAGGAAGAATATGTAGAGAGGGGGGGGGGGGGATGCATGAGTTGTCTATCTAACACAGTTGGGACAGATGTGGGTCAGAACTGCCCACGTCCGTAGAGCAGTGAAAGTGTTCAAGCAGCATAATGTAATATTAATGGCTCAGAGTTGTGCGGGAATCCTGGGTAAACGGAGGCGATTGACGCGCAAGTGTTGAGGCAGCCGCATGTGAGTTTTCCAGTCTCAGTCATTTTGGCAGCAGCAGCACGATGCGAAGAGAGGGAGACAGACACGGAGCTGTGGAAGCAGAGGAGCCTCTGCTGGAGATGTCGACGGAGGAGAGGAACCCCTGAAACCGCCGCTGCACAGCAAACATGGACTAATCCTGCCTGGCGAGCGAGTGCGGGCAGATTTTTACCTCTCCGTTTTCTCCCTTTCCTTTCCTTCTTTTATTTATTTATTATTATTATATACAGTGTAGTGGACCAGGATGCCGTGTGGGCGATGCTGCCACAAGGGATACATTGTGATTTCGCAGAGATGTTAAAGCAGCCGTTGCTTGCATAAATTAAAAATAAGAAATTAGAAAAAAAAAAAAAGATTGGAGTCGAAAGGGATCTAACGAGAGGACATCGCCACCTGTTACGAGGATTTCAGGTAAACCCTCACGGCACAGCTACCTCTTTTCCATTTACACTTCATCAGAACACACAACAGTGCGTTTGACGGACGCAGGTAGTTCATTATGGTGCAAAACAGCCATGAAACCAAACATTCACATCATATAGTGTACTTTTTTTCCTTTAAAGCTGCGCACCAGGATTTATGTACCAGTCGCACACACACACACACACACACACATAGAATCCAATGAAAAGCGTCGCATCATCATCATCATCATCTGTTAGTCACGTTTGAACTGATGCACTGTGATGGTCAGTGTGATTATGACGGGCCTCATCATGAACCGCGGCTGATTGTTGTCTGATTTGCAGGCTTTAAGCTGAACATGGGTTTGCAGAAAGCTTTTGCATTTGCCTCAGTGCAGACACACACACACACACACAAGCAGCACCCGCAGTTCCTCCGGTCAGTGCAGTGGCAGCAGCCTCTTTTCATCCTCAGTGCTCTTCAGCAGCGTCTAAGTACTCTCCTCCCTGCACCGCCTGCCAATGACAATAAACAAAAAAACAACAACCCTACTTTTATTTTTAAGAGTGGCTCACTCTACTTGTGTGTGTGTGCCTGATATCACAGCAAATAACAACATTCAGCGCAATACCAGGTGTTAATAAATAACACAGCTGTACTGATGCCATAAACTGGCCATTTGAAAAAAACATAAACTTTCAGCTGTGTAACAATTTATCTGCTCCCATAAAAGAAGAAGATTTAAACAGGCTACAACATGATTCAGTTAAAGTCTCACCACTGCTTTGTATTTAAAGTTTCTTTCTATGACACATAAAATAGCCGCGATAAAGCGCAATATGTGCTGATATCACAACTTTGATATTATCTGCAGATGCACAGATCTCTCTGTGAATAAATGACACATGACTGCTGCAGCGGTGCTGACATGCAGCCCTCACAGCATGTGTTTAGTAACATGTACATGTGATAGTAGGGAGGTTAAGGACCAGTATCAGATACGGAGCATCATATCGGCTCGTCCCGTTTAAATATTTATTTTCCATTTTCCAGCTCAAACGTCTCTGAGCTATTCACAGATCGCTCCTTATAGTGCTGCATCCATCTCCAGCTTCTTTCTTTAAAAAAGAAAAATCATCAACGCCTGCAAAAAAGAGCATTTCAGCACAGCCTGCTGCTGATGCTGCTTGTCCAGTGTGTTTTATTATCCTGAATACTCTTTCATGAAATCTATGTTACTTCTCCTTCTGGTGTGGCAGGGAGCCTTTAAGGCAAACTCGTTTTTTTCTCTCTCTCCCTCTCTCTCATTATGGGCTGCAAGGTGACAGACAATCAGTGCAGTTTGTGTGTAAGAAACCCACTGAGGTGTAGAAATCAGAGTCCTTAACACTGATTTCAGGTTTGTACACTCGGCGTGAGACGCTGTCTGCTCGTGCAGGCATGTTGAGCTGAGCTGAGTGCGTCCATTTGCTGGTCATAGGTCAGGAGCAATCTGTTTGATGTACTGGAGGTCTCACTCCGTACAGAGGCAGAGACGTTGACATGTCATTGATGATTTTATGCCCAAGCTCACATAACCTCCCCACACCCCACTCCTGCACGTGTCTTAAATCAAACAGCAGTTTGGCCAAATGACAGAAGGCAGAAAACCAGGTCTGAGTTAAATGGTTTCTGTATTTTGAACCCCTCATGTTGTGTTCTAGTCCAGCTCTGTTTATAGAGGGAGCGCTGCCTTCAAAGTTTTACCGCCGTGACCTTAAGTGTACCGCCATCAATCACGATCTAGAAACAGTGAGCGCACTCCCAACAGAGAGTTCCTCCACACTTTATTTTCCCCACTTAGATAATCAATAAGCTCCTGTTTCTCTTGCTGCTACTCAGTCCCACTGGGTCATTTAAAAAGCACGTCTTGCTAAATGTTTCAAAATACACAACAGGGATGAGCTGTCCTAAAGCATCACTGGAAGCATTGCGTGTATACATCAGCATCAATTATTAATGCTCACACATTCAAAGTGGTAAACTCCCCCAGCATCGCACGCCGTGATGTGATACTGTATGTAGTCGAGCAATTCTGAATAATCAAGGGTTGTAGCTGCAGTGTGTGTTCAAAAGAAAAGAGTTTGGTTCCTGGGAATAGAGCAATCCTTTTAATGGTTTCCTGCAGCGACTGTTCTGGCTAAAGGGCAGCTGAGAAAGCCTATGGTGTGTCACTGTTAGCCTGGACATCTCCATTACACTCTTGCTTCAAAGTCTGGCAGCACTAGAGAAAAATGTATCGGCGCCTGATGTTTCTGTGGAGCTTTTATATCAAGTGTTTGGTCGACCATCCATACAAGCGGCTCCAGATGTTTGATACGCAGAGAGAAAAGCCATATGCTTTTATTGCAGTTTGATGTATGTGCAGCACAAATAAGAGAAGTGTGGCTATTTCTCTGAGAGGAAGAGAAAGAGAGAGCGAGAGTGCTGGAGAGAAATATATATCAGGGTTCTGTCAGTGTCATGCAACAAGAAAACCATTAGTCTGTCTTAGCAGAGACTGATGGCTAATGAAGCGGATGCACACCAAACTCTTGTGGCGGGGAACACAGAAGACACGACTCTCATTTATATGCGCCTCGTATACCAGCCCATCTGATTTAGAGGTTCAGGGCTGCAACACAAACAAATGCATTGAGGGCCACACATGATGGTGATGACTGCCCTTAGGAAAGCAATAAGAGCTTCGATCATATGCAAAGATTTATGATAGGAAGCTTGTTGCTTTACATACAAGTCACAGAACCACCTTAGAGATAGCATCTCTAGCTGTGACACCACTGGGTTTCTGTTGAGAGGAAGAGTTTCCTTTATGCTTTATAATGTGTAAGTAGCTCAAGACTGGACAATTTTGGGTCACACTTGATTAATGTGGATACTCTGCCTATGCGTTAAACAGTGGTTCTCACTGACAGCACACTGTATTTGCAGCTCAACCTCATTCGCTGTATAACTGCGTTATTTTGTCTCTGTAGAGAATTTGCTATTGACTGAACAACAACCATAACAAATTTTCACTTAAAATACGAACAAAAAAAACCACATTTCTGTTCACTGACTTGTTTCTGAGTTGACAATTAAATTGTGTAGGTTACAGATTTGAGGCTCTATGTTGTAATACCAATGTAAGGCTGACATCAAAATCACTATTTATAACAATGCAATAGCAAATTGCAAAGGCTGCAGATTAGGATATAAGTTATAGAGCACATCTGACCTGGGGGTTATACTTAATTGGTAAATGTTTTCATCCACCTGTTTAATCCATTTTCAGTGTCAGAGATAGTTTACAGCAAGGACGTATCATAGCCTCACTGGGATTGTTTCATGTTGGATTATTTCTCCAACGAACGCAGTCATAATCATTTGAATATCAAATCAAATTTGGAAGTTCTCACCCTTGCATTAGAATATAGTCATAATTCCGATGGTTGTCATGCTCTAAATCTGTTACACAGTCAATATTAAACTAAAACTCAACTCAAAATTGATTGCCGCAGACTAAATTGCAAATGATCCATCAGAAATATTACAAATATACATTTTGCTCACATTGTACTGGATGTTTTGTTTTGAACTTTAGTTGAAAGACTACTGATTTACCTTTATCAAAAATATCAACGATTAAAATAGTCACTATAGCTGCAAATCATGCATAGTTTCTAGGCCATAAAATGAACTTACAATCTTAACCTTTAAAGGATTTTTTTTAAGAACCTTCTTTAATAAGACAGTTTCATGTCTCACAGGTGTAGTTGGTAAATGATATGAATCGAGAGGTAGCGCTGTACTTTTATAATTTGTGTGCGATGTGTGGCAGATGTGCGGCTTCATTTTAGTTTCGCCCTGCCTCCAGCACAACGTGGAGCTTTTTATTCCTTTCATGTACTCGACACACAGCATGGGGCCATTTGCAGGCCTCAAGTCTTCTTCTGAGGGGATGCTCAGACCTCCTTGGTTACAATACAAAAGAAGAGACACCCTATAAAGTCTATATATGATAGGATTAATTCATACACTTGTATACAGTAGGCGCTAATGAGGAGAATGTTGTAATTCATGTGGGAACAAAGGTTGTGTGCTCATTTGCTGAGGCTAATTAAAGTGCTAATATGAGATAACACAGCCAGAGGGAATGCACCATAATGTCATATATAAAATAATATTGATTGAAATCTAATTGATAAACGTGGCAGCAGTGACTATGCCATTTCTTCTAGCGGCAGTTCATCATGTCTATTTTTGCTACAAATAAGTTTATGAAATGATTTAAGTCGACACCCGGCTGATATCTGTTTGCTCCCTATTGCCAGAAAACATACATCATCGTCAAGAGGGTCGGAGGCTCTGTCTATAAATGTGTCCATCACTAATTTACTCCTCCTCCCGTCATTCATGAGCACCATGTTACTGGGGCTGCAGGTATTAGACATGGGTTGTTTTGGGTTTTTTTTGACAAAAGGTGCAGAAAGAATTGAAAAGATGACAGGCTGCTCTCTCTATTTTGCCAGAGTGATCGATCTTGAGAATAATCTAAAGGAAAAGGAGGAGAAGTGGCACCTCCTGTGGTGCACAAACAGGCTCTGTTGGATACTAGCTGTGCTCTGTAAATACACAACTGTTCAAACAGCTGCCTCACTGCAGGAGTAAGACTGGGGGCTGGAGGTTCAGTTTATTAATGTGTCACAAACTGTCAGGCGGAGAGGAACCTGCACACCACACAGATTTAAGCAGACGATTTAATGTGCTCAAACTTGGGCGGCGTGTTTAATGGTTCATGGTCGAAGTTGAGTTTTTTTTTGGAAAAATATACCAATTATTTTAGTGGAGATCGTGTTATACTTTTTTTTTTTTTAAGTTTTGCTCTCAGTGGTCCTAAGGTACAGTATACGCGTTTGCGCTTGACATGCTTATGCAACCACGAGCCGCAGCCTTTTCCTTGAACACTGAATTTCCACATTCAAAAATAAATGGATTGGTCTTGCAGAGTGAGGCAGGTGCATTACAACACCGAGGTGTTTAGAGCCGCTTGGTAGCAGTTTAAAACTGCATGGCTGCACACCTGAGAACATCAAAGCTCCAATCCAACCACACACACACACACACACACACACACACACACACACACACACACACACACACACACACACACACACACTCTAAAGCATAGGTACCTCAGTTACCTCCCGACCAGGAGGTGGAAGTGTCAAACACACTGCAATGCACGACCACCTCCTACACAAATGACATTACTGAACTACTAATAATTCATAATATACACTAAGTTAAAGGAGCCATTCATAGAGAGAGTGCAATCCTCTGCTCACCCCTCCCTTTCACCAAGCATTTCAGGGGCCTTCACACACCAGACATGATGTAAACACGTATTCGCCGGTTTATGCATTGAGTTTATGTTATGTTTTTCTTCTTCTTGCATGATGAACTACAGAAACAAGATGGCAGTGCAAGATGGTGGCCTTCGAAAAACAATGTACACACAAAAGGCGTATTCTGAGGCTATAAAAAGCAAATAAGTTTTATGTCAAAGCAATTACACAATTATACAAACATATTTATGACTAATGTATTCCCTGTCAACCATAAAGCCGTGCTAAATGGTACACACTGGGCCTTTAATGCTAAACAAACTCTTTTCCAAAGTCAGGATTTGTTGCCTTTTTTTTCACATCATTGTAAATGGATGATTGTAGGGTTATTGAATGATACGACCAAGAAGCTTCATGCTGCTTTGTGCTGCCACAAAACAAGACATTTGGAGATGACACCCTGAGCTCACGTAGCATTTTTTGATACCTTGGACAAACTCAGCTGAAATGAATGTCTCTAATGGGGAAGATTGTGATAACTGATTATGAAATAACTTAATTTATGAAGGAGGAATTATAAAAACTAATCATGATTATTACTCTGTTGTGTTACGTTCAAAAGACATGCCCACGATCTAATTTTAGCAGCAGCAATTTCATTACGTTTCCTAACATGAGCTGGGCAGACGCTGTGAAATTGTGTTAGTGTAATGCTGTTGATGCTTAGCCGGACTCTTTTGGGATGCTTTAATATTTGAGTAACATAATGTCTGCCATCATCGCTGGCCAAATTAAAAAGCTGCTCTCACAGGCACTCTACGTTCCAGGTCGCAGAACAAGTGAAACATACTGTAAGCGAAACCCAATCTCAGTAAAAGTACATTTGCCGGAGCACTCTGCAGACATCGGCTCCACCTGCACGCACAAATGGCAATTCATCATCCCGCATGGGTCGCAGCTGTCCTCAGGTCTAAGAGATGGAGATGTCAAGTTACGATCTCCGCATCATCCAGGCAGTCTCGCTCTGTTTCCTGCCATTGTGTCATAGACAAGAGAATTATTTGAGAAAAAAAACACATTGCTTGGCAGATTGGTAGTACTGAAGATATCTGATAGTGTGGTGGGAAAAGGAGTTATGCTGAGTCGGCATAAGAGGCACAAAAGGTTCCGTTTATTTAATCTTTGGATTCTCACATGGGGGGGGGGACACGAAGTGCTCGTATCTGACAGGATGTTGACGAGGGCACCATCTAAGACAAAGTACTCATCTCGGCGCCGCAGACACATTTTTCATGAGACCATGTGCACACATTCATTTTTAAAGCAGCTCCACAAATGATGTTAGGATTTCTGTCACATCCATTAAACAGAGTTGGCTTGTCTCCGACAGCTCACAGTGTAGGCGCAGATGGAGACAAAAACTGTGAACGTGTTTTTCAAATTGAATTTCCACAGTCAATAAAACCTGAATAACAAAGCTCCGAGAAAAACAACACACGCACTCGCGTACGCTGAGGACGCGTTAAATAGTTTAAACTAACACGTGTGTTTTTGAGTACGAATAAATACATAAATCTGCATCTGTATGCACTTTATTGTACTAAAGTTACAACTAAACAATAATTATTTTATTTACCACCAGTCCTGATTGTTGATTGCTTGTCAAGAAATGTAAAAATCCAGGTATTTTTCCTCATCAAATTGCTTAAATGTTTATCAACACTACTGCAGATGACTTTTGTGTTTATTGAGCAGTCATTTCCTTGCACAGTAGACGCGTGTGCATATCAAATTAGCAGCAAATTGAATGAAATGCACATTCAAATACTAGCTTAAATGCCAAGCTGTAACAAAGGTCGCGTAAAAACATATATAATTACAAGTGGACAAAATGTTTCAAACATCTCTCAGTATAATGAAGCGCAGTCAAACCTCATCACAGGCACACACCTCCAACTTAACCATTCAGACGAGTGAACGCTTTTCAACACGACAATAGTGTTAACAATAGAGTGAACATAAACTCAATGAAGGAAGGATTATTGTGTTTTACTTGACTCAGATTGCATTTGTTTGGAGAAAACCCACACACACACGCACACACACACACACAGGGAAAACATGCAAATCCAGGGTCACAGACCCAGGGCTTCTCATGTGGCCCAATTCAAGAACTAAACCCAAATGTGTCAGAATGCTCTGAAGACCATCAGATAAAAGTTTGACTTGCATATCAACACTCTGAATTATTTTCATTCTTTAAAGAAAACTACTCTGAATCACTCACTCTTGTTTGGTTTCATCCACTCACTACTCCATTTTCATTTAAAAGTACATCACTTCTACTCCAGACACACTTGCTTTAAAAGTCGGGTTCTGTGTTGTAGTCTGGACGAGTAGAAACACACACATCCACTCTAATTCCCTTCTAGATTGCTTCTTATTGGCCACAGCTCCACTATCGGCTGTTAAACATTTAATGAAGCCTTGTGGTAGTTCATGCAGGACACGGTCGTCATATGACCCAGCTGTAATCAGGTGACAGCAATCTATTTCTGCCACTGCCACTCTCAAAGCCTGTCCATGTAAATAACAGTCATTTGTTGCAACGCAGATGCTGCCTCACAGCGCTGGTCCAGCCTCCACCTTTATAGATCAGAGTTTGACAGAATGAAATGTTCAAATGTTTTGTCAATCTCTTGCGTGTGCTTTAAAGTGTCTAAGGTCCAACTGTATTTAAATGTGTTCATGGTTAGAGTTTGTTGTTGTCAGTCTCATAAAAGTACTGAAATATCCTACTCAAGTAAAAGTACTGGTCTAGAAATGTAATCAAGTTAAAGTAAAAAAAAAAGTAGCTTGTTTAAAATGTACTTGGAGTGACAGTTACTTAGTTGTTTTAAGGGACAAGGGGACATAAATCTCACATGAATTGTTTTTTAATTAAAAGGCAAACCATAACAAATTAAAGTGCTGACAAAATAAAATATGTAAACACATAATGTATCCGTCTCAATGCGTGGAGGTCACAAATGCTTCAACCTTCTCACTCAAGGACCTTAATTAGTCCCAACTCACCTGTCCTCATCATTCACTGCCAAAGTTTCCCGTGTGTAACTTTTTTTCATGTTATTACACATAGTGACAGATGTGATTTAAAATGTGGCCAAGTAGAGTACTTCCAAAAAAACCTAGTTAAGTAAAAGTAAAATTACAAATTCAAAAATGTCAACTATACAAAAAAACCTACTCAATTACAATAACGCGAACAAATGTAATTACTTTCCACCTCTGACTTTTCACTATAGTTTCTCATTATTAGTAGCAATGTTTTTTAAACTAAGCAAACAACTACAGACAAGAAAATCTCCTTCATGTGTGTCAGTATGGAAGCAGATTCCTTCGGACACAGTCTGTAGTTTCAAGGGAAAATGTAGTTGTATGGATGTGGCCTTTTTCTCCCTTACTCAAGGACATTTGCAAGCTTGATTAAGGCCACTCTGTAATCAAAAAGGCAATGATTTATGTATTAATTGTAGCTGGAAAGTTGTTTTTTGTCCTTATCCTGTGTAACAATGATCACAGTAGCAACACTGCAGCCCAACAAGAAGGTGGCATCAAGCCAACAATGCAAGCTAACGAGGCGGATTTCTCAAGGGTATGCTGTTGGAATTTAATGAACACTTTAAAAAGCAGAATTTGCGTCTGGCATACAGAAATCCAAGGAAAATAGAAGAATATGTGTTAATTGCATTTGCGCATTTGTGCACATGAATCCACAGGTTTTTATTTATTTACTTCTTTATTTGTTTGTGTGTTGGAGAGGATCCTCCGTCACACACTCTGAGACGGGATTCATAGTTTGAATCTTTCCCTTGTTTAGCAGCAGCTGGGTGTTTGGGAAATGGAGATGTGAATTATGTTTGATTCATCATCCCACATACATGCAGCAGTTATATTGACATCACACTTTTCCGTGTGGCTGGCAATTGTAGGCTACGTCTTTTCAGTCGTAGTCGCAAGCATTTTTGACAAACAATAATCAGTTATGTTTCTCAGCTTCTTTTTTTTTACAAGATATTGATGATTTTTTTCTGTTTTTTTTAAAGCATTTTTTTTACAGCACCTCTTCATCTGCAACTGGGTTTTCTCTCAGTACGATGCCGTGGCCACATCCTCCTATTACTGCTGCAAGGACACCGATTAGGAACCGCCAGCAGTGAAACCTCACTACATGATCGCCTCTTTCTGCTCTTCTGCTCCGGCTCCGCTGGGAACAATCCAGCAACATCTACAGCCGGTGAGGAGAGGTGACAGCTTCGCTTTCTCTCTCTCACACACACACACACACACACACGTCGCCAAAGTCTGACAGCCATGATTCGGGTGGGCCCTCTGCTACAGCTCAGACCGAGGATCAACTCACTGCTCCATGGCTAGACCTCACCGTGCAAAGAGCTGGGGGCCTTTCTGCTGAGGTAAGTCTGCGAACTCCCTCTCCAGCACAGGTTTTTATAATTCAAGTGTGAGCCATTTTTACTCCGTACTTATTCGGTGGAGTCAAGTGGCAGTCATCTGATTAAAACTGAGTGGGACTGGTTTATGTAAATGAAGCTCTCTCACAACATTCATTAGAGACTACTTGTGCATCTGTCTTTCTAAAGTGAGTCAGATGATTTAAAAGAAGTACATGGTGTATTTTTTTCAGATTTATTTATTTATTTATTTATTTATTTATTTAAACATCTCAGGTTATGGCCGGAGTTTTCTCCTGCTCTGAGAAAAACGGCAGAGAAACAGGCTCTTAAGGCCTTGCTGACACGGCTCCACGTAGTTCATTTTCGGGGAGCATTGGATTTTATATTGAAACATTTATTAGGGTACCTGGGTTTTCGCCTTTGCTAATGAATTATTCATTAATGCTTAATGGTCTCGCGTTTTCTCCGGAGATTGTTCAGTGGGCAGCATGTCAATGAAAAATCCACCTCTCTCAATTGTCGAAAGGCAGGACTACAATGAAAACAGGCATCCGAGTAACACTGCTGGTTTCATTTCAATGCAGGTGTTCAGCAGATACCTCCACACTCTGACTCAGTCTTGTTTTTCTCCTTTCGCAGTATTCCTCACTGCATAGTAGCACATGGATTTCAAGACTTCAAATGAAGAGGTTGGTAGAATTTAATCAATGTTACACTTTGAGCAGATGCTGACCATAATTACAGTCGCTGCCATGACTTTTTCAATCACCAGAAAGCAACATTAAGCACCGCAGTGTTTGTGAAAGTGTGTTGTTAGAGATATAGGAACCAGCCTCGACGGCAAACATGTGAACCCAACCCTCTCCGAGTTTAATACAAAACATTGTTAGACCGGTGTAAATGATGCATTCACACTCTGTAGCTATTTTTATGATTAAACTACTAGGAACCTTACTAAAATTAGGAACAGTGGGAGTTGGGTACCTTTGCTCAGAGGCGCCCTTGACCTGTTAGTATTCGATCCGGCAACCCTCCGGTTACAAGCCAAGTTCCCCTTTCACCCAGCCATGGACTGCCCAATTACAGCTTGAACAGAAATATGTCTTTAAAGATTTTTTTAGGCGCTCAGACATGATGGGGATATCAAAGCTGAGGAGAACTTCTTCTGAGCAGTGACTCGAAAAATCCACCTTAGTTTAGACACTGGTGGTGAATTCTGAAGCATGAAAAATGATGGATCAGATGAGACCATGAAACGCACGAACACATGAAAAACAGAGCTGGATGACTAATGCAGAAAGAGACAATAAATTCTAAAAAAAAGATGGCCACGAGATAATTGGCTCATGATTCAGGTGCGTTGAAGCTTTTTGGGGACAGATAAGACCCCGGCTGAAATCCCCTGAAAATGACAGCTAAGAACTGTGGGTGTGAGGAGATGAAAAGCTGGATGTATGAGAATTAAAGTATGAATGAAGCATGCAGTAAGGCAGTCTTCCTGACAGAATCTATGCCAGAGCTTCATAATATTAGTAGAAGGGCTGTGTATTTGCAAGAATCCTGCCATACGAAACTTACCCTGATATGAGGATATATTGCAGTATTAGGATACTATAAATTTAGACAATATACAGTTTTCTTTAACCCTTTAACACCGAGCGTATCGCAGACGACACATATGCACACTTTGCATTACTGTAATTACGCGACCGTTTGTGCTATCGGAAAAAATTCCATCGCTTTCTGACCACCTAAGAAGTTGCATGTCAACGCCAACGTGTGATCGTTACAGTAGAGGCTTGTTTTTGCACATTTGAGACAAGAACTCAAAATGTCTATTTTCCAATGTAACACTCAAAAGTGTTAATAACTGCCAGATATTGAATGATATTCTGGAAAAATGGGCAAAAGAACTTACTCACAGGACATTTCCTGGTGCTTTTATGGTTAAAATAAGCAAAAACAAAGTCCAGACGGACATTTTGAGACTAAGGTGTTAAAGGGTTAAGTGAGAGTCAAATGGCCAAAATCCTGCTGCTAACCAGCGGTCGGATTCTTAAATACAACACAAAACCACACTCAGATATTATATTATTTTTCTTACACTCCTAATTTGTAATAAAAAATTGAACATGCAATGACATAGAAACACAGGTAATGAGTTGCTGTAGGTTCCCATTCGTCTATGCTCGCTTCTTTTTATGGCAGATCTTTGGAGATCCACTAAAATTCTCTCCCATGGTTTTTTCCTGGGGCACAGCAGCTTCCCACCATCTTCACTGTTTATGAACACAGCTGCTGAAGAGATGGAGTTCCCTGACATATTGCGGGGTATATGTGTTCCTTGGTATATAGACGTGTACACACACACACACACACACACACACACACACACACACACACGTCTTTGGAACAGCACAGCTTCCTGCCAAAATAGCTTCCTTTTAGTTCTGTGAGCTACACTTTACCAGGCTGCACTGATACATCGCACACCCTCGTGTCTTCTCTCTCACATAGACTGTATTTAAGAATTGGACGTGATGTCGGATGGAAGTAGTAGTTAGCCACCAGGGGGCGACTCTGTTAGTTGCAAAAAATAACTGGAAGTTAAATGGAAGTCTATGTGGGAAATGAGTTTCTACTGCTCACTAGATTTTTAACATCAGTAAACATTTTCCTAGATAAGATAAGATAGTCCTTTATTTGTCCCGCAGTGGGGAAATTTACAGCGTTACAGCAGCGAAGACAGTAAAGATAATAAATGATAAACATGCATTACGAAAAATGTACAATATATAAAGATATTAACACTAAAGACTATACAGAAAATGAGTTAAAATAGAATGTGGAATGTACATTGTAGACAGTTTGCAGAATATGCACAGTATGGGCTTGATATTTACAGTATAAACAAGGGAAATGGTATACGTATGAGTATATTGCACTTATGTACATTTACAGTATATTGCACATGGAAGATTGAGGAGCTTGGTTATGTGTGGTCTACTGAGAGCAGTGCATGTGGAGTTAATCGTCTCACTTTCTAGTTTTAGTTCTTCCATGATTTTGTGAATTTCTGGTTATGAAAACTGACATGGCAGCTGTCAGATGTTGAATCTAGACATTACAAAGGGAGTCTGTTGCCCTTTGTAACGATAGTGAGGGCAGCTTGACTGTGATGAGGATCTCAGCAAAGTGGTTCATGGAAAATGGTTATAAAAAGTGTGGTGGTAAATAATAATAATAAAACAAGACATTTATAATGCTGGTCAAACACCATGAAAAAATATCTTCTACAGAAATATTGTTCCTTTATACGGCACATCATACAATTCTATTAAATACACATTTCTGTCAGTGCATTTCCATGCACAGTTATGATGAGCTATGATTGTAGCTTTCATTCATTCATTCATTCATTTATTAAATGAAGTGTGTCCGCCTGCTCGCTGTGGTAGGTGGTGATTTGCCCCCTTTCAGCTTGATCGTGTTCGGTCATTTCTGGTTTAGATGTCGGCCAGTTGGAAACACGTCTGAGTGCCATTCCAAGTCTTCCCACTGTCCGTGATATTCCTGGCACTGGCAGAGCATAAACTCTGTCTCCTCATCGGTCTCCAGGTTTTTCGAGTAGTTGTCTTCTTCTCTGTCTTCTGTCATTTCCATTATCTATTCAGTCAGACTGTTCACGTGGACTTTCATCATGCGGTTTTAGTCAAACTAACATAATTCTCTAACGCCATGTAAATAAACTGAACGTTCCCCTCACTATTATACCCTTTTTTTGTTCTAATTTCACACAGTCTCTCCTGCTGTTGGCAGTGTAAATAGCCGTGTGCAGGTAGTCAGATTGGAGACAGTGATTTGGATAATAATTGATGGCAGTGAGAGTAATGAAACATGAGTGTGAGACATGAGCGGTGAGGCTAATCATGCAAAGTGTTAATTATAGACAACAGGTTAAAAAACACCCAAGCATGTGAAACACGGCCTGACCTGACTTTGTACAGTAATGGCACAACCGCCCTCATTTTGCTTGGTTAATGGTTTTCACATGCACATTACGGTGAATAATGTGAATGAATCCTCGCTCCCGTCGCTCCATTTCTCACGCTGCAGCTGCAGCTGTGGGCACAAGCATATTGCTTTGCTTTACCTCATTACAGGTGAAAGATAATGTGCTCCGTAAACTGACTTTGATTCAAGTCCGACCCGCGGTTGAGACGCTCTCTGTGAGAAGAGCAGCAATGCAGCCGGCTGTCGTGTTAACTGATGAGTGTTGTATCCTAGGTGACAAGGATGCTGACACCAGTGTCTTTTTTCTATTAACAGTCTTGTCAGGTGAAGGTGCTCCTCTTTTTTTTTTTTATTCAGGCCCTTTTTTAAGTCAAGGACAGAACGGGGATTGCAATTAGTCAGGGAGAGGGTGAAGGATATGCAAAATGTAAATTTATGCGGATTAGCATGTTTTTAATGGATCATTGGAAACACACCCGGTCCTCACACCTGCTGTGGGTGAGGCAGGGAAATTCAACTGGAGAGGGTGAACTCGATTCTGCCCTCTTAATTTCACAGCTTCTTAATTTGTTGCCATGATCCGCCTTTAAATAAATGAGTTTGTTTTCTCCTCAGCATGGATTCATACTAAGTACACAACATTTTTTTAATGAATCATAAAAAAAAATAAGTAGTAGCAGTTTTTTTCCTTTTTGTCTAAATGTGTTTACTTCTCACAGTGCTTAAAATTGTTATTTGTTACATTAGCACTAACAAGCCAAATAGTAAAAAAAAAAAAGAAAAGAAAAAAAAAAGTAATAACTGATATTGCCTAAACCCTGTATCCTAATTTCCATGTTCATCCTGCAACAAGTATTCTCAGTGACATTTCATTTCATGGCCAGTTAATTTAGTCATGGAGGGATGATGAATGAGATTTTCTCTCTGACTGTTCGCAGACAAAGACTGGGATTTATTTGATGCAAGAAGGTAATGAGGAGCCATTTAATATTCGACTGCACTTGGCCAAAGATATTCTGACCATTCAAGAACAAGATGTCATCTGCGTGTCAGGAGAACCTTTTTATTCAAGTGTAAGTAACGCAGCCTCACTCTTTATTACTGAACGCTCACGTACCACGCACCACACTCGCACAATGAAGGTACGTAACACGTCCACATGTGAAGGTTACAGCACAAAGATACTGGGGATTTCAACGCTAACGACACATTTGCATGAGTCAATCTATTCTGTAAACGTGGTTATAAATAGAAATTCACGAACTGCTACAGAGAATGTGTAATGTTCATTTTCTAAACTTTGTTCACAAATTAATCTGATGAGCGTCAAATCCGTGTCCTTTCTGATGATGATCTTATTCATTTAGCAAAAAAAAAACCTTCAAAGACAAACGGACAAAGTGATTTTTGTCCTTTGAAACACAAAATTTACACAAAAGGGCGAAGACGTGGGTTAAACCACATAAGCACAACAGTATACTTGCTGGTGCAGACTTTACAGCATCGGTGAGTTGTTGTTGTTGTTTTTGGGCATCAAATTCACATTGTTGATAATAAGTCAGCTAAAAAATGATCCAATTAGAATGAGTTGTTTTGCACAAACATCAGTTAATGATCGTGAACACAGTGGGCAGAACATATCTGTGCCCGAGGAGCAATGGGCGCCTTGCTCAGGAGCACCCCAGCCCTTTGCCTTTCCCGGGATTTAACCGCCAACCTCCCTGTTACGAGCCAATTCCTTTTCTCTGCCCAAATCAAAAATTCCTGATACATACAATACAAGAAATTAAGGGGAAAAAAAGACAGGATAAGAGGAAGATGGAAACAACTAGTCAGATTATTACCAGTTATGATAAAACTTATTTTTTCGAAATCCGCTCTGCCCCCATTTCCAGATTTCTTTGGAAATGTAACAAAAAAAATGTTTAAGTGGTTGTTGTCTGTGGCTCCAAAACTACAATGCTGTTTATAATATTACCTGATGGTAAAGTTCGATGTTTTTTAAATTTTAAATACATTTAACAGGAATCGGTGTGAGAATCCGACACATTCTTTTGGCGGAATTTCATTTTTCTGGTGTGAATTACACAAAATGAAACTTGGCATTTGCCCACCACATTTTTTCCAAGTTCAAGTTGTTTTTATTGCATATATATTTTAGTGGAGGTGAATCATTTTTTGCTTTCTGTGCATACAGTACATCCACTAACAATTTGCAGAAAGAAATACACATAATTATTACTCTCTACAACCACTTTCCACGTACAAAAACATCTAGAATCATCACTGCTATCTGTGTACCTCACCTGGACACGTGCACAGACATGTATACGTTTTATTTTTGCATCATTCCATCAGTGCTGCTTTTATTGTGCTGTGATTGAATCGTGAGAAGCCCTGTTGTCAGAGTCTCTGCAGGTTCAGCGGCAGCCTGAACTCATTTGTTCTCTCTAACTGAATCTCTTCCAGGAGAGGACTGTAACGATCAGGAGGCAGACGATTGGAGGGTTTGGTCTGAGCATCAAGGTAATTTAGATCGCAGCCGATTAGACCGCTCCTCCCAACTTCTTTAAATTAAGCCCGAACAAGTGTTATTGATTACTTTCTTGTAAAACTGCCATAACAGCATTAGTAGAGGGTTTCGCTGGAAATTGAGTTGCTCTCAAGTGTCTTTGTGTCTCTCCTCAGTGTTCGTGATACCTTTGTGATTCAGTTTGATTAAATGCTTCTCCTTAGGGTGGAGCAGAGCATAAAATCCCTGTCGTCATTTCCAAGATATCAAAAGAACAAAAAGGTATATATACATATATATACACATTATTGTATACTATCATTTTTTTTACTGCCATTTATTTGGCTGTTTTGTTTTTGTTTACCAAAAGTGGTTTTCTGTTTCCAGCTGAACTCTCTGGACTGCTTTTTATCGGAGACGGTATCCTTCAGGTAAAATGTCACAATTTACATTAATGTCTGTTTTACCCGGTTCTACACTGCAAAACAATCCACCGTTCTTTCAATAATTCATGTGCCACACGTTCACTAAAGTGTGTTGAATGGTCGTGTGTTTCCTATAGCTGTATCGCTATCCAGAATCATTCATCTGTCATTTGAATTTCACATGAATTTTGATGGGAAAAAAATTAATGCTTTCCCGCATCTCATCTCATATTTATGGCAGCTGTGTTTTTCTGTACGGCACTCATAAAGCCCAGGACACAATGGTCTAAGATTCAATCGGCACAAAAGCAAGACAACCACCTGCGCTGCTGCCCAGCAGAGGCCTGCACTCGCACACACTTATCGACCACAGACCACACAACGTTCTGCACCTGCATGAAAAGAAATTATTTACTTTACCACCAGGTGGTAGTAGTCTGTTGGGTAGTTGCACGTATAAAAAGGGGACGTAGTCTTCCAGTTTGTTTATCTTATCCCTCTGTTATCACACAGGCATTCGCTTCAGTCCAAATTTAATAAGCAGACTATAAAAGTGGGGGAAATAATTATTTGATCCCCTGCTGAATTTCTAAGTTCACCCCCTTACAAAGAAATAAACAGTCCATCATTTTTATGGTCGGAAAATGCATTAAATAAAAGGTTATAAATTAATTTGTATTTGATTGAGTGAAATAAGGATTTCATCCTGAAGCAAACGTGACTTAGTACATGGTGGAGAAACCCTTGTTGTCACAGAGCACAGAGGTCAGATTATCGTGTGCATCGCGGTCCATCTTTGGTCCATCTTTAGTCCATCTTTAGTCCATCTTTGGTCCATCTTTGGTCCATCTTTGGTCCATCTTTAGTCCACTCCTCTTTACAGATGCTCTCCAAATGCTGAAGGGTTTGAGGCCGTCGCTTGGCAACTCAAAGTTTCAGCTCCCGCCACAGATTTTCTATGTGATTAAGGTCCGGAGACTGGCAAGGCCACTCCAGGAACCTTAATGTGCTTCTTCTTGAGCCGTATGTTTTGCGTCATTGTCATGCTGGAAGACCCGTCTTCAGTTTTCTGACTGAGGCCAGGAGGTTCTCAATGGGGATGGTGTTCTTAGAGTCATATTCAGCATTTCTCTGCCTCCAAACAAAGCGAGTCGAGTTGATGCCAGAGAGCTCAATTTTGGTCTCATCTGACCACATCACATTCTCCCAAGCCTTTGCTCAATCATTCAGGTGTTTATAGCCTGTACATGTACTTCCTTGAGCAGGCGGACCTTGCAGGCACTGCACAACCTTAATCCATTATGACAAAGTGTGTTAGCTATGGTTTTCTTGATGACTGTGGTCTCAGCTCTCTTGAGATAACAAACTCCTTCCATGTAATTCTGGCCTGATCCTTCACCTTTCTCGGAATTCATCCTTACACCATGAGGTGAGATCTTGCATGGAGCTCCAGAGTGACGGCGATTGACTATTATCTTGTATTTCTTACAGTTTTGAATTATCGCACCAAAAGGGGTGTCTTTCTCACCAAGCTTCTTCCTGATTGTCTTGTAGCCCAGTCCAGCCTTGTGCAAGTCTACAATCTTGTCACCGATGTCTTATGACAGCTCTTTGGTCTTGCCCATGGTGCTGGAGAGGTTTGAATAGAAGACATTCTGTAACAGGTGTCTTCAGTTCAGATTTGGAGTACTTTTTTAAAAAGGACAAAACAAACACCAGTCTGTGCGGGATCAAATACTTATTTAACTCCTTTTTTTGGACCAGTTTACCACCTTATACATTTCTTTATGTTGGGTTAACATTAGATCACAGCGTTCTTTGTCATTGATGGACAGCAACACAGATTCAAAATGCCAAATTGTCCATAAAGACAAGGGCACGGCTCCTGTTGATGCCAACAAAGGCTAACGGTGCCGCAAAAACCTCCTCGATCAGGGCGATGGACACGATTGGACCGTTGGGACTATGTGTCCTGGGCTCAAGAGTTATTGTGCTGGCTTCATTAATCAAGTTGAAGATGGAGTTACAGTGATGTGATGCCTGCTGTGTTATTTAGTGTAACGATATAACTTGTTTCCAGATAAATGGAATAAACGTTAGAAGCTATCGCCATGAAGAAGTGGTAAGCCGTCAGCTCATATCTCTTATTTTATTTCGCCGCTCTCTCAACAGCTTATCTTGTCTCACTTAATGATCTATATATTTTTCATGTATAACCATTCTTTTTCTTAAATGTAACTGCAAGAATTGTGTATACGGAGCTTAAAGCAGAGACAAAATAAAACCCTTCATCTTGCGTTTTCATTCTTAGCCAAATATTGACACACTGTGTTTCATCACAGCAAACAATCAGTAAAAATGTTACAGCTCTTGCCATAAAAATATTCTCAGATTTCTTTTTTCTTTTTATTACCTTCCAGGTCCAAGTTTTGAGAAATGCTGGTGAAGAAGTGACTCTCACGGTCTCCTTCTTAAAGAAGACGCCCGCCTTTCTGAAACTGCCGCTGTGTGAGGACTGCACATGTGAGAGACTTCTATATGCTCTTTGCTGTGCAGAATAATCAACCGAGTATTTATAGCTGCCATTACTTTCTCTGTAGGACTGGTTGTCCTGGTGACAAACTCTAGTCGACGAGAAAAAAATAAAAGACAACAAAAACAAATTCAGCTGCTACTCTTGGACTTGGTTGTTATGACAAAGTAAAGATGCTATTTTGATTAAAAAAGGACAGGACACACAAAAGTTTAAGAAATGTGGCATTGCTTATTGTGGTGGCTTTTATATATACATATACATATATATATACACACACATATACATATATATATATGTATATATACATACACACATATACACACATATATATATATACACACATATACACATATATATATACATACATATACATATATATATATATATATATATATATATATATACACACACACACACACACACACACATGAGCCAGGTTGACTGGCCAATCAAGCAGTTAAGTGGCACAGGACAGGAGGGAGCTCATGTGCAGAGAACAAAGCAACTCACCATTTCTTTTGAAAGGTTGTGATACGGTGAACTTGGAAATCTTGAAATAAATATGAGTGTAACACACTGACTTTATTGGCTGTGTGTGTGTGTGTGTGTGCTGCACTTTCAGGTATTCCAAGTGACCAGAGTAGTGGGACGTCCTCTCCTCTGTGTGACAGTGGTCTGCACTTAAACTACCATCCTAACAACACGGTATTTTTTTTTTTTTTCCTCAACATCTTTCTGACTGCATCATCCTTTGACTGACAGATTCTATAACTGTCCCTTTGTGACCATGCAGCAGCATTTCCACTGCCAGGAAGTTGTATTCATGCAGCTGTCACTGCTGGCTGTTTGGGATGCTCTATCTTTATCCTTTGAGGAGGGTGAATCAGCTCCCCTCTGCAGCTTGTGCTCGCTGTAGTCCTGCCTGTTGTGTACCTGCAGCAGCGGCAGCGGCAGCACTCAAGCTCCTCACTTGTCACCTGTTAGAAATGTGGTGGATGGGGAAACGACAAGCTCTTCTAACTTGAATTTCACGCTTCTGCAGGACACGCTGTCCTGTTCGTCCTGGCCCACATCCCCAGGGCTTCGCTGGGAGAAGAGATGGGTGGACTTGCGCCTTATTCCACTGCTCCACTCCCGCCTGTCACAGTACATGCCGGGCTCTGATGTCTGCAGGTAAACTGCAGGGGCTTCGTTCTGCAGGGTCAGTGAGATCCGTTCTCACTTGCAGAGCTAATGTAGTGCTGACATGGTTTACATTTTAGGTGCTTAGGGGGCTTTTTCAAATGGAGCAGAAAATATGTTTTGCAAGTATTTATATCCAGTTAAACCATTCGTGATGAACACCAAACAATTGTGCCGTAACATTGCTTACACTAAATCTGTGTGCCTGCTTCACTGCGGAATGCAACAGTGGATGCGTAATGTACTAAACCATTTATCTGTCAATACATAGATGTTCACTTCGCTGCATTGTAGATCAGAGGTTCCCACGCCTTTTTGACAACAAGGACCAGACGGCAGTTGTCATATTTCTGATGGACCAGAATGGATAATTCAACCAAACCACTGCGCAAAACACACAAAACTCAATACTGAACTCAGAATGTGAGCGTTGAGTCTGTTTTCTGCAGACAGTGTGGTCACAGCATGGCGCTATGGGTGCGACAGGCACAGTGTGTTATATAAGAGTCAGTCTATGATTGAGCTTCTGTGAGTGAATATAAATTCCTTTGTGATGAATAATAAAAATGTTGACATTTCTAGAAGAAAAACTTCAGAAAGATCTCAGAGAGAACAAACCTCTACTAAGGATGCTCAGTGTCTCACAGTGTCTCGCTGAGAAGGCGATCCATGAGTTATGCAGCTCACAAACAAACATGACTGAAAACATAACCCCTTGTTATGATTCAACACAATGCATTACGCTTTCCTCAATGTGTTTCTGTTTAGAACCCCTGCTGTACATTAAATAGCAACCATGGCATGTTTTAGCACATTAATTGGGATCATATGTTGTTTTGCTTCTTTTTTTCTTTTTTTTTTCTTAAGATTGGTTACCCCTGTATTCTTTTATCTTTTTTAGTTTAGAATGAAGACTAACTCTAGTCTGATTTATCATGTCATTTTTGTCCTCTCCAAAAATCTGCTGGCACATTCAAAGGAATAGTTTAATATTTGTTTGTATGATCAGCGTTAGATAAGAAGATTGACAACACTGTGTCTGTGCGCTACAAACAGCCAATTTACTGGGCTTAAGCTGGGTACATACTACACAACTTTCACAGTTGTTAGAGATTTTGAAAAGACTTGCGAGTACACACTAACTGGTTCATAAAAAGTAAAAGACTAAACCCAAATAAGTGGAAATCAAACTCACTTCTTAAAATAAGGTAACAGAGGGATTTATTTACAATAGAACCAAAACTACGGAACACAAAATCAAGCCATGAAGAGTCCAACAAAAAGAGCAGAGGCTGGCCGGCGTGCTGGCAGAGCTCAGAGTCAGGAAAGTGTGAAGTGAAGCACCTAGTTGCAGATCAAAGTATAGCACAGAGGAAGTCTGGTACCACATATGGAGACAAGACGTAAAGGAGTATATGAGGCGAGTATATGAAGCAGCAGGTGATGGGACGATGGGATGCAGGTGTGCGACTCAGAGACTCCGCCCAGCCGACCGGCCAACCTCCTGAAACACAGAACCACAGGAAACAGGAACCTAGCATAATGAGATACAGAACATGAACCCATTTTTGTTATGACGACTGAAAGACTGGGGACCACACATTTAACAACTGTGTCTGATGAGGGATCACACACACAAAACATGATTTGTCAAACCAGCCAAACGCATTAAACTCTCGCGAGAGCAACCATGTCCACGAGTGTGGCAGTTTAAAGAGTAAACAAACTACTTCCTGTTGTCTTCTGACACCATTTCCTGTGTCCCACCTTCTCACAGAAGGTTATCCTCACACACTTGGTGATTCGAGCCTTTACCCCTCACACACACCAACAGGTTTTTGTGCCAACGAGCCATGCCGACTGTCCCCAGTGCCGAGTGTTGCAGACTCTGCTCAACTGTGAATTGTGGGTGAGGATCGGGCAAACGATCTTGTAGTGTGTCCCCAGCTTAAGTGAAACAACTGCAATCACTTATCCTGGTTCTGTCTGAAGTTCAAAATACATACGCCAACCACAGAGTTGCAGTTTTAAAGGTCCACTGTGCAACATTTGGGTGGATTTATTGGCAGAAATTGAATATACTGCCTATGTTTTTAATTGTATTTAACTAGTATTTAATGGCTTCAAAATAAATATTTGGTTGGTTTTCATAACCTTAGAATGAGCCTGATATAAACTTTAGGCCATGTTTCTGCAGCATATTCTTATTTGAGAAATCAGCCACAAGATCATTTTAGTTCCCTGACTGACTTGGAAAAAGGAGGAGTGAGCTTCAGTATCAACATTAGATGTCACTTATTCTTACACATTGGACCAAGGAAAATGAAGGGTTCTGATTTAGATATGTGAATCACTGTAAAAGAGTGTTTGGATTAATATATATTTCTCTATATCTGCTCAGGAAACATGCTTTCCAGGTTATTGCTGTGGACGGCGTCTGCACTGGAGTTATACAGTTCCCCACAGCAGAGGACTGTTTGGACTGGCTGCAGGCAATAGTGAGCAACATCTCCGCTCTCACCAAGCACAATGTGAGTAAGATAACACAACAATAACACTTTCTTACTGAAGGTCTGCTGGCTCCTGCAGTCACCCATGTAAACCAATAAGGTATTAGGCAGGGTGTTGAGTTTATGAATCATCCAACAGTCCCTTTGTAAATGTCAACACAGCAAGTAGAAACGTATTAATGCCTTTTCACACCAAGCAAAGTGCACGCTACTTGTTTCTAAGAACGTGAGATCAAAATAACCGAAATTGCTCTGCTCTACACTAACAGTTCTCCCTCTAGCTAAATCCTTGCACTTGTATTATCTATAATTCATCACAATATATTATGTAATAAAGATACTCGGCAAGACAAAAAGGAATAACAATGCAGTCTTCTTTTGTCTTAGCTGGAACATATTTTTCCAGCTCTCCCACAGCTGATATGGAAGACGAAAAAAAAAAAGAAAAGCAGTGTGTTTTTGTGTTTCCAGACGGCTGATGATGCTCAGCAGGGGGAGTCAAATACAAACACTGCCAACAAGCTTCATTGCGTGTGTTGCTGGCTTATACAAAAAAAAAAAAATTGTCCAATTTTGAAAATGTTTATCAGGAGATTTTGATTGGGGTTTTTTTTTTCCCCCTCCGTTTCCGTGCAGTTAACGGCAGATTTACATTTCCCGAGCCTCCCGAGCCATCGTCTGGTAAAATGGAACCAAAATGTCACAGTAGTTTTTCACTCTCAACATGACATCGACACAACACGGAGAAAGCAGCAGTGAAAAACAGGGCTTTTGTAATGATTCTGTGTCCATTGCTATTGCTGTGGCTGTGTGTGTGTGTGTGTGTGTGTGTGTGTGTGTGTGTGTGTGTGTGTGTGTGTGTGTGTGTGTGTGTGTTAGAGCGGTAAAGGTCTACAGGGGATAATGGAGCCCTGGTTAATTGGAGTGGACAAAGTGAGGGATACACTAAACCTAATGTTGATGACTCACTGCCAGACAGGCCTGAACAATTGGGAGTTTATTCTTTGCTCTGAAAATGGCTGAATGCAAGACGCACAGATTTCGGTGCTGGTGGATCAGTGGTTGAGTGAGTCCACTTACAGCTGGAAGGCTGTGGGTTCGATTCTTAACTGTTAAGCCATATTTTCATCATGGCACAGTTCATTTTGGTACAGTATGCTATGGTTTGGAACAGTAAAACCCTCCGTCAGGCTTGCGTTTCGCCTAAAAACAGTACCTTTTATTTTATTTAACCTTTATTTAACCCAATAAAAGACCCAGAGAGATCAAGGCCTCTTTTCACAAGGGTACCTTTACTTGGTAGACGGGTGTGCGCTGTGCCCGGTGGCTGCATCAGCGAGATACGTAGGCAACAACATTTGGAACAAAAACATTTTTTTTTTGCCAGATTCACTGTTGTGTTTTCTTGTGCAATGAGCAACGAGCAAACGTGATTCTGACATGGCCAAAGGAGAAGTCAGATATTAATAAGCTTCATAAGGAATGGTCCATTTTTACAAGTCGAGGCTAATATAAAAATAAAGTATAGACAATGTTCAGCACACTGAGAAACGGGAGAACTGAAAACACAATCTGCTTGTTTTGATGTGAACAGGGTCAGAGAAAGTGTGTCTTAGCCTCGTAAACAAGGTCTAACAAAAACAAAGCAAATCTAACTTTGCACCATGTTTTAAATATATTTTCATAGGTTTGCCATGCTGTCAGACAACTCTTCCCTGAGACACAATATTTTCTCAACATACTCCTACGTGCATTCAGAGGGCTGCCTCACGGCATGGTAAACAACATAATAAAGAGTAGGGATTTTACTGATATTTTTCCTTATGGGCTCCTATAAGGTTGTTTTTTTCCTGCTCTCCTTGTTCACATCAAAATAACACATACATCCTATTCTGGTTCTCATGGCTTACTGAACGATGTCTACTGTTTTACACACTCTATGCATAAATACTTTATACCACCCCACTCCCTTTAATACCTTAAATAGTTTTTCCAAGAATAGCTTGAATTTTAATGAGTAGTTCACTGATAATCATTTTTATTCTCTCTCTCATTTGAGTGTTTTGTGTTGCATTAACTCCTATTTATATTTACTGTCATTTAGAAACATTGGGCTCCTGCTCAGAATATCATTTCTAGTAACAATACATTTGCAACAAACTGCTTTACTCGTCGCCAAAAGCAAACGGCATAATAACTATTTTCATGCCTTCTGCCGGCTCTTAACTCCCTGAGGAAAAGGTAACAGGAGCACATATAAACTCACTGCCAGATGGTCGATAGAAAACTTTATTAATCGGCATGTGAAACTGCAGCTTAGATACAAAAACCAAAACAAAACAACATGAGAATGAACTATAGTGTTGATCATTTGACTCTAAATATGGTACTCATCGTGTTTGATGCGCCTCGTTTTATTTCTTACATTTTATTTGTGTTTTGAAGCCTTTTATGTGACACGCACGTCTTTGCCCTGTGGTGTATTTCACTGCTGCTCCTGCAATTGCCCTTTGGTGACAAATAAAGTGATTGATTAATTTGATTGACTGTGCTGCAGATGAGTCCCACAATGACGTTATATACAAAAAAAGAAAGAAAGAATGTAAAAATTGAGAATCTATTTGAAGGATTTGCCTTTTCAAAGTTGTGTTTAAAAGACTAAATGAATATTCATGGATGGACCTTTAACAAAGAAAAAAAAGAAGAAGATCAATGAAGCCCACGGATTAAGCAGGGCAGCTAAATGAAGTGAGACGCACAAGCAGTGGACTGAAATGGCAACATTTCCAAACATATTGAAATAACGCACGGATAGTTCAGGGTCAACCTTTGCTTCTGTCCGTCTTACTTTGTTTTTGACATTTGACCTGAGCTGTTTGTCGTCAGTATTGTTCCGTTCATTATAAAAAAACTGCTCAGGTCTCTGTGTTCCACAGATGCCCATAAAGGTTCCTCATTGTTTGGGCCTGGTAGCTCGTGGGACCATCCTCGCACTCACAAAACCACTTGTGAGTTTGTTTAGCGGTGCGTTTGAAGGCATCATTGAAGGCGATTGGGGAGCATTATGAAGGAAGTGTTGCTCCATTGGCTCTAACGACTCCCACTTGCCAGCTACACAACAGAGCAGCCGCTACTGCAGGCTGAACACTTCTTTTAGCTTTCTCCAAGTATGACTCACAATCAGTTCACATCGAGAGTGTATGTTAAGGTTTGACTCACACCCATGATTCATTATTTTTTTGGTTTTTGTTAATGCTCTCTGTATCAGCTTGGGTCTTTTAGCCTTGGCATGGAATACAAGTGAACTGAACAGCAGCTCAGACTGAACAGCTTTGGCTGAGACGCAGACACAAAATATGGGGCAATTTTTAAATGAAATGTCTGTCTGTTCCTATCAGCAAGCATTGAAGCGTGGCCGCTGCTCATCTGTGTCAGGTCATGTTTGGTACGGACTCCTGATTATTTCTCAACATATTGAGTGATGGTTACTGATGGATTAGTTTGTTAGAGTGGAATTTAATCATCTAATCATCTAACGCGTATCACCAGTTGGATTATTTAAGGACACTTTTTATGTAACAGTTATGAAAGGAAAGGACTGAAATTGTTGTTCACAGCCGTTGTGACTGAGCGCGTCGCCACAATGGACCAAACCTACCTGACCCAAGGTGTCAGGATACAACAGAATACATAGACACGGGGAGAACATGCAAACTCCACACAGAAATCAAACCCAGCACCTTCTTTTATGTGAAGCAACAGTGCTAACCACTGTGAGGACTATAAGCACGAAGAAATCTCATCAAGAAGAAGAACCTCACTTGAAAGGAGACCGGGGGGAAGACAGGCAGCAGCACAGAAATTACAGAGCATAAAAAGCACAAAATAAAAAAAATGAACCCCTGAAGAATTCATCTTCTCGACTAGTTCAACTAAAACAGTGACATCTCGGGGAATCTGTCAGTCTTCCTCCAGTTCTTTCATCCCGAGTTGGAAAGTATTTAGTGAGAATAACTCTATAGGCATCAAGTCCTTCTGCAGCTCATTCCATGCAGCAGGTGCAGGATTTCAGTGCAAACATTTGAACCCGAAAGTAAAAAAAATACTTTTGACAACACAGAGAATTTGCCAGCCCATTACACAGACACAGAAGGCACACCAATAATTGCTTTTTAATAAAAGCCCACTGGTGACAGAGCACATGTGTGGCCAGAACAAGCACCATCCTACCCTAGAACTCACAATGATGATTTAGGCTTTGTAATACTCCTCAGGGAAGCATGGTAAACTGTGTCAAGCATATGGAGCTGTGTTAATGTATGCGTGTATAATGTATAATATATATATATATATATATATATATATATATACATATACACACATATATATGTATACGTATGTATGTATATATACACACATACATACATACATATATACATACATACATACATACACATATATATATACATACATACATACATATGTATAT
Source organism: Solea solea (assembly GCF_958295425.1). Classification (NCBI taxonomy): domain Eukaryota; kingdom Metazoa; phylum Chordata; class Actinopteri; order Pleuronectiformes; family Soleidae; genus Solea; species Solea solea. The sequence goes on from NC_081134.1 coordinate 14,841,831, forward strand.
ATATGTATGTATACATATATACATACATACATATATACATATATACACATACATATGTATACATATACATACATATGTATACATATATGTGTGTATATATATATATATACACACACACATACATATATACATATACATACACACATATATACACACATACACACATATATATATAAATACACAAATATACACATATATACACATATATATACACACACATATATATATATATATATATATATATATATATATATAGGGAAATAAGAAGGTTGGACAGTAATGATGTAATCCTGGAGTTATTAGTTACTCAGAAGTAATTAAAGCTGCAGTGTGCATATGGTGATGGGCTTTTTTCCATCACTATGTTAAAATGTATATACAGAGGCTATAAGACTGTGCAATATAGAGTGTCTTATGTCCTTTTTTCCCCAGCACAACCTAAAGGCAATTTTCACCAACTATATAAACACACCTGAGCAAAAAAGAACTCTCGGGGCGGTGTTTATTCTGTCAAACTGTTGAGATGAATGGGAGAAGCCAGAGGTATTTTCGCACCAAGGCGCTGGACGTGTTTGTCGTTACCAAGTAACCAAAACCTGTGAGCTGCTGAAATGACCGGCCTCGCTGAATTCATTAACACATTAAACTGTCAAGAAAAATAATCCAAATAAAGAAAGTCAGTGAGTGCCACATTTCCTCACAGCAGCTTTGTTGCTTCACGTATCTAATAGGAAGAAGAAGAAAAGAAAAAAACTCACCCTGTCTGCAGCGTTCTCTCCTTCAACTGATTCCAGACCAGAATAAAGACCCTTTAGCATCAAAAGAGGTGGTCGTGGTTGTAATGTGGGACTCAAGTGCAGGACAACATGAGGTCAGTGCAGGTAACATCCAAGTTCAACAAAGATGAATGATAAAGAATGTCTCAAGCAAAAATAATCCAAGAACAAAGCAAAGCAAACGGGTAAAGTAAAAAAAAAAAAATATTAAATCCATAACACAGGGAGAACAGGGTACAAGAAGCAAAGCAGAGAACAAAGCCAAGCTGGTGAGTATTTATACACATGAGGAAGGGAGAGACAACAGGTGAAGCTAATTAGGGCGGGGCAGGTAATCAAGAAGGCGGGAAAGCAGACAAAGACCAGGAAGTGGGGAAGAACAAGAGGTCAGTATCCAAACAAAGCGGAAGTGTCAAAATAAAACAGGAAATCCACAGAACATACAGGGAGAAGACAAACTCCAGTGATGACTATAAGGCAAAAATAAAACAGGAAAATTAAGATTAAAAGTCCAGATTAAAACAAAGGTCAAGGTAAATGGTCTGTGTAGCACTTTTCTAGTCTTGATGACCACTAAAAGCTGCTTTACTCAACAGTTTTTGCCATTCATCGATTCACATCCATTTCTATTACACATCATGGGGGGAAGTGTCTTGCCCAAGGGTACATCGGCATGTAGACTGGCAGAATCAAACCCACAACCTTCCAGTTGAAAGACAACTCGTTCTACCACTGAGCTACCGTCGCCCCACGTGTAGGATCATTAACTAGTTCCGTTTCGATGCGACGCGACGCGGAGTTGCCGAGAAAACACACGCACGTCGCAACCGTTATGTGAAATCATAATGTGTGTTTGTATTATAAAACATAGACACTGCAGCTTTAATGTTGCTTAAAACGAGCAAACATTCCGTCTGTTGATTGTCACCCGAAGACAGCAAATGTAGGAATATAACTATGAATAAAAAAACTGGGTATTGATTAAAATGTGCAAGAATCAATGTTGATAGAAATGTGCCATAGGGTACAATTTGGAAGACTGAGCAGTGATTTCAGTGACAGGAGGACGATGCTGTATGTATTTTTAGACAGAGTAGATGTGTGATTGTAAACTCCTCAGCCTCTCCTAATTGATGTCAGCCCTGCAGTAAGCGGGGACTGGCCTCAACAACTCACAGCTGCACCCGAACAAACCCACCGTCACTGCTCGCATATATCCAACTCCTCACAGCTCACATCTTTACACTTTTCCCTTCACTTCCTGCATACGCTGAAAAAGAAAAAGAAAAAGAAAAAAAAACAACAGCGTGGTTTTTCTCCCTCCCCAACTTCAGTAACTTTTCACAAAGAGCAGAGTTCTCGCCTCTATAGGAGGACGGTATCGGGCCTGGACAGCTTAATTTAGTCTTCAGCCCCTAAGAAAGAGTTATATTGATAGTGCGGCAGGAATTAGGTGCGAGTGATACCTGGGATCTGAGCAGAATGCTTTAATTTAAAGGCTCACTGATCTCTTAGTAGTTTTCCCTGCCTTTATTACCACAGCGAATGGATTTTTTTTAATGGATTTTTTTTTTTAGGAAAAGCCTTGTGTCCTTGTGGAAATAATTCTTTCTTTCTCATTTTTGTAATGTGTTTTTTTAAGTGGCTCTAACGGTATTTATTCAGTGCTGGGGTTAACATCATAGTTTATTTATTCTTACACATTACTAATGATCACTCTGACTGTCAGTTCCAGTCGGTCCTGCAAATACTTACACGTATTCGGACATTGACTGGTGCCTGATTGTTAGTGTCGGATATTTTTAATGACTTATTGACTTTGCTCTTAAATTCAACAGGTGAAGAAGATTAACAGAAATTTCCCAGTCAACCAGCAGGTAGGTTGTTTTCTTCCCGTAGCAGCAGAGCTCCTGCCAATTCTTTATTTTATTTTATTTTGTGTATTTTACCCAATGTCTGAAACTAAGCAGGCCAGTCAGTCAGAGAACGAAAGAAAACAGCCTCATTTTGCTCTTGCAACACAAAAGAAAGTGTTTGCATCATTAAATTCTAACCCATAGAGATACGATCGGGAAGGGATTTCACTGCCTTCAGTCAGTGAACGATCAGTGTCATCTTTCAGTTCAAACAAGGGGCATCGACACGAGAGAGGGATTCTTTTTTCAGTATTTCTTTGTTGTTGTTGTTTTTTTTCTTGGCTTGTGAATTCACTTGACAATTCATTTGAAAAATTAAGCTGCCAGGGATCTGACTGCTCGTCCCCAATCTTTCACAGGCTTATTCAGCAGATCCATCAAAATAATAAATACATAAATAAATAAATACTCAATACAGAAGAGAAAAAAATTACAAACAAGTAAACGTTTTACTAAGGTTGATTTTCTGCCTGACTTTAATGAGGAGTGATGGTGTAAAAAGTCTTGATGTCTGAAATCAAAACTGGAAAAACCCGCAGCTGAGGCTGTGTGCTCGCTCTCTTCATCTCCCCGTTGGTCTAACCTCTTTTTTCTTCTCTTAAAAACTTGAGAGTGGGTGGTATAACGACATAAAGCATCACCTGCTCTCAACTTGCACAGCCTCCAGCTTCCACTTTAGTAGATTAATATATAATTACATTATTTATTTTCTATTGTTAGTGCTCTGTTCCTCATTGACTGTAACACAGCCTATTATATATTCTCTTTTATGCATCTACCTGCCTATATAGGAACTACTTTAAATTAGCACAATCTGCCCTATTTACATGCAAATGTCTGTGCAGTGTCCACATTACATAATGAAATAGTTTACTATCAACACTGAAACAGATGAGGCTTTGATAATGCATGCCTTCATTGTATATATTAAAACATCTCAACATATCAATGAATCCAATTTGAGCTTTCAACATCAGCATCCCGGCGCCTGACAGTGGTTATTAGCTCTCTTCTGTGAATACATAATTATTTCAGTAAGACATCAGGTCCATAAATGTGAGAAACAAATACTTTGAAATAGTTTTTATGTGGCAACTGGTATCATCGTCTCATAGTGCATTTACTGTCGTTGGACGCATCACAAGCTGTCATGTGTTCCTCTTTTTATCAGCGTCAGTGTGATATTAACATCTGTTAATGGGTTTTTCACTGCTTTAAGCACCGGGCTAAATATGGGAGTTGTATTTTTAGCATTTCTGTGTCTCCTTCATTTCTACTTCTCTGACATTAGATGGCTGCCACTGCAAATTCATGTCCCGATGGGGATTATTAAAGTAACCTATCATAGTTCTGCTTGTGATCATTTGGGCAACTTTTTTTGTACCTGTATTTACACATGGTAAAGACTTTATTTGTGACATTAAATACACGTGAATGTGTTTTAACCTTGGATAGATTATCTACATGGGCTGGGTGGACGAGAAGGAGCAGGACTCCGTTCAGGACCGAATGTATTTGCCAAAGTTCCTCGCGTTGAGAGGTTCCTCGCTCTTCAAGTTCTCAGCACCACCTGTAAGTTTCGACCCTCCGTCTCTATTTGCCTGCATGCGCCAACTGCTTGAACGTGGCGTGGCTCGACTCCACGCGGGATTTCTCCTTAAATGTTTATGTATCGCTGAAGGAGAAAACGCTTCCCTGCTGGAATCAGAAGGAAGCAGCTCACTCATAATCCTTTGTGCTCCATTGATCGTCCCCCTGATTGATGATGATCATTAAATCTGTTTTCATTCTGCCAGCCACTTAAGTGATTATAACAAGAGGGATAAGCTGTCGATGGTAGTGAAGATGGGAAAAGATTGATAGATTACTGAAATTGCCTGCTCATCTTGGATGTGCTGTGTGATATGAATGAAATATGCTAATGTGAGAGGATGGCGGAATATATGAGCCAGCTTGTTTTCAGACTTATTTATTATTAAACATGTGGTCTCTTCAAATAAATCCCAGCCATGGATAGGGATTGACACCCTTGGATTATATTTGAAGCAACACTTGAGTGTGGCTGGACTTGTTTTATTATTATTGTTGTTTTCATTATTATTATTGCTGTTGTTGTTGCTGTTGTTATCTTTATATTATCTTTTTTTCCACCTATAGCAGTAATAAGGCTGTATTTATATTATGATATTATGTTAAAAGTAGCTGGGTGTTTTATTACTTCACTTCTATTAAATGTTCTGAGCAAATCAAAAACAGGAGAGGAAAAGACAGCGCACCTTTTGCCTTTCATTTACCCCAAAAATAAATATGTATAAAAGAAATGACAGACCGTCTGAAGACAGATGATTACACTGCTGTTGACTCATTCACATGTCATTTTCTCTTATTTAATTTAATTAATTTTTAAGCAAAGACACTTAACTCCATGTTGCAGCGTATGAATGAGTGACTGGCAAAACTATAGTGTAAAGCAGCTCATCAAGACTTTAGCAAAAGTAAAAGTTGCTAGAAATATAAATAACAAAGTAAAGTGCAGATGCGTGAATTTAAAGTATTTGTACTTGACATGACGTTACATTAAAACACTGTATAATAAAAGCACAAATAACAAATGGGATTCAGTGTATGCAAGGGTTTAGTTTGAAGTGAGGAGCTTTTCAAGTCCTTTGTTTTTAAACTCTTAACAGTCAACGCAAAGCCTCAGAGAAACATTCACAACATCACAACAGTGAACAAAAAAGAGTTTCACAATTTCAAAATAAAGAAAAGAAAAAAACATTCAAACATCAGAGTCTAATCATGGCCAGCTTGTTATGTCAGAACACACAATTCAGCCTAAATGTATATGCATTTATAGTGTTGTACTAAAATAGGTCCGATGTTTGCCGTACGCTGCAAAACATGTGCTATTTCTTAATTGACACATGTTGTCAGTACAATCATTTGTATCTATATGGACAGATGGAGAATGCAGGTGACACGTGTAAATGAAGGCTATAAATACAGTCAGTCACATTTCAGGTCAGGAGCAGCTGTTTTCACTCTTGAAAAGGAATCTGAAATAAATAAATAAAATGCATAAATTGCCTGTGATATTTTCAGGTGACAACGTGGGACTGGACCAGAGCCGAGAAAAGCTTTACCGTGTATGAGATCATGTGCAAGATTCTAAAGGTAAAGCACCGCCATGCTATTTGTTGAGTTCGCCACACTTGCTACACTGACTGAATATCAACTAAATCCAAGGACTGCGGTAACAAAACTCACCCACTTTACTGTATGTGTTCCTCATTTGTAGCACTTTAAGGTTTTTCGATTGTTTTTGTTCATTCAAGGTCACACTTAGTTTGATCGCGTGAATGTGTCTTTGTAAAAATGTATTCAGACGCACATTATAGGAGCTTTATTCCTGTAGAGACTCACATATGACCTACATTGCCGTTATATGTGAGAATGAGGATGTAACACAAACCTGCACGTTGTGTATAAACCCATTACCTTAATGTGAGTGTTGAAGATATGGGGAATAAGAAGTGAAGTGCTCTCTGAGGTGCAGTCCTCAGACTGAAATGAACCTTCATTTAGCTGCATCGCTCTCGCTTGTCAAATCTCTGCATCGCTCTGTACGTGATTAGCATTGGCAGTTTGTGCTTGTCTTATCTCAGGATAACGACCTTCTGGACAAGAGGAAGCACTGCTTCAGCGTCCAGACGGAGAGCGGCGAGGACATGTTCTTCAGCGTGGAGCTGGAGTGTGAGCTGCTGGTCTGGGAGAAGGCTTTTCAGATGGCCACCTTCCTGGAGGTGGAGAGAATACAGGTCGGCACCTGAACGCTGGAAAACGTGCAGGGAATTGTGATGATTGGAATCTCGCATCCGCTGTTAGCTCAGTGGTTTTTAGTGCCTTTAGATCGGTAAAGATCGTAAAACATTGGGACTTTTGTGACCTCGTGGGTAACATCTTGTTCTCTTCCTTTCAACTGCAGAGTAAAACATACGCCTGTATCATGGAGAGCCACCTAATGGGTCTCACTATTGACTTCAGCATGGGCTTTGTGTGCTTTGATGCAGCTTCAAAGGTGAGTGGGAACACAGTGACAGAGAAACAGATGCTTTCAGTGGGATGTTGTACACGGTGTGATGAAACTAACCACAATGCCTCTGCTTCTCTTTTTTCCTTTTTTTTTCCTCTTCACTTTTTGGTGCCGATAAGCTTTTTTGCCCCGTGTGCATTTCTAAAGTATCAGCACATTTATTTGTTTAGATGGCTGGTTCCACCCTCTGCTCAAACCTCTCACTTCTGCCTGCAGTTCATTTTGGACTTTTTCCCAAATCTGAGAGCCATGTGGACTCCTCTGCTGGTGCACATTACAGTATGTGCCGGTGCAGGACACAAGCGCTGCCATATTGTTCTCTAAGATTCTGGCCCTAATTCCTGCAGCGTGGCGCAACAATGTCCCACAGAACACAATAAAAACTGTTGCCAGCGTGTAGTTCAGTGAACGAAATGCACAAAAACACAACCCGTACGTAAACTACTATAGCTGACACAGTATATACAATGTTTCTCCATAATTAAAAGCTGGTATTGGCAAATTTCAAAGTTAGAATTTGTTTTAATCTCCTCTCTGGTGACAAAGATGCTGATTCGCCGCCTTCATCCTGAAAAGCTCCTCACTTCAAACTAAACCCTTTCATACACTGAATCCCATTTGTTATTTCTTCTTTTATTATACAGTGTTTTAATGTAACGTCATGTTAAGTACAAATACTTTAAATTCACGCATCTGCACTTTACTTTGTTATTTATATTTCTAGCAACTTTTACTTTTACTCCACTACATTTCCTCTAACTATCTTTGTTTCAGAAGAAGAAGAGTTAGTATTATGGTCTGTATTTATACAGAGCTTTTCTAGTCTTGATGAGCTGCTTTACACTATAGTTTTGCCAGTTACTCATTCATACACTGCAACATGAGGTTAAGTGTCTTTGCTCAAGGACACTTGCAGAGCCAGGAATTTAACCCACAACCTTCCCGTTGAAAGACAACTCGCCCTACCACTGATCCACCATGGCTCTGTTCTTACTCCTCACTTTTTAAATACTTTTACTTCTAAAACTTAAGTACATTTTATATCAGAAAACTACTTTTGATGAAGTACAGTAAATGGCATACTTTTACTTCTGATAAGATACTTGTACTTTTACTTAAGCGTCCCTTTTAGGTACTGGAATTTTTACAATACCACCAACCTCTGCCTAAAACCTTCAAAATGCCAAGATCTCATGAATGGGTTTAGTTTTTAGCACTTTGAAAATGCAAGAAAAAAAAAAGTGCTATAATTTTTATTTAACGAGTGATAGCTGTGTTTATCGCAAGTAAACTGTCAAGACTCTATTGGCTCCATCCTTGAAGTTAAACTGAGAGAAAAACAAACTTGAGCAAACATATTAAGATTAATGTGAATCTGACGACTGACTGCATTAAAAAATGCCATCAAAATAGTCTGGCTTTAACATCTTTGGGTGGGACATATTTTGCTGCAATAAAACAAAAATGCACCAGATAACCAAAATAAAATAAAAACTGCAGAGTACGTTGACTAATTTGAAACAAATAAAAATAGGGGATTTGGAGAAAGCGATCTATTTTCTTTTTTTTTTTATGTTGAAGAAACAAGCAAAAGGTTAAGGTTTGGATCTGGTGTTCATATCTGCCTTCACAATAACCAGTTCATTACCAGCTTTCATCAGCGGAGTGCACATGCTGTGACCGAGTGAAATGTACTTAAGCATAATGAACATATGGCTGCAATGTCCAGCTTCTGCTGCTTCAACCAAACGGAAGACCATAATTACCACGTCCACGTATGAAATGTGTTATTCAATAAATGTTTCATTAATTATTTATCCTGATTTAAAAAGATGACTTAGGAACCGACCACACATACAGTAGAATTCATTTGCTTTGTTAATTAGTGTTAGTAATTCATAGCGTTGTTTTGGATTTCCATTACCAGCGTATAAAGGTATTCATGCTGCCGCTGTAGTCTCACTGTGTTGTGCTGGTTGACAGCTGGGTCACGTATTCTATTAAAAAAAAAGTGCATCATATTCACTTAGATCAGGTTTATGGGGTTGTCCCGGGAAAAGCACTTGTCTCTAACCATTTGTCCAAATGACACTATTTTGGACTAAGAAGAAAATTCGTAACCCTCAAGAGGAAAATGATGATGTTTATTCTGTCAGAATAATATAAAATAAAAGTTTTATCATTCTGAAAAATAGAGATGTGTGTTTTTTAGTGATCAAGAAGGGTGTAAAATATTTATACATATATATACAGTATATATATATATATATATATAAACCAGAGGAGCATGAACAGAGAATACAAACAATGCAGGAAATACATTTAAACACAGTACGCAGAATCACTGCGGGTGTTGCAGTTATTATTATTATTATAATTACAGTTGCAGGAGCAGACAACACTATATTGTAACATGGACAGATACATATTCATGTGGAAAACATGGACAGTGTTCAACCTGAAGAGCCATTCGTTCGACTCACTCTGCAGCTTTTGTTTATCCACTTCAGCACTAATTAAATCACTGAACTCTGTTATTTCAGGGGCAACTTCTGTGGCTTTGTTAAATCTCCTGATAGTAAAAAAATCAGGAGCTCCATTTCATACACATCCATGGAAGAGGGACACAAGAAGGAATTCATAAATTAGATTGCAGTGACTAGAGACGCATAGTTATTGTGTTTTCTTGTTGTTTAAAGGTGATATATGTACTATTATTTAGTAGATTATTAGTTATGACTATAATCACAAATGACTGGATAGGTGAACGATCAGGACAGGTGAACGATGAGGACAGGTGACCTTTGACCCATTTGACTGATACATTATGTGTTTACATATTTATTTATTATTTTTATTTTGTCAGCACTTTCATTTGTAAAGGTTTGCCTTTAATGAAAAACAATTAATGTCAGATTTCTGTTCCCTTGTTCCCCTTTTTGCACGAGAAAGAACCCCAACCGTGTTAAAAAAAAGTAACTGAGTACATTTTAACAAGCTACTTTTTTACTTTAATTTGTGATTAAATAGAATTTTATCAAAAAAGTGGTACTTTTACTTTGCACCTCTGTAAAAAGAGGTATAAACGGGAAGAGAAGAGAAGAGAGTAACTGCTAACTGTGGCTGAAGTTCCCTGTTTTGCTTCCCTGTCTGGGAGAAAAGTATCCACACCAGCATGTCTGCTGTCAACTTCCTGTTCCTCTTCAACGTCTATATTTTAACGCATCTCCACTACAGACCCTCATTTTTCTTCTCTGGTCAAGATGTTTTTGAGAAGAGTACTGAGACTTTTTAGAAGTTCAGTATCAGTCACAATTTCTTGATAGTAGTGGGTGATGCAACAGACCAAAACACCAAACTAATGGTTTGTGTTTTATATATGTACACATATATATATATGTGTGTATATATACATATGCTGTTGCAGGAAGCCGGAGAATCAGTGTCTTTGTCACCAGAGAGGAGAGAGTTGGAAAAATGCCTGTACATTGTTTGCACATTGAGACAAAAACATGTTTTACACAAATTTCAAATTCAACACACACAATGTGGTGTTTGTGTACAACCGCAGTGTTTTTTTCTCAATAAAACGTTGTGGTTTTCTTCATTTCAAATTGTTAATACACTAGTTCAACACGCAGTAAAGTGTATATCAAACAATATCAAACAACTGCCAGATATTGAAAGTCATGCTGGAAAAATGGGCAAAGTCACTTACTCACAGGACATTTTCCGGCCCCTTTATGGTTAAAATAAACACCAAAAAAAGGCTTAAGTGTTAAAGGGTGAATGGTGAGACTGATGTCATTTTTGTATTCTTTGTATTTTAGGCAGTGCTGTGGAGATACAAGTTTTCTCAACTAAAAGGATCGTCTGATGATGGAAAAAGCAAGATTAAGTTTTTATTCCAAAATCAAGACTCCAAATCTATTGAAGCAAAGGTAAGTAACATAAACCTAGTGTTAAGTGTAACGCTGAAAAGACATTCAAAGAAATGCTATAGACTTTTGAAGCAGCAAGTTCAAATGTAATTGAGTATAAAGAAGATTTCTCTTCTCTCTCTCTTTGTCTCTCTCTCTCAGGAGCTGGAATTCTCAAACCTCTTCGCCGTGCTTCATTGTATTCATGCTTTTTTTGCTGCCAAGGTTGCTTGTCTGGACCCGATGTTTGTGGAGAGCCACGGCACCGCAACCACCACTGGGATAGCTTCACTGTCCAGTATCTCATGTAATTCACAGATACCCAAACTCAAATATGTCACTTGACAGGCGCTGCTCTCAGAGCCCTCATGAAAAAAGACACTGAACTTACACACGTGACCATTGCCTAAAGATGTGGACAGCAGAAGAGGAGTAAACTGAGATTATGACACTTTGGGGGGGGGGGGGGGGGGGCAGCTGTAGCGGTGGAAGAGGAGGGACTGATACAGCTGCATCAGATTTTCAGGAATTTCGGGAATAATTGTGGAACTTAACACAAACCTCTACTTTGAATAACTTCACAGAAACACTATGAGCCCAAACATGTGGGACTGCAAATGTTTTTAAGTCAAGTTTTTTCCTTCCTCAGACACCACAACAATCGACAACAACACACAAAAAAGAAAAATCCACTCCCACCATGGGTTTTTCTACTCTGTGTCATTTTAACCAATTGAAACGTTATTTCAGCCTTCACTGGGAGTCCTGCAAAAATATTTCTCTAGGTGGGAAAAAAACCAACTTTAACTTATATTCAAAATTCAGTTTTAAAGCAAAATATATTTTCCATACATTATGTGACGTCCAACTAAAAGTTTTAAAGAGTTTAATTATATATTATTTTGCTGGCAGAATTAAGGTAAGAAATGAATGGTTTTAAATCTGCGCTGGTATTATTATATTCTATAACCTTGTTTGTATTCTTCTGTGTGTATGAGTGTTTGCAGAATTACTGAATGAAAGTTGTCAATCAGGTTCAACTTCCACTCAAGCGTAATCTGACAAAAAAAAACACTCTGAACATGATTTTAAACAGCTTGCATAATCTTTTTTTATATCATTTATTAAAAATAAATTGATTATGTAAATAAACACCGACGCTCAAATGAGCTAAAAAAAATAATGAATTATGGTGAGAAATTAATTACGTGTAGGAGTTATTGCATTTGTTCATTTCGATGTGCACCAGAGTCGAGTAGATAGACAGTGCATAACCTTGTCATTGTCATCATTTACTCTGTGGACCAATTTAGAAGAATAAAAATCAGCAATGGTGTATTTTTGGAATATTTTATCTTTTCTGACTCAAGCTTGTAAATATAATAAAAGGGACATTTTTTTGACAAAAAGGAAGAAAAAAAAAAGATATCGCAAATGTAGCAAAAAGATTTATGCCCCTTTAAAACGTCCCTCTGTGTTGCACTGCAGAGTGCAGCCGAGTCACATCTCAACTTTGATAATCAAAGAGAGTCGAGCCGCAATTAGTCATGCTCCTACTTTCCATTTACAAAGTAGAACCCAAACACGAGAGGCCCACGGGTCAGTAAGTCTCGAGTCTAGAGGACGGCAAATTAAATTGGGTCAGCGAAGAGCTTCGTACTGTGCAGGCTTGTTCTGCCGACATGAGTGTGTGAGGGGGAACAAGTGGTGGTGGTGGTGCGCTCTATGCAAAGAAAGTCTGAGTGATGCTTCTGTGCTTTAAACGATCCTGGTCGCATATTCCCTTATAACACAGGAGCTAGAGTGAGGATTATTTTATTTTTTGCAGATGTTTTATTAACAAATATGCTGTGTAATGAAGTAATAAATGAGGCCTTTTACAACATGGCTCACTTGTGGCGGGGTTTTTATTTTTTTTTTTACATTTGTCACAGTGTCATGATGATGGTGTTTGTCCAACGACATTGATGACACATGGATGTGTGTGCATGTGTGAAGAGAGAACGTGTTAATTACAGTATGTGAAGCCTTACAAGTCAAACCTTAAAACGCAGTTATCTAAGCTTAATTTGCCATACATACAGCGGTGAAATGCCCTCTTGAGTCACAAGGCACACAAAGTGTCCTCGAGAGTGGCAAAAACATGAGAAAGTGCCCTACTGGCTGCCGTTCACATGAGGCCTCGAAAGAAAAACATACATTTTAAAATAATTGATTGCAGAAGTGCCTTTCTAGAGGAGAAAGTGATGCCCTTGCAACTTTTCTGTTTCCTGTGTGTGTCCTTCCAATCAAAAAGGTTATGATACTCGTGCTGTCCCTACATGACCGTGTCCTTAGCGCAGGGGTGTCAAACTCATTTTAGTTCAGGGGTCACATACAAAGTGATTTGACCTCAAGTGGGCCGGACCAGTAAAATAATAGCATAATAACCTATAAACACCAAGATATTTTGAACTTTGTTTTAACATTTAATGACGTATCTTTTCACAAAGCGTATCACGAACAACCTGAAAATTATCGAGAAAAATAAGTGCAATTTCAACAATATTATGCAACGGTTTACCATTCACACGTGTGCATAACAACTTAGAGATCACAGTGGATCTACAAAGGCACAACACATTTAGTCACAGGTATCTGAAACTGACAAATACAGACTGTAATCATAATTGTGAAATTTTAACAAATGCATCCTGCCGGTTCTGGCCAGCGGGCCGTATGTTTGACACCCCTGCCTAAGAGGAAATGTATACTCAGGGCTGTATAGAAAATGCTCATCTCGGTGAAATGAATTAAACAATAATGTGTGAAGGTCCACATGAAATTCTGTCCTCAGGCACTTCAGACTTGCCTGCCTTAACAGGGCCTAATAGAGACAGTCATTCACTCTCACACCTACGATTAGTAGTCAATTTAGATTAGCCATCCATCCATTTTCTACCCAGTTCGCCAGTCCATCGCAGGGCCATATATAGCGGCAAACCACCATTCAACCATTCACTCTCACTCTCACACCTTTACCTAATCCCCATATTTGCATGTTTTTGCACTGAGGGAGGAAACCGGAGAAAACCCCGGCACAAACGCATGCAAATGCTGACTGGGTCTCTCCAACCCAGGCCTTCTCACTGCAAAGGCAAGAAAGGCTAACCACCACACCAACCGCGTGGCCCCATAACAGTTTCTCAAAGTGGCAATTATACGTCCAGTGTGTAAGAATTAGTGACATCTAATAGTGAGCTGCAGATTGTCCTTCTTCATTTGCATAATAAGCTTATGCGTTAAATAGCAAAGTTGTCCAGTAGAAACACAAGATGGCTGTAACACAGGTGCTTACGTAGTAAAGAAAATGCATACAACTTCTGATTTGGTATAGAGTATCCATGACTAAACAAGTTGTTTTTTTTTTCCTTTGAAGGTGTTCATTCTGAAAGAATTGATATTATGTGTTCTGTTTCATGACCTTCATGTCTGACTAAATTGTTTTAATGTTTTGTCACATTGCGTTAAATGTTAAAGGGATGCAGATTGGTAACACATTAACCTTTTATTGCAGATAAAAGCCTGATTACACGATTCCGGTCGCCGTCTGTGAATAATTCCACTGCACGGTGTCAGAAGAATAGACGTAATTGAAGGTCATTCGCTGATTGCGCTCAGTGAGTCTTATGCTGAATCCAGTTCTCACTGACATGGATCGGCTTTACAAATCCTAAAATTTCCCCTTCACTATTTCCATATTCTGCATGTTTGTTTCGAGGACTGGCTTGTACTTAACTGAGACCAAAACACTGATTAGAAGAGGCATAATGTGATTGAGACCTTTATTTTTGTGCCAAACATTTACGGAGAAACAAAAAATCTTTTCAAAATGAACTAAGCACACCCACTATGAGAAATCAACCCAGGCATGGTCAAAAAGTAACAGAATTATTTTGGCTCTTAACAAATTAACAATATACGAGCACAGACTTGGTAATGACTTCCCCGGCGACCATTTCTGTGCTCAAACTTGATTGAAGTCACAGCAATCCTATTAACTTTGGTGGAGGCTGTGACCTGAGATTCATACGCCTAATGTGTTCTCTAACTAGCAATTACATTTCAGACAATGTTTATAATCTGTGGTGTGCCCACCATCGGTCATATGAGCCTTAATGGATATTATGCAAATCAGATGGGACTGTTTTCTTATAGGTAATAATAATTTGATTAATTGTTCTATTATTGCTTACCTGCAAAGCTTTCAGATAAAAAACAAAATGCAAAAAAGACAAAAAGAATTTACAGAAAATAAATGTTACCTCTTTAAAACACAAGAACTACTTGTAGAGAATCACCCCATTTTCAAACAAAACGTTGTTTTTTTTCATTACACTAGAACAAAAGTGAAGATCTATATCACTATATATTTCTTACCTATTTAACAGACAGCAGTGGAGTTTTGATTAACAGAATTCCCAGTGTCAAGATACAGTACAGCAAGAGGGCGCTACATAAAAAAAAAACCCAATGCAAATGAAACTGTAGGCAGAATCATATCATAACAATACATATATATCACATTTATATTAAGAGAATTAATATTGACAACATTCACCTCAGCTCTTGGAATACTAAATTATGCATTCAAAGTGTGATGAAATTAAACTTCAGTGTCTGTGATGGTAGCGCGTGAAGAAAAAGTGACATCAATCAGCGACGTGCTGTTTCCTCTTTCACCGTGGAATGTTTTTTTGTGGAAATATAGAGCATCATTTGAGTTCAGTTTACTGTGCCAGACATCTCACGGACGTCCTAATGTGACGGGGCATGTTGGCACTTTAAAAGCCATCACTATGAGCAAGGTTCTGCAAGGAAATTGTACTTTGATTTTAGTATTAAGCCAAAACAAAAGTGGCACCTTCTTTTTTGCTTGACGCCTGTAGCTTAAGGTGCTTTGCTGGACACTTCTCCAGTCCAAGATACAAAAGGCTTCAAAATCCTCCATGATCCTGATCAATTAAAAAAAAAATGTCTCAAGGCCATTAAATTGATTAATGGTCTTTAAAGTCTTTTTCTTTTATTTAAAAAAGTTGATCACTTGGGACATCACCTCCAGTGACCAAATATACCATGTAAAGCGAAGTCAGGAACACCCAAGACACACACACACAGTATATTCATGCATGTAATCGTTACTGGTTAACACCTCCCCTCTACAAAAGTTGAAAATATGAACCATAATTTAACACCTGCCATCAGTTTCCCCCATTATTCCTAAACAACTGATATGATTAATGATTATTGAAACCAATATATTGTTTGCATTTACAATTTAAAAAAAAAAGAAAGAAGAGGAAACAGTGGAGAAGAGAGGACCTACCACACCTTATCATGACAGGAAGGATGTTACTTATATGCAAAGTGAGAGACAAGTATCTACGTATCTGTGTCCACACCTTGTAGAAAACATTAGGATAATAAAAGGTGCACTGTAGAAAAAAACGATGAACCAATCTGGTCTCTCTGTTGTCATAGGAACGCACAAAACACGTTGACCTAAAACAAAATATCCAGAAGAGTAACGACATAAGTGTCCCCGGTCATGATTATAAATGTAAGAGCGTCCCACTCTTGAAACTCAATGGGAAGATGTGGCTGTAATCAACTTCCTGTGTCTTTTGTCTCTTTCAGCATCATTGAATTGCCAGACACTGAAGTTAAAGCTTCTAAAAAAGGTGCAATAAACGTCTTTTTTATCTTTTTTTTTTTAATGGCATGATCGTATTTTAACAAATATAGATTCTGAGAACCAATTCTTAATCTGCAGACCTCTGCAGAAATCCTGAAATATTGTGATAAAATCTGAAATAAGTTTCTGAAACAATGTCATTTAATATACACTTTTCATTATTTTGTTGTTGTTGTTGTTTTTTTTATCTACAAAAGAGTCAACAAAAACTAACGGGGTTTGTGACAATCAGAACATTATTATCCAGTATTACCTATGAAGTGTCTTTCCATAAGAATTGTGTCGTCTGGATTTAATGAAAATAATGCTACATTTGTACTGAAGAGGGTGAAAAATGGCATTTCAGCAGGAGCTGCACCCAGAGAGAATGGATATCCAGGGAATCAGTCATTTCTCTCTGTAATACAGCAAATATGCTTTCAGTGACTCAGGCAGGGGTAACGCCATTATTTGGTCTCTCAAGATGTTCACTTGCTTGAGTATTTCAATGTCACCAATGTCTCTCTCCTCTTCCTCCTCCACTTCCTTGTGCTCCTCCTCGGCGTGCTCCTCCTCCTCGCTCTCCACCATTTGGGGGATCAGCTGGTTGCCCACAAACACGTAGGTGTTGATGCGACGCCGCCGGCAGCGTCTGCGCTTGCGCTTCTGCGGGACTCTCTGCACCGTCCCCTTGCCCTGGCCGTCCTCGCTGGAGAGGTTTCGGAGGGTGCGGCGTATGTAGATCCGAGCAAGGTCCTGAAGGCTGCGGACAGTCACCGGGGCTGAGGAACAAGCAGAGATGACACGCTTCCTTTAGAGCAATGCGTCACAAAAATAACAATAATCTATACCAATGCACCACTCTTTTCTACTAGGTCAGCATGAACAAGTGAAGCCATCAACAACAACAACAACAACAAAAAGGTGGCGTCTAAAGCTGCAGAGCAAAACTCATACATCGAAGCAAATCCTGCTGGAGGATTGATCTCATCACATCACTGCCTGACTTTAAAGATTCCGTACTTTACAGGATTAGGCATAGTACTACTCAAAGAATGCCTTTTCTTTTGCTGAGAGTGGTGGAGAAACTTACGCAGGTTAACAGTGTCCGGCTTCTCTCCATCCGCTCTGCTCTGTTGGATCAACGGGGCAAAGGACACTGCCAAAATGTTTTTGCTCTCCCATGTGCTCTGACCAGTCCTGGTTATCTGGGTCAGCTGCATAGAGAGACACAACCTGAACTCAACACTGAGCACTCATAAAATATGAAATAGTGTATAATATTATAGAGGACCGGGGCTAAGGGCCCAAACCACCACAGTTTCTTGACAATGTGTATGTACTGTATTTTTTAATATCCCATCAATGTTTCATAAACAGCATACATTTGAGTGGCTATCCATCTGCCATTGAGTGTTCTTTTGGGACCTTTCCCCTGGATATGTTCTTCTCCTGAGGTCTGTATTTTATTCTCCACCGGTGCCAAAGAGCAGCAATTATTTCGGTATAAATACATCGTCTTCTTATTAAACAGAATTCGCACACTCAAAGGTGTTATCCAACTGCCAGCTGTTGGTTTACGGGTGGCAGATAAACGCACGGTGACCCAAGAGAGAGGACACACAGTATACGTTGTTTTCCACTGGCATACAGTACATGCTGCCACATCAAATAAGAACACAAAAGATCATTTTAATGAGAAAATGTTACAATAACAGATTTCATGGAGGTATACATTAATAAAAAATAATATATAATATATATATATATATATATACATACATACATACATACATATATATATATATATATATATAAATAAAACACTATTAATACAAAGCTTAAATTTTATTGTGATTAATTTGGTGTGGAAGAACTTGACTGGAGTCCTGACCTCAACCCCACATTCAAGCACCTTTGGGATGAAGTGGATCACAGATTGTGAGCCAGGTCTTCTCGTCCAACAACAGTGCCTGACCTCATAAATGCGCTACATGATGGATGAATGGGCTCAAATTCCCATTGAAACACTTCCAAGAAGTGTGGAAGCTGTTAGAGCTGCACTGTATATGTACTTGAATATGGCGTCCGAGTATGTGTGGACACTCATACAGAGTCCACACAGCATCTTTGTTCCATAACAGTAGCTGACTGCATAAAAAAAACTGCTGTAACCAATGATTACTTTCAAAATGGATCCATCTGTGATCGTTTGATCCACCGTTAATACGCTATCACCCCAAACCAAAAGCCTGAAAATACTCAGATTACTGTATTGTTGTGCAGATTCTTGCATTTTATAATTAAAAATGTTTATCATTTCAATTTGAAGATAGACTGTGTAACATAATCTGCCTTCAAAGATCTAAAAATGACAAGATAGTGTGACGTATTTTGTCGAGCAGTGTACTTACATTAGCCCAAATGTCTCCAACGGTCTTAAAATCCCCAGAAATCCATATTTCTATTCCAGGTAGTGGAACATTTGATTTGGCCTTTTAATGACACCATCAGCTTTACAGTCTCTGCTATAACTTTATACGTTAACAATAGTTAGACGGTGTGTTTTATTTTTTCATTTTATTCTTCTGTGTATTTGTCACTAATGGATCAAGTCGACTCGTCCCCATGTGCTGCACGTTCTGCCACTAAAGCTCTAGCGGGAGAACCAAACAGGACAAAAATTCCCATGATCCCACACTGCTACTTCCTGCCGTCATAGTAGGCGGTCTCTCGTTATTGTTTTAACTGAGAGACCCCCAGTGACAGAATATACACACTGTGTGTTTAGGCAATTAATCAACTATCTGCTTATTGTTATCCAGCTGGCAATAAATTTTATCCAGCAACTAATTAATTGTCAGGCTTACCGTTGCAGTTATGGTATGCAGTATTTTCTCAAGTCATTTACCGCGACCAGACACATCATTAAAAAGGTTGCCCTGAACAGCCATCAGGTCTTAAAGCGTAATTACCAGTCCCCGGTTTCCATTCCACCGACATGAGGCTGTGGACTCATCGTGCATGGCGATAATGTAAGTGTACATTTATATCTTTAATGGTCTGGGAGGCAGTCAAGTGGCACAGGTTCAGTAAGAGCAGCAGATACTGAGAGCAGCTTTAAGTATGGTTCACGCTTTCACAGCCATCTTTAATGTACACTCAGGGGGGAATGAGTGCTTCATTGCAACACATTATAGCTCAAAGTCTCTGTGTGGGTACTTTTTTTTTTTTCTTTTTTTTTTCAATCTATACAGCAACAAGGCTGGATGTGATTGTATTTTAAAATAAATATCATGAATGCAGCAAGTAATGTCAATACCTGAGCGTGTGCATGGAGATTTCCTTATAATTTATATTTTCTGAAGCCATTTAACAGCAGAAACAAGACACAGTATCACAACAAAGAAATCTATTTCATGTAATGTGTTACACCGTAACATATAAAGTGGGTAAAAAACAAAAAAACTAAAGTGGGAGTTATGGATGACAACACAACGCTTGCTTGTTAATGTTGCCTCTTCACTTTAGTATACACTTTCTGCTTCATTTTAAAACGCTTACGTAGTGATGGATTGGAAAATACTAACTTTACATTGATGAAGGGCCACAACAAAGAGAAATACCGCTCGGAAAGTGATTCATATTAGTTAATATGGCCTGAGTGAAAATGAGTCATGGTACTGTCAAAAGTCCTATCAAGACTAATGTTTTCCCCCAAGTCTCATAAGTGTGCAGGCTGCTATTGTTGCTACTATAAAGCCTTTTATGATATTTTTTTTTTTTTAAAAAAGGTAATAGATATATTTAGCCATTTATGTACTGAATTCACTTCAGAGTGTAGTAAACATATAATATGAAAACTTTGGTCATAACATTTAATCGAACCCAGGTTTTTCCTTGAAACAACTTCAACTGCCCAAAACTCTTGCCTGTGAGTCTGTCAAGCTCTTAACCCTCCAAACTGAAAAGGTTCCTGCCAACCATTTTCGCATCCCAAAAAACATCTTAAATGATCCACAGTCTGTCCACATTCACACATCCACCATTTTAAATAAAATATTATTGTGTGTGCGCTCCTGACACAGCTGCTCAAATCCAGGGGCAGTTCTGGCTCAATAATGCATGTGGCAGTTGCATAAACCGTCTTGTAGGTCAAAACTATTTTACCTGGTTTTATAACGAGTATGTTCTGGATTATTCAGTGGTGTGTAGTGCTTACCTGATCCTCTATAGGCATCACCAGGATTCCTCCAATTTTGAGCAGCACTTTCATGTAATTTTCATGGTCCTTCTGAACTCCGGCGCCACAGTAAATGCGGTCGTATTGATGACTGTCTGTTGCAATTTCAAGACAGTTTCCGACCACAAAGACCGGTTCACAAAATTCGAACCTGTGACAAAATGACAACAGTGAATATAATACAGCAAACAACCATGGGCGACAATATTTTCCTTTCTTTCAGGCTCAGCATCACATATGTGGCTGGAGCAATGGTCCTCAAAAGGTTTATACCAAGTACCAGTTGAAAAAATATTGAGCTCTTGAAATAACTCCTTTATTGCCAACGTTACAACACAGTGTTGTAAATAGGTCAACTGGTAATCAGCAAATAAGTCAGCTACAGACTGACCAGAGTGGCAGTTTCCACCTGTTTCCAGTGTTGACGCACGGCTAAGCGAACTGGCTGCTGGTTGCAGCATATTATTAAATAGTCAAATACGAGAGTTTGAACCCTTGACAAGACGACAAGAGAACAAAACTCCCAGAACAATTCCTTCAACCACAAGTGGATGTACTCGCACCACAGTTTTGCTTCTTTATCAGTCTTCTTTTCAAATCAATTTTACTGTCAACAAAATGTGTTTCCACGGCTTGTACTCACTTATCAAAGCTGTCGCTATTCTTTATGAAATCATCCAGTTTCTCTCTGGCATATTCAACCACATCCTTATGGAGCTCAACTCCATGGTTCACACCAAATGGCCCTGAGGGGAAAAAAAATAATTAGCATTAAAATTATTGTAACAGAGCATTTCATATTGCCTATTACAGTAGCATGTGGACGAGAGTGAAGGCGGATATTATGATTCTGAAATTTGAGTACTATTAGTGCTAATATAGTTAAGTAGTACCTTTGGGTTTCGGACACTTGGTCTGACAAGAAATGCAATTCCCTTTCCAGCTTTTGGCATTGTGTTATCTAAATAACACTAAACCATCTCAGTAATTCCCACATATTAAAAAGAAAGGCACAGCTGATAGGGGATCAGCTGTGATAAAAGGAAACACTATGCTCACCTATGATAAGGCCAACCATTGTGCTCAGGTAGCCAGTTCCACTGCCCAGATTAAGGAAAGAAAGTCCCGGCTGCAGCTTGAGGGCCTCCATCACCTCCGAGTATATACATGGAGCAGATAGATGTATGTTGCCATGCTTCCATGCCAGGTCTTTGTAGGCGCCGTCCCGGTAGCCGTCCAGATAGTAGTCACCGCGGTCTATGGCTCGAAAAGCCTGTTCTACCTTTTCTGTGCGAATGTACTGAGCTTCTTTCAGATTATCAATGAGGTCGTCATTGTCCTCCCCGGCGCTCACGGCTCCCCCCATGGCCAAAAAGAAGAAGTGAAACACAAGGGGCGAAGTCGTACTCGGGATGAGTGATTCCTACTCACAGTGACATGGAGATGGTCGGCGTCACCGTCACTGCTCAGGCGTCAACAGTCATGTCCAGGCAGAAAGTGACCTGAGGGGAAAAAAAAGACATAAACATTGTGAGACATTATGTAGAGTGCAGCCTTCAGATGCGGCTAAAAGTAAAGATTTAATAGTATTGCCCTACAACTGGGATGGTCTTATGATGAAAAATTAACAACCGTAAGAGACACAGACTGAATAATCAATGACACACTGTGCTATAACCGTTTTCTCCCTAATTAGCTCCCCTCAGGATAAAATGTAGGGGATTTATTTATTTGTGCAATATGCCAACTGAAATAATGTAGCTGTAAGATTTGTGTAACCGTTCACTAGAGCAAATGTCTTCATCAAAATGTCATGTCTGGAAAACTATCCAATAACACAAGACATGCAACACATGTTATGTGGAGAAAGAAGAAATCTCCCAAACAGGAAATGTCTTGAAAGTTTGGGTCGTTTGAATCTCTGTGAAGAGTCTGGATATAATTCTACTGAGTGGTTCCAACAACACAGCCTGGTTGGGGTGGAGCACTGAGTTTTCTTTGGGGTTGCAGAGGCTTGAAGATGATGTACTCATTTAAGTATTTCATTTTCTTGCAGCAGTAGCTCAGTGAACACATGCAAAGCTAACTCTTTTGGCCTGGTAAGTACGTGTTATGCACCACTGGCCCATTCAATTCATATAAATGTCAGACAGACTGATCAAATATAGAATTTCATTTGAGTTCTTCTTAAAATGTGAGAGAAATGATGGAAAATGTATCTAATTTGATGCTAATTATTTAGTGGCTCAGGGCACTGTTTTCACTGCAACAGAGCATATTTGCAAGTTCAAGACGATATGATTATTAATAATAATAATAATAATAATAATAATAATAATAATAATAATAATACGTCATGTCTCATTGACAGACTGTTATCACTGATTGCTTCAGACGCCGTCACATCCAAATTTGATGTAAGCGTGACAGGCTGTCTGTCA
Organism: Solea solea; assembly: GCF_958295425.1. Taxonomy (NCBI): domain Eukaryota; kingdom Metazoa; phylum Chordata; class Actinopteri; order Pleuronectiformes; family Soleidae; genus Solea; species Solea solea. Next base: position 14,864,933 of record NC_081134.1, read on the forward strand.
CTGTAATCTGCTTGGTCCAAAAATGAGAGGTAATGTTGTTACGCTGACATGCTTTGACTTGTGGCCTTCAACCAGGCCATAAAATAACCAGCATGGGAATTAATATATACAGTATTTTGATGTGGAAAAAATGACAACAATAATGCAACATAATCTGGTCATAGATCATCACCACGGCAAACTCTGAAAAGGTAAACTGCCAGTTTATTAAGTACAGCCTAGCAAGCTAAAATGCTAACTACTCTGTACTTAATCAACAGGCTTCTGAATTATAAAATGCATGTTTTGTATGTGTCCACACGGTTTGTGCAGTGGTTAACACTCTTGCGTTTTGCAGTAAGAAGACCCGTGTTCCAGACCCGGTCGGAACAAGGACCTTTCTGCATGGAGTTTGCATGTTCTCCCTGTGTGTGTGTGGGTTCTCTGGTTTCCTCCCACAATTTGTTTATATAACATGTGTTTTTTTAATTATATGGTGTCTGTGTCAGATACCGATATCAAAAACTGGAGTATCTACCGATACCGATATTATTCCGATTCAGTCATTTTAGACCATTTATGAACTATTAAGCTGTTAACAACACATGTACCGGGTCATTTCAGAGATATATTTCTCCAACTGTGTCACAAATAGTGTTCTCCTAAAAAGAATAAATAAACAGCCCAAACATGACTCAGCTAAAATGCCTTTGCTGATTTTTATTTACATTTTTACAGTCTGTGCATAGTGAAGCATGCCATATATAAGATTTTTGGATTGTATTTTACTTTCATATATGTCCGATATCCGATCCAGTCATTTTGACCATTATCAGACCGATAGCAATGCTGACCAATACCAATTTCCATCCCTATTATGCATCATGATATTTTATTTTGCTTATTTAATGCTGTGCTAGATTCTTGCTCATGTTCAAATCTGGTTGTGGGTCTTAGAGCTTTGGCAACATTTTCAGAGGCCTCAGTGTCTGACATTGGGGAATGTTGCATGTATTGATTCAACTCAGTGATTATTTTTGAAGGCTGTATCTTACAGAGCTGTGTCTGGACTATTTAGTCTTCCTCCGTTGGTAAATATGAAGAAAACAAGATAAACCTTTCTCCCAGATCATCACACCAATTATTATCACTCTCCGATATAGCTTACATGCTGATACATGATTCAGACTTGTCAGCTTATTCAGTAGAAATAAATTCCATTGTGTGGAGTTGTGCCACATAGCTGTTTGCTGAGGCAGAGAAACGAACTAAGGTTCAGGGTGGCTTGTTTCCTCTCAACATTATAACCTTTGCGCAGGGATCATTTATTGGATTTGTCCTCCTATCATATAACATTGCTGTCGTTGAGCCAAGGGCTGTGACATTGATAAAATGATTACTATGACCTGTCACTAACTTTGTTTAACCTGTACACAGAAAGTTACAGGTTAAACAAAGTTAGTGACAGATTTGGAGAAGTATTTTAAGCATTTTTCTTGAGTACTTTACGCACTTCAGGCCAAATTACACAGTCTGAGATGGTAAAACGGTTCTTAGGTTGAAGTGTTGACAACTCAGGTCCACACTGAGGCTGTAATTTTTGTGATGTGTGCAATGTGCATCACAAAACTGATTTATTTTAAGGGGTCCCAAGCCCAAAAGGTTCAGAGCCAAAGCTATAAGAGGCTGTTTTTGCTTAAGTAAGCACTACATAAAAATACAGTGGTGCTTTAAAACATTACACTAGCTCTTGACTTTACTATCTACACTTCACTGTTAATACCTCATTATAGCAATATGAAAGAAAGTCCTCACATGCTCATTTTATTTATCATTTTATTAATGCCTTCATCACCAAAAAAAATGTCCCACACTGCTTCAGCATGGGGGGGTAAATAGCTGGGGATGGAGAAAAGTGAAACAAGTCTTGAATTTCCCCTCTGCCTTCTCAGCATCTCCACATCTGAGTCAGCTAATAAAGATTAAATTCAGAGGTGACTTTGTAGCGGAAGGCCTGGTAAGGTAATTTTACACTGGCTCCTCTACAAAAGCAAAAAGAGTCATTGATTCACTCACTATTACTGATTGCACAACAGTGTATTTTTTTTTTATCCCAATGTTTCCCTCTGAACTCTCTGAAATGCAGTTCTTTGAGTTTGCCTGCAGTAGACAGAAGATCCAGGAAAATGGGTCAGGGGAGGTATTCTGTACGCAAATTGCTTCTGGGAACCGCTGTACATGTGGACCAATGATAATCTTGACTCTTACAACGGGTCATTATTCATCCTCTCTGCCAAGACAAATCAACGGAGGCCAGCTGGGTAATAACAGTCTCTGCAACAGTAAAGATAGTCTAAAATAGAGGGACAAGAATCTCTCTTTATAAAGAGGAATCTGCTGGTAAACACACACAGGATGTCCTGGGTTTATCTCCTCTGGTGTATTAATGTGTAGAGATGCCATTTCAGGCCATGTATATAGATGCGGTTCAGGCGGTGTCCCTCATCGGGCCACAGCATCAGCTGTTACAAGTTGACGAAACATGTAACAGAACCTCTGGTGACACAAGATAACCTTTAATGCTGTAACTAAACACCAAAGGCCCGTCTAGCTCACAAACCCAAGACATAGAGATGGGCATTTTAAGTAAAAAAGGCTCGTCCACACTGAGTATTATCTGATGATTATTCATTGTCACAGATTGACTTGTCTGAGCTGTCAGAGAGAAAATCCCCAGATTTTAAAAGTACATAACAAAAATGTATTCACTCCATACATCCTGTAGCACTCAGATCTAGGGTCAAAGTAAAGCTACACCACGTAACCAGGAGGATAAAGAGATAGGACATCAGCCTCTAACTAATTTACGTTTGTAACTAATCATGTCTTACAATCTAACGACAAATGTAAGAGTGTTGTGGTTACTGACAATACAAATAATATACAGCTATGATGCTGGAAAAAGAGTATACTCATACCTGTGGCAAAATACCTCTCCTACACAAGAGCATTTGTGGCGGTGTTGTACTGGACTGTGCTATTTTGAGAAGCCTTTCCAAGATTCTGATTCGATCATGTTTGTTAAGAGGAAGAACTAAGAAATACATAAAAATGTGTTTCGTCCACCACAGAAATCAGCTTTAATTGTCACATTAATTCTAAAGTTTAAAAAGCTATTGGATGGGAGTGTATTATTAGATTACGCAGGTGTATTTGTGATTGATACTTTACTCCCATTTTCACAGCAACAAAAAATGTGAGCCAGTTCATGCTGCCGTCATCGCTTCATCTTTTTATTATTGTCATGTCTCTGCATGTATGTCCCCAGACGTTTCCACCTGTTCAACACGATTTAATAACAAGACTTCTCAAACCCCACTTCCCATTACATCTACTTGGATAAGGTAGGTTAAATTGTGATTTTGCTGGCCTTTAAACTCACTTTAATCATATATTTCCATGTATTGGATCTTGCTGGACTTATTTTACCACTTGTATTATTTAGGCCCTACTGTGCCCAAGTATTCTTTTTTTTTCATCATCATCATCATTATTATAATGATAAGCACACTTTTAAGGGCCTTGCCAAGCAGAAAAACTCACCAAACTGCACACATCAGGCCCGACTGAGTTTTAGGGTGACCCCATCAATTTTGCAGAAATTATAGTTCAAAACACTTTTTCTCATTTTGTGTTCCCAGTAGCCAAGCAGCAGACTTTCCATCCAAACCACCTTCCTTTGATGTGACACTGTCCTCACCTGTCTTTGAACTGCATGCGGGTTACCCTGGCAACTGTGGTAGTGGCCAAATTTATGTTAAATCTAATGAGCAGACCGTAGTTGCAAATTCGAAAAGGAAGCAGCCATTTAATTATTTTGACCTCCATGGCCATTTTCCACTTTCACTGTGGTACATCTTTGAATAGCAAGAGAAAAGAAATATAAATACAGCAACACATTGTTTTCTATACAACAGCATGTTGTTGCACTGGTTAAAGAGCATTGGTAATTAATGAGGCTGAGGCCTAACCTCCATGCTCATTTGTGCTTTCTTCCTCCATCAATTAGTTACATTACATTTTTGATAACGGATGGTTGTTGTTGTTGTTTTTTTACATACATTGTCAATTAACGCTTTACCTTTCACATGAGGGTTAGGGGGGCCTGGAGCCCATCTATTTTTCATTTCAATGGTACAACTTCCCTTCTCTGCAGTTATATAGTTTGGATACCAAGAGGTGTGATTTCATTTCTATAAAACAGACTTCAATGAGCCACTCACTTTAATGAACCTTGTATTACCACATTTCCAGATGCGTATAGAAGACAGACTGCCAAGCAAAACTCATCCTCAACAGTGGATAAACTTTTGATGGAGGCAATAATGAAGATTTTCCTTTGGTTCCACCCTCGAGCTATGCTGGTGCTTTCTTACTTGAATTAAAAGTGTGTTCATGACTCAAATCTCACTCCATTTATGCAAATTTGATCCATAGACTCTGCCTTAATTAGCCACAAACAGTCATGAGATGCAACAGTAAAGACATGCCTTGTGCCCGAGTGTCTGTATGTGTGAAACATCTCTACACAGAGTTCTTAAAATGTTGAAAAAAAATTAAAAATTGTTTCTCTTCCTCTCAGTCTTTAAAGGATTCATGATTAAAAGCATGTGTCAAAAAGGTAAATCTTAACTGCTGTCGCCTGCAGCACCATGAGGTTAAAGTTAAGGTTGCTTTAGTGTGAATTAATTAACTTCTTAGTTGTGAAATGTACCATATTATTTGAAGAGAAGAGAAGCCAGATAGCTGATGATAAGATGACAGCCAATGTGTCAGATCAACCAATATCGCTCAAGTTTTCATTTCTTGGTTGGTTGTTTTACGGCAGTAGGAATTTGTAAATGTTACATTACTGTCATTCCTCTCTTTCCTTTGCCTCTACTGCCTCCTTCTGCACTGTACCTCACTCAGTTAGAATGTTGGTGGACCCACTTTCCAAAATGTGCATTGACCATTATTTTTCATTCATTTACACATTGTTTCTGAATAATTCATTTGTGAATTAATTATTTTTATCTTAATCCATCTTAATGTTGACTAGTTTATCACATAAACACTGTGATGTTAGAGGTTTCCAGCGAAGCAAAAGGTGATCATCAGGTGACATGAATCTTTGACTTGCAGTCATTCAAAATTACAGTTGTATACAAGCTCAGACCGAGGCAAAGCAACCTAGTTACATTATTTCATGGGAATTAAAGTGAATGAATCAATCCCCTCTCTACAGTCATATCTCTCACACCCGTTTGAGGAAGTAGTACCACGCTGTGTAGTTTTTCGTGCATCTTCCACGAAACGCTGTTACACAGATTCATTCTTTGTGGTTTAGGAGAGCAAACTATTACAGACAATTTGGCAACATCTCCGCCCCGAGACAAACACACAAATTGTTCTCATTAGTAAAGGGAGGGAGGGTTAGGGATGGCAAATTAGTTTAACTACTTATACTGTTAGTTGCATTTGAGTAAAAAGATTAAGTAAAAAGATGTCTGGGTCTGAGACGAGACCCAATAGTGGTCATAATGCTCGTCTAAACCTCTAGTATTTAAAGATGTTTCCATTTCTTTTAATATGGGGATGCATTTTTTTTTAAAGATGATGAAATATAGGAACCTAATTCACAATATAGACCGTGACAAGAGCAAATGTGTACATTTAAGTTTTCTGACTATTTTTATACAGCAATTTAAGTAACACCTAATATTAATTTGAATTAAAAACAACAGAGATACCCAAAAGATACGTTTGGGCTTGCCATGTGTTTTGTGAAATAAGGATTTGCTTTCCGTATTTGAAAGATAAATCACGCACTTTGTTGAGAAAAATTCCAGATTAGTCCACTCATGAAGATTGCACTACTTGTATGAGGGGAAATAAAATCCTCCTCCTCCTGCTGTCAGACGTTCTTTCATTACTGTCCAACAGAAAATGGCCACTTTTAATTGGTCGTCCGATTCACTGAGAGTCTTGTGTATCATAGCAACGGAGATGAAAAGGTAAAATGGGGACAGGAAGATACTGTTCAGGTGAAAAGAGAAGATTGCAGACATGTTCCCTGTTCCTTATTTCCTTACCAGGAAGTTGACAACCGTATATGTGTTTGATAATTAATCACAACCTAATTTTAAACTGTTTTTTTTTTTTTAATAGTGTAAGCAAAACATTACATTTAAAACGTTCAGAGTACGTCAGCTATTTAAGTGCAAGGAATAAGGAGACTTCTTCACCTCATACGTGGTTTACTGTGTCTATTTTTCTGGTCACCACAAAATTGACACCCGGTACAGCCAATCACCGCCGAGCCTGGTCACGTGACGCAGTTGCCACACAGACAGCGGCCTGTCGGCCAATCACAGAGCGGGACACTTTCTTCGCACTGCGTGTGACGACGGAGCAAAACAACAACACCGTTTTCACAAAATGTTGTCAAGCGCTGTAAATCATGGCTGCCCCTTTCATGCTGCCCGTCCACATACGTGTGTGAGAAAACACACGGCGAGTGTGACATTTGTTACACGAAGACACAACGCTGTCAGCGTGTTTGTGTGCAGCTCCCACTGCTTTTGTTCACAGTCACACTTGACGACAAAAGCGCAGCTGCTGGTCGTCGGCTCTCTGCAGTAGTTTAGATTCTTTAGCCGAACCGGTTTGACGAGAAGACGCAGAAATATCCCCCACTGCGACTTGAATAAAAACAGCTTAGGAGAAATCATGATGAAAAGAAGGGGGAGTCGTTTATTTGCCATAAAGCCTATTGCGCCTGATGGAGCCAGAGTTTCCCCACTTCACGCACACAATTAAACACGTAAACACGAAGAAAATGCACGAATGTAGGTCACTCTCACAACTGAGGTTTGTGGGTTTAAATGTGGAACCGTGAGCATCCGAGTCACCGTCGCACACGAGCTAAACTTAATAGCTAACGTTAGCTGCTGCGGGCCTGAGTGCGCCATCGTCACAACACAGTCAGACAAAGCAGGTTATATTATCCCACACACGCACACACACACACACACACACGCAGACACTCACTGTGCTGTGTCGCATTAACTAACGGGAACAAAAGCAGTCAGCACACACGCCAACAAGCGAACTCGCAGTTAGTTCGTAAGAAAACCAAAGTAAATAAAAAAAAAATACTCACAGTGTGGTGTCGCATTAACTCACTCCTTGTAACGGAGCGCGCTGTGCTATGTTCACAGGACACTTTGAGACGTGAATGCCTCCTGCAGAGGCCGCCTACTAGTTTACTGTGCTAACTAACTCGCTAAGTAACTAACTAACTGACCGGCTGCACGGTTTCCTAAAGGTAAAGTAGCGAGGAAGAGCCGCCGTGTCCAAGTGAAGGAAGAAAGAAACAGCTGAGCGGAGGATGTAAACACACGAGGTCACGTGGTTTGAAATGTTGTCGATAGAGGGAAGCACTGTTGCTTCTCTATCTATCTATCTATCAATCTATCTATTTCTACCCTTCCAATAAATGTATATTATATATATACATACATATATTGTAAACACGAAATTGGACCTACTGATTAATGTTTGTCTTATTTTAGCCCCATATTTCACCCACAAGGCAACATTTATAAAGACTCCTCCCATATTTACATGCTTTTATAATGACATCTAACTCTATATAAAGTCCCTAAAGTACATGAAATCAAAATATGTCAAAGACCTCTATTCTTTACTGATGGATGAGGATTGAAACTGAGCACTTTCAATGTTTAATTTATGTTGTACGCGTTTCCATACTTTTGTACATAATTGTCTGTTGTAGTGTTGTTTATATTCTTTGTTTATCTTTCTATCATATTATTAAGTTGGAAGATCTATACATAGTAAAACAATGTACTATAAATTATATAAAGTGCATATTGTATGTACTTTTAGCTTATTTCATTTTGAGTCAGGGATGGGGTTTTGAAAAGCTGTTTCCAGCCACCACACAAAATGATTCGCTCAGGATAACTAATAATACAGATATATAATGTGTTCACTGATAAAAAAAAAAAGAGTTTAGTTTGAGACTTTTTCATTTTAGCTTTTTGAGGTATAGAAGAATCATATTTAACAACGGCCTCTAATCTCTTATTTAACTATTCTCTGACACGTTTTAAATACTGGATCATCAAGAACAACCTATGGAAAACGAAATACTTCAGGGCTGTTGTGGCTCTGATCATAGTGTAGTTCTCAAACTTTTTGTATACCAAATATTGAGCTCTCGAAGTAACACCGTAATCACCAATCATCAACGTTAAAATACAGTGGTGCAAATAGACCGAGCAAAGACTTTTCAAAGGAGGCAGATTTATTCCCAATAAAATAATCTGCTCTCTCATCATCCTCCTCTCTTGTTGTCATTTGTGTTATTTTCTACACATTCTGGTCAAAATTGCTCCGCTCCACTCTGATCACGTACCCAACAGTATTCCTGGTGGTACACGTACCACAGTTTGAGAACCATGGGTGTAGTTCATCACCAGTGACTGTGACAAACTGGTGGTGGTGATGATCTCTTTGCTTTTAATCTCTTTGTCCTTGTAACCTTGCACAGTTCCCTTAAGGAAAGGCCTAAATTTAGCCCGCAGTTGGTTTCTGTGTGGGAAGAGATGACGACCGGGTTTAGTCAGGCAGCATTTGTGTTTGGCAGATGAACACTGGTTTGGACAGGTGGGCTCTCTCTAAACAAGCTTATCCTTGAGCTGCTGTGCTGTGTTTGTTTTAGACCAAATTATTGCCTTAACTGATTGTACTTTTCTTCATTTCTAGAAAACAGAAGTTCACTTTTTCCTCCATGTCATTCGTTAGTGTGACACTGGTTATTGGACTTCAGCTACATACCAATACATTTTAGACATAAGGACAAAATAGTCAAGGATGAAGTTTTCAATTGAGGTTCATTAAAGCTCCTCTTGTAATTGACTACCTGCTCATCCATGATCATTAGATATGAGCATCTCCTCTCCAAATCTGACCAGATTTGACCATCATAGCGACACAGTCGCAGTCAATTTTTGATTTCACATAGTTGTAGAGTTATTTATCTCCATCCTGACGCAATAAGTTGCCTTTTAAGTTCACTTATTAAGCAGAAACGTATGAGTTGTATTGTGTTGTACAGGTTCAGACCTGTCTAAAAAGCTTTGAGACTTTTGGACATGACACACTACGAATGCAATAAAACATTTATCTTCTGCGGAGTGAGCATGAGGACACATCACCGCAATGTCTGTTTAACTTAAGATATCTGTACACCGCTTATATTTCACACACACAACATGTATACAGTACAAGATGATAGATAGATAGATAGATAGATAGATAGATAGATAGATCCTTTATTCATCTCACAGAGAAATTCACAGTTCAGCAGCTCCAGAATATGTTACAAGATAGAAACATAAGCGGCATGCAAGTCTATGTACAGTCTAAATATAAACTGAATAATAATAATGTATAAAAAGGAAAAAAGAAAAAATATATAAAAAAATATAAAGGCGTTAAAAAGACTAAAATAAGACAAACAAGATAGAGTTTCATGCGACGATGGGGGAAAATGTTTGTTGTGGTGATGATGTGGTGTCAAATAACAGACTCATATTCTGAATCATGTGCTCGTACCACAAATCCACAAATCTAACTGTGGTTTCATTTTATCTTGAAAGTGGCCCTTGAAAATGTTTTGTTGTCTGTAAATAAATGCGCCAAGGACAGAGATTTGATGATGTGGTCAAGGATGTCTTTGAGCAACACTAGTATTTCTTTGTATCATTGTTAAAGGTCTTACCTCACATTATCGTTTTGATCTGTTTTAGCCAATAATCAAAAACGCAAAAATATTATTTAAAAGAAATAATCAGTTATATACGACTGTAAATCATTGCATGTGAATGTAACAGCAAATGCCAAGCAGGAACAGAATATTTCATATTTATGAGAAATACAAGATTATTATTTCATTCACTTCTGACTGGTAAGAGAACGTGTTTGAATCTAACTTTAGTTTGGTTTACTTCATTTAATTACATGTTTCCCTTGAATATCTAAAGAAAAAAAGTTTGTTTGTTTTAGTTGTTATGGCAGAATATTCACTAATTTGACCTGTTTTCTTATTCAGTGATTCCCACACTTTGTATTGGTGACCCAAGTTTTATAGATGACAACACTATTGTGACCCAACTTCAACCATGACATTCATAAAATAATACACAATATAATGTTTCCGTTCCATTCTACAACATCTGATATTATTTTGAATAAAGATATGTGTTTATGCAGTTATTCAAAAACATATATAAGTCATAAGTGAACAAAATTATCTGAGTATAAGTGATCGCACTTGTCAAAAATGGATTCATTCATTAGCTGATTTAATAGTGTTGGTTTTAGCTCCTGAAAATGTGATGATGTTCTAGTTTTTTTAATCTTATGTAAACATGAACTAAATAATAGAAATAGGAAATCTATTCTGACATTTTGGAAACCAAATGTTATTACTAAACGTCATTGACCATATCAGATTGTTATTTTCAGTCCTAAAACAAATTGTGGTGTTCAATATATTTATAATTGATTTAGGGACACTTTTGCATTATAACTTGCACCACAGCTACTATGACACTGTGGAAATTTCAGTTTGTGACAGTTCTTAGTGTCAGCAAAATGTTTTGCCTGTGCTCAGTGAACAAACACTACTGCCACCACTCTGTTGTTTTACGTGTAATACCCAAGTTTCACCACGAGGTGATGCCGATGCCTAAGGAAAGTTGACACCTTTGGCTGGTGAGGAAACCTGTGTTTTGGTTTGAACGTCGCTCACAGAGACCACAACAAGCATTTGAAAAGTTTATTTCTACCATACACAAACTGTACAACACAGCGCATATCTGTTTATTATGAAATAGTAAAAGTAAAAGGAAGTTTCAATTTACAATCTACGTCAACTGAGAAAAAAAAGAGAGAGAGAGAGCATTACATTTTAATGTAAAAGAAAGGAAATACAATACAATTTCATATCATACTAATATCGTTCCACAAAAAAGCATTTCACATTACAAAACATCAAATACTAACAGGGAAAAAATAAATATTATTCACAAAACTTCCTGAGCAAACAATGTATGGTAGAGGAATTAACTTTTAGAAATTATATATAAAGGATTGTTAGGGGTTTTTTTTTATTAAAAGATTGAAATTCTTTAAAACATATCGAGTATTTGGATCAAATAGGGCTTTACTTCTTTTTTTTCCTCAGATTTGGCTCTTTTGCTGTTACATTTTTTCTCTTTCCAAATGTCACAGGCTACATGTCTCTGACTTCCCTTTGCAGAAATGGAAAAATGTATTGCTCCAATGCCTTACTTGAATTTTTCCTTGTGTAAAATTAAGACACGTCAACGATACAGTGTCCAGTTTGTCGAAAGTCAAAGTCAGTGTGGCGAACACAAAGGTATGAAATAATCGAAATACAAAAGTGCAATTAATGCAAAACACACAACTGATTAGCTAAGGAATATCATTTGTCTCGGTTTTCATTTCTTTCCCTTCCCTCCCCCCCTTTTTTTTTGCATTTAATGGTTGGAGTTGAAAATGCAAGTTGTGGTTGGTTTTTAAAACTGCTACGATTCAAATCTGTCCCCAAAGCGTTACAAGAATAGTCAAACTGTCAAGAAAAGACTGGCTTGAAATGTTAAGGCTTGTAAGCAGTTTCAGATAAAACAGGAGCAGATGATTTGTTTTGTTTTCTTTTGGAAAAGTCACTCTTTCATATCCCCCTCCCTCCCTCTCTCTGTGCTAGCAAAAGTGAAAACAAAACACCAGACTTTTCAGTCCCAGTCATGACGACATGATTCTGAGATTACAGCTACTGAGACAACAGTGTTTAAACAGTCATCAGGAACGTTTCCTTCTATGAAAATAAGTGTACTGTAGAATAAAGTAGACACCATCCACATAATACTGTCCTACCACAAAACATAGTACTCGTATATTTTTATGGATTCATATACATTTAGGCACATACTATATGCACACTCCAGAGTGTGTGCACAGAAGGCAGTTAAATATTTATATTTTCATAAAAGAAAGACATCTTGACAAAGTGGATTTTTGATTCTTCTTTTTTTTTCTTTTTTGATTCACTCTTCTTGTGGTGCACACAATGCAAAGCATAATTTTGACATTCAGGTCACTGAGTGTTGTTGCATGTTTTGCTCAGTGTCACCTCCGAGTTTGCATTCAACTGTTGTTGGTCGAGAAGAAAAAAAAGGGTACAGTACAGTTGCATTGCATTTTCTTTTTAAGTTTTTATCGTAGCGTTCGCTATGTCTCACCATACATTCAGTTTCCAATAAAGAAAGCAAAAACAATGCTTAAAAATACTGATGCTTCATAATTTTGGTAGGCTTTTTTTGTTTTTACTTTGAAGGGAGATCCAACTCATGGTCTAATAATAATAATAATAATAATAATGATAATAATAATAAATAATAATATACTTTTTTTCAACACTAGATGGCGAAAGTATGCCATAAAATCGGAATGTGCTTCCATGTAATTTACAATGTGCAGAAAGTCAAACAGATATTAAGCAATTTACAATATCCAGAAAATAAATAAAAAACAAACAAAAAAAAACAGATGAAATAAATACACTGATGAACAGATACCATAATAATAATTACAACAATAATAATAATAATAATAATAATAATAATAATAATAAATAGTGATAAATATAAGAATGACATGAACACGTACGGATTAAAACCAAGTAAACCATACAAAATAATTAAGTGCCATAGGGGGTAAAAATCTCACCGGGATAAACATATCAAGTGAATGCAGAAACAGTAAAAGCGTTACAAATCCAGCTGGTCATTTTCTCAGTGCAGTGTATCATTTACCAGGAAACAGTGAAAACATTTCCAAAAGCCTTGTCTTATACATGCAGCCAAGCCAGCACTCGTCTGTAAAATAGAGCTATCTAGTGCCATTATTCCAAGTCAAAGAAACCTCTTGGTAGCTCTACAGCTTAAACATGGATGCCCTTAATAGCCTGTTTGATATTATCCAAGAGGGCCTTGCACTCTGGGGAGTATTCATGCTCCGAGTTGTTGTACATATCAGTTAATGTGTTCACATAGGCTTCAAAATTATGCTCACTGATGGGTCCCTGCAACAAAAACATGTTTAACTATTAGTGACAACAGCACAACAGAAAGGGAAAAACAGAAATGACTAAGGTTTCTTCTTTGGTCTGTGGTTGAGGCTTACTGTACCATTTGAGGCAGCTGAATGTCTGTTAGACTGTTAATGAGAGCTTGGCTAAGGCGAGCGAGCTCCTTCAGAAGGCTGTCATTGTGCTGTTCGATCATCTTGTTCTCCTCCTCAATTGTCTTCAGGTTACATTCCATAGACGAGATCTGCTTTCGGGGACAAAAAAACACACATATACACACACACACACACACACACACACAAAAACGCACACGTGGAAAAAAAAAAAAAGAAACTCGTCAAATTGAGCAAGTGGGGAAAGATGCTTGAGCTGCTGTCCCTGAAATGAACTTGTGAGAGTAAAAACTTACCTGGGTTTGGAGTTGCATCATGTCTGCCTCTATCTTCATGTTGGAATCATTCAGTTCTTTTATTTCATGGTCCAAATGTTGAATGTCTTCTTTGTTTTCAACACCTGAATTAAAACAGAGAAGCAACTCCATTATTAACTCCTATACAGAGTAAGGGAAATATCAAATAATAAGACTTTGCATGCACTATTTTTGCTCGCTGATCAACAGCTTTCATCAACAGAAAAGAGTCATAGGCATCATAAATGCACTGCTAAATGATGTGTAAAGCCAAGAAGAAGTCACTTCCACACATTTTACAAAGAGAGAAGAGATATAAGTTAATGTTTCCTATATGTACACCAGTTTTTTTCATTTCTTTAATATAAGACAAGCATGTTAAAGCGCTTAGCTTCTGTCTGTGTGTTCACTGTTTTGTCTATTCAGCGCTAATACTACTACAAAATAAACGATTGATTTTTTTTTTCAGTGCCAATGCTCGTGTAGATGCCGCTCAAGTATTTTCATGTGTGAGTGTCTTACCACTGCTGGCTTTCAGTTTGATAGTCATCATTTCTTCTTCCAAGTGTTTTTTCTTGATGTTCTGTGCGTTCAGTGGGCAACCTGACAGGCTATTGCAGCAGGACATAAATTAAAAGAAATTGAGGTGCAAAAAAAAAAAAAAATTCACCAAAAACTTCATTATCAGTAGGAAATGGGAGTAAAAAAGGCGCCACATGCAGTGACCACCGGTATTATTTACAGATAAAATGGAGGACAAGGCCACCTCACCTTCTGTGAGTGGCAAACACATTATTGGCATGTCCAAGGCCATTACAGCCAGGCAAGGGACAATGGGGCAGTTCCTGTTTATTGGCCTTCCAGGCAAAGGGCAGCCCGTTGATGGACGACTCCTTCTGTCTTTTGGCAGCAAGTGGACAACTGCCTGCACTGCGGTGGGATGTGTATTTTCCCGATATATGGCCCTGTCCGTCACATCCAATCACTGGACACCTACCAAAGAAATCAACAGTTGTATGTCATGTAGAAAGAAAGAAAGAAAGAAAGAAAGAAAGAAAGAAAGGAGAAGAAAGAAAGAAAGAAAGAAAGAAAGAAAGAAAGAAAGAAAGAAAGAAAGCCAGCAAAACCAGAGATTATTAAAAATCTCTCTTTCAATAACTAGACCGGAAGATTTGTTCCCCATTACGCTGATTAATCCAGCCAAATGCTGATTAAAAATGAAGTCGCCAAAACTAGACATGGACTCAAATAATCGCATTAGCCGCAAGTTACTAATCCACTACAACTTGAGGTAGCGCGAACAGCGCTGACTGATGTTGTCTGTGCGTTCAAAACAAAACAAAACGGCGCATAAGCAAAAAAACTAACGCTGAATATCATTGAGTTTGTCAGTTGTGTTTTCACGCCTGTTTTGTGCAGGTCAGTAATGGAGTGACATGAATTACAGATAATTGTCATGTATCCCCTCATGCGAAAGAATGTAATTTGGAGGTGGCTAACCCTTTCCCTTATTGATAAAAGTGAAAGGTCACCTGAGATGATACAAATGGTACACATGCTGTAGAGTGCTGCCGGGAAAAAAAAAAGAGAGCCTGTTTCAGCATTTTGTTACTCGACAGCACAGCAGCACTTAGAGGACAAAACAACACCAGTCCCATTACTTACATCTACCACAGGTAGGTAGCTTGATGCATGGCACCAGGACAATAGAGGCATGCCATATGGCCCACTATTTACAATAATCTAGGGTCTACCCTCCCCCTGTCTCTCCCTTTCACTCTTAATGTGTATGAGATCTGTTCTAGTCTAATTCCTAAGCTCATGCCCTTTGCATTAGTAATTAAAAAGAAAAAAAAATCAGTGTCCAGATGTATAAGTACACAAGGGCTCATATATCTGACTTTGGATTTAAACTGCAAATCAATTACATTATATTTTTTCCAATCACACTTTCACAGGGAACAATGATTAAGCATGAAAAGAGTGCAATGCCACGGGAGCAGGCAATTCAACATTTTCTTCATCAGCTATAATTATAAAGAAAGCACTCAGTGAGGAGTGAAAAGCCAGATATTCCATTCAGAAAATAGGGGGGGGGGGGGAATAATACAACATCCTGAAAAAAAAACACTGCTAATCCTTAGAAAATAATTCACTAATGTTATGACAGGAGAAGTATTATTTTCTTTGTTTAACGCGATGGCCTCCAGGTAAAATGCCCCAGGCACAAAAGCATGACACATGTTCACAGTGTTTTCATGTGTTTTTAATTTTGAAACAAAAACATGACAGCGTTGGATGAGGGCATAAAAAATCTCTTACTTAAGCTCTGGCTCATCTTTGTCATCCTTGTTTGGTGTGAGCTTCAAACCTCCCTTTCTGGCACGTGGACATCCTGACAAGCTAGAAATGGTTGGAAAAAAAAAATTTGGGGTTAACATCAAGGAAATCAAAGACAAAAGCTATCAATAATACAGGCAGCTACGAGGATTATAGGGGTTTTAATTGCACACGTTTAAGCAAATCTATATGCGCTGTACGAATCTAAGTTGAGATACATAAATGCATGAACTGGCAGCCGACTGAATCTGTAAGAACAAGAGCTCAAAAAGTGCAGCATGTTTGCGGCATAAAGTGAGAATTTCACCATCTGTTTGGATGTCATACATCTGACAAATTTTATTTCATGCTCAGTTGCATTGGGGTTTTTCTCCGCTACCTTCTGTGTGAAGCATAGTTGCCAGTCACATGTCCAGATCCATCACAACCAGGTGTTGGGCACCTGCAGGTTGAGAGACACAGAGACCAGGTGCTTTTTACAGCAAAAAGACTGTGAGCAGAGCAAAGGAGTCAGGTTAATGTGCTGGGAGGGGAAAATAGTAAACAACTTGATGTGGAGAGGAGAGGAGAGCAGAGGAGAGGAGAGGAGAGGAGAGGAGAGGAGAGGAGAGGAGAGGAGAGGAGAGGAGAGGAGAGGAGAGGAGAGGAGAGGAGAGGAGAGGGAAGGAAAGGAAAGGAAAGGAAAGTCGTTACATTTGTATAACACATTTATATGTAGTGGGGCAATTCAAAGTGCTTGACAGTAAACAAGGAAAACCGTTTTAAAAACTGATTAAATTGGAATTAAATCTATTTTAAGTCTCTCAGTTTGAAAGAAAAAAGATAAAACCATGAAAGACATAGCAGGATAAACATTAAAATCACAAATACGGAAACAAATGGAATTCATTGGTAAGGAAAGGAAAGGAAAAGAAAGGAAAGGAAAGGAAAGAAAAAGGTAAACAAGCTGCCTACTTAATGGTGAAAAATCCTTAAGCAACAAAGCAATTTTCAAAACACATACTTAAGTTCCTGAGAGTTGGCTGCCATCAGTGATTTGAGTGTTTTGTCAGCCAAGGGACATCCAGACACACTAGAGAGGATAAAGAGCTAACAGTCATTTTAATGCACTCTTTGATCACTGCAGGTTTATATAATCTTAATACAATGTCTCAATGCATATTTATAACACAATTATTTGAAAACACAATTCCACTTTTTTTTCCCTGTTCCTGTCACCAGTGTGTGAGAAAAAAAAAAAAGAAAGAAATCTACAGGCTGCGTGACAAAATTTCAACTGTATTTGTCTTCAACTAATTAAGCACTGTTTTCCTTATCTGCTACATCTGTTAGCTGGTGCTAACGAAGAGTGTAATTAATTTCAGTACCTCCGATGTGATGCATAATTCCCCGTCACATGACCGCTGCCGTCACAGCCTGGGGTTGGACAGCTGCACAAGAGCACAAAGCATTTAATACACAGATTACTCCATTTCCCACAGACGTCTGCAAAGCTTGCACTGAATCTTTTGCACTGAGAACCTTTTCATGGTCATTAAAGGGGGGGAAAAATGAGTTAGTACAGCGGGAAGTTTAGTAGAAAATTATTATTTTATGTGGCAGGGTGTGCTGTGCTGTGGAAACTATAGAGCAGCCTACTTTTCCTGTGGTGTGATTCTCAAAAAGAGACCCAGCAGAGCATGCACTCTAACTACAAGAGTCAAGAGTTGTAAGCTTGTACAGGACGTGTACAGGGTAGAAAACTCACTTTTCTTTTTTAATTAGATACATTTCTTCTCCACATGAACCTGTAGACATACCAGTTACAGTCATATGTAACACGGAGGGTTTCATTTGTGTGCTTTGACTCACTCATAACAAACTGCACTAGTCAAACAAAAGCTACGGTTTGGAGTTACACATGTTTAATCTTTGATTCCGACCATCTGTCAACTACATGGGAAGCTCACATTACGCACAGCTGACTGAATAAATGTGTCTGGAGAAGTTTCAGCCGTTCACACGCCATACCTCAGAAGCTCTTTCTTTGAATCCCGTAATAGCAGCTTCGTTTTGGGGCTCATCATGCCGCCGTCGCCGTGATAGTGCTGGTCTTCCAAGGAAACTTGGTCATAATCCTCCTGCAGAAGAGAATGACATGAAAACACAATGTAGGCTGTCCAAAATATCAAACCTGAAAACAATCTGCAATGACCTAAAAGTGAATAATTAATGAAAAGCCCTGTGTAATGCTCTTAAAACACAAGCCGCGAGGGTTAGGGAGCAAGGCAAAGAGATTATGCTTAAGGATACTAGTAGTAAATCATACATCCATTTAAAGTCACACTTAATCCACATAATATTTATGATGCATGGCATGACGTATGGATTTCCTCTTCTTTTTTCTCTCCCACAAACGAGACAGTGTGCAGTCACCAGATGTTGTGTATGATTTAAAAGCAGGTCAAAATGTGCTAACTCCTTATGACAACTTCAAACGAATAGCACTTGTGATGTAAAGAAAAGAAAAAACCTTTGCAGCACAGATTAAGCCTCACTCAGGCCTCGGGGCAAAAGTGTTACATGGAGACTGAAATAGCGCTGTATAGACCTCACTGTTGATGTTTGTATTATATATGTGTTGTATGCATTCACTGATCTGACTGGAGCTTAGAAAATGTCACGATGAATGTTCTTAGCAAACAAATGACAAAACCTTTGGTATTTAGATACAATACAACAGTTAAACTATGTGCACACAAAGTTTGATTGTAATTTATGTTTTAAAGTAAATAAATAAAATAGCAAAAGACTGTTTTGGTCATATTTTATTACATAAGTTCTCCAACACACTTGGAAGGGAAGGCTGAGGTGAGAGATATTGAGCTCCAACAGTACATTTTACAAATTAATGTTGATACATTTTACACGCTGTACTCTCCATTTTAAACCTAAGCATTTCTAAACTTCTGAAGCAGGGAACCTATGAAGTCTTTGAGACTCTATTGCGCTCAATTCAAATATTATGGTGTTATTTTCCCTCTTTTTTTTTACCTCGTTCTCCTGTAAAATGTGCACTTTGCTGAAGTTGACAGGAATGGCGCTCTCCCAGCTGTCTCTCTCGCACAGTGGCTGGTAGAAGGCGGGGCTAATGAGCATGCTCCCGCCTTTGGCCACGGTGGACTCAGGAGGACACAGCAGTTCGTCCGAGGGTGCTTTCACCTGGGCTGTCACGTTTTCCTTACATTTCTTCATGCTCAAGTCCAAGGTGCCGTTTTCATCCACTTCTATTAACATGTCCTGAAGACAAAAAAAAAAAAGAAAATCAAAGTTTACTCGTTTACACAATTACCACATGTCACAACATGATTCAGGAGAAAACAATAAATTAAAATAGGCCTTTGATAGCATTAGACTGAGCACTGGAGAATTACCTTTCATTAATATGATGGTAGTAATGAATTTGAACCCAGCAACGTTGTCTTTTCATTTTCCTAACAATGCATTTAAATAATACATACAGTGGTTATCTCACACTAGACAAAGTACCACACTGAGCCAGTGTTAATTCTTCTGAAAACACACAAACCTACACATACACACACACACACACACAAAATAATAATAATGACTGGTGTGTAGTTTTTCAGTGACAGCTGTGTCATCTGTTTTCTAGGACACACAACCAAGATGGCAGCTGGGAGGAGGAGGGGGGAGGCTGAGGTGGGGCTGCTGGTTTTAGGTCATCATTATTAAAGCAAAAATTAAAAAAGGCTTAATGTGGCGTAAGTTTCCCCCGCTGACAGATGTATTTGTCGTTTTTTTGTGCTGAAACGGAATAGTATAATGACTTATGGCTGCTTTATGATATTAAAAGTTTACCTCGTTAAATTGAGAAATCCTTTTCTCCAATTATTAAATGCATATGTTTAATTAAACCTGATATAATGTATTTTTTCCTTTTCCTTTTTTCCCTTGGAACAAAGGGGAACCTTTCAGATGAATTGAATGAAGGGATAATTTACACGGACACTGGATGTGGCTGTTTCACTTTAATTATCCAGCCATTGTGTGTACATAATAATAAAAAATAAGCAGTGTAATATAATAGGATGGTTTGGTGCTTTATTTTGACTTCAATCTTGTTTTTAGCCCCAACATAGATTTTTTTTTTCTTCACTAAATTCTAAAACTAGATTTCTTTTGATTTGTTTAATTCAATAAATTCTATAATTTTAAAACCACCTTAATTTCCATAATATACATAATTATGCCGATAAGTTAAAGCATGCAATGCCATATAACACTCTAAATATGGACCCCTTTTTCAGACTCGAAAGCTGTTCTTTAAACGTCTCTCCAAGACAACTAAGCTGTAAATGAGAACAGATGATTAACTTGCTAACACTGTTTTATTCATTCAGTGGGCTGGTACCTGGTACAGGGCCACATTCTCAGCTCAACAAGCTGGGAGACAGGGATCTGTGCTGTGTAGGTGTGGAAACCTTGAATCATCTACAGTACAGTGTGCACGTATGTAACCCACAGAATGCGATCAATATTAATCATGAAGTGAGTTTGAACACAATGCCGGCTCAGAGATAAAGGCAGCTGAGGAGATTTTGGATTGGAATTCATTTCCAAGATGAGTTTGGATTCTGTGCGAATTAAACTTTTCAGATGTTAACTCCTTTTGCTGATTGGCTTAATCCCATAAATGCTTTTAAAGACTCTCTGGTGTAGTCACACAGCCTATTCTGGATCATATAACTAAGCAAAATATCCTCTGCCATCTGCAGTGGGCAAGATGCATATCCAGACAACAGTTCAGGGTTTTACATGCCAGCTGATGTCAAAACTTAATACAATACCACATGTTGTATATAAAAAAGGAGAAAAAAAACAAGTATTTGTAATTAGGAAGGAAGGCTGATTGTATTTCTTCTTTTGATGTGATTACACAAATGTTCACTTGTGTACATTAATGCTGCATAGAGAGAAACCCTCCTTGTTTTGCTGCCACCAGAACACCAAGCTTCTCGCCAAATGCCGTCTTTTGATGTCTTCCCTTTTTATACACAAATCAGAGTTCCTTTAAAATGACCACATTAAATACCTTTCCAAGTGGTCTAATTTGATTACCTTTGTGGAGGTTGCCAAGGGCCGGCCAGCGACAGCCTCCATGTCCTTCCTGTAGCGAGTGGAGAGGTTAAGGATGGCAGCAGTCGCTGCTTCGGCTTGGAGACTGTCTTCTTTTTTGAATTGACTCGGCGGGCTGTGCTGACCAGAGGTGGTCAGGCGGCCACCTGGAGCCCCGAGGAAGCCAGGATACTGCTGAGGTGCTAAACAACAAATAATTAGCGAATAATTTAGTTGCTGAGACCCAGGTGTTTTAGGCAAACTTAATAATAAAGTTGTAAGCTGATATTTGATGGTTTTGGCAGCGAAACACTGAGGGAAAAAAAAAAATGAAGGCAACCCTGGAACAAAAACAAACTGACAAGCGTGATACACGGAAACAGATTATTGTTATTTTGGCAGCTGAAAACACAACACTGTCTTTATGATACATACATAGACACATAAAAACACATACATAAAAAAATATAGTGCTTACAATCAGGGAAGTGTGACATTTCCTGGTCCTGGCTGGTCCCCATCAGAGGCTGTTTGCCGAAGACCTGTGCATCAAAGCTGGCGTAATCAAAGCGGATTCTGCTGTACTTGTCCATGTCCTTTGTGAGGCTAGTTTGCAAGGCTGCTACTGGATGAGAGAGCCTGTAGTTCAAATGGTTCATCTCAAACTTTTTAATCAGGCCGATGGCTCTACAAAAACAAAGACAATGACACACACACAAAAAAAAAAGATTTGATTTTATTGAGGGGAATTTGTAGGATATGATGCCTCATATTAGGCAGTTAAGTACAGACATGGTTTGAAAGCATTGAGGCATGCCAGTACTTTTTTACACATAGAGTCTGGGATCTGATGTGTGTTGTAGATCCAAAGCCAGGTTGCCAGACTAATTAATATAGTAGGAGTGGGCATCCTGCCCATGATATATCCACAGGGAACAAAGAGTTCTGCTCTTTTATCATCTCTAATAGAGAGGAACTCACAGGACCAGCAACCATTGCTTATGTCTGCTTGGAAAGATTAAAATAGACTGTGTGTTCTGCAGGGATCAGTAAAATAAAAATATCCCACACTCTCCACAACAATAATGGTTTTTATCACTTTTCTGCATTGCCTCATTTAGGGCTTTTACAACTTCTCTCCATCTACAGAATTGAATACAATTTGTGGATGCATGCTGTCATTGTTTTTCTGCACACACACGACCACAGTGAGAGCAAGCGGCGAACATCCCCGGCGTTATCGGGGCATTATACCTCGGTGAGCGGTCAGGTGTTTGTCTGCATTTCAGGCTGTCATCCTGAGGTTTGGAAACTTTCACTGCAGCAGCGATGGGGCAGCCTGAGAGACTGGACAGGGGAGGAAATCAAACACATTAGCCTCGCAGTGTAACTCATCTATGAACAGGGTACAGAATTTCTAATGGCTCTCTCCTGTCGATGTACCTCCGGTGGGTGCTACGGTTGCTGTTGACATGGCCTCTTCCTGTGCACCCGGGTGTGGGGCACTTGAGGACGTTCTCATGCATGGCCAGGACTGAAAGTGAGAGAGAAGAGATGGACAATGGTTAAACAATATTCAACATGTGAGACATGATGAAGCTGGAAAAGTGTAATAAGGTAAAGGCAAAAAAATATAGATCTACGTATATTTGTTGCGCATTTTGGATATAAAAAAATGTACATGTATTAAAGGATGATTTATGTAATTGGCTGGTACATTAGAGCCTATAGAGCAAAAGATCCCACAGAGACAGAAAGAGAAAAAAGCAAAAGGCTTTCTCACTATGAGGAATGCTGTAATGTGGCTGAAATGTAAATAGCTTAGTGCAAAGAGGAGCGTAACAAGACTGCTGATTATATTCTTCAAAACAAACGCGTCGTTAAAGGTCCGCTCTGTATCCTTAGAAACTTCTTTTCTGTACATATTCTCCAATTAGTTTGTTGGAGTTGTCTATTTATTTTTGAATACTGCGTTAGCTAGCCCTTTGATTTGCAAATACTGCCTCCAGACTAAGAGCATGCGCTTTTTTGAAAAAGTTAATTACTTTTTCTGTTCCTTTTGTAACATTACTGTTTAATGTTGGATGTTTGTTGAGTTATATTGAAATGACTTAACAATCGCCAATGTGGGAGAAAAAAAAAAAGAATTCAATATTCACACATTACAACACATTACGAGAAAGAGGAGAGAAAGAGAGAGAGGGGGAGAGAAAGCCTTTACGTTTGTTTAAAAAGTTACATGCACATCTTTGAATTGAACTAAGCAGGTTCTTCTTGTCTTTCGGCTTGTGCTAAGAGGATTTTCAGTAATGTGTGGCTGATTGTAAATCCTAAAACAGGCTTTTTAGTCATCAGCATTAATCAGTCACTGTACTGTGTGTGCACAGAACTTACTTTCAGGCGGAACTCGGACTTTATGAGGACACCCAGACAAACTCCTGTGATGTGGGTAAAGGCCAGTCACATGACCGGTGCCATCGCAGCCAGGAGTTGGACACTTAATGTCCTTTTTATCTGTCCGTGGAGAATCTGTAGACACATTAAAACAAGATTTCATAATAAACCAACATATACAATCCATGTACAGATTTGTTTTAAATATGTAATCTATCTAATAAGGAAAAAAAATGAAATATTTAGTGCATATAATTGTGTCAATATTGTACATAGATAAGGAGATTGAAATATCATGCAAAGCCAGACTTTTTTCCCCACAAAATGCATCTATTAATCTGTCATTTTAGTTAAGGCTCCAGTTCAGCACAGAGCATACATACTTCTTAATTCCCATCCATCGAAAGATTACATCTAGGATTACACATTTAGCTGCAGTCATTTGAAGAATCAGAGGGAAACATGAGAGGTACTTTAGGAGGATTTAAGACTTATGGTCATGGTTAACTATCCGGTCGTCTCCTTTCAAAATCCAATATTCTGAGTCGCAGCAATTCCATCAGAAAATTTTGTTTTTCCCTATTTTAGGGATACATTTTTTTTGTTACTTCTCTCATTTCTTTTATTTTTTCATTGCTCCAATCATCCAAATCACAAGTGGTCGATCTGATGAAATGAAGGTACAGTTGTAAAAAATTACAGATACTGTTTTTTCCATTACCTTTTCCTCCATGGTAGTTGAGTCTGCTCTCCATGTCCATCATCCTGTGGTGCCTCCTCTCATTGGTCATCTGCTCCATGAGGAACCGATCCATTTCCCTGTAGGCATGATGTAAAACCTGTCTTTGCTCAGTCTGCAAAGCTATGGCCTGCTCCAACAGACTGAGGTTCACCCTCCCACTGCCCATTTCAAGGCCTCGCTCATGGAGGCCCAGCACCCAGTTGTCCAGCCGAGGTGGCCTCTCTACCTCTGTCTCCCCTTCGCTGTCCTCCTCTGCAGGGGGCGGTCTGTATCTTAAAGCCTCGGCCTGAAAAATGCTCGCTCTACCCATCAGCCCCCCTAGATTTAAATGAGGCTCTTCTTTAAAATGGCCGTTCCTGCGTGAAAGGTCTTCGGAGGCTCTTGAGGGACTGCAGCCTGAGCCATTCACCTTAGCAGACAGAGACAAAGGCTCCCATTCAGCTTCCCTCATGTCTCCTACTGGACTCTGTGGAGATGATCTATCGCTCCTCCTGTCTTGACTTTGGTCTTCTTCTTCATTATTAAGGAGCTCCTCCTCATCTTCATCCATCATAGGTTCAGCTGTGTCCGGCTCACACTGTGCAGAGCTTTCAGACGTAACTTCTGACCAGCCCAGCGGATCACTGGACTTTGCTGCTGCTACTGCCTCATGGAAGTCATTTCTGTTGGCCATCCCATTGATTGCAATTAGGTTCCCATCTAGAAACAACAAGGGAACAGTTATTACTGTGTGTGTGTGTTTTAAAAACAAATATGTTCTTTTTGACCCCTTCAGCCACACACACAATAAGATGTCAATGTCTTCAGTAATCTTCTTCAAATCCTTTAAGGTTTTAGATTTTATATTACTTTTCAGTGGAAACCATCTTCAGGAAAAACATGATTTGTGAACATGTAGAGGATTTATAAGAACACATGTTGTAATCATAAGGTTGTGAGATTTCCAAGCAAGTCGAGTATTTTAGAAAAAATATGACCCATCTATCTGCTAGTTTTCCTCTTCCTCTGTCTTCAATTGGAGCGACAACGAAGCATAGATTTAGAATAAGATTACGGGAGGGATTTGTGGCGCACTGGACAGTGGACATCGGTATTTAATTAGTAATGTGTATTTTCAAAACAACAACATGTTTATCGTCTGCACCAAAATATTTTAAATACACCAAAATTGTTGTTTCTTGTGATGAGAACTCGGGGAGTGAAGGGGATTCTTAAAAACACAGATGTAGGAAACTGCAAATACTAAGATAAATGAGAGGCATGTCTGTGAGCTGCTGGTGTCTGTGTGGCAGAGAACGGTTTCACAGAAGCCAATAATACACCGGCCGC
This sequence comes from Solea solea, assembly GCF_958295425.1. NCBI lineage: Eukaryota > Metazoa > Chordata > Actinopteri > Pleuronectiformes > Soleidae > Solea > Solea solea. The sequence continues at coordinate 14,890,490 of NC_081134.1, forward strand.
CTGACGACTAAACTGACAATAAATTTGTTGGATGAAAGTGGCAAAAGCAAATCATCCAGCAATCATGTGAATAATATTATAACACAGAAGAATATCGACAAAAATTAAGTTAAATCTTTCTTGTTAAATAAATATAAAAGGTATTAATTAGTTTGACTGAAATATCAGTGAACTAAACTAATCATTCACATTATTTATGCTTATCTAAAATATTTCCTGAACAGAATATTGTATTAGACCCGACAGTGGAACATTTAAATGTTTTGGAAAATGATAAGAGCTTTTTCTTATAATATATTTTTATTATTTCACATAAATCACAACGGTTTTAGCTTTTAGAGCTTTTAAAAATCCCTGTAGTGTGATAAGATACCATATTATTGCATGTTATTAAAAATATGTTTACTGTACATTTGTTCTTAAATGTTACACTCATTTTGTATAATCTCTTTCCTCCAGCTGCTATTACTGAGTGCTCTCAACAATTTAATTAGCATTGACCTTTGGCCCTCTATCCTCTTTTTTTAAATTCAGAAATCCACGGTCACGTGCGTCGACAGCCAAAAGATTGTGTGAAGCCACATACGTAGTGAAAGTCTGATCAGACGAGCAGACAAAGAGGGTTCCTTTTTTATCCCTTTAAAATGCATCTGAATCAACACTTTAATAAGACAACTGGTGACATTAAGTCGTGGTCAGTGATTAACAATGGAGTGCCATCATCTGGATTGACTCCACAAAATCTCCCTTGATCCTCCAAAACCGGGCAAACTTATGCTCGATTAAGGCTCTTTGGACTGGGAGGGTTTTTACTTTCAGCAGGCTAGACTGAATATCCTCTTAAGTGGCCAGACATTAGAGACCAAAGCAAAAGTAGGATTCGAGAGGTTGAGACGATAGCTAGAGTCGGATTGTGACAATCAGATGAGGACGATATGATCTGACAGCAACTGCAGAAAACAGTTGCTGTCAAACAAAAAAAAAGGTCAAATTTATATTCATTAGTAATTGTTTGCAGTGGATTTTAACATCTTTAGTTTGCCCTATTTGGGAGGGGGGGGGAAAAGTGTTTAAAGACAAACCCTGAAATGAAAACCAGTTACACATATTTACATTCACGAGGAAAGCAACAAGGGTTCTGTATTTTCATCCAGATGGACTCTGCCAGGCCTGACACAGCCCCACACAGTCACAAAAGCGCACACACACACACACACACACGCACACATAAGTGTGTCAGAAAAAAAAAAAGAAGAGAGATTGAGGAAAAAAACTTGGATCCCTCCAGTGGTTTGTGTGTTGGAACAGGTGAACAGTTTGTACTCCAGAATAGCCATTACCAGCACTCTGCAGCAGAGCTGCAGTTGGCTGGAGTTGAACACAGAGTGGCTCGACCAAACGAGAGGCTTATTTTTCTCCCTTTTTTGTTAAAATGCAGATATGACCAGCTTACCACTGCAAAAACATTCTTACTGCCTGCAGCTCAATTTTTTTTTTAATTTTCCCACAGAAAATAGGCCCCAAATCTGATAACAACCAAATATGGTCTTAATATATTTATCAATATCCATGTTTGTTTGACATCCATTAAGTTTTTTCTGGATGTTTTGTTTTAAAGCTCTGTTTTTTACTAAATATCAGAGTCAAAAAAAATAATAAAAGAAAGAATACAGCTGTCAGTCGGTGCACAGTGGTCAAAGGAAAACCTATCTAGAATACATAACAACAAAAGGAAACACTGATAATGCACAGTGTAGTTCTTAGATAATTATATTGTAGCGTGAACTCAGGGAAACAAATAAATTCCATTTCCAATGAATCCACACAATTCAGTGAGCTACTCTCCTGGTCCATTTAACTACACACATGTGTACTATAATGAGCTGTAGACATTATGCCTAATTATGTATTAGACTGTGTTAGAGGGCCTAACAAAAGCTTTTGAAAGGGACAATTATGTTTGTTGCTTAGTTACATCGTTAAAAATATACCAAATCAGTGCAGATTATAGTGGGTGAGAATGCACATGTACACCGCAAGCTTTGTTGCCAAATGCACAAAATTCAATTCATTAGGAGGAAAGAAAAATATTTTTACTCCTGAAAAGGACAGTGGCATAAGTGAAAATAAACAGTTTGAACTGCTGTTGATGAAATTCTGTGGTGGAGTGAAAAAAAAACAAAAAAACAGAGCATCAGCCAAGCAGTGTTTACAACTCATTTGTTTTTCACAATAGGCAACTTCGACAATCATTCTATATAAAGGGATGGAGGAAGTATCATTTAAATCAAAGTGGACTGGTGCACTCCCCTATTCAGTTTTTCATTCTATGGATTCAATGGGATTGGACTGGCTATTGAATAAAGACAAATGAGGGGTCTGAAATCTGGCCTCATCAAAAGAGGGTAAAGCCACGCCAAAAATATCACGGCAGATCAGCTGTCAAAACTTCAATTTGTGGACGTGAGACACAACTAATGTGGACCCAGCAGTGTAGTCTTTCACTTCCACTGCACAATGACTGCGGCTGCTGGCTGATGGCAGAGGGAGGGAAATATGAATGCAACAGATGGGATTTTAAAATTCAGCGTCAATTGTTCATCAAAACAGACAAAACAACAGGACATCTGTTTACCTGCTGGAGTGTCAATGTTCCTCAGCTCTTCTTTGTCCTGTGGCGGTGCCAGGTCCTCGCTCTCCTCTTCACATGCCTCGCTGGGGCTGTAGTGGCGGGGCTTCATCAGCAGGGACTTTCTCTTGTTGACGGGGGCGCCCTGCACCCCTTCCTGAGCACTTCTCTTCCTCGCCATGGACCCATATGGGCTGAAGGAAAGAGGGGAGCAGACAAAAAAAGCACAGCAGGGTCAACGGAGGATTCAGCTGGTTCATTTGTTTTGAATGTGTAACTATTAAAACTTGAGATTTAAAATATGTGAGAAAACCCAATGTGTTAGTGTCATAACATTGTACCTGTTTGTCTCAGTAATGCAGCCAGTCAACCCTGTGGAATAAAGCACAAGAAATAACAGATAAAAAGTCGTGTTTACATTTCCACTGTAATAGCACAGCATCTGTCCATATATTCTTCATCAAAGGTTCAAGGTGACTCACTACTTTTGGGTTATTGCTAATGAAATTTTACAACGCTCTGTAAATATTTGTTCTGCAGATAATGTTTGAGGGGTGATACCAGCAGGTCTAATACTGCTTCATCCAGCCTTTTACCATAGATTTTATTCTCTTTTACAATGCCATCGGGTACAATCAGCATAAGGACAGAGAAGTGGTCTCCTCATTGATCTGAAAAGCTTTTCATTCAGGGCTGCTCATTCTCTGGGAGACTGATGCTAGCTCATCTTTTGACAGCGTTGACAACATGATCTAAAAGGGTAAATCAATTTCCCCAGAGGCTTGCATCAATCTCACTCCGAAGTTGGGCCCATACTCCTATGAAGCACAACCAATAATAACACTTTTCATGAATTTCCCCAAATGTAGTAATAGCTCCAACGTGAGCAGGCAGAGCCTCAGAGAACCTGAACACGTGCATAATGACATATCCAGTCTAGGGTTTTCAATCACACAATATATACACACTCCTTAACTAATTTGAGTCAGTGTTTCAATTTAATGAAGTTATTCCCCTCTGAATAATGAAATGGCAGTGCAGTGCTCTTAACACCAGCAAGATAATACATAAAATTGACAGTTATAAAGTTGAATTGTTGAACTGATACCCCTAACCCATGGTGGTAAGTGGCGTGTGTATATGTGTGTGTGTGTGTGTGTGTGTGTGCGTGTGTGTAAAAACTAAAAGCTGCACTCACCTGTGCTACACGTTTTCAGAGTTTGCTCCTCACCATCAGAATCCATCTGTAAAAATTAAGACAAACGTGATCCATTAATATACAAGATTTTTATCTATACGTGTTTATTTAATTACATTTATTTTACATCAAATGTAAAAAAGAAAAGAAAAAAAGAAAGAAGTTAAACCTTCTAAAGATAATTGTGTATTTTTGTTGGTCACCAAAAGCCAGTAAGCCTTCAAATGTGTGTGTGCACGACAGCGTCACAAAAAGCTCCTAAAACACCAATAATATGCAAACACATAAAGTATAATGTTCGGGGGGAGGAAAGTTTCAGAGGTGAGTAAAAATGTAATGACAGTAAATAATGACATTAAAGCACGGGCTGCAGCTCGCTGTGTGTGTGTTTAGATAAAAATAGTTGCTAAAACCTATCCACTCTCACTGGCTGTTGCTTGTGGGTCCCAAATAAAACCTATTAAACATAATTATTCCAGGCTGATGGTGGCGGATAGTGGTCACAGGCCAGTGAAATCTGTGAGTCATAGGATATGCTGTTACTTTTCCCTGGTAATGGGAAACATGACTCCTCTCTCTCGTTTGCTGTTGTGATTGAAGGCACTGACCTGTCATACATTTATAATAGGGGAGCAGGTGTGGCAGTGATGGACCTTAATTTCCTTTAATAAACCTTTTATGTGCCACACTCTTAATGCCACGCCGGGCCCTCAGAGGTCCTGCTCATAATAGGTTCATTACTTTTGATTACTACAGCCTATTGAGACAAACAACTCCCAAACACTATAGATTACACTCTGTAGAAACGAATGTACCTCATTAGTTCGTAACACTTTTCCACACAGGCATGTTTCAGTGTGCCTTCGTATTAATGTGTGGTTTTCCTGTGCAAAATGTTATATATCTTATACATTTTGATCTGAAACAGCAACGTGGACGCGAATCAAAGTTCAAATCACGTTATCAGTTTAACTAAATATCACCAACACACGTTTATTACCAAGGGGTTTTTTTTTTCCGCTTCCTGACATTTTAGATCTGCTCACATGTAAAATAATTTTAATCATTTAAGCTAATATACTTTTTATTTTATATTATTCAAAGGTTCTCGGGTTAATCTTGAATGCTATTACTGTGATAAAAATAATAGACTGCTAATTTGATTTAAGGTGGGGTGCTACACGAATCAGCTAAAAGTGTGCTGAAGGTCCTTAATTTAAAACATTTAGTACACATTCATTTTAGGCTGTATCATTTCTGTTTCTGACACTATGCCGTGTACAGTATTACGTTTCACACATTGCAAATAACAAACATTAACAGTGATTATAACAATGCTGAGTTTCGTAACTAATTCACATAACAAAGAGTGACACAGGACAGGCCACGCTGTGGTAGAAGCTCTGGTTACTAACGGGTAGTCCAGGCTTGGCAACAGCATGGACACACGTGACACTGAGCACAACAAACACAGAGGGACAAACTGGAGATTTTATTCAATTCACCTTTTCATTGCTATTGTGTAAAATAAAGGTAAGATAGCTTGCATCATATGTCATAGGTGGCAGGAAGTACCAACCCTTACTTAAGCAGCAGTTAATGTAAATATTTAATAAACAGTTTATGACCTAGTAAAACATATTGTTAGGAGTATAATTATCTCTATTAAATATTATAAAAGGCACAGTACACAAGACTTAAATGTTTGTGTGTCCGCTATTACTGCTACAACATGATAGTTTAGAGTTAATAATATGAAGATTATTATAAGGTGTACAGTCATTTTTAAGTAACAATGGCCTAATAGATCATGTTGTTTTTTTAAAACTTGTTTTCCTACAAAGCATATTCACTTTATATTTATATTTTCTGAGCATTTTCTAAATATTTAGTTTTCTTTTTGGTGTGAAATTCAACCAGGAAAGAACCTAATGGTAAGCAAACCATCACAGCTAACAGCAAACTTTCCTAAAAATGACGTATGTACAGCATAAACCTCTCTCCAAACTTTCTGTTAAGGTTTTAAATAAAGTTTTATCAGGAACAAATTCAGCAGAGATGTCCTGACACGTGAGGAAACCTTCACTTGAGAAAAGGCAAACCCAGTGACACTTGTTTTTGAGGATATTGTCTGCGAGCCTTCCACATCTTTCCATGGTGTCCATTTAAATCAAATCTCAGTTTGTGACCACTGTGGTCAAAGTAACAGCGACACTTCACCACTGAGCATGTCATGTATCCTCAGTCAGATTTGTTGCTACCCAACAAAAACTGCACTTTTAGATTGTTTTGAGAATCTGAATCTCTAAATCCTGTGTGTGTGTGTGTGTGTGTGTTTCATTCTTTACCTTTGACTGTTTTCCAAGCGCTTTGAAGGATAAGATGCCAGATCCACACTGTCCACTCTGGTCGATGCTTTCACACTTTTTATCTCTCAGGAGGCGATCGTGTAATTCATTATCTGTAACAGCATATACAGAAAACACAAATAAACTGTAAACTTTAGTTGTTTTTTTTAGTATTATATGTTTCCATTATTGGGACAATATGCTGTGAGGAAAAAGGTGGAAAGATCACATTAATGCTTTGCTTGTAATAAGGGGCACGATGTAAATTGATTGCTCGACAGAGATCAAATTGCTTGCTTCTAATTAATACAAAATATCCAAGAGGGAAAACAAGGATGCAAGACAATGAGTGTGTTAAGCCTCTTCACTTCACAGATCTTATTATGAAATTATTTATTTCTGTTCTCTTTGAAAAAAAAAACAACAACAACATCTTCTTAATTATATCTCACAGAGCATTTTCCCCGGGAAAACAAAAATGGGGAAAGAAGAGAGAGTGAGGGAGGGAGGGAGTCAGGGTTATTCAGTCAGTTACATTAGCATATGAAAAAAAAGAGTCACTATTTGAGCTGGTTCGTCATCTGCTGAATCATATATTTATGCACTCAACCCTCGTCATAAACACACAAATAATGCCTCTCCGAGGGCTGTTTCCCCTTCGTCTGGGGCAGATTTCTCAGGGGGAAAGAAGGCAGCCTGATGCTGAGGGTCTATGAGATTTTCTATGTGTTAATCTGGCTGCTAGGTGTCCTTGAGCCCAGCCCGTTCCCCCCTAACCCCATCTGCTAGCATTCCCACCACAGAGGAGAGAATGGGCTGCAACTGGGAGTAGCAAAAGAGGGAGACCTTCCCAGTCCAGCAATCATGAATAACCATTGCCTCACACCATTATTGGGAAGCCTGCATCCAAGCAGAGTTGGAGGGGAAATATCTGTAAAACACCCCAATGCTCGTATTCTAAACCACACCCTCCCAGTTTGTTGTGGATGATGCTGTTATTATTATTTTCATATAATGCCTTATTAATACAGTGCAGCTGCTGTGGATATTCATCACTGACCTTGAGTCTTTGTGTCCCCTTGTTCCCAGCTTATCCATGCACTTGGGACGCTCTCATGTAATTAACACAGACATTATTGTGATGGAGTAACAAAAAAAAAAAAAAAAACTCTGATACCTCATCTTGAAACCAATAAACTGGACCCGAGTCGCAAAGTAAGATTCTGGAGACCATAAAATTAATTACATTATTTACATTTCCTTTAGATAGAGGGTACAGGCGAGATGATAGAGGCAAATGAGATTACACAAAATAAGATTTCAAAATGTCAGTGCTGCACACTCAACCAACCAACTGTTATGATTAGATTACTCTTTTAATATAATTACTGTCCAAGGCTGTGTGGAAACAATGCATACATAAAATAAAATTTAAAAAAAACTGGAGCTGCATGCGTCTTAACTGATTCCCATCCTTTTCTCTATGAGCTTTTTTCTCTTAACCTTTCTTCAACAGTATCATTTTGAATTATAGGGAACGGATGGGTGCTCTGTGCAAGGTCACTGTCTGGTGTGTAGCCCCCCTCCTCCTCCTTGTTTTTGTTTCCTCTTCCAGAAGCACACTGAGTGAAGGGTTAAAACTGGAATGGATTTAATTATGGAATGAATGGAATTATAATGCGCCTGCAGCAAGTTTTCCTCCTTATTTATTAAAGCAGCTGATGGGCCAGGTTTGATGAGCCACTTCTGGCATAATTGAGTCATCACACAAAGAGGGTTCCTCGCATTCAGAGTGGTTTTATCAGCAGCAAACAGACCTGATTACTGGCAATTACACTCTGATCTAGGGGAAGGAGAGAAAAAAAGGGTAAATGTGCGGGGTAACTTCTGTGTTTATAGTTTACCCCGGGAATAATTTTCACATTAATTTTACATGCTAAGTGTTTTCTGTTTATGTATAATAAAGAGCAAACGGCAGGAGATTGCACCTTTTACTTTCATATTTCCTTGTAATGAATGTGTGAGGATACAGCAAACTGATCACATTTTATACTTTACTCCATAGGAGGAATCAGCCACGTAGGGCCTGGATGTGGAGCTGCAAAGGAAAAGGTGAGCAAGCAGCAAAAATATATACCTGCTTTGAAAGTGATCACACCTGCTCTGTGGCAAGCAGGAGAAATTGTATACAGAGTGCAGGTGATTGATTTAGCAATTTTTCATTGAAATGCAAATGTCTTTGTGGTGAGAACATTAAGCTCTGCTCAGAGATTAGAATCAACTTCTGTAGAGAGATAATTTAGATTAAGAACTTTTCCTTTTTTCTTTTTTTTCTTTTTGACAGGGAGAGGTCAGACGTCCTGTCCCTAAACACCAGCTGGACACCAGAATAATGGCTCAGGCGTATATATGAGCGGGGGAAGGGGACATAAAAAGAGGTCTAGGGTGTTAAATTTATAGAAAAAGCACAGCTTGGCCTAAATTGTCAATTCTTGTTAAATGTGACAGTTAAACAACAGGACTGGATATTTTTGCTGAGTTATGAAAACAAAAAAATAACTGTCTTAATAATAATATCATAAATAATAAATCAACGATATTGTGTTTATTTAGAACTGGGGGAAAACGCGGCCTTTTCAGATTAAAGAAAATATATATTGTATGTGAAAACGATTCTGCCAGCATTTTATGAGCATTCCTCTGTCTGATGGAGATTTCTGGATTCATGCAGACACCCTCAGAAATCTTGAAGTCAACTGCGATTGCAGATATAACAGCCTCACAGCTACCCTGACGGCCAAGCAAAGTGTTTGTGTCTTTTGCCAAAGAGTACTTTTATAGAGAAGCGTATTGGCATCTTATCACTTCTCCAAGACAGAAATGCTTCAATAAAAGAACACAGCTAACAGAATTCTTAACAGACAATTAGAAGCCTGGCTAGCTACTATCGCTTCAATGATTTGTTATGATGGCATACCTACAGGGGAAACTTGTTATTGGACGTAGTTAGCAAGAGGCCCATAAAAGAGTCAGATGGTGACACCTTTGCCGAGGTGATTTATGAATCTTGTAATCGCTTTCCAAAGTCATCCCAAAGCCTTCCCTCTAAATTGAGTTCATCTGGAGCTGGACCACACAAAGGCACCAAGACCAGACTGTTTCTTCTGACATCAAAGAGCCAATTTTGGGTTTTTGACCAAATTTCTGGTGCTCTTGGTTCTCTCGTCATATGAAAGGGGCCATGATGATTTGCTATTTTATTCATGAATTTCAATCCAATTATGGACACTTAAATATTGAGACAAATAAAAAATCAAAATCTGTATCTTATTGCAATCCACCCTGCATCAAAAACCGAGTCAATGGAGCTGCAGACAATTCATCCACTGGCATGTTTCCAATCTGCTAAATCACTCTCGTGTTAGTTTCAATCTTTGAATTTTGTATGAAAATGGTTTTTCAAACCTGTCTAATTTGGGGACAGGTGTTTGGGGGGAAAAGAAGTTCCAGACCGGGTGTAACAAAGAGCAGAGTAATCCTGCTCATTGTTCCTGCCCAAGGAGGCCCTTTCATGTAGGAGGTCGTATGAATGCAACCAGGTGGTCTGCAATTTGGAGAAAAACGTAGTAACCGTTCCAGCTAATCCCCCGTCACAAAAGGCAGGTCTCCAGTGCTCTGGGGCTCTCAGGGGCAAAGGGAAAAGTTTACCTCGAACACACTGTGTCTGAAAGGAGTCAGGGACTCGAGCAGTGATTCCTAATCAGATTGCGCTGAAGTGAACAGCTCGCATGGCAGCTGTAGTTTTCCCAGGGTTAATTACCTTTCACTGCTCTCTCTAAATGAGTCAGCTGTTCCTGTCATTAAACAACTCCACTCTATCTCTGCTCCTCTGTCCTCCACACACATGTGCACGTGTACACACACATGCAGACCTCTGTATACCGCCCAGCATTCTTAATATTTTTTGAAAGGGGTTCCAACAAAAGTTTCCTGAAACGTTAATTATTTCGATATTAGAGCGACTCAGATCAATTTACTTCTAAGTCAGTGGCGACTGAAATTGAGGTCTTCTTATTTACACCACTGAAGGCAGTATTCCCAATGCACTTCCCCTACAATGTTAAAGGAAAATAATACCAATCTGTCAAGGTCATATTCTAAACAGCCCCTTTGGTACTAATTGAGAATATATATAGGAAGCAAACATGTTCACATATGCACACAAACGCAGGCAAAAGCCTGAACACACAGACACGCGCATCACGTACACACACACACATACAAACACAGAGTCCAGCTCTGATATAGTCGTGCTGTCATCAATTCTGAACAATCTGTCTGCTTACTGAGCTCAGTGGCTCGGGATTGTTGGGGGAGTTTTAAGTGATTTTTGCCACTGTATGGTAAAATCCCTTGGCCACCTGGATTACAAACTCTAGTCCTTTAACTCATGCCAGTATAAATCCGTGTTAACTCGGATTTACCTCTGGCATATGAATTCTCAATCTGCGTAAGCTTTGTTTGGAATGAGCCGAACATAAGTATTTCATGCACTAAGGATGCCCAGTGGTGAATTCCTAATTCTGTGAAACACTCAGTGGGAGACACTTCAGGACTAAATCACTTATTAGGATAACTAGAAAAGCCTTAAGCAGTGTTTTAGTACACTGAAGAGGTGAGATGCACATTTGCCGATCACAATCAGGCGGAAGTGTGCAACGCTGCGCTGCAAAATCCATGTAACCATGGCAATGGATGTAAACTCAGAGCTGTGCACTGTGGTCAAGAGTTTAATCAGATTCCTTATACTAAGATTTTTGCTTTGCTTATTGTCAGACAAACATGATTTGCTCAGTTGTTCAAACATGAGCCCTGGTCTGCCTCCAAAGCGATCATGATAAAATATAATATGGTGTGAGCAGCCTGGAGGATCTAAATTAAGTATTATCCAATATCCATACGATCTCTTACACTCAACACAGAGAGAGAGAGAGAGAGAGAATTCTGGGCTAGCAGAGTTAAGCCAGACTATTTTGTACTTAAAAGGTTAGCAGGGCTGTTTTGTGAGTTTGATCCATGCTTGCCAAATCAGCAGATGGTCCATGAATATGATTATATGCATCAATAAAAGAAGTAATCTTTAACAAAATGTAAATGTATATTAAGTCCAGGGTTTAATATACGCAATGGAGTTTAACCCAGTTTAAAGTCTGACAGTAGAGCATGATAAGCTAATGCACTTACATTTTTTTTTTGAGAGAGAGAGACAGATAGAGAGATTCAAGCACTGTGTAAAAAAAATATCTATTCACTTTTAAGTTAGTATCTGAACAGAGTAGCCATCTATACAAACTGAATAAAGGTGCCCTTCTCTTGCGCTTTCATTCTCTTCTCTGCTATGAATTTTAGTGCTTCTTAATTTAATTTCTTGTATGATTCAAGCTCGACTCAAGGCTCGACAACAGACTGAGTAGCCACACTTTTAACAGATACAGGCACTGACCGAAAAAACAACAACAACAACAAACCGTAACCCTTTAATGAAAGAAAAGCAGTTTGGCTCCATTACAAACTGATATTAAGTTCAAGTCCAAGTACGAGGCAAGAAAGTGGCTCGAGGAGAAGAAATGGAGCGACGACTTTTGGCAGCTATTTTAAAGTTAAGAATTGGTCAAGTAAACTGCGATGATCCTCATCTGAGTCACGCGTGGAAAAAAGCATCGGTGTTATTGACCCTTCTCTGAATCTATTTATGTGGGTCTGAGCGTTACACAGCACAGCACATCTTCACCACACTGACAAACACAATCACTTGTCTCCTCCATCTAAATGCACTGTTAACATGTCTGACAGGGCAGAATGGCGAGCTCGACTTACCATGCCCCCCTTTAGCCTTTGTTTTTCATCTCATAGTGACATCGGGGAGGAGACGGAGCAGAAGAATATCGAGGTGGGGTACAGGGTAGTCCAGAGTCTCGCTGCTGAGAGAGTGTGTTTGGTTGGTATGTTAGTGTGTGTGTGTGTGTGTGTGCGTGTGTGTGTGTGCAGGGACACTGTGATATTCACCCCAAACGCTAAGCTTTTTTTCCTTTTTTTGTAGCCTTTGTGTCATTCACTTAACAACCAATCTCATTAGCTGCTGGGCTACAATGGGCTGAATTATTTTCTGTGTAAATACACCACATGGTGATCTTCAAGGTAAGATCTCACAGGGTCTTTTTTTAGTCACAAAGAAGATAGATAGATGCACCCAGAAAATAAATTAGAGTTGACTATTGGAGAGAACCACATGATATCTTATTTATTAGTTAATAATTGAATTATATATATATATACATATGTTGAGGTAAATTATATGACAAGAAGTAATTTATGCAATTGAAACTTCACTTTCAAAATTGTGCTCGAATTTGTTTTTATTTTATTTTTAATTTTAATTATCTTCTCCTGCTGTGCTTACTGGTGCAGAACCATGAAAGCATGTAAAATGTAACTATTGTAAGCACTTGAAGTCATGACAGCTGTCTATAAGCATCAGGGACATGTCTATTGGCCAACTTGACCCTTGTTAGAAAACAAAACAAATACAAAAAGAGAATACTGCAGCCTGGGACTGACGAGCCGGGTCACTGGAGATTTTCCAGACAAACGCCACACAGGGGAAGGGAGGGGAGGGGAGGAAGAATAAAAAGGACAGGCTCAGAATCTCATTTTAACAGACCGCACACAATCTGGGCTCCCACAGAACTATCTCTGCCTGACCGCTTTCTATTTATCCCTTATCAGTGTTTACCAACCGCTAGTTTTCTTTCATTCACACTGTGAGGCAGTTCTCTTACTATCAGTCAACAGCTGACACTGTGGAACAGCCTCAAAGGCAAGAGGAAGGGATCAAAACTAAACCAAAGCTGTTTAAACAATACAACAGAGGAAATAAATTCATAAATCCTAATTCTTCCCAACCCACAAGGGTATAAGCAGATCCTTTATAGTTAGGCCAACAAACAAAACCACAGCCAATGAGGTACATTACAATCAAGGTAAATTCTGAAATATATTTAGAAAAAAAAGAAAGGCGGAAAAAAATCCCATGTAATATTAATTGGGAACATTTCACAGTCTCGCCCTGTCAAACGAATATAAGAATTAACTAAAAGGTTTTGTTGTTGTTTTTTTCCTGTTATGAATCCCACCTTATTCACATTTTACATATTGTTTTCTTTTAAGTAATACCAGGAAAATATGAGTAACATAACACAATCCTAATTTTAAATTTTCTCATAATCATCACCAATTATCATCAGTCATCATCATAATTACTATTAGGATCAGTCCACTAACAAGGAAATATTCAATTTAAATGAAAAGTATCAGGCTATATATACTATAATTATTTTTAAAGAATTATGTTATCTAGAATTTCACATACTGAGTCCTCTATTACAATATTTAATTTATAATAGGACCAATTTCAATTAGTAGTTCCTGACATTATATTGATATACAAGTTAAATTACAAAAGCTACTTCATGTAACTGGAAGAAAAATATAATAATTAAATGTGAAAGGTATTGTTCGCAATGTTGCTTTACATTTTTGGATTCATAAACAGCACAGCTTTTCTGGAATACTGTTCAAAAGTTAAGTAATTAATTACATTTATCCTTTCACCAGCTGCTCGGCAGCAGATGGATCATTTCTGAGACCTTGTTGAATTAAATCCACATAATTCATTTTCCTGGATTAACTAACCGAAGTTTGGAAAAACAGGTAACATGGTGCGTTTTAGACTGACGTGTACGCAGAGACTTTTCTATTTATTTATTTTTGTGTGTGTGTGTCATTCTGTTGTTTACATTGTGTGCACCCGACGGCAATTTGCTTCAAATTAAATCAAGCAATTTCATTATTTTTTTAACAATAAGATCTCAGAGCTTGAATAACTTTATTTTTTTAATGTATGTTTTGTAAATAAATGGAAGTAAATAGAAATCAAATTTTCCATCGCAGACATTTACGGTGCATTGCAACAACGCAAACAAGTTTGTGAATCTGGTTTTGTAGGGCAGCAGGTACCATGGACAGTTCCTGGAGGTGAACAGCAGTGACATTCATGTGTTGTGTAGCAACTAACATCCGTGTCCTTTGAAGAGGAGGGTGTGGAGCAGGGAGGAATAAAGCCTTTTACTTATCACTACTTTACCACACATCCCTGTCTGCACCGCTATTGTGAGGAGCACAAAGTGCAGAAGAGTAAACTTTGTGACCTCATGTCTCCTATACCTTCACGAGTAAACGTACTGTATCTAAATAGCTTATATACTTTTCAAAGGATTATCATCGTGTGACACCGTTACACGGTGCTGCGTTATCTAATGTCCTTTGTTGCTCTTTTCATGTTTATTAAGAGATGGGAGCTGACTGAAATAAGCTGATGGGGTTGTGATTAAATGGAGGCTAACGGGCAGAGTGACAACTGGCATTTCAGTTTATTTCCACACACGTTTTTGTTTTTTTACGGAAATTCTTCGACCCATAAGATTTACCAGCTCAATCACATATAATTGAGTATAATGTCTGTGGAAGACATGCCGAAAGATATATCACAATGGTATATGCTGTTAGTTTACATTAATATTAAACGACATAAACTACAAAATCTGCAGCATCCTCTAACATAAAAAATCTTACCTTTGTTTCAGAATGATTACCTTAAAGTTAGGTCATACACACAGAGAGATTCTGAGCCATTAGTGAGCTGCAAGTTACTGGTAAATGATGAACTTTTCTGACTAGCATCCATCCTCCTAAATCAATAGTTGCCCTGGAGACTGTCGAGTGCTTTGGCCCCATAGAATTTGTTCAAAGCTGAGACTGGCTCACATATAACACAAAAGTTCACGGTTGACTGTATTACTGTCACACACCACATTCAGCGTTAGCTGACTTAGCTTCAGTAACTTGAATCACTTTACCACACTTATGATGTAAAGAATTATAGAAAGGAAAAAAAAGAAAAAAAGGCATGTACCACTGTGTAGTTCAGATGTAATTAATTTGTACAAATATAAGATTTAGTCAAGGGCTAAAACACAAAAGATGATTTGATTTTTTTTTTTTTGTGCTGTCATACTACATTCAAATATAGCATGTAGTTTTTCAAACTTTAACAGTGTTACAATGCAAATTACAGACAGCCACAACAGACAGGATGCAATAAAATACTTGACTTACTGTTCAAATATATTATTGGAGCACAGAGTCAATGTTTAAGTGCATTAGGCTCAGTGGTCTTGTATGTACAGCTGTTACTGTCAAAGCCACAGGCAACCTGACAATGCTTTGTCTCTGCATACAATACAAACATGTGTTCTTCTAAGACGGGCTTGTACCACACACAGTACTGTGGATTTAATTTAGGTAGACGGTATCACATGCTGTCGAAAATAGGTCATATATCTAGAGAAAAGATGTTATTTAATCCTCTCAAACTGTCTAAAACCTGGACAGAAGCTAGACGTACTTCCCAGCAAAGGTTTTAAGAACACTTTACCAGTCAAACCGTGATCATCCCTGGGACACAATTTTTTAAATGCCCCCCCTGACATAGTTTAAAACAAATAGCAGCAAAAATCAGAACAGAATCATGAACAGAAAGTTTAACAGCTGAGCAGAATCTAAGTAAAAAAAAAAAATCATAGTTACTAACACACATTTCAGCTCCTGTTTCCAGTTGAATATGACAGCATCTAACAGGACGAGCTCAAAGGCTTATCGTTCACAACTGCGATGCAGAGTATCAGTGATGATAAATGCTGACCAAACTGACAGTATATTAAATATAAAGAACTTTGACACCAACCTAATGCTGTGATCCAAAAAGTTTGATTTTCTCCCAGTGTCTTGATAGCTGAGCCGGTGCTGTGCCTTTGAAAGGTAGTCCCCAGGAATATGACATACTGTGCCTTTGACAGCCTCGAGATAAGCACCTGCGTTCGGCTCCCTTTTTACGTCACACCTCCCCATTCACAGCCCTTCAACATGATGCACATTTGCACATCAACAGCCACCAACCCCCCTCCTCGCTCTACTCCCACATCCGCAAAACACACAAACAGGCACACAAGAAGGCAGATGCGCACTAGCCTCCACTCATGAGCATGTACACTCGTACAGACACATGCACCACAGATTTGTGTGCTCTTAGTGGGAGACACAACATGCGCACACGCACAGACATATACACTCACAGGTGATTTATTTCTTTTTTCTACTCCTTAATCCATCCCTTTTCACATATTGATCCGTTTTCCGTGCGTTTATAAAGAAAACTTTCACTTGCTTTGTCATAGGACCAGGGCATATACCCTCCCAAGCTCCTCATACATCACTCATCATGCAAATGAGAGGGAATGTCACTCCTCAGCAGCAGATGGCCAGGGATGATAACAATGGCTCAACAGACCAGTTTCAATGTCTGCGACTTTATCGCTACGGCAACAACAAAAATAGATGATATGAAATCCTTGTCTGTTAATTTGATTTCCCCCCTTTTTTTTTACTGTTTGTACCTGTCAGCCTGTTTCATTTCTCATGGACAATTTGAATGTAAAAGCTTTTGTCCGAGGCTTCCTGTCACTACAATTCTGGCTATCAGTAAAACGCAGAGACCTGGAAATGATTTTTGGTGACTACGGAAGCCTGCTGCCTAACAGTTATTCAAGTAATTAGGTGTAATTCCTCCCTGTATGCCATGTTAGCCTCCTGGGTTAGCTCATGCGTTCGACAGGCCTGGATAGAGACAGGGAAGAATAAAAGAAGAAAGGGGCCCCAAGAAATCACAAATGCAGATTTTCAAAGACCATCACCCCCCCAGCCCCCAGCCAAAGTGATGTCACCCTGCGTCCTGATGACTCCTGTTCATACAAGCCCCCATAGCAGAGAGTAAACAGTGGAAGCGTTTAGCAAACAGGGCCAGATTACAATGACAAAGGCAACCACACTTCTGGGTGGAGCCTGGGGCGAGAGGGGCAAAAGAGGGGAGGGTGAGATGGTGTGGCTCAGGATTTAAAATAAGTGATACCCATGAGGGGGGCCCCCCTCAATATCTAAGCATAGCCCTTTCCCAGCTGATGGTAGGGGCCACCCAAACACGCTTATCTCTTGGTGATGTCCCCCCAGGTCCCCGGAGACTGACGTGTGAACACAATATGTAATAATAATGTATTTTCAGTTCTTTTTTAGTGTGATTTGTGCATTTGATTATGCAAGGCTAGGGACTTGAGGATGGAGAATATCATTACTTAAGGTTTGGCAGTTGACCATCACCTTGTTTAATGCCTCATTTGAAAGTCTAATTTCTAACTGTCTTCAAGAGCCAATTCATGGCACACAGTGAAAGAGACATACAAAGAGAGTAGACCTGCTCTCCTTCCCCTCTTTTCAGCATTTGTGCCTGATAATCACACACACACACACACACACACCCTTACACAGACACACACACACATATGAAAGTAAAGACTCCTCTATCTAAGCGTCTTATCAAATAACATGTTCTTTGTTTGCTGAAGCAGACAATCTTGCTGGGAGGACACAGCAGCTTGTTATATGGATGATTATTTCATGTCCTGAACTAGACATCAGCGGCAAAAAAAAAACGCGCACACACAAAAAGAATCAACTCATGTTAACGCAGTCTTGACAAATTGTGGGGGAAAAAGCAGCATATTGAATACTACACAACGCCACTCTTCTAAAATGTGACATTTTTTTGGCTCTAACATCTGCTGAAATCCATAAAAAATAAAAAATAAACAGAGAGACCTCATTCAGAGTCGGCATAGGACATAAACTAGTTTTTTTTGTCAAGCTATTTCATCAAATGAAAATGTGGGCATAACTGGAGAGAGCTGATGGAGAAATGAAAGAGGAGTGGGTTGGACAAAATTACATGTCAAACAAAGGTTCACATTTAAAAAGTCCTGCTCATATTTGTAGAAAGTGTTTGATTGCATTTAGAAAGGTATTACAATGGGTCACATCTGTGTCTAAAAGCTTTTTGCATCCTGCCGCAAATTATGTAAGCAAAGTGAAGTGTCACAGCACCCTGTTGTTTTTGAGCACTATACCTTCCTCGTGTAAAACCTACATAAATATGTTGAACTGAATTCTTCTAATGCACTGCAAGATCAAAATGTCAGCAGTATAACTTCAACAAACCCTATCACTCAACACCCCGCCCCACGATTTCAACAAAGCAACGTGACTAATTCCACATGGCAGCCTGTAAAGCCACAACAACAATGCATATTCATACTGTGCCACCGAATGTGATAGATGTGTAAAAATCTATATTAAACTGTGGTTAATTTCAGCGATGAAGCTTTAAGCTCGGTCTAAAATGGCACAAATGTGTCTTTTGGTGGTAGTGAAGCTGTATTGTGCAACCACTTGATGCCGCTTGTTCATCACAGAAAGTCACATAAAAGGAATGAATAAAAAGAAATAAAATAAATTATTTGCATATGCAAATAGCAGGCAGAAAACATATAAGTACATGTTGCTGATATGGCCCCAGGATGTATAAGTAGCTTTATGTTAATGTCAGCAGACAGGAACTATTCTTTTGAAAATACAGTGCATTTTTCATGGGGATCATTATCGACACTGCATGTCACTGCGTCTCAGTTAAAAGGAATGATTAGATTACTTCACAGCAATCCCATTTGGGGCGATTCGTGTGTCACTGTGGGCAACCTTACAACATGTTTATTCACTGTCCTTTGAAGAGACTTCAATAACATTTCGAAATGTTTTACGGACAAATATAGGTTGTTTATTTTTTATATCTTTTCTTACAACAGATATCCTTGGAAATAGAAATAGGAACCCTGGACACACGTATTTGATTTTGTTGTGCAAAACTAGGACTTTCAGGTATACTGTAGTCCTGGTGAACTAAGAGGCCAAATGTGCAAGTTTACCACATGTGACAAAGAACCAAACATGGCCATCTGTGGTGTAAATATCACCCTTAAAGGCACATTGTGTAAAAACAATTATTTTCATTTGGCTAAAAGAAATATGACAAAATAATAGTGTACAACCACCTGATTGTATGAATGTGTTGCTTTTCATTCCATTATGGACCAATATGGACAAACTAAACATCTTTTGATGCTAACTGGAGGCCAGTGCATGAGGTGGAATATAATAAGTGCCAGTACTCCCCTTAGCATTAAGTGTGCATGTCAGTGTGTGTATTATTAAATCATTAGACACTAAATTATAAAAAATCACCGGTAAATAAAACATACCAGAAGATGTTAGTGATGTTCACAACATCTATTTAATTAAATATTTAATCCATACTTAATCCCAAAAAACAACAGCTAAAAACTGGTCTTATGTTACACACTTTGCTAACTTCAGATTACCCTTTCTTTAATTTTAACTTCTTATAGATATTCTTGTTCTTCTTTCAGCTTCTCCCTGTAGGGGTCGCCACAGTGGATCATCTGCCTGCCTTGTTCTTGTTTAACAATAGAAAATGAAAATTCTAGACACTAGAAAACAAACACTACACTCTGAACCTGAACGTCACGTCGTGTACTGTGAGAAATCTGGGCCATAATGAATTGGACAGATAGTAGTCAAGTACCGGCATCTCATAATAGTAAAATTAAGAACGCTCCTGAAGGCATGACTGCAACATGTAACTTCAACAACAAATGTTGCTAAATTTTAATAATAAATTGTGTATATGTAAACAATACTTAAGGTAATCCCGAAAAACACATGGATGAATTAAAATGTTAATTAAAATGAATGAATTTGATAATAACTGAAGGTCTAGATCAACACTGTTCACTTTTATACACCCAGGAAATCAACGTTTGACTGGTCAGTCAATGTCTAGGCATGTATCTGCCTGCAGGTTTAAATTATCCACTCTATCAGTTAAATGAAAAACGCATCATTCATTTGTGGTCAATGCTTGTTCTCAGCTGCCCTCAAATGAGAGAATCTGATTGCTTACATCTAAGAAATCAATGCTTGACTGGTCAGTCGAAGGCTGACTTTTGTAGTTCATGGGCCGTGGACTCATTGTGTTGTGTCATTGAGAGGTTAGGTCCAGATCTGGGTGTCACTGGGGGTTCCCTGCCCATCTTTTCTCCTCAGGCAGGCAGTGAACAATGAAGCAGACACGCCTATAAATGGCAAGATAGGAGCTTGGATGTTAAGCCAAAAATGGGCATCTAAACAATGGTAACAGGTGTGTATAATGCATGCTTTGATAATGACCTTGGTGGCCATAATAGTATGTCTAGACTAACTAACAGGAGGCATTTCAGTCTGGTCTCTGAAGTCCCGTGGGTGCTCAACAGAAAGATTCTGAGGAGCAGATATTGGTTGGAGTTTTGTCATTAAAACTAATAGAAAAATGTCTGACCTGATGTAACCTGTAACTGAGACATTGGAATGAATGAGCAGTATTTTAAAAAAGTCCCAATTGTAATTATTTCTCGGTTTTTACGATATGTATGGGGTTGTATAGTTAACATAATACACCAAAATCATCTTAAGAATTCAGAGACATGCACTTGAAGAAACAGAAGGGGGAAAAAAACGTAATTAATAAGTAGATAGCTGGCAAATTTTGATTGTGCCAGATACAGGAAGCTTGCTGACATGAACTAAAATGCAAATGCCCTTTGAGCAAAACAAAGAAATTGATTATGAAGTAAGTTTCTCCAGCACAAGTAGCTGGCTTTGAGTGATTAATGGGGTGGGTCATTGATTTCCTTTTGTTTAGATCTTGGTTAACTTTGTGGAGACACAATTATAATTTGTTTCCAAACAATAAATTCAATCTAACTTGAGTAAATTACATTTCCCTATGGCCTCTTCTGCGTCACTTTACATCAGAAATGGGTTGTTATGAAAAGGCTTTGCGTGTGAGTGTCTGCTTTTCTGTTTATTTTTATTTATATTTCTGATTAGATATTGTGTTTTGCTGTATTCGAGAAGGTGAGCGCCTCCTAAGATCAGCGAGAGCTGTTGTGACTTGTCAACTACAGTGCAGAGAATTAATCTTGCAGTTCTCACATCAAGGCTGCACATACAAATATTTCTTGTTGTGACCCATCTATCAAAAGTGCCAGATAAATGCTGTCAAAGTTTGTCTGAGACATGACAAAATGCTGTTGAATAAGCACATGTTGTCAGTCTTAAAGGCAGGTCAATTTTAACGCTATCAGAGCAAAATGTACTTTATATTTCTCTATATTTGCAAGTCAAATTGCAGTTTTACAGACTACTTCATTGAAAGGCTGTTGCCTTACTCTTCAGCTTTACAACTTTGAAAACTTCAACAGATCCAGACATTTATACTTGACGATTTCTCGCATCATCTCTCCAAGATAGTGATAATACGATTTCTGTGTTTTTCGCTGTTGAGAAACAAACTGGATTATGAACAGATCACTACATAAACAGCTTTCTAAAAGGAGGCAGCTATTTTAAAAAGGGCTGAAGAAATGCAAAGAGGGATTTAAATTTTAATTTGAATTTATTCCAGCAAGTGAAAGGTTCTTTTGAGAGGGGATTTCAGCAAAGATGATGGTATTTAAAAGTGATAAACAAGCATCTAAACCTCCAGTGGAAAACAGTCATTTTGCTTCTTTTTAGTGTGGGAGAGGAAATGGGCTTGCTATGGTCACATCCAAAAAATAAGAATAAGTAATAGTAGTAATTAAAATGTAAATAAGCAAGATCCACGGAGATATTTCAACTGATTTCTGTCGTAAATTGTGTAATTAACATTTTGTCTTGACATACCTTGTGACTCTGGATGTATAGCTATATGTCCTCAGGTGCAAATTCATGTTCTCGGTGTACTTGGCATCGCATACTTTACACTGTATATGGATGCTTAAAAAATCTTTCACACTTATCACATGCGATTTACATCCTGTGCCTCGACACCAAAATTTAGGACTTATGTTGATTAAGGATTGTGGTTGTGCAGTTTGAGTTTGTCCCTCAAAAATGAGTGAATACGTGGCTGAGTGAGTCACTGTGGGCAGTCACGTGTCACATTTGTGTGACAAAGGCTGTGATTTACCAAGGTTGTCATCTATGTTATTTGTAACATATGGATTGTGAGGATGTGAACAGATTCATAATGTTTCCATTCTCCCATGGATGACCAGTAAACTTAAGCAGAGAAACCTATGCCACACAAGAAAGACAAAGAGTTACATCATTTTGTTGAAGAGTTAATCCGATCATGGACAGTGTTTGAGCATTAGCTATCTTCGGGAAATGCCAGCAAAGGCGCTAAGTAAACCTATTTTACAAGACTCCCTCACAAGGATACAGTGCCAGTATTGGGATAAAATTTCACACAGCAGCATGGCACAGTCACATAACCTAAGCAGGCTTAGGAAAATACAACACCACAAACTATTGCACTTTCTTTCTGTATGTTTGTTGTCATACACACAATGTTCAGATGAGTGAGGTGAGTTTGGACATAAAAGCCAAAGTGAACTAATGGCTGAAAAGCACACACTCGATACTGCTGTAAATGCTCTGACTTGTTTAAAATGGTAGATTATGGCAGTGTGCACCTGGCATTCTGCAGGCTAGCCTGGCAACACTCCTCCCTTATAATTATAATGAACACACAGTAATTCAGGGTTGAGGCTGAAATACGAACGATGTCCTCTGAGACAGCTTGTTTTAATGGTTATGCAGAAGAGTTCCTAGAAGTGCAGATGGCAGATGCTGTGCCTTTGAAGCTATGTTCAACTGTACACTACAAGGTATGGAAAGACCATAGTGTGAGGCCGCGTTGCTCTTGTGTGCTGCTGAATTAGACATTAAGCTTGTTCATCATCAACACTAATGAAAGATATATACATTTACTCCAATAATGATAGCCCATTATACAAAGCAGTTAGATAGGAGGACTGCATGGACAGTGTGTTTCCTTCAAAACCCCCACTGTTCTTAGTTTGTCCACATAGGGGTGCATTTGCTCACAACTTGGGTCCCTTATGTGTAGTCTTTATTAGTCTCACATGCCTCATTTTAGTTTTTTCGAGGGTTTAAAAAAACCCAATGTAAGATACAAAAGAGAAGTCAACATTTTATGCAACAGGAAGTATAAAAAAGATAAGAGCCAAACGCTACATGACAAAACGATCATAAAAAGTATGTGTCATACTATATGTATGTATGTCCACATAAACACAGCACCACTTTAAATGTATCATACTTGGTCTGGTTTATGAACATAAAAGGTATATATTTGTAGCTGGTCACAAGGAATACAGACAGCGCAGTCAATACATAGTACCATACGTCAAGGCTATGTATATAAAAGAGTGTAGAGCCTTTTGAATTGCAACAACAAAAAAATGTTAACTCTGAGAAAAAGTTTTGCCGCATTAAAGTCACATAGGAGCCACATTAGCATGTGAAAAGAATAAACAGGAGCATTCTCAGTTACAGACTCCACCTGGCTGCTCACCAACGTCCTTGTCAGAAGTCCACCCACCGCACTGGCTAACACTGAAAGACCTCCTGGGGACCACAGTGACCATTCACTCGGTTCTCTCTTTTTCCCATGCACCTGTGACTGTTTTTGTGTTTGCTATTTTTTGCTTTGTCTTTTTCTGGCAACACTGTATCATTGGAGACACACTTTCCCTCAAAAGGAATTCTCCTGCCCAACAATGTGGTTTGTTTGTTCACTGGATATGGCAGGCCAGAGAGTCAAATGAAAAAAAAAACAAGTCACCACTGTAATAATTAAAATTGCCACAAGAAAAAAAAAAGCTGGGAGACAGAGTAGTATGAATGTTCTCGATATAAGAAAATAAGGTACTGTTACCAAGTGGTTTTTTGGCGTGTTGGGGGGCTTCACAGGTGCAGTTGGAAAGGCTCTCCTCCTTACTCTTCTCGGATGGCTCATCCGGCTTCTCCATGGTTCTGGACCTTAGAGAGCTGCTTTTCCATTTTCCAAAGGACTTTGCCACAATCGCTTTGTCCGCTCCTTTCATTGTTTTCTGTAAAACACATTTACAGCATGACTTCCCAGGTTTATCCCTCTTGTGAGCCATCTGCCCCCTTTTTTGGCTCTCAATAAACCTGGGCTCATCTTCCCCAAACCCAAAGTAAGAGAGAATTAGGGCATTGTGTGCATATGCATTCTCTTAAGCATTCCAGAAAATTTCCTGATTGCCCTGGCATCTTTTTTAGAGAGCACTTGGACATTGTTTTTCTCCTGACATTTTGCAGCTCTGTGTGGAGAGAGTGGCACTGATTGAAACACTGTAAAACAATACTTTGCAAAGTACCCACATAGTAATGGGAAAAAGGAAACTGATAAAAAAAAAAATAAATAAACATGTTTTCATATTTAATCCAACTTAAAGGAAATAAAAATAGCACATTATGCCCTAATTGAGTGCTGTACAGTCCACAAATACTATTACAAGGCCGATCAGGATTAGCAGTGAACATACCTAGTTATCTATTTCTGAGTGCCAAGACAGCTAGCAGTGGGCAACTAAATTTCAAAAGCTGGCAAATCCAGTTGTCTCCTAAATACAGAAAGTACTTAAATCCAGAGCTAACAGAAGAAAAAGACGGATAAAGGGTGCTCTGCATATCACCGAAAAGCTTGTGCACTTTTCAGAATCACTGGCTAGGTTAAACAAATATGCTAAGTAGAGATCAAAACAATCCTTTGATCTGTAGCCTAGTTTCCAGAGGAATGGTTTGGCTGTTGTTGTAAATAACTTGTATAAATCTATACACCATTTGCCTTCAGGTAATATCAAAAGTGCCAGGGATTCACAGGCAAATACCTTGTGGTTAGGAAATAGATCAGATAAAAGCACATAAATAATTCAACAACCCTGCACTCTGACATAGTGTGTGTTAAAGCTGAGTTTTTAACCCCATATGGCCATTTTACTAGTTTAGTAAATCACACAAACATCAATAAGGGACATAATAATAGAAGTAGAAGTTTTTGGATAAAAGAGTTCCTACCTTCAGCATGCCATTCAGGTCAAACACAGAGTAAAACATTGTGCTAAACTTCATACACAAGAGGCTCGAAGAATCAGAATGCAGAAGCTATGCAACTTGCTGACTAACTTTGCCCTCTGTTTTGATCAAGCGCACAAAGAAAAACGCTGTCTATTCAAAACAGACAGCATAACTCTTTTCAGAGAGGGGGGGACTGTGAACAAACAAGGCCATGTCCTGAGCTGCAGTCAGTTTCCCGTCAGGCGTCCACAGTGCACGGTGAGGGCCACAGGGACTGGGACAGGCTGACACCACACTCACAGGCAACAGAACAACTTTTGTGCACACTAACATCCTCTGGAGCGTTTTATTTTCTTTCTACTCAAATTTGAATAAGTGTGCCGCTTCACCTCAACCCCTTAGGTTGTACTTCAAAAATGAGTGAGCAAAATTAGTAAAGATAACACTTTAAACAACAGTAAGTGCTTTACATTCCCCTCTGAGTAGTTAACATCACATTATCATGCAGACAAATTATCAGCAGCAGCAAACAAAAATGATGGAACAATAATTAACACTGATACTCACAAAACGGTTTTGAAATATAACCTCTAACTTGTTATTCTACCTCAAGACACATGTATTAAAACTACATCAACATTTTAAGTATTGAGCTTTAGCAATAATGAGTCATTTAACTAAAGCTTGTTAAACACAACTTACACAAGACATGATGCTACACTCAGGCTTTACCCTCTGTCTATACTAAGAACTACATTATTTTAAACTCAATTTGTCATCTCAGGAGTTGTTGTAGCCAAACCAACCACATTTGTCAAGTAAAGCCTTAAACAAACAGGTCGAGTCAGGGTGCTATGCTCGTTAGCACCAGCTAAACTAGTTATCAGCAAGTCATGTCTCAAAAAGATGAAGAAAAGATATTTGAAGAAGTTTGAGCTGACCTATTTCTCATTCAAGCACAGGTAATTAGAGACTTTTGGTAATAGCTTTTTTGAAAATGACATTATTCATACTCACTTCATTAGTGAAGAGGCTACACTAGCTAACGTGGCAGCTAGTCCTGCTCAAATCAGTAACAGACCAAACACTGGTGTAGGTCCATGTGGTCTATCACGGCTGTTCTTGCAAACTTTTTCATTGTATGTAGAAGAAAAAACAACAGAATTAGATTTTCTTGCTTCTCTAACTAGAACTTGACTGTAATTAAATTATGTTTCACAAAGTAAGTTCCAGTTTAAATATAACATTTCTTTCACACAACACATGACCTTTCTGTCTGTTTTAATTAATTTTTTTTTATTTTTTTTTACTTGAACTTATTATTACCAACATTATTTAGTTTTGTCTGACTTGAGGAAGTTTTCTGGGGATGTAGGATATGGCCCAAGGAAGAAATTATTAAATGCTGGTGGTGATGCGAACACGAATGTGGATAAAAAAATGTAACAAAAATTGGAATCCTTATGTGATGAGGAATGGGAATATTATGAATATGAGAGATGGAGTGCCTTCTGTAGTCTGAAAACGTAGCTAGTATAACTAGTTTTGATTGTTGATTTAGTTGAACCTTCATGACAAACGAGAAAATGACTGGCTGTTTGAATAAAGGTTAAATGATGACAAAGAGTCAAAGTAGGGACCATGGGAAGTAGATAGGTATGAATCTAAAAGAAGGATGCATACATTCATTTATACAAGCGATTTAAATCCTACATGCTCATCTTAGGTGTTAAGAATATCACAGGAGCTTTATCTACCTTCTCTTGAGTCCCGGAAAAGCAGGTTTGAGACAGAACAGACTGTGCCATATTCTTGACCTGTCTGCCTCAGATGCTCGCTGTATATGGAACTGAATACTGGATGTGAATTGTATCATTCCCTGTGTCAACTTGTTAGATGGCAGTTGCTGTAGTGGAGTGGTGAGAGCGGCACATATGCATTATAGGAGAAAATTGTGAAATGACAGATTCCGGGTGTGATACTGAGGGAATGACTAACTAATAGGAGGGGTGCTCCAGGCTGTTAGCTTTGAAAAGCAGTTTGCACATTACTTTATCTTGTCAATCAGATTCCTGGAATGGAAGAGGTGACTGATAACTTGAATTAATTATTTTCTTATTGCATGCATGTGTTAATTCATGTTAATTTATGTCCCTTACAGGCCCAAGCCAGAATATCCAGAGTAAAGCGCCACCTCTGGCACCCAGATCACCACACTACTCTCTTTGCATATATTTATATCAAATGAAGAGTGTGTTTTTTTCTTTTTTCTAATCCTGTTGGAACAAGGACAGACTGCCAAATTAGATTTTTAAATGTACTTTTAATCTGTTCTTGGTTTACATTTTCATTTTTTTTCCCATACAACTGAACAACATGGAGCAGTGTTTACGGCTATGATGGGATTTTAAAGTTACAGATTATTTTTTATAAGCAAATCACACCCCTTTAAACCATACCCACTTTGATTTAACGGGATGCTAAATAATATAAAGTCAACAGTTAACATGCAGACCCCCTTCGATCATTAATTCTTCATGTAGTAAATCTAAATTAATTAAATAGCCCATCATCCAAAGCGGGGCTTATGTTCATAAATGGGGCTTCTTCTTTCTTTTTTTTCTTTTTCTTTTTTTTTTGAAGTGAATTTGAGCCGCTGAAATTGTGTGGCACGCACAGAGCACACTTTAAACAATTGCATTTCGCTAAACGTCTTTAAACATTTTGACAAATTTAACTTCCCCTGAACACACAGGATAAGAGGAAAACATTTCTCTGATGAGAACAGAAACAGCAAGAAGTTCTAACAAGGAAAAGCCTGCCAGGTGGCGAACTGGCTGCACCAACAGAACGCACAATCTGTCTGCTTCTCCTTCCAAACCATTGACAGCTGCCATCACCAGCCTTGCACACTCGCACTCAGTGGCTCCTCAGCTCCCTGCCCATCCCTCTTTAGTGTTTCCTGCTAACCTCCGAGACAGGGTCACCTGGCCCCCTAGTTGCCCGTCTGTGGGGCCCTGCTGGCCCCCTGGAGACCTGCCTGCATGGGGGTGCATGGCTAACAGAGGTCTAGTAAAGTCTCTTTAATATGCAAACCAAGGGGCTATGCCTTTGACCTGAGACCATAGCTTTTCTAACAGTGAAATCCAAAAATATTCTAGTGATGTACAACCATTAGATGTGATTAACAGTTTTTGATCTGCTGGTTATTTGATATCTTATGTTATAACTGACAACAGTATATTTGGGTATTTTCTTCAAGCGGGTAAGTCATTTTCAGTCGTGTTTGCGTGATTGAATGAGATTATATTCTCTTAATTTGAAAAACAATTAAAAAGATTGTGCACTTTTAACATTTCTGCTAAAGTGTTTCTCTTCCGTGTGAAACCACAGCACACTGATGCACAGAGGCTAAACTGAGGAGAGCTCCACAAAGCTAGCATTGCAACTGGGCTAAAAATAAAAACCTGGCAAAGTTATTCTGATCCCTTATTGGTCCCATAGTTTGATTTCACATTTAGCATTTGCATTCCCCTCCGCATAAACATTTCATTCTTCCTCTCCTGCAGTACAATGAGACTTGAGTGACTTTGGCAGCAGATTTTGGATCGGTGCTCCTGAATCCACCAGTGTATGTTATCAGCAGGTAAACAAGCTTTCGAACAAAGCCATAATGGAACTGTAAGCAGCATAAAGAGGCTCATCTCAAAAGCTATACAACCCATCAAAGCTGGTGTCATTTCCCCAACACTGCACTGCAGCTGGAAAATGCATGGCTGTTAGTTACAGTTTAAATCGTCTGTCTATTTTCAGACACTTCAGAACTATTTGTATTGATTATTTACTTGTCAGTGAGCGGCCAGATTACCAAAATAAGACAACAGATTTTAACGTTTGCTCGATTCCTCTGTTTTGTTTTGTCGTTGGGAAATCAAAAAAAAAAAAAAAACTGTGTCATGCACTAAATTAATGGGATTTGCACTATAGGGTATTTGAATAATTATTTTCTGCAGAGAATGAAATACTTCAGTCTATATTTGGAAGGATTACTGATGGCATTGAACTTAATGTGAAAATAATTTGCCACATGTAGCTATAGCCTACACTTTCCTCTCACAGATGCAATCTTGTTAACCACACGCATGAATGTCTGTCACCAAAGTTTCCACATATTTGCCTTTTGGGCCTCGATCATGCACAAGTAAACCTACGCACTCTCCTCCCAGTGAGTGGAGAAGCCTCAAAGCTTTCCTTTCATATGCTGCATTATTTCTATGGCGGTAATTATCCATAAAACTGTGCCATCAGATGTTGATGATTCCCAATATGAACCCAATAAATGTATTTAAAATGTGAAATTATCATTTTTATGTGGATATGTGTTACTAATAGTGATTATGTTTGTCATGTGGGTAGAAAATCAAGCATCCTTGTATCGCGCGCATCCTCACATATTTCGCAGACATTTCATCACACGTTTAATCTGCCCCTGTCGAAGATTTCCCTCTGAACCTGTCGTCAAGGCAGAGAAGGGGACAATGAGGGATGAGATTATGAAGCATGTCTGTTAAAGCATGTCTGTTTGATCATCATTCTGTTTAGGTGAAGTTCTCTTCTTGGTCTCTTCAGTCCTTGACAGCAGATACATAACCTAATCTCTTTCCCTAACCCTTTTCTTCGGCATGAATAGGGTGGAAATGTGATGGCATTAAGTCGATTTACACCTTGGTTTGCAGTTTCAGCCTTAATGCCTCTTGGCTCTTCTTCAACACACTCGTCCCATTTAGAATTTGAAGATATAAATGTTATGTTGAGGCTTTTCCCATTTATTTTCATTTATCCATCATTTGAAGTTCATCCATATATTTACTCCACAATAAAGGCTTGTTTATTTGCAGCTCCATCTATCGAGTGCAGAGTCAGAGATGCTGGGAAATAAAATACAACTTGTGCATTATCTTGAAACGCAGGCGATATCAGTGACAAAGGGCAAGATCTGAGACTGTATGACATTCTTTGTGAGTCGTCTCTGACACCGTTTTGATATTTCCCATTTACTCATCTAAACCTTAATTTAGTGCCTCCAGCACATGTTGACATGCGAAGAAAAGCTATTATAATGCGCCTTTGAATTTCAGCTGATGGCATTTGAAAGCTGCATTAATAAACCTGTCCTCGTACAATCACTGCAGTACACAATGTAACGTCAACAAAAAAAAGTTCAAGTTGGTTTTAGACCTGACACCAAATAAAAAAATCTTGAATCTGAATGTGCTTCCCATATTGTCAATAAAGACTGTAATATAAAATTAAAATTTAAAGACTTATTTTGCATGAATATGTTTATTCCAAAAAGGTGCGGCGATATCAATTCATTAAGAACTGATACATTTTCCAAAATAAACATCAAATCATGAATTTATTTACATTGTCAGCAATACATCTGAAAATATGTTTGTGGCCCAGGCTCTTAGGGTAAAAGTGTGCTGTTCCTGTAAAGTGATCATCTTTTATAAGTTTTTCTTCTTTTAGATATTTTATTTCTGTGGATACACAATGTGCCCTGTATGTTTACATGAGTAGATCTTAACTGTTCTTGTATTTCTTCATACTAACAAAAAATGATATTCTCAGAAGTCAAATCCTTCACTCATGAAATCTTGACTTATAACGTAGCTTTATCTAATAACACAACGGTTCCTTTTGAATATATACAAGTCTGTTAAATTAAATACATTAAAAAAAAACACAAAAATGCAGACCATGCTTTGCTTAACAATAGATATTATTATTTATGAAACGTATACAGCTAAAGAGAATTCCTTGCGTGTTTTAAATCTAAAGTTTGACAGCAAGTCAATGGCTGTTTTAATGATGGAAATAGCAAGAGACTACACATGGCACTGGTAAATCCCATTCAGCCTGATGAGAGCGACTCCCAGCAGCACTGAGCTCAGTGGGGGGTGGTAAACATTTACACTAAGAGTCTGTCCAGTGCACATGGTTGGTGCTTGCCAGCCACCTCGGTATTGAATGTTGTGTTGCATATTTTGTCATTCAGGCCTGTCCCGAAATTGTAGGAATCACACCATCAATTTATGAAGGAGCCATCCAAATGTGACAACAGGCTTATGCTAAACGGAGAAAATAGAGCTAAACATTGTTAAAACACCCCTAGACCCACATGGTAGAGAGCGCTCGGCAGCGAGCTGCTATGCTCCCCGCTGTGAACTGGGAAAGTGATGTTGGTGGGCTTCCTTCTCCATAGGGCCGCATCGTTCTTGGGCCCCGATTTGAAGCCTTTTTGAAGTCTGTTTCCTGCAGTAGCGTGCCAACATTAATGTTTCCACGAAAGCAAAAGTGCGAAATCAAGTGAATACACTACACTGTGCTATTCCACACTGACTCCTGAATCCCCCGGAACATTTTTTTTTTTTTTTTTTTAAAACGTCATTAAAAAGCCATTTACCAGAGATACCCCCAGCTAACTAATGTGTATTTTACACTCTTTGTTTAAGATCAATAAGCTGTAATAAAAAGCAGTTTTCATTAGTTTGTACTTCCCAAAAACAAACTAATTTTAAGCAGTGAAGTAAAATAGTAATTTTTTAAAATACATTTATTAAAGACAGAAACGTTTCAAGGCTGAATCCACCTTTTTTTTTTTAGCATGAAAAATAATTATTGAATTAAAAAAAGAACAATAACTGTCAGAAACGGCCAAATATGTTTGGGATCAATCCTTTATTGTTTCAAAACTTTATCTTTTACAATACAGTCATTTATTGTTACATGTGTGATAGAATGGGTAATGTACAATGTCTTCTGATAATGAAACACAGTCACAAAGTATTCCTTTCTACATATCAATATTTTACGATAGTGAGAAGTGTTTGGGCTGATATATTTACTTAGTTCTAACAGCTCAATGACTTCCCTTTTTCAGTTCAACAAAAGCATGGTTTTTGAAAGTGCATTTCAAGGATTGCAAAGGCGACCGTATTATCAGTCGGCCATAATTTACATCTCAGTATTGACGGAGGGCCATACTGCTTTGTGAGTAACAAACAGCGTTAACTACATTTCCAACTACGACATTTATCTGGATAAGTAAATCAAAGAAAATATATCAATATGCATGCCATGAACATTCCTCCATAAACATTTATAATAAATGTATTTATTTTTTTTTATCTTAATTGTGTTGATAATGACAGTATTTTCCACAAAAGGACAAATGCTGAAAATGAGAACTAATATTTAACATCCAAATCTTGTTCAATTTTACACACAGGTCAGATGGCACAGAGCCACAGTGTTGATAGGGCGATGCCCTAATAAGGTTAATAGCATTTGGTCCACAATAATAAATCTGGGTTTCGAAGAAAAGCAAAACAAAGAAAAGAAAAGTGGTAGCAGGTGGGATTCTGAACTGAAAACCAAAGCCGTGTGATGACAATCTTGATTCGCTCCATATTTCAATTCAAGTTATGAATTATATGATGACATGTTTCTGATCAGAAAAATTATGCAATATAAATATACATTTTAGCTCATTACTTGGCTACTATACTTTTCTGTTCCACGGAACAGCTTTCACTCTGTAGAACTTGGTTCCTAAAGGAACCTTGAACCTGTTCTGGGCCTGGTGACGGAAAAGAGACAAAGGGAAGAACTTTGTGAAGACAAACGTCACGTATTATTATTATTTGCTTTACATTTCAACGTTTTCCTTGACAACACCGCCACATCTCAAGTTACAAAACTGACTCTTAAATGTGAATTAAAACATTTAATCAATAAATGAAGTAAGTACCTTTTTTGCCTGGCAATATTCCTTCTCCATCACTTTTCCAAGTACCCACGGCCGTCTTGAAGCCCCTGATGCTTAAAAAAACAAACAAAAAAAACAAATTGACAACAAACACTCGGTGAACCACACAAACACAAAGCTAACAAATCAAAGCCGCATTCATTATTTGAACAAACACGTACACATTTATATTTGACATGTGGAACCCAATTAACAACTTAAACGCTAAAACAGTGGAATCACGAGACACCATTCCTCATGAAAAGGTGTGGATGAAGCTGACCTGGTTTGAGGTCCAGGGCGGTGAGAGACTCTGAGTGGAGGAAGTAGAGAGTGGGACCGACTGTGAACAGCACGTAGTTATCGTGCCTTTCATCCAGGATGATCAGAACCAAATCGCCTACCTGGAAGCTTAAAAACATTGAGGAGGACAAAAAAAAAAAAATGCTTACATAAAAGCACAGCACATTGTTATTCATGTAAAGCTTGTGTTTAATTTTACTGTATATAACGAAGTTCAAAGTTTTAGTATATTCTAAAACAACCACAACCATATGTTCCATTTTTTTCCCCACTTACTCTCTGATGGCTATTTTGTCTGAATGCCGTGACGACACAGACGACATGCTTTGAGACATCTACAAAGAAAAGGATTAGAGCAACATTACACATGTTATAGAAAAGCGGTAACAATGCTGACAACAAATTGCTTCCAAGAGGACTAAGTTGTTGGACATGTGTCCATCAAGAGATTTGCTAGAAATAGGCTTAGTATTTAGTATTTGTACTTATACCCTACTGACAGAACTAATGTGTTCTTTTTGAATAAGGCAGTAACCGGGATACAAAATAAAGAAAAGTGTGAATATTCTTACAGATAGTTAAAGTTAAGATTAGTCTTAAATTCCTCCCTGTACATATTCTAATGTCAGTCTTCTAAAATGTGTATTTGTCTTCACTGAGCTCTGTGGTCTTCTGTGGTGTCAGGATTTTTCCTCTTTGATGCTACTGCCACCTAGTGGAGCAGGTGTTACACAGCCCATGGTGTTTGGTAATCAACATACCAGTCTCTGACTGAGGCGCTTGTTTTCTTCTTCCTTCATATGTAAAGTCTGCAATGGAAATTAAACTTAGAACAGACTCCAACAGACGTGTGTACAAACACGTTTTTGCTTCAAAGGCAAAGATTGAGGTGTACACTCACCCTCTCAAGCAGCAGAATCCGCTGCTTCTCCTCTGACATTAGGATGTTGTCGCTTTGAAAGAGAAAAACATCAGTTTGCTGAGAATCATCGTCAACATGGTGATTCCCCTTCAATATCACAACCAGCTCTCTATCATCAAATCATGAAAGGCGTATATTCCTTCAGGTCTGACGCAACTTTGGTTTGTTGAACATGACTAAACTGATCCGAATTTTTTTTAATTTTTTTGTCCATTTCTCAGCAGGTATGAAAGAATTCTTTTGATTCTGGCAGTTTACACATTGTAAAACTTCGATTTTGATTCTGTCTCGTGTAAGAGCAAAGTGCCAAGACTGTATAAATGATGCAGAAAACAGTGAATGGGAGTTTCCTCAACAATATTAACTAGGGCTGGGAAGATATGCCTCTGTCACAGTTTGACTGTGTCATGTAATTGTCATTTTCTTCATCTCCTTGAGCCAAAATGTAATGATACATTTCTTCGAAAATCATTGCAGATGGCATGTCAGTCTGACATTTATGTAAATTGAATGGGACATTGGTACACAACATGTACACTGCTACATTTAGCTGCCCCAGCTAATCATAAAATAATACAATGAATGATAAAACCTGAATGACAAAAATAAAATAATCATAAAATATCATTTTACACAGATTTTTCTATCCCCCCCCCCCCATTCACAATAGTAACTGAATGAAAAATGCTTACTGGACTGTCACCATGCTGGCCTCCACTGCTGAATCAACATGTTCGTCATCTTGAATGGTTGCTACAGACGCCAGTCTGTCGCCGTCACCCGTGGACTCAGAGGAACAAGCCCCAGCAACAGGCAGAGCTCTGGCTGTGGCTCCTCCAGCCTCTGTGATCTCCAGAGCTGACAGGTGGGGAGAGAAGAAGGCAGAGGAGACCAGCGCTGTGCTGCGCATGCGATTAAGCTCTTCTTCCAAGTATTTCTTCTCCTGCATGACACTCGCCCGGTCCTCAGACAGAGTCTCTATCAGAGCTGCAATAAGTGGAGATTACATTACATGTCATTTTAGCAGAGATACATAAAGAACACGGATAAGCACAAAATGTATGAAGCATGGACAATTTAAAAAAGGATTTGGCACAAAGACAAAAAACCAAATAGCACCCCCCCAAAGCACTTACCTTTGTCCTTTTCCTGCTGTTGAGTTACTTTCTGCAACTTTTCAGTAATATCATTGATGATCTGCTCCTTCTTCAGCTTCTCTCGGGTTAGAACGGTGTTAAAGTTAGTCTAGAAAAAACAAAACAAAAGACATAACCATTTCTGCCTGTTATGTCTTATTTAAGTGTTAAGTCTTTCGTTATTTTCGCTATTTTATTGTGTGCCTTAAGCCGCGAGTCACTGCAAAATTTCATTATGTCCTGATAATGACAATAAAAAAATTCTTCTTTTAAGGACAAAAAGATTTTTGTAGAATATCAAAGCACAGATGTGTACTGTAGAGAGGCCTTTTACTTGCTAAAGTCTAAGGATTCTGACTTTGGTGATCTCTCTTTTACACACCTGTTGAGTGTCTGTGATGTTCTGTTTTATTATATTCAGTGAGGGGGAAAAAACTAAAATGAATTTGAATTCTGACACGATATAAAAAGGTAACAACAGAATGGGGCCCTATTTTGTACAAAAGCACTGCTGTGAAACTCTCTATAACAGAAATCTTTTTATGAGACAGTACTTTCTCAGTTTCATAATTCATTTCAACACACACTGTTAACAATGCTCCTATTGGTCAACACAGCAGCCACATAGCAGCACGCCCATACGTTTCAGTTTCATGTGCTTGAAAAACACCAGCCAGGTGTAAATGAAGCATAGCATAAGTGATGCAAAACTAAAATACAGCCAATGAGTTTAATATCTCAGGGCGTCTCAGAGTGAATAGAATTAACTGTCTGTGATTATTCAGAACAAAATACATTCAGTTAAATGAAGAGAAATTGGATTCAGAGAGGTTAAGTTGCCATTTCATTACACAAAAGAAGACACAGCACAGTTACAGCCCTAATACAAACCTGCTGCTCTGCAATTAGCGATGTCTTGAGGTTCTGCATTTCCTCATTCTTCTTCTTCTCCAGGAGCTCCATCTGGGACTGCAGGGAGGCCCTCTCCTGCTGTAGCCGCTCCTCCAGCGCTGAGTCCAGAGAGAGAGGTGCCGCACTATCTGTATGTCCCTCGTCGTGCAGTGGCAGGCCTTCGTCACTGAAAGGCACAGGAGAAACTTAGTTCCTGATAGGATTCTATAGTCTTGTTATGCAAACGCATGAGTTGGCAGTGAGTTAGCTAGTTTACATTTCTGATCCTCGAGTCCTTTATTAATTTAAGTTCCGATTTTAGTCGTACTAAGACAACAATTTGCTTTTCTTAATGTCATGTAAACAAGTTAGTCCAACTAAAATTGAGCTTGTCTTAGCCGGCCTAACATACCTGGATAATGTGAGTCTGATTACCCCTGATGTAATCAATGCTTTAATAATGTAAAAAACACACAAATAAAAGCCCGTTTGAAGGATATGTGTAAGTTAATTTTATATTCATATATGTATGTGTCTTGTCATGGTAAAACATTTACCTTCTGGAGGACTGGAGCTCATGAAGCTCAGTCTCAAGTTGTTGAATTTTCTCTAACAGTCGCTTTTCCATCTCCTCTTTCTGCTGCTCCAACTCTTTAAAGGCATCTGGTGGCGGAACCTTGGCTGACTCTTGTTTTTCTTCATCTTTCTCTTTCGCTTCTCTGTCCTGTTCTACTTTTTTAGAGAGCAGGTCATTTTCTGCCTGTACTTTGTTGATGACAGTCCTTAGCTCTTGCTCCAGTTCTTGGAAACTCCTCAACTCCTTGTCTTTTTCTTCTTTTAGAGCAAGCTGCTGGTCTACAGCCTGTTTAAGTTGCTCTTGCAGCTCAGCATGGTTCCTCTCTGTGTCCTGGGCTTGCTGCTGCAGAGAGAAGATCTCATTGCGCAACAAAACTGTTTCTTCCTCGTGTCTGTCCACCAGTTCTGAGATGCAGTGGTCCTTCTCAATCCTCATGAGAGTCCTCAGTTCTGCTAGGTCAACTTCATACTCCTCATTTTTAGCCTGAAGCTGCTGTTTGACATTTTCTAACTCGAGGCTAAGGGCTTTGGTCTCAGCTTCTACCTGAGACTTCACAGCCTCAGATTGTTGAATCTTGGCCTCCTCAAATAAGAGCCTCACTGCTTCCGTCTCCGACTCTTTGAAGGCAAGCTCCACTTCTACTTTGCAGCGGAGTTCTGCAAGCTCAGTAACGCGTGCCTCCAAGTCCTTGATTTGGTTGTCCTTCTCTCCGAGAGCAGTGGCATGGTGATCTGCAGCCTCACTTAACTTTGCACTATTTTCAGTAGCCAGATGTTCCAGAGCCTCCTGATTGTTCCAGGTAAGAGTCTCCAGTTCTGCCTTGTGTTCCTGCTCCATTCTGACTTCCAGCTCCTTTAAGTGAGATTGCTTAACTTCTTCCATCTCCTGTCGAATCCTCTGCTGGCTACGTTCAATCTCAAAGTGCAGATTCTCAATCTGACTGGTCAGGGAGTCTCTAGCAGCTGAGACCACTTTGATCTCTTCAGCTTGATCACTGATCACCTGCTCCAGATTTGTGATCCGATCTGTGAGGTTGCTCTCCATTTCAAGCCATCGCTCTTTCTCATTCTCAAGCTGAGTGAGTTCTTTCTCTTTGCGCTCCATGAGCCCCTCTAAATCAAGCATTGCACGCTGGACATCTCTAACAATATTCTGATTCACTTGGTTTTCCTTCGTTAGTGTTTCAATCTGCTTCTCCAGGTCTTGCCGAACAGAGAGAAGCTCACTTTGATGCTGCTCCTTAAACTTAAGTTCATGAGTGTGGCAGAAGTTGTCCACAATTTTGCACACTTGTGTGGTCGTATACTTCAGGACGAAGCAAAAGTCATGCTGCTCTTTTAACGCTAGACCTCGTAAGTGATGGAGGTCATCCTTCACACTCTTCAAGTTGGATTGCGACTCCTCTACAGCGGACTGGTACTTATCAATGACTTGTTTAAGGACAGTGATCCTTAAATTCTCCCTTTCTAGTGTTGTGGTGTCCTGCATGCGCTTATGGTCGATAGCATTGATCACTGAAGAGTACAGTGACTCTACCATCATATCAGGGCTAGTGGGGTCACTGATAGGGTTCGGGGAGGTCAGGTTCTCTTCAATCACAAACTCATTGACAGCTGACATGAAGTCAGATTCAGGGCTCTCTGCTAGAGAATCCAGGTCAAGAGAGCCCTGTTGCAGGACTGGATCCATGTTTGGATGACCAATGGTTTCAAAATCAAATGTTTGTGCATCGATGCTGTCTGGGGACAAGTCCTCTAGAGGAGCTGGGACTGGGACATGAAGAGGTTGGCAGCTGGGTCCATGAAGGCTAAGGGAGGCAGGAGTTTTGGAGGACACCAGGCTCCCTGGTATACTTTCAGACCGTGGGGTGCTCTGACAACAGGATGCCTTGAAAACAAAAACAAGTGAAGGGAGAACTTATTATAGGGACAAAAAAGATACAACTGAAACTGCATCAAAAATCTAATATATTCTGTTTGTCAAACAGAGTATTTTTTAAACTATCTTTTTATTAACCACCTAAGCTGTGACATCACATCAGTTTCATAAAAAACCAGAGCTGAGTTAAAAATATGTATTTTCTGATTCATACTGATCTTCATCCCCCACGACCCTCATCGAGGATAAAGCGGTAGAAAATGGATGGATGGATGGATATTGAACGTCATTTCAAATATGAATTCATAAGATCCTTTGATCAATCTTTTAATATATGCTATTTCTTGTATCCTATGCACAAGTCTGACTGCAAGCTGTTAGCTCTAAGGTAACAACTGGGGTCTACAGATTTGTTTGCCATGTAGATCAACAAATAACCCTACATGTCACTTTTCAGATTTATGGCATTTTTGCATTTAACTGCACTCACAGTGCTCGCCGCCGGACAACTTGGTAATTACTTCAAAATGTCTTACGCGTTACTGTGCTTTTTAACTTGAGTAGGGGTCCGTTTTTAATGATGCCCCAGGTTAGACAGATTCCAGTTTGTATGTTTTGCAGCATAAGTTCTGTGAAAATATCTTTCATAACTGAGTAAAATTGGTTTGGAAACTAAAATACCCCTAAAAGAATCAATATTGAACCAAATCAAATCAGGACCTTGGGGAATCAAATCAATTCAGGAGCCCTATAACAAACTAAAATACTTAATTATCGATAACACAAATAAATGTTGTTGAAGAAGCAATCATTACCCTTTGTTCACTTAACAAGTTTGTTATAGTTTGGGACATCTCATCCACACTCTGTGCTGCTTGGACCAGCTGGTGAAGGGAGTTTACGTGACGATTTAAGGGTTCAAAGTCACACATTGTAGGAATCCTGAAAAACAAAAGATGAGTAATGAATTCAAGGAAAGATTAATAAATACTTTCTGTTCATGCTATAATTAATTCCAGGACAATTTCCAAATTATATTAAAAGATGAAGCTGCAAAATCATCAATACATTTTAAAATATATTCCTATTAAGATGAGCCTGTCTGAATTATCCAGCTGGGAGCACACCAAACCTGAATTAACTATCTCATCATCTACTCTGGGTGAACAAAACTGGCTTCACTGTTGAGTTTAAATTTTCAAAGACGTAGTGTAGGATATGAAATAAGAAAGGAATGAGTAATGCACTTTAGAGAGTTACAAAATCGTCATCTGGACTAATTGCCCTTTCTCAGAAAGAATTGCGAAAATTCAACAAGATGTCTTTTAAGTTATTGTCTGTTCCATACTTTGAAAACACCGTAGATATTTCCACAGAAATAACATTACTTTACACACCTTACATGATTTGAATGAATGATTTAAATGACTGAAGTGACTTACATGAGGAAAGGCTGGACCTCTAGAGGACAACAAGATTTCAAGTACTGCAGATCCTCAAGGGAGATGTCTGGAAGTTCATCATCAAACCCTCTGGGCCTTTGTGTCTATAAATAAACAGCAAAGTTAGATGACCCTTAAATCAACTGAAATATTATAAATGAAAATACTAAATTGATCAAAAGACAACTTACGCAGAATGACGATGAAGGCCACGATTCAAGTCCTCGAAATAAACTATTTTTGAGGAAAGATTTCCCTGAAAAGAAATACAAATAAAAAGATCAAGGGTGAAGTTGGTTAATTTAAATGCACATCATGACTATTGTAATCAACTGATTTTTTGTAAAGACACTTACTAAAGAGTTTCCCAAAAGATTTCCTTTTCAGTTTCTCTGCCTCGTATAGCTGTTCCCCATCCTTCACAAGCGCATAAGCCCACTGAAAAGATTAATAGTAAAAACTTTACTACAACAAAATAAGTGTTACTTAGCTGATATAAGACTGATATAACACATGAAGTCACACAACAAGAGGATTGTTTCATTCCAAATCAATGTCTTATCATGTCCATAATTCAAAACTAAGAAGCCAATCTTTTGAAAAGAAACTACTTAAAACACAGTTTGAGTGGGGAAATGGGGTTCCTGTTGCATCCACCACTGTCAACAAACCAAATCATCTCAGTTAAAGACAGATAAGCAAATCCAGGTACATTGGTAGTTTCCAACTATTTCCCACTCTGACAGTGCTTTCACACATAGCAAGACAAAGAGGAAAGATGACTGTGATTATCAGTTGAAAATTAATATATATATATTTATATATATATATATATATACATATACACACACACACACTGCTGCCCTGTCCTAAGATTCAATGTGAAGAGACCAAACATTGCTGAAGGCCAATACAAGTCCTTCATGTGTCTACTAAAGAGGATGAGCCACATTAAATGGCACAAAGACACACAGCACTGTTCCTTTGTTTGGTGTTCACACAGGACCAACATGCCCTGGGCTCATATTGCCAGCTCAGTTCATGTTTTATCACTTTTTGTTAGATATTTCATTTTGTAATTGCGGGGGGGACATATAATGCCAAGCATTCCCTCCAGCACATAAAAATCCACAATAAAAAAACAACTGTTCAATTAGAGTATGTTTTTTTTAAGCACTAAGAGCTACACATTTCAAAAAGCTACATATTCAGGGAGGCAAATTAGCTTATATAACTTACTATGTCTGAATGCACAATTAACTTTTAAATAATGCGCTGCAGCACTGACCTCTTTG
The DNA here is from genome assembly GCF_958295425.1 of Solea solea. Lineage (NCBI taxonomy): Eukaryota > Metazoa > Chordata > Actinopteri > Pleuronectiformes > Soleidae > Solea > Solea solea. The sequence goes on from NC_081134.1 coordinate 14,931,993, forward strand.
TAGTGGTGCATAAACATTTTCCTCCTGACGACTTCCACCACCGCCAAGCAGTACATCTGGGGCGCAGTACTGAGGGCCTCGACTACTTTAACTCTTTCCTTCAGCTCCATCAGAAGTTTGAGTAGAGCCAGAAGTTTCTCACTGTCCTGGTCTGCATGAAGCATCACGTAGCAGCACCATCTGTTTCAAAAACATTACCACTATTTAGCTTCTAAAAAAAAATAGCTATGGTTGTGTAATAATGCAACTAGATCATATAAGAGGTGATTTTCAGCTTTACTTGAGTCGGACTTGAAGGTTGTTTGCAAGTTCTTGTTTGGCAGTAGTGCACTTCTTTTTGATTTCTAGCAGCTTCCTGTGGTTGTTCAGCATGATCATCAGCTGGTTGGTGTGACTCAGACACAAGTCAGGCAGAACAGATGTATCCTTCAGGTTTTCAGCCCGCTTCTGATTGGCCAAAAATCCCTGCAAGAGACAAAAATGTGAGCACAACTCATGAAAAATAGATTGTGGATGTATCTAAATATTGCTCATCTCTAACTTTACATACCTGAGCAAGCTCTTTTTGTTCATTCACCAACTTGTTACAGATTTCAATCATTTGGTCTAGAGCGTACAACCTGTCCTCAAGCCCCTTGATGGATTTCATGTTTTGATTATCCAGCTTGGAAATTGTTTCGCTGCAATCTGCCAGGAAGGGTTGAATGATCCGTGGGTCAAGCTGAAAGAAACACAATATATTTCGATGAAGACTTCGACCCATCCCATTTAAGATTTTATTACAAACACAACTTTTACATTTCAGCTCATCGGTCTTGGACTCACCCGACTGATGGAATCCAAGCATTTCCTTACAACCGACTCCACATCGTTGGGTCTGTCTTGAACATTGATCCAGTCTAGTAGTGTGACATTGAAGGAGGATGGGTTAGCAAAATCTGGAGAGTCATCATCCAGTAGGGCAGCTCTCAGCTCACCACTGCCAGTCATTTCGTCTGTTTCCTGGTCACCACGTTCACACGTGGCCGCCCCTGAAGCAGAGCAGGACGTAGATGACTTTGTCTTTGCCTCAGTGGTGCGAAGCACAGAATCAGTGGACTTTTCTTCTGCCGTCTCATTTGAATCCTTTTCTGCGGTTGAACTGGACTTCTCTACGCTCGCTCTATAACTTTGTCTCGTCAAACTTTCCAGCAAAGGTATCCTTGCCATTACAGAAACTGCTGTCCCTAACCTGTAAACAAAACAAAGTTTCATAATAAGCAAGTATTTTTTTTACTGTTACTTCAGTCACTTAATTAAGCCAACAGTTTTTCCAATTAACAGGATAGGACATTCAAAGTATACAATAGCATGTTCTCCTCTGCAACACTTACTTTGTAAGTTTCAGCTTAATTTCTTCCAAGTCATGTTGATAATTTGTGTATGAAGTGTCAAATTTCCTAAGCAACTTCCGATAAGACAGAGAGCAGTCGTCCAGATTAGCCATAATGGCAGCCCAGCCTTGGTGTTGAAGGTGTTCATCATGAACCAAACGTTCACAGAAAGAGCAAAGTTTTTTGGCAACTTCAAACATTTCCTAGAGAGGCAACATCAGGACAAGTTATGAGTATTGCATAGTTAATGGATGAGTTACAATAATTAAATAAAGCATTAGATTTTAAAAATTGTGTATGAAAGCACTTTTAGGCCAGAGAATTCTCAATAACATTCATATTTAGAAAAGACGCAAACAAACAAAATGTAGGCAGTTACCAGAGCAAGTTGTGTTCGTGAGGCAACGGTGTGAAAAACAGCTGGCATCATTAGAGACTCCTCCACCTTGACCTGAATCTCACTCTCAATCGAGAAGGTGGTTTTGGGGATCGTTGGATCCCGGTCACACAAGATCATCTCTTTGTTAAACAGGAATATGGGGTTGGTTTCCTAGAGATGAACAGCAAGTTATCAGTACAGACATCACATGCATATTAATTATGCCTAAAGACAAATAACAATTAAAAGAACACAAAATGTATAAACTTACAGTGCCTGCACTGTAGCTGCAGACTCGTCTCTCTGCAAACATACATTCCCCACCACTGACAACAAGGACTTGATGTTGTACTGCAATCTTATATTTGGTTTGGATGGCATGTTTGAGCTCTAGTACACTGAAATAAAGATTGTATTCAGGTCACAAGTGCCAAAATATACTGAAAAAATTAAAAATACACCAAAAGAACAAACTGCTTTCTTACGTTTGGACAGCAAGATCTGTATTAAACGTCAATGTGCTGCCATTGTTGACCTGGAACACATACAACTTCATGTTGGATCAGCCAGACTTCTTCTCATTTGCCTCTCTTGCTCATTAGGTCACTCAAGGCCACCCTGGGGAAAAAAAACACAAACATGAACATGAGCTAGTCTCTAATCTCAATTTAAACAATGAATGAGTGTTGACATCGAGCAGAAGCACAAAGCAACATTCAGGACTCATGCATGATGTTTTCTGGGCTACAGGAGAGACTACACATTTTGTCCTAAATAATTATATAAACATTTATATAAACAATTCAAATTGTAACCTATTACTGCAGGGTTACTTTATACGAAAGCTAAAAACATTGGATTTTTCCTTTTCTATTATTCACTGCTTAATAAGTTGTCTTACCTTGTCTTTCTTTAAAAACATCATAATAAATATCATACTGTACACTTGTTACTGAGGTATATTGCATTTTAAGAAATTTGGCACTGTCTCATAACTGATCGTATAATAACTTTAAGGACTATTATTTCACCTTCCCCCTAAACTTGTAGGGTTTCTTGAAGTTTGTTGTCTATAGAATAAATTATTTTAGAAGTTTTGATCCCTATGATGTCATCAATTACTCATATATTACAGATCACCTTCTGTAACACCAAAATATAAAAATGCTAAGATAAAGTTACTTGACTTCTCAATAGAAAAGCCATGTTATAGCCTTAAGTTATTTTAGATTTCAAACTGAGTTAGTGTCAAGGCTGTCAGATTGACAAGTTTCTATCACAGACACACAGGTACCTATACAAAAGCACGAACGAGCAGATAAAAGCAAAATGACAAAAGGACAAACGTAATATTACACAGGATAACAGCTAGAAGAACGACATCCTATAAAGGCACGTCTGTGAACACGGGTTTTTAAAAAGGTGACTTTTAAGAATACAATAATACTACGAGCAGTGTCACATCAGGTAGGAATTAAGCGAATATAATCTATTACAATTACAGTGATCCACTTGACGTTGTCATTAACCTCGAGGCCGCCATTTAGACATGGTTACAGTGTCATACAAGGAGCCACCAGCAGCTACACTTAGCAAGCTAGTCAATAATAAAGCGCTGACTGGTGCGCTAACTGGCTATTCGCTAACACAGCTGTCAGGCTAGCGCAAGACTGCTATTATGAACGTAGATAATTTTCACAAATGTAATACGACTGGCCAACATAACCAATCCATGTCATGTATTACTGTAGTATTATATGGAAATCCCTCAAACCTAATTAAACACACGATTACGTTAGTCTTACCCCACTTTGATCGCATCTCCCCGTTCTTGGTCTCCACCTCGCAAAGGCGAGCTAGCTAGCAAACAAGCTAGCAACTCAGCTAGCTAGCTAACCTTATTTAGCTTTGCATACATAGAGCTAGCTTCCCAAGCCACTTAGCTAACGTCAACCGGACTAAATAAGACTAGAAAAGCTGACAACAATGATTAGTTGTACACACTGACCATGTTGCTATAGAACATATTTCTGAGTTGGTTTACACCAGCCAAGACGGTGTAACACACAAGCTAGACTACCAGTTGTTTTTCTCAAGTAGCTAACTACGCTAACAACCTCACAGGGTAGCTCTGACTGTTTTGTTGTTGTCATCTGCTGATGTGCGATCCGTGAACGAACTGTACACCCTCAGTTTGTTTTTACTCGCTGGGGTCAATAACTGCTATTTTATTTTGACAATGATAATGTTGTCGTATTCAAAATGGTTTACATTAGTACAGTAGCACGACGTATGTATTTTAAAAAACAATATACAAAGATATATTAATTAGGTATTGTAAAGGTTTGGAGGCACACACACCGTTTTAAGACAATTCCATAAACATAGATTAGACCATGAAAACACACACAGAATAAAATTACAAAGGAATTATAGAAAAAAAAATTAAAGCCATTCTGAATAAATACGTTTTAAGTCTAGATTTGAAGAGGCCCAGGTCAGTGATAACCTGTTAAAAGATAAAACAAATTGCTTTATTTGAATTTTAACCCTTGACTATTGAATGAGTCTTTAAAAATATCAAGAGATCATCCTTTAACATTGTTTATACTACAGCCGTTGTGTTCCATGTTTTTATTCATAATTCATTAATAATTACATGTTGATTTGCCTGCATATCTTACAATCATCGGTAAACGACCTCTACTAAACAATGTATTGGTTCAAAAGGTTCAATTCTGAAAACTGCGTCGAACTTCCCATACGTTGTTGCGTTCGTCACTGTACTTCTCCAGGTGCATTGTGGGAAATGAAGAGCGAGAGCGCTGTGGAGTGTTTTGCTGCAACACTAGAAGGGGTGTGGTTAACACAAGGAAGGCTGCAGTGACTGAGTGGATCACCCGTTTGCAAAAAGGAGGCATTTTTGGTTTGTCCCATATAGAAGTCCACTTGTATAAAGTTTTTACTGATATTTTTTATCTTGTATAATTTTTATTACAATTATTCAAGATTAAAACCTGACAGTAGTCATCCCATCAAAACAAACTAGGTGTCCCCTGAAATATATTACAAATCAAATGAGAATCTTAATACTTCTAATAATAATACATATTTTCCCCAAAACGTTCAGCCCTAATCGCAGCTATTGCAAGGCATCACAGCCACCAAATAAAAAAATAATAAACAAAATAGGCCAAATAATGGAAGATTGGATATTAGCTGATCATCACAATGCTAACTAGTTTTAACTAGTTTAAATGACCCAACACCACCTACTCAGGTGTACTAAGCCTCACTCTTCATCTTTCATGTCTGAGCTATAAAAAAATCCCACGTTATAACTGAACTGACTTCCTGTTGACAGAGTACAGCGCCAGAAACCACCGAGTAAACAACCCGCTACTGACACCTACTGGTAATATCAAATACTGTCCCTGAGTCCAAGCCAAAGCAGAGAGACGTCATTGTCATTGCACAGTACAACGAAATTGAAAAAATAGATAGATATAAAATACAAAATAGAAAAATAAGAGCGATAAGAATAACAGCAAGAAAGAGATAAAATAAGGTCAGTGTGAGCTAAGCAGGGTTATAGAAGTATTTACAACTAAAATCAAGCTATATTAAACTATAACTGAAAACATTCTCATTTGGTGTTAATGGGATATTTAACTGAAACGATAGATAGACTGTGTTGGGCAAAACTTCAACTTACACAAAAACAAGAATATCCATTGGTAACAGAATAGCCCTGTACTAAAAATAAATCATAATTTCACAGATCAACTTTGTGACTGCCAATTTTTTATAAATCCAGATTCCAAAATCCCACACTGAAATCCAAACCATGTGTTGAGATACAAACAAGAGATCTTACGTAAGAAACAATACATGTAGCAAAGGTAAACGTTATCTCATCCAACCTTCCTTCAATGCATTAGTGACACTGAATAACCTTTGATCTGATCTGCGCAGGTCAAGAAAAAGCCAATCCCAGTTGACATTTGGCAAAAGGCAGGATGCACAGACTGTTTGCCAGGGGTAAAATGAAGTGAGCTGTACTGACAACCACAACATATTGTATACTGAATGTCTTCACTTCCAGTGTCAGTATCTGAGTGTAGCTGAACATAGAGTAAACCTACTCAACTATGAATGGAAATCCTCCATAAAACTGTAATCTATATCAAGTCTTCTTGGTTTTTTTTCCTGACTGCACCTAGAGTCAGATGGGTTCTTCTGTTTCTGGCTAAGTATCCCAAAATACACTGTGAGGAGCTTAGATCACACATCCATAACTTTATCATAACAAGATGGAGCTAAAAAAGAAGTTCTATCTTTTTTATCTCAGAGCAGGTCTAAGAAGAGCTCAGCTTGGTGCAGCTTGGGAAGTCATCAGGTGTAGGTTAAAGATAGTAATCACCTGCCCTTTGTTAACGCCGTCATCCATGAGACACAGACACTGACCAACTTTGTCACCCTGGTGACTCGGCTGACGAGCCAAGATGTCAACCTCCGGGGTTATGACATAAAAAAGGTCAGTCTATGTGGAAACAGAATCTATCTTTTTTTGTTTTTTGTTCTGAAAAGTTTTCTATTAATATGTAAGGCCTTTATGTGGCGCTGTAATGCTGCCACAGACATTCACCAAAAAGTAAGAAGAGCATACTCATAAACCTTGTGCACTGAAGTGGGACTATGACATCATCCTTTTTCCATCCACAAAAAGTCAGGCGTGGTGTTGTGAGATTTTTTTTTTCACTCTCTGACCCTTTCTCCAAAAATAGCATTTTAGGGCTCCCAGAGTGCCTGTTCAGTGTGGATAAAAAGAAGCTGATACAGTTTTAAAACAAACAAACCAAAACATGTGGATTGTCCTAAACTCCTTGTGTATATGTATCCTAAAATGGAGGCAAGGGGCCTGAAGCAGAATTTTATGTTGTTTAAAACAAAAACATGAATCTGTCAGTTATTTTAATAGCTCAGTATTGTATGCAAGATAACAGGTGTGTTTATGCACGTTTATATCACTCTTTTTCATTTCCACAATTATATTTCAAATAAAATCAATTTGAAGAGCCTGTATTCATGATTATAATTGTTGATATTGACACTCAGTTCACAAGGTATGTTTATAAATGGCAGTGGCACGGCCATGCGACTCACTGTGCCCCGCACTTGTTTAAAATAAAAACATGAATATATGAACCTGTGTATTGTTTGAATAGCTTAATGTTGAATGCACAATAACAAGGTATGTTTATACATGGCCAGTTTAAGATTAAAAACAATTTAAAACAATATATATATATATAGTCCCTGCGCCTGCATCAGTTTGGGGGTCCTTGGCCTGTAAAAAAGAATAGTTGCTGGTATCAAAACATGTTATGGTAACCTTTTGTCAAAACTGATAGTCCTGCATGTGATCCTTGTATGTGTTATATCCCTTATGACACCAGGTGTCTAGATGAAACAGCAACACAACATTATCATAGAAATGAGCCAGCGAGTTTACTACATAATTCATGTAATCACAGAGAGGATAAAGCAATCATGCATATAATCAGAAACAATAAATGATGGTGTCGGGCAGAAAGTAATAATCTATTTGATACTGAGATGTTTTCAGAGCCTCTAATTTGAAGTTTGAAAAACCCTGCTATATCAGTTCCAACCCGTGACACTATTAGAAAACAAACAAACACAAAAAGTGGAAGAAAGAACGACCACTGCTGCTGATAATGGTCCCAATAATCATCACACAAGAATGTCTGTGTGGCGGAGTTCCACATTTGGTCAGCAGGTGGCGGGAGAAGGCTGAAGATACACCACACCACTGACAATGAGGTATGCAGTATGTAACTGAAAATGTTTGTTGTGATGTGATAAAAGTATAGAAGTGTGTGGTTTCAGACAAAGTGTACGTTTTCAGTAAATAACCACGATTCAACAAAAAATGCCTTTAGGTCTCAGAGGGATTCTTCAATTTAACTTATGTGTCATGAACCGCAACATAATGTCAGCAGGAAAGATGTTGCCTCGGAAAAACCCAGTCAGCAGCAAAGTCCAAAATGTAATAATAATGAGCATAATGATCATAATCCTCAAAACAGCTCTCTGTTGACTGGTGACTTTGCTCAAATGCAATAATACTGCAACCACTGAAGAATGAAACAGTGGCTGTCATAATGCAGCAGTTTGGAGATGTGCATCTTTGTTGTCACTACAAGTTTGGTTACATAACGGACTAAACACACATAATTATACACTCACACACACAAGCAGAGTTTCTAAGACTTACAACAACAGCACCACATTTAAATAATCTGCATTTGTGTTTCATAGTATAAAGGAACGGGATTTTCATCCAAAACTTTCTTTGGTAGAAGTTCAAGGACTGGAATGATGTTTTTTGTGCTCCACCATATCAATCTTTTTGACATTTTTTTATTAATACATGTATTTTCTGCATCAAAATTCCTGACCTGAAGGGCAATCAAATTACTTTCATGCCTTTCAGCCAATCAGTCACTATCTGCATGCACGTCACGGCTGCTGCTGCTGCTGCTGCAGAGCTTAGCTTGTCTGTCTGTCATATATGGATAGCAGCTGTTGGTGTAAAGCACATGTGTACCAGCAGGTGGCTCTGTCTCTTCCCTTTAAACTGTGACCCACATCACACCACTTCTTCATGAGCATCCCTACTGTAAGGCTTTCCCTATGAATATATAAGATAATAGAGTACATATTTAGACTGTGAGTTATTGTCTTCTCTCAGATATGAATAGTAACACATGTGCACGCATGCAGAGCTCGCCCAGTACATAAGAGGCTCAATGCTAGATGTTCTGTACCCAACAAGAGAGTATTTTGTAAAAAAAAATACTGCATTATGTCAGGAGTAGTCATAAAAAGTTGCATTTTTGTGTTAACAGACTGAAAACAAATGCTACTGCTACAAAACACATCTGCTCTCTCAAATCAGATCTTTTCAGACAGGCTGCCAACACTTATCTGCAAGTGATCAAATCAGATGTGTGTGTGTGTGTGTGTGTGTGTCTGGACATAACCAAACCCATCTGACTGGGTTGCTCCGGGAACAACATAGGCATACCCATGAATGATCAAACACTGACCACAATCTATGCTTCCTGTTGTAGTTTGCAGGGTTAAATCTATGCTTCATAAGGACTCGGGCCTAATCTTGACACACGGGTGGTTTGTCGTCACTCTCATGTCATTGCTTGTATACAGTGATGTTGTGGACATGTAAACATCCTCTCAGTGCATATATCTATGTCTATATCTATATATCGACACAGTGTTAAAGCCCCTTCTCCTTTTGTATGCCAGGATTGGACGACCACCTTCATCCGTCCTTGGAACCAGTCACTGGTATATATATATATATATATAGTTTTTATCATTAACTCCAAACTTAGGCTCCTTTCATTATGGATTTTAATTTTATTAAATGTCCCATTAGACTTAATGTCTGCACTGATGTGGGAAAACATCAGCTTTGAAAGCATTTACAAGAACAGATGGCGGTAAAGAGCTGAATATTTGTAATATGATATTTTATATCATTCTGTATTATATTTTTCTTTCAGATTAACCTACTTTTTTTTTGTCTGTGCACATGTGTTATTTTGTCTGTAACCCTGTTGAATGTGCTGCTGCCTGAATTCTATATTTATTAATCCCATTGAGGCGTTTGTTGTTTAGAATAATAACAATCTAAGAGGAAGAAGCAGCATAGCATTAGCATTCCCTATGCCAGATCACTCCTGTCTCTCAACGGCGTGTTTTCTTCTTGTTCTTTCTTCCTTTTGTGGTTGCATAACTGTCAGGTAGGTTTTTATATATATATATGTATATAATGATGTGCACGCTGCGTTTTTCTCCCCCTCCGCTCAAATCCAATCACACCCTCCCCCATCTCAAGTACAATTACGTGATGGGTGACGTTTCAGCGTGCGGAGGAGGGCGCTGGGCAGGGACCACTTGGACCAAAGAGGACTAAACGTTATTTCGTTTCATCGCAGAAACAACGCATTGACGGCAGCGGAGCAGGCTGGCGCCTCGCTGAAGCAGCCGAGCCCATTGTCTCCTTCAAACAGGGCAAGCCCGGAAAAAAAACCCAGCTTTGCCTCAAACTGCGGTGTTTGGCCAGTTAAGGAGTGTCCAAGTGCGAGTAGGCATTGCGGGAGAAAGAAGGGGGCCGTGGACAGATCTGGCCACTCCACGAAAAATGAATCACAGTCAAGTTTTCATAATATGAACAAGAGCCGCGTTGTGTTGCGTTGCAGTTGACGAACAACTATTGACGCGCGTGCTGCTGACCGTTTCCCACCGCAGCTGTTCGCGCGGACTTCTTTTGTTCGCGTCGCCCGAGTCTCCGAATTCTAGTGTGCACGTTTGTGTGTGAGCCGCCGCCGCCGCCGCCGCTGTGAGAGAGTCACAGACAGTCGCTGCCGGAGAAGAAACGACCCGACATGAATTTCCAGTCCGGCGTCACAGTGTCCGGTATCACGCAGCAGTCTCAACCAGCCATGCCCACTCCAGGCACCGTCCCCGCGCCCGTCCCAGTGCCCCAGTCCATCCCGTCCCAGTTCGGATCCGGATCGTCTGCGAGCTCAGGAGCCGGACAGTTCGGCTCGGGGACTGTTTCGGGCCAGACTGCACAAGCAGGCGGCCCAGCGGGCTCGCAGTTTGTTTTGTCCAACTCAGCGGCCATCAGAGCCGAGATCCACCGGTTCGAGTCTGTGCACCCGAACATTTACGCCATCTACGACCTGATCGAGCGCATCGATGACCTGGCCCTGCAGAACCAGATCCGAGAGCATGTAATCTCCATTGAAGGTGAGTAGAGGGGGGGTGGGGATCACACTGGACTTCCATTCATTTAGGATTTTGGGGACAGAGGGGGTGTTGTTTATACGTGTGTGTGTGTGTTTCCTCTCCTTTGATGCACACTTGGAAACATTGTCATCCATTGGTTCACAGCACAGTGTCAACAATCACACTTTGAGACTGGGGGGGTGTAGCAGAGCTCATTGTCCTGCTGGAGGATTGAATTGCCCCCCTGCTCTGCAGTGAAATGTTCAAATGCGGTCACAAGAAGCAGCCCGTGCAAATGTAATAATAAGCTCCCTTCTTAAAAGAAAAAACTGGTTCTGCTGCTTTTAGAGGCATCTGTTAAAAAGGATTTTGTTTTTTCATGTAACCCAGTGGAGTGAGAGACTGAGGGTCTTTTTTTTTCTTCTATCCATGTCTGTGAAAGAGAGGATTTACCAAAATGTCAAATGTTCCATCAAAGTATAGCACAGTGATCGCCGTAAAAAATAAAAACCCAATGCAGAGACACATTCACACTCACATTTGTAACACTGGGGACAAGACAAGACAAGAAGGAATGATGGCGTACCCCAAAGGGAGGACATGATAGACTGTGTCAACAGACAAGTTCTTTTTCACGCTGGAAATCAAGTCTAAATGTTATCAGCAGCCCAAGGAAGAGTGACAGTGAATCACACAAGTGTGTGGAAAGCTACAACAGCCTGTTAAATCCAAGCGAGGGTGATGCACTGACTGACAAATGTGAGCGTCTTCAATTATGGTGGCAGTTTCTTAACATGTTTCTTCTCTGTGCTCCTCCTCACCCACACAGACGTGCTGTGGCAGACAGAGAAGCCTATACCTGTCCATCAGAATGAGCTGTCACAGGTCCTGACGAACTATTAACTGCTTTCAAATCGAAAAATTGCAGTTTGAAAAAAAACAACGCAGTTAGTAAACAGCGAAGGGGCTGCTATTAGGTGTTTTATTTTGTGATATGATCCTCATGATCAAACACATGCATGTTAGGAACAAGTCATATCTTTAAGTTCTCAATTTTGCATTGTAATATAGTGTAGTTAAAGGCCCACTTCACCCAAAAAATACAGGGTTTTTTTTTTGACTAAATTTCCAGAGCTAAATGTCATTCCTACAACAACAGAGGGCGTCGGGATTGAAAAAATAATATACAATTGACAAAAAGTCGATATCAAAGTCACTTCCTATAAAGAAAAGCCCTACACTGTGTTTCTGTCAAGTTTTATGAGTAAAAGATTTGAAAAAAATCTGATAAATAAAAAAAACTGATCAAATTGAATCAGTAATCAAATGTGAATTAAACAAACACAGCAGCACCATAATGATTTAAGTTTATTCTTCATTTGACCATTTGAAAGCACCCTTTAATATTTGATGGTGCTATGTGGTAATCCACATTTCAAATTTAACATGGTGGTGCAGTGGCTAGCATTGTTGCCTAACAGTGAGAAAGTCGGATCCCTATTGTCAGTTCGACAGAGAGCTTATCTGCGTGTAGTTCACATGTTCTCTCCCCGTGTGTGCGTGTGTTCTCTCTGGGTAGTCTGTCTTAGATTAGGTCAGTGCAGGTAGGTGCAGATTAGGTGAATTGGACCCTCTAAATTGAAATGTGAGTGACATTTATTTTGTCTCTGTATGTTGGCCCTGCGATGGGTTGATTACCTGCTCAGGGTTTACTCTCCTTTCGCACCCTATGTCAGCTCCTTGCGACCTTCATGTGGAGGAAAAAAGTAGTAGAATATAAATGAATGAATGAATGAATTAATGGAGCTGCAATATCGCAGGAACAAAAATCACAATTAGATTCCCAACATTGTAAAACACAAGTGCTTTTGATTTCTTGTTTCTTGCATTTTCGCTCTGTTGTTTGTAGAGATTATGAGTTGACAGTGCAAGAGGGTTGGTGATAAGATCGGAGATAAAATGCCTCGCTGTGTTATTGTTTGGTATTTGACTGCCAATTGTCAATTTAACAAAGTCTACACTTAGTATTTTGGTCATCAATCCCTACGTTTAGTTTCTAGGAAGACTTGACAGCAAACCAGTGGCAAAGATTCATAGTAAAATGTGTTGTTGACTCCATACGTCATTGACTCAGTAGCAACTGGAGGGATGGTTTCCTTGGAGACGTTTCACCTCTCATCCGTGAACTGAAGAAGCCTCTTGGATGTGAGAGGTGAAACACCTTAGAGTTCAGTTGCTACTGATTCAGTGTCCTTTGACGTATGACCTGGATGAATGAGAGTCTACACGGACGTGTTGTTGTATTCTAACAAAATATCAACGTGTACAGTGTATTGATTGACACAAAGTGTGCACGCTTCCTGGTAAATGCAGATTTGTCATATTTCATGGTTATCGTCAGATCTAAAGATTGTCGGAGAGACTCTAGATAATCCTTCCTCTATGTGGAAGAAACGGAATATGCAAGCAGCATTGGTTATTTACCGGGATATCAGGCAATGACGAGACCAACTGGGTAGTTTTGGGTGTTATGAAGCGGTAGACTGGGACAAATCACAGCAGATAATAATAGTATTCTTGATGTGAAAGAACAAGATCAGCATGTTTCCGTTTGAGTAAAGGATACATGTATTAATTTTCCCTCTGGTTCCCTTAGTTTAGTTGCATAATTTACTCGGTGAGGGCGGGCGTCTTGATGGGATAACACTGGAGCCTTTTATGGGTTATTTCTTGGATATATCTTTTTTATAAACAGAAAGGAGGTGGCTTGTTTTATTCTCAAAACCAATTTGGACTTTTTTTTGTTTCTTCTGCCTCGGAGATGAGCAGACTCTTGACCATTGTCAGTGTTCTTCCACTGCAGTGTCACATACACTTGGAAAGCATGGCACACTATACTTTAAATGTTTGAATCTATTCTTTAACGTTGTTGTCATATCTGAAGGCCACCTCTACTGTACGCTACGCACATGGCACACTGATATTGACATTGACATTCCAGACAGTGGAGTTTTCACGACAGTGAACGCAATCTATGCTCTGTAACACAAAGGCATGAATACGAGTGGGATATTTGCTCGTCCGCTCACATAAACATCATAATCGGAATAATTCAGAGCTGATTCACAGTGCGGTTCAGTAGTTGAAGGTGCTCGTCTCTCAGTCGTTGCATTCTTTGCTATTGAGTGTTGAACATGAGCAAAAATCTCTGAAATATGTGATTCCAAAGTGATGCTTCACTGTTGTTGTTTGAGAATTGATTTCCCTCAGAAGGCTGTCCCATTGTTTTTGTCCTTGGTAGCCCTGGGCTTAAAAACAAAAATTATGTTGTGGCATTATGTCCACACTTGCAGGCGCACACAAAGTTCTAAACTGAAAAAAAACAACAACATTCAAGCCCAAAGCGCTGTTTTTGTGAATGAGTTTACGGCACTGCTAATGTGTGGAAGGTCAAGGTTGGGAAAATAGTTTTGAAGTGATGTTCCTGTGCATGTACTGTATGTCAAAGGACGTTGGCGATATTATGGCGTGTATAGCATTAGCTGAAGTGCTGAAAAGCATTTTCTTATGTAAGTGTAACCTTAAGAGGCTGCAACAGGAGACTGGCCAACTCATCTTCCCCTGCACTGAAGAACTGCAGATCTGTTCCTCTTCAAACTTGCATCATTGCAGAGTCTGTTGCTAAGGAACCAGTAGCTCATGCGTTTATCTGAAAATGCTGAAGAGAGTGAATACAAATTACAGCCTTTACAAAATGAATTCCCATTGTTACTTGGGTCTCACTGTTGTTTTGTGTAGTAATAAGATCTATTTTATGACAACGATGACACACCATGCTGGTTTTTCCTAAAGTTTTTATGTCTTTTCACTTGGTTAGACAAATCACAACACACACTGACTCGTTTTTCTCTCCTCTTTTCTTTTAAATAATATACTAATAAGAGTAATAATGTTGGAATGACAAGGCCAGGAACTATGTAAGCAAAATGCCTGTGAGAGGTTTTCGAGAGGTGGACAGCAAGTGGATTGCTTAAGTACTTCAATAGACATATATCGCTGCACTTTCACAATCCTGTACGTGCCCCAGGACAGATATTTACCTTTGAGTGCCTGTTGCACTCACATATTTCTATGAAATGCATTGAACACCGCACACTTAAGATGGCTGCTTCATTGTGACGTGCACACAGGCACACACCAGCCTTCCCCATGTTGGAATACCTGTGCCCACACTCTCTGCTAGTCTGTGTCGTGTTTTAATTCGACGACACACCACTTTAATTATGAAAATACACTATGTGAGCATACTGTGAATTGAGTGACTAGTGAACAGAGACGTTTTTAGATTCTGGGTCAGAGGATAATGCAGCACTGCAGGATGCGGTTGTGCAAAAATGTTTGGAATTCTCTTGACAATTTTTTCGAAATAATGAAATTACCAAAAAGCAACTGAATTTGGGACTTTGGTTGTTGTCCAGTTTACCAGTTGGATAAAACAGCCTTGTGGATAAGAGAACCTTTATATAATATAATATAATAATGCTACAGTGACTTGAAAATTTCCACCTAAGACTTTTCACAGGAGGCAGATTTATCCCCAATGGGATCATTTGCTCTCTCATCATCCTCCTCTTCCTCACATATACTTCACTCACTAGTATAGCGACATTAGATGAAGATGGAGCGAGAGATAAAGTGACTCTAATTGTTATTATTTTGCTATTTTTGTTTGTAGAACAGTATTTCTGAGTACTCGTACCACAGTTTGAGATCCTCATCTATACTGCTAGAATATATTTAGAACAAGGCTTAATTTTGAACAACCCGCTCGTATGTATTCGCAATAACAGTAAGAGAAAGAAATGGATATATGGAAAGAAAGGGTAACATTAAAACCAGGGAAGTGCAATTAACACGTTTGATGAAAGCACATCACTTCGTCCGTCTAATGTTGAAGCGTCATAATTGATAACTGCGCCAAACCTCTTCTCTTGTCCTGACATTTCACCGTCCGTGCCTCTCTCCTCAGCAGCCATCTTAAGTCCTCGCTGTGAAGTATAACGTTGATGATGCGGAAGAAACACGACGTGTTGTGTGTGGAGTTGTCATCCATGAAATGCAAATGCGGCTGAGGATTGTACCAACAGCAGCAATCACGTGGTATCAGGTTAAACACTCAGTTGTGTAAGAATTAAAAATAGCAGTAGAAGTGTAGGGAAAATACATTTGTCCATAAAATGTCCGAAAACGTTAAAGAAATGTTGATCAGTGTTTGTCAAACCTGGAAATGATGATGTTCTCAAATGTCCTTTGTCACTTTTTATGATTGCTTTGTTATCTGGAGCAAAGAAACCAGAACATATTCACATTTAAGAAGCTAAAACAATCAGAAATCTTGTTTCAATCTTGAATAAAAGCTTCAAACATATTAATCGATTATCAAAATAGTTGACATTTAAATGAGTAATTGTTCAATAACCGATTCATCGAGTAATTGTTTCAGCTCTAATCTAAACATTGCTATACTGAGAAACACGGAGTGCGAGTCATAGTTTGGATGCAACTGAAGTTATGTTACACACTGCAGTTTTAAGTACATGTTTAGGAGTATTTGCTTATCCAATCAGGAGCCAGATCATGTCAAAGAGGCGGTCCTCTCTGTTCCTGAGGTAGATGCCTCTCTGTCAACAGAACATGTTTGAAAGGTGACATAAGGAGAGGGAGGGGAGTGATAATAGTAGCTGTCACAGCAGTTTTAATAGAGATAGTTAAGATATCCAAGCTGATATCCTGCAGTCATCTGGGACAACACCACGCCCCTACTGCTTCTACAATAATTGGAAGTAGCAGATAGGTACATTTATTCAGATGTGTGAATAAACATTATTTGGAGATTTTTTTTTTTATACTTAATTAAAAAGTGAATCAGCGGACTGTGAACTCCAGTTGTAGAAAAGTGATTTGATTGGAGGGATGAAGAGAAAAAATCCACATCGCTCAGATATGGAAACAGACTGTATCTATATTATGATTCCAGTTATATTTTTAGCCATTCATTTCAAAGTGGAGGAGTGTTCAATTAAAGAGACTATGCCCTGGGAATAGTGTTCCTTGGTTCCGTTTGCATTGTAGTTCAGATTTTCTAGCCTGCTTTATATTCCTGTCAAACCTGTATGAAATCCTTCTAGTTTTCCGAGGACTTCCTGCAGACGGATGAATGACTAATGGGCGTTTGTGGGCATATGGCGCACAAATCTGCCCGTAGTGTGTGCCACGTATATTGCAAAGACCACAAACTGCATGGATCGGCATTCGACGAAGATGTCATTGTACTCTGTCTACAGCTGGCGGCGATTTCAGGACTCTGACTCCTGTGTGTATTTTGCGGGGATTTCCTTGAGCCAAGTATTACGTTGTTGTAATGTTATCATGTATCTTGAGTAATTACTGCATAAGCTCACCCAGGCATTCATGTCTACAGCATGCAGTCCAATGTCAGAGCAAGGGCAGTCGCCTAAATCCACTGCTGCTCAAGAGGGGTTCTCGGGATTTCAAGAAAGGACTAATAAGAACCACACAATGGGACTTTGTGTGCTCAAATGGCACTAGGGACGACACAGAGGGATACAAAAAGCACACAGATTGAAGCCTCGCAGCTCTCTGTTGGCATTGTGTGGCATCTTCGCAGCTCCCTGGTACACACTGCATCTTCTCTTCTAGCCAAGGAGGACATGAGTGCTCATCTATCTGCTAATCGCAAGCCGAGAGTTATGATAATGCATCGCCCTCTCTATAGCTGCTAAAGCACGATTCATTTCCTCACGACCACAGAGATGTAAAATGGAAATATCTTAATTAACGCTGGTTTTATTTGCCCGCCTGCTGTAATCATACAGTTTTAAAGTCGTGGGACATGATGGTAAATGTATTTTTTTTCTTTTTTTTTTTTTTTCTTTTTAAGTTTTAAAGTTTTTCCGTCTTCTTAAATGTGAATATTTCTAGTTCATATGCTACATGTACAAAATGACATGGTTTGTGGACAAAACATGACAAAAACACTGATAACTACTTGATTAATTGAGCAAATAATATAACAGATTAATCGACTATAACGGAATATAGGCTCTTACGGGGATGTGTGTGTGTATTTAAAAATAAACACTGGCCTTGTCAGGACCAGTTGTCCTCATGGACACCTAAACCTGGCCCTGCAGGGTTAGGCATTAACTGTTTATAGTTAAGGGGATAGGGATAATGCTTTGTTTAGGCTGTTCAGAGGAATGGAAGGCAGTGCAGTGTCCTAAGACAAATAACTGCACAGATCTGTGTGTGCTTTTGATTCAGACCGAACTTAGTGAGGACATCTTTGCTGGTCCTTACGATTTGGTTTTAGGGTTAGAATTGGGTGGCGTTAGGGTAAGGATAAGGTTAGGCTTGCAGTTATGATGTTATGGTCTATAAGTGTTCTTAGAGAGCACTACAAGAATGTGTGTGTGTGTGTGTGTGTGTGTGCATGTGTGTGTTTAAGTTAGCTGGACTGGACAGTTGTCACTGAGGGCCATCTGTGTCAGTAGAATGCTGCCGCCACTTCTGGCGAAGGGAATCTCCACAATGTGCTCATTATACTGTATTTCCAGACTGTATCTGTGAATATGGATCAGAGAGTGTTGAAATGTCTGTCACAATCACCAGCTGTGTCGTCGTACGCGGTATGTCGATGTAAAATTCTCTTAATGTGGAATGCCTGTGTTTATGTACAGCAGAGTAGAGTAGCTCGCTGAGTATTTACTAGTTGTGTAGATCTTGTGCCCAAATAAAGCCTCAAACAAATGCATCTGTGAAGCATGGAGTAGGTCCAACCGTGGCCCGATTCCGCCTCCCTCCATTTTCTCATTATACTAATGCACTTCCCTGTAACATAGCACGAGGATTTGAGGAAAGGATGAACAGTTGGCAGCACTGCACTCTTTAAATGTGAGGAAAATGAAGGGTTTTTCTTACCAATCAGCATGTTTCATGTGTCTGTTTTATGCATACACAAAAGCTAACTGAGGGAAATTGTTGCAGTGACAAAACTCCACATTTGAAGTGTGTTTAGGTTGTAGTTCACCAAGAAGTACTGAAGTTGCAACATTCATCTCCCTGTACGTAACAACAGCTAACCTTTGCTGCGTCTGAGATGCGTGTGTTGATAGTAATACTTTTGTAAAGGTTGTTTATTTCTGCTGCCTCAGTCCTTATGCCAAATTAAGATAGAATAAAATCTCCTGACTCTAGCTCTGTCATTAATGCACAAACATGAGTGTTGTATTCTTATATAACTATTTCTGCACGCACATATACACATCTATATAGTGAGAAACATGTATCTTAAATACAGCATTGAATCACAGGGATGCCACTATTGGCGCGGTGGTTTTCTCGTCGCATGTTTTACATAGTTGTAAAAAAGTAGGTGTTTTCAGGTGAATCATTAGAATCGGTTAATTAATAAGATAAGTTCAGTACTCCCTGCATGAGCAGAGCGACAGACTCCGTCTGACACAGTCACTGAACTGAAACACGACTGAACAGGTTGTGATTTGGCTCATGGTCGCTGGTTTTCAGCAATAACTGTCACTATATACACCAGACTCTGAAGAAATTCTGAAGAAAGAAATTTCCTTGCTTAATGTTGGAGATTAACAGACGTGTGTTGGACTTGCTGCCTCTTCCAGTGACGACACTCTCCTACATGGTCACGTTTTAGTATCGGCTTGGAACCTCGCCAGAACAGGTACCAGGTACGATCCCTAATGGAAAAGCAAAAAAAAAGTAGTCAAGTCGAGCCGAATCGTGCTGGAACGGTGTGTCGGAAAAGTGCCACACAGAAATCACAGGGATGCCACTATGATGGCGCATGTCTTAGACTAATGGACTTCAGGGATGCACTTCATCTAGGTAAATGACTGATCCATTTACTGAGGTGGAAAGAACTCCTTAGCTGTGTCTCAAAGGTCTACAGCCTTGTTGATGTGATGCACATGGATTAATCTGAACTCCAGAAACGTGCATGACTCTCCCACGTCATTTGCCCAAGCGGGGACAGACGATTATACTCTCCTTTTTTTATTTATTTTTTTATTTCTTATTCTCTTGCTGTCAGACTCAGATTGCCTGTTGCACCTCTGTGCTTTGCAGGGCAAGGGTCAGGTTTGCAGCCATGTTTAATCTCCGAGTGCGGGGTGTTGAGAAAACCCTCTTCACATCAGCCTTACGTCACTTGTTTATTCTTGGGAGTGTGGTAGTAACAGATTCACACCAGCAAACAGGGTTTGCACTCGCCTGACTTTCAATAGACACCCTGTTTTGTGATTAGCACATCCAATTGTGCTCATCAGCGGCTACAGAATGCTCGCTACATCCCCACTGAAATAGGTTTTAACGCCGGAGCCGACCCTTGAGTGTGGGTCAGCAGCAGAGGTGATCCGAGCTGGTGAGCCGTGAACAGAGCCCTGGTCTGACGTTGCGGGGGGCTCGCGGGGTCACGGTGCCATTTCTGCGTTAGCCCTGCTGTCCTCTCCCGACTGCAGCTCCATAGCATTGGCTTATTGAATGTGACACTATCCTCGACAACAGAATGTCCTCCATTGTGCCATTAAACAAAGGCGCCCTCTCTCTCCCATTGATGCACAGCTAATTTTTTTCTTGTGTTCTGAATGGGGAGGGGAGGTGGTGAGCAGGTCAGATTTTTTTTTTTCAAAGGGAATGTTGAGTATACTCATCCCTGTCTCTCATGAGCAGTATGTAGAGGGCTGCTGCTGTTTGTTTTTTTTGTAGTCTGATTGTTAATGGATAGCGTAGGGTAGTTAGTAGTGATCTAATGTTTCACTGAGTCATCACATTTTTGTTCATTTTGTATCGCTGGCTTTTCAGTACAGGACGAGACAGAGGATTAGTGTTTTCCGCAGAGATATAGGAAAATGGTCACAACGAGACTTTTCCCCATTTTGTTTTAAGTGACCATGTGATGGATGGTAATGAGGCGGCATACTGCTTTATTTTATAGCATTCACCACAGTATTTTATGGTATTCACCACAGAATACAAGCAGAATGGAAGCTTTTCATGTTAACTGGCAGAAAAAAACATTTGTCAATTTTAAAATGTGATTGATTTATTTTGGCTATTTAGAAGTGCCACTAACGTTAACCTGCTTGTTGTTTTACATGTAAAATATCAGTGATGATGATGTCATGTCTTGAAACGTCTTGTTTTGTCTGAATAGCAGTACAAAAACCCCAAAGATCTTCTGCCTACTAATCATGCACAAGTATGTCGAGGTAAAACATAATTTGCATCATTTCTGCATGAAGTGTGTAATTTATGTTCACAACCACACAAACATATATATATATATATATATATATATATATATATATATACATATAGTTTTTTTTTTTATTATTTAAGGTTGAGACTAAATTAAATTTCCAATAAAGGCTCAACCCCCCCCAAAATTGTGCATCCACCATGCCCTATGGTGGAAGTGCTCACATTTCCTGCCAGTGGGGTAGGGTTGGAAACAGATGGCTGCTGACAGAGGAAGGGGTTTGGAAAGCAGTGAGTGAGCAACAGATGGAAATGCGCATATGCCTCCAAGTCCCCTCAGCCTGCCAGCAGTCCCGTGACTAACTGTGGGAAGATTCTGGCCTCATCCAGGATGGGCATGGACAGAGAATCATGGTAAAGACTGAAGTGTCCTTCCAATCGAAATGGTCTCTGGAAAACTCACATTGGGGCGGATTCATACTTTATTTAATTGGGGTGAATGGATGATTGGTGGCAGTGTCTCAGCCTGGAAAACAGGAGTGTTTCCTTTTTAAAAATTACATTTAAAAAAGAAAAAAGGGTGACCTTGATTTGGTTGTGTTCTGTAGGAAAAAAAAGCTGCAGTCACATTTTCTCCTCGAAGAGAAATATCTTACTAAGGGACTATTTTTGGCCCTTAAGGAGAACATTTCTTTGTCTGAGTAAGACATGTGGCCCAGAGGCTATAGTGTATGACAGTGTACAGCAAGTTATAGCTTTGGTGTTGGAAGTATTTTGCTCATGCTCTTGGAGAGCCGTGTAATTGAGAACACTCGCCATATTTAAAGGTTGTGGAAAATTGAATGTAATTCCCCAAGGAGCTTGGGCACGTGTCGCATTTATTTCTGCATCACTTTGTCCTCAAGGACGTGTTTGTTCCACGTCAGGTTGTTGCAGTTTTCATGAAAGTTGCTTGTACCGAAGGCCTGTGCTATTTGTATCTGTGTAGTTACTACACCTTCCGGAGCACCCTGGAAAAATCAGACCTCCTTGAGGAGAAAATCAGTTCACATTATCTCTCGTGTCCACCAACCCAAGGGTGTATTTATAGTAGTTATTGCTACGTGTTTATGTAACACTTTCTCATTTGCTCCATCATTGGGCCGCGGATAGGAAATCTTCACTACATATTAGGGATGTCACTTTTTCCAAAAAATCCAAACGTTTGAATGAATATTACATGATGTGCTATTCCTTTAAAGATAGTCAAATTTTCCCTGCATGCAGGCACACGCACACACACACACACACACACACACACACACACACACACACACACACACGTACACAAACATACCTGCTGTCAATCCCACCATTGTCCACTCATTTGTGTCGTACCTTATTGACCTCTAAATGGGAACATCATTTACAAAATTGACATCATGTTCTATTGAAGGAGACCTGAAACTACCGATTGAGACCAATAACTCGGGAGGACACATGGATTTTTTTTCTTTATGTACGGTCTATGGGTTGAGCACTCGTCGGTGATGCCTCCTCTGCCACTTTACTCAGAGGAGCTAACAGATAAGTTACCAGGTGAATCTGCAGTCCCGCGAAATACATCCACATACTGCTTTTCAGATGCTCTGGTGTTGTGATTGTCCGCTCAGAACGGACAGTTTAGGTTGTACGTGCCCTCCATTATCACTGCAATGTTATCACGGTCTGGGTTTTATGATGTCGTGAGGGCATTCAAAGGTGGTTCTAAGGTCAACCTGCGCTCACAGCAACCTCTACTACTACTTCAGACTGTGATGGGGCTCCAGGCGGACTATCAAACAGGTTTTTTTCCTTATTCTTCACAGTTTATTTTCAGTGAAGTGAGAATGGTTAAAGTACCGCCAACACGAGCTTGCTCAGAGTATGCCTCTTGTCAGTATAGTATGTTTAACATGTGCCAGCTGACTGTTATCACACAGATCCTACATTCCTTTTTGTAGGTGTCATTGTTTTGATGGTGTTTCGACATGTCCCCCCCCCCCCCCCGGCCTTGTGTTTGCTGTCTTTTCACAGCTCAGGCAACATGCCAGGTGCTGCTTTCCCACCTTATTTTTTTTAAGCTGGTTTATTGGAAAATACATAGTCATCGTGGGAAAAACAAACTTGCAGTGGACCGCTGGTTTTAATAAATTGACAAAAATGTTCGAATCAATGCTGAAGCATCTGTTCCTTGGCTCAACTCTGGATTAACTGTGATATTTTGGTCCCTTGCTTTGTGTGTATCATAAAACTTGTTTGTTGAGTTGAGACGATTTATACTGTGGGAATCATTAGAGAGGAAGTGAGTGTGACTCCCCTATTTGCTGTTTATACTGCTGTTTCCTGCTTTCTGTGACTGGAATAACCTTAAGTTGTTCCGCTGCTGAATCCCCTTGGTCATGACCCAGGACTGATGGAGTATGTGAACTGCATGCACAGCCCCTCTTGGAACACAGCGGTTGCCATTTTGGACCTGACATCTGAGGGGCTCTAATAGCACAGTGGGTTGCCTCCAAGCTGTAAAGATTCTTCCTTCCTGCAGCTTTCTTTATGGTTACTCTTTTCTTTTTTTTCTATTTGAATTTATATTTGTTTCCTTTGTGTAATCTATCAATAACAACGTGGAGCTTTAAATAGACCCCGCGATGAATAGACAACGGTGCATGGACCAGAATACTGCCAGTAATAAATAATGAAAAAAACAAAACATAACTAGCAGTAAAAACTGTGTAACACAGTTTATTATTTTTAGTTTGAAGCACATGATTATTTGTGGTGAGCAATAATCATCAGGGTCCAAGGCTACATCCACATTAGCCCCTTTTTGTTTTTGTTTTTAAAAAAAGCATTAGTTCTGCTCCAGATACGGCGGCTGTCCCCACCGACCCACCATTTTAGACGTTTGAAAATCCTGCCGTCTCCGTTTTAGTTTGAAAACTCCTGGGTAGTCTGGACAGGCAAAAATGAGAGGTCTTTGAAAACGATGACATGGTTACTCATGTTGACTTTTCTGATTGGTTCCTCTCGGTCACTATTCAAGTATCAGCTGTGACCGAAAAGATCCTTGAACTCTGGCTTTCAGTGTCTTCAGTGTAGTAACAGAAATCCTTGATTTTACTTTTCACCTACTTTTCACCGGGAGCGACATCAACTTTTAGAGTCTGAACGGTTTTGAATAAATATGTGATTGAGATTATTTTGACAGGAATTGCAATATTATTTGTGATAGCAGAGGGAATGCTAATTATTCAAATTTTTATTCGAAAAACATATTAAAAAATGATTACTGTGTGCAGATCTGTGAGAATCAAAGATGTTCTCTTCAGTCTGTAGAATAAGATGTGCACAGATCAAGACAATAATTCATCCCAAATTATGTATTGTTGCCTCCTGCGATTTGAAAATTGCAGGCGGCTTTGATAAAATTTAGAGGAGTTGTTCAGCCCTTGTCTGAACTTATTGAAATCTTTGTGATTTGACTGGCACTGTTTTTAAGTTTTGTAACCAGATGTTCATAGACATCACCTGCAACTAGGCACCTATTGCTTTATCCTCAATTTTCCTCTTAATGCGAACATAATTTACTACATTGACAACCCTGAAAATAGTGATTGAGACCGTTAATTCCTCAGGAAAATGTTTACTGATGGAAATCATTGGAGAAGTGGGCTCGTTTTCACGTAGACCTCCATTTGAACAGTTCCTTTTGCAAACAGCACAGTCATTCCCTGGTGGCTATTCAGTTTATTCTTACTTCCTGGTTGGCCTCACCGAGCAAACCGGAAGACTGCATCCACTATATGTGGTCTGTGCTTTTTACCATTGTTGGTTTTTTTTTAATTTAAACTATAGGCAAGGAGAGAATTGACTTCCTGTTTACACCAGCTTGTAGTCTACCTTGTCACAAGACTGACTTCTGTGGCTTCTTATGCAGGGCTAAAATGCTCGCCTGGAAGCAAATTGAGTTTTCACCCAGTTTTCAAATAAACACAAAGTATGGGTGTAGCTGTATGATTGTATGTCAGCCCTTTTATCTTCTTAGTTATCTAAAGCAAATATGGTTGATATCTATGCATGTAGGGATCTTAATGGCTTATGTGAGGTCGCATTTGTCCTGTGTTACAAACGAAGGCCACACCACATTAATCTTAGTGTCAGATGACGTGACTGAATAAACTCTTAACAAATCCTTTATAAGTGTTATTTATTTATTTTTTTCACTGGCTGCCAGTTAAGACCAATGTAACCATGGAGATTGAGAAGGAAAAAAGGTTTAACCAGAATGCTAGATGTTTTTTTTTTTTCTGCTTATTTTTAATTCAGTATTCATGGAATCAGACAGTGCTGCAAACTGAGTTGGTATGTGAACCAACACTGCGCTGTGCCCGTTTGATACTCGATATGTTAAATGTTTCACGGCGCTGCTTCTCAACGGCTCTGGTTTTGGACGATGACATTTTATTTTCCTCATTGAGGAGCCTGGCATCAAAAGTGCACCGTTCAGCAGCTTGACTGACTCTGCTCCGAAGATGAGTTCTCCCTCGAGTTTGTGTTTGTACACTGGAAAGAATTGCTGGGATTGAATAACCTATCTTTAAATTATAATGGAGGAATTATGACACTTGTGTTTCCACACTGTACTTCTACCTCCAGCCCCGAGCATGCTGTTAGACCCATTCTTTTGAGAAAATGGACCCGCTGTTGTCTCGAGATGCACCCTGCTGCTGCATTTACGTATAGAAAACCCTTTGGATTCTTTTTTGAAAGACATCTACAACACATGTATCCCTGCAGTAAATCGGTATCCTCAGCGACGACGCTCTGTTGACTCGCAGCTCCGTGGCCGTATGTACTCGCACCGAAAATGTGTTTGAACGTGGTGATAACTTGCATTACAGATGTTTTTCCAGGGCCCCTTTGAAGGTATTCACACAACTAAATTGTGGCTTTTCACATATTTGGCTTCAAGAGACGTCAGCTCACAAAAGGGTATTGTTTTTTTAGTCGGAATCAGACATAAAATCTGGCTTTGGTTTGAAAAATTGGCGTATAATCTGTGTCCAAGCTAATTCAAAGCCACAGTTTGTCTGTTTAAACAATAACAAAAAAAAATCTTCCTGTGGTCTCTCCATGCCAATAGGGCTTTTAGTAAATAGGGCCCTACCTTTAGTGGGCTGGCCAGTGAAAGCCTGGGCATGATTAGTGGTCCTCTCTGAATAAAATCCTTGCTTTTTCAGATGTCACATTTATGATCAGGCCATCAGAAATGGAATCTATGTTTACATTATCAGCCCATAGGAGTCTGTCCTCGTGCCTCAAACGAGTTGTCGAGAAGTGAACTGTTCTACTACTGCAGTGTACGTGCTCTGGCGATGCAGCTCCACTCGAGCGTGGTGCAGCTCTGCTGGTGGATGGGTAGGCAGTGGCATATGTTATGTAACAGTTGTAGGTGGCTGGAGTTACTCTGCCTGAGTGTGTGTTTGCGGTGTGCATGTGGTGGTGCTCTCTGGATGCTTAAATGCCCCCACACACATGCAGAGGCTTTTGCCCCTGACCTCGACATGTGAGTGATGATGGAGATGGATGTGTTGAGGGTTGTTGTGACTGTGCTGTTGGGGGTAGAGGTTGTGAAGATGTTGTGACATAGCCTCAAGAAGAAGGTGTCAGGCACAGTCACGTTATAGATTTCTCAAGGATTATAACTATCCTTTTTTTTTCGTCGTCTTGGTATCTCTGCAGCCTCTGTGCCGATTATTGACCTCATATCGCAGTGGCTGTTTGCTAAGACCTCTTCGTTTGCAGCTGGACAAGGACCAGAGCGCCTTCTTTCTGTCAAAGACTGGCTCATATATTATCAGATATGGCGTATTTCCACCTGCTCTACTCGACTCGCCTCAGCACGACATGGCACGGCACAATTAGGTTGCATCTCCACTACAAAAAAAGTACCTACGTAACATGGCGGAGTCATCACTGCACAGCTGAGTGAAACTGTGAGTGAAACTGCTACACGAGTGACTAGTGATGTACACCAAACTTCTGTAGTTGTTGGAGATTAACTCACGTTTTTAGGATTGTTAAGTAGTTTAACAATACGTCCACACATCTCCGGCGCTGTCCCTAAATACACCAGACTCCTCTGTTGAATATAGAGGTTTCACTGGTAGTTGTTGGAGATTAACCCACGTTTTTAGGATTGTTAAGTAGTTTTAAGTGATCTACAGTTTGGCACTGTCCAGCTTGGTTTGTGTGTGGGACATCTCCTCTTGTGACGACACTCTGGCCAGTCAGTGGCCGGCAGTCTGACCAATCATCGCATGGTACCTACTCAGCAGGCTTTTGGGACCTCACCTGAGCAGGTAAATAAACATAGTACCTGGTACCAGGTACTATGCTAGTGGAAACGCTACTTAAACCGTGCCGTGCCAAGGCGAGGCTGGTAGAGCCGGTGGAAATGTGCCAGTAGAGTACTCAGAGGGCAGGTCGACCTGAGGATGTCAGAGTAGGGCTGGGCGATATGGACCAAAACTGATATAGCGATATTTTTTGTTCAAATGGCGATAAACAAACATGCATTACGTCACCAGCTCAACTTTTATTTTGTATTACGAGTAACGAAGACGGTTAAGATAATATTCTTTTTCTTGGCCACCAACTGCTTACTCTGCACCTGCTCCGTGTCCGCCACGTTTTCGTTCAAATGTCTGTTGTGATGCGTAGCATGGGTGGGAGAACAAGGGGCGTGATTGAGTAGCTGAACTAGGCTTGTAGGCTCAGAGAGAAGTGGTCAGCTTTATTAAATAGCGTTTGCAAGGCAACATAAAAATAATATATAATATACCGGTATGGCGATATTGTCTCAACTACATATCTCTTTCAAAAATATACCAGTATAATTAATTTAAAAAAGTTATTGAATACATTCAATAACTTTCATTTCTATTTAATGTCACAGGGAGATAAAGCAGGCACTGCAGGAAAGTCATGGCAATGCTCTCATTGGATGGTTCCTGTCTGCAGACGAACTTGTGGTGCACGGTATTATGGCACAATATATATATATATATATATATATATATATATATATACGAATATAGGCTTTAGAATGTATTATTGGATGTCAACAAACACACCAAGATCTCCTGATATGATGAATGAATGACTAAAACAGTAGGCTGAACAGGCTGCTACCTCCTTGACTTCTATGCTTGCACCCTCCCCTCTATTATTATTGTTGTTGTTTTGCCTAATGAAGACAATCTGCTGCGACACAAGTATGCAAAATATGATGTTAATTTCACTACAGAAGACACTAATGACCTCTCCAGTTGGCTGCAGGGAAAATGTTGTTGTTTTTCATGAAGTTTGACTGAAATAGTTAATTGGTGAGTGGAATTACTCCTCAACCACTTTGATAATTACTTAAACATACATTATGTAAAGTTTTTATTGACAATATTTTGTTGAGAAGCGTACTTAAATCTGCCAAAGGCGTCATCCTCTTTATCCGTCACTACTATAACTTCTCAAAACAAACCCCTGTAAAATGTCAGAGTGAGGAAGACAATATTCAGAACTACTGTTTTTTTTTTCCTTTTAGTGTTTATATTTGTCACTAATGGATCACGAATGCTCACTGCCTACGAGTGCGTCCCACACTGTATCTAAACGCAATCGAACTTACTTTTGTTATTGTTTTGAAGACTCCTAGAGTAGAGATGACTAGAGGTGGGGGTGTGTGTTATATAATGAAATATTGTGATATTTTGCATGGTGGTATTATTGTTGTAAGTACTGTTTTTTAAGCATATAATTTTTAACTAGAATTTTTTTGTGGATTAGCAAAAAAATTATAATTTGACATTTCCGTCCACTAGATGGTGCCAAGTGCTCACTCTCACGAGAGCTGTTGTCCGAGTATATCGCAAAATATATGAGGTCGCAACTACTCGGTATATCACAATATCGTGATAATATCGTATTTGTGGTGTGAATATCGTGATAATATCGTATTGTAGTGTCTATTGCAATCCCCACCTCGAGAAATTACATTCTCTGCTTTTAATGGTCCAGTGTCTGACATTTATCGCTTTTGAGTAATAAAAAAATTCTTTAGCTTAAGCCTTTTATGTTAACATTAGCCAAAGGGCCTTGCTTTATAGAAGCCGCCCTCTTGTGCCGCCATGATTCTACAGTAACTCGAACAGAACAACCAGCCACAGCCACTTAAGTGGAAGTGTACTCCACAAACAAGGAAGAGCTTCTTTCCGGTATTAGATGCCTCTAATTCTTTCCCATTTGACCTTTTAGTTTGTGTAAAAGTGTTCACATTGTTTTTTGAATACTTTGCAGTTGGCACTGAAGGTTGTATAAACTGCAACCTTGATCTCTGTAGAATTTTAGTGATGGCATTTCTTCGGCAGATTAATTATTAATCTAAACCCACCCATCACCTTACAGTATGTCATAGATTGAGTTTTATTCCACAGCTCGTTGGTGTTATTTGTGTGCTATGTGTTGGTCACAGTGAGCGTCTTAACCATTGCATCCACGTCAATGCCGGTGGAAGTGAAGAAGCTATTATATGATGCAGCATGTGAATTAAGTGGCATGCCAGTGACTCATTGAAAATTCTACGAGCTGCATATAACCGATGCTGAGCAATGCAACACCTCAGCCTGCACTGACTCAAGGGCAGAGATCGCTACTGCAAAGCCAAACATGGAGTGGTTTTGGATGGCTGTGAGTTATTGGACATGCCGTGGAACTGAGCACTATACACACACACAGTAGTTTTTCCTCAACATGGAAGCAGTTTAGTTTGTGTGGTTGTTTCTACAGAGCTCCACTCCAACATCCTGGATCATTTGTCCTTGTCTCCATCTGGAGAAAATAACACCCACTCGTACCAAAATGCTTTGGATCCCATGTTTATGAAGACTTTTATGGCGCTGAATTAAATTTTACAGGACGTTACATAATGTTGGGAGCCTTGTAGGAGCTGCCCAATATCAATCATATTCTGTTTTCTTTCCACACGTGAAGCTGTTTTCCTGGTTCCCCCTCGAATGACACTATGTGGACAGACAAAATTGTCATGTTGTGTCAGAAGCTTAAAGGAATACTTTACCGATTTGCATTTAGCTTTGTATTACTAGAATTGAAAAATTGTGCTTCCTAACCTCAGTTTCCCCCTGAATTAAAAAATAACTTCATTATTTTACTTTGTTACGTGCCCACCAGTGACACTTGGTGCTGTTAGCATAACTGTTAGCAAAGATGGCGGACACTGTTTACATTCTGGGAATGAGGTCCTGTCCCCCTATGAGTGGGTCTAAAAAGTGTGGAATTAGCGTTGCAGTTTCAAGCCTCGGACCAAGGCTCGGAGCAAGTGTCACTGGTGGGTAGTAACAAAAAAGAATGAAGATATTTCTCAACTCAGGGAAAACTGAGGTTGGGGAGCACAGTCTTTCAAAAATACTACCCCTATTCTAGTAATACAAAGCTAAATGCAAATCAGTGAAGTATTCCTTTAAGTTACTGTTTGAGTGCAGACACTAACTCTGAGTAAGTGAACACACTGTGCAGAATGAAGAAGTTCCATCTACGTCTAAACTTTGATGGGAAAATGTCAAAGCACATGGTGATAAATTACACCCTGACGATGCTTGTTTGAGTTTTATGAATTATTCATTGCATATATTGACTCGCATTATTCATCTCCTTTATTGACTTATCATTGATAGATTGCAGTGTCGTCCACAAACAGTCAACAAAATAATTAATTCTCAAAATATATTGATTGTGACACTTATTAAAACACAACGCCTTCTGTAGCAGGTGGTTTAGTGAGGAGTTTTTTTTGTAAAAAACGACACGTTGACAGCAAACCCTCATTAACGATCTATAGAGCTCTTCATAATAGTAATGTAGTAATATTTAAACTTGAATGACGAGTGACCTGCAAGGTTTTGGATTTGATCACAGGTTTCTGGATAATCGGCACGCTGCTGCATTAGTATACACTGCATATAGGAAAATAGATTTAATTTATTCATAATGAAAGCCACTGTCTTATTGAGCCACCTTATGATGTCGGAAGTAATTTATGTTTGACTTAACGTGAATTAATCACTAATTGATTTCCGTTCCTCTTTCCCTTCCCCTAACGCCCTCGCTGCCATCGGACCCACTTGATGAATTCCCAATAATGTGCAACTCTGTAGGTAAGTCACGCAAACACCTGACATTATGAACTCGCACTCACGAGCATATTGTGATATATTGTTAAGTGGATGGTCGGTTAGCCAGCCACAGTGGACGGTGCTTCACCTTACCTCACCCTACCTCTTCTCTGTGGATCTTGAAGCAGTCAAAGCCTTGACATATTGCCCTTTTACCCTCGGCATTATTAACAGCCAGCTGTTAGATTGTATAAGTACCTGTGGACCAGTAAAGCTGTGCTTTGTGGCCACTACCATCTGGACATCGTGTGTGACAGCAGGTAAAGTGGGGGTCACTGGACTGAATAAGAAGTACTAAAATATTTGCGTTTCATTAACTCAAGTGCCCAAAGAGTTTTAACTTTCGGACTTAATGTAAGACCCTTGAACGAGCCAATCTACCCATAAGGCCTCTAATATGTTGACTTGGCTGATTCCACATTCTAATCTGTTGAGGGATAATGTGCAAATTGGGGGCAGTGATTATTACCCTTTGGTTTCTGTACTCAGTAGATTTCCACACACACACACAGTGTTATATTTCTGACATGTGCACTAAGAAAGGAAAGGAACATATAGCCTGGAGTGGGATATAAGCAGGGCAGTAGTGATGACGTATTGAGGTCTAAGGAGCACAAATCCTCCTCTATGTTCTTCTGGAACATGGGGATAGCTCATCGTGATAACCAGCAGACAGGATCACAGATGGGTTTGCCATCCTCTCAGCTGGCCTACTTCCTTGCCTCTCTTCATACAAAACAATTTGTCCAATCCTCCTGTTCCTGTTCTCTTGCTAAGTCAGCCGTGTAATTATTGTGTACATTTTGGCCTTGCTACGGTGGAAGACACTTGTCTTACTGTATGCAGACATTCCTCAGGGTTACAGCATCGGCGGTGGTGTCGGCATCTGTGGTTGGAGCCCTGTGTGACATAAGTGACAGCAGCACTCAAGTATAAGGAAGAAGAATGAAACAAAACTCCATTGATATGGATCTTTTTTTTTAAATGCTTATCTTTAGAAATCAGGGCAGCAGTTTTATCCCTCAGCAGTGATTCTACTCGATTCCACGTCTTTCTACAGTTTCAGACATTTTCCAACCCCTGTGATATATAAAATAGAAGATATGAGACATAAATGCAAAATATACATGCAAACAGAAGCAGCCATAGAAAGAAAATGATGAAATATATATCTATATAATTATATATAGAATATAAAGTATTTCAAATATAATATACATGTACCACAGATACACAGAGAATAAGAAATAAACAAATAAGTTTGTCAAACACACTTTTGGATGAAAAAAGATAGTTTTAGTGCACCTTTATTAACTTTCTGTAAACATAAATGTGTACAACTCAAATATTGACCGAAAGACCTCTCCACACAGGAACTACTGTACATGATTATATACATTTCCCTCTGGTTGCTTTCATGATGGCATGTAATTCTAAACCAGTAAATATATGGCGCTTTTCCTCTATCCAGTTCCAGCATGGCACGGCACTTTTTTTGCTTTTCCATTAGCGTTTTTTTTTTTTTTTTAGTACCTGCTCTGACGAGGTTCCAAGCGAGCTGAGCTGATACCATGTGTGACGGCGACAGACTGACGGCCACTGAATGGCAGAGAGTGTCGTCACTGGAAGAGTCACGAGCGCGACGTCAGACACAAGAATCAAACTGAGCAATGCCGAACTGTAGTTAAAAGACTTAAAAATCCTGAAAACATGCATTAATGTGCAACATTTACCAAGGAAATGTCTAAAATCTCAACATTTAAGGAGTCTGGTGTATTTAGCGAGAGCTAAATCAGTTCAGTCTCTTATAGAGCTGCAACTTGGTCGATTATTTTCCTAAATGAATCGTTTGGCCCAAAGTATGCACATTTAAGAAGCTTAAACAATCGGAAGTCTTGTTTTTATCATGAAAAAAGCTTCAAACCGATGAATCGATTATCAAAATTGTTGTCGATTAATTTAGTAATTGATTAATAATCGAGTAATTGTTTCAGCTTTAGTGTCTTGCAGGAAGCACTGAACGATTCTGTGAACTAATCTTTTCAATCCACTGTTTGTAATGATTCAGTTGCACTGAAAACAACTGCTTTACAAGTCAATAGTCACTAGTTTGGGTGTATCGTGTGAAAAATGAAGTCACAGCAGTTTCATGCAGCCGTGCAATGATGACCCCACTCACATTGAGGAGGTACTAAAGTAATGGAAAACGAACCAAACCATGTAGAGTAGAGCTGTGCTGTACCGTGCCATGCGGTGCCGGGACTGTATAGTGGAAAATCGCCAATACATTTGATCACAGGAGGCAGGACAATTTATAGAGTCGGTGGAAATAGAGCATCAGTTGTTTATAGTCGCTTGAGACTTGAAAAAGAATTTGCCATGAATCATGAACTGATAAGTGCAAGATAGTAATTTGAGCGCGGACTCGGTCATCTGTCATAACGGAGCACTGTCCGGAGCTTATTTATATTTTCTGGCCTGTGTGGTACAACCTTAAGGGATAATGTTTGATTTAGTGACATGATTTACTTTTTGAAAATAGTCAAGAAAGAATCCAAAGTGTAAAAATTGCGAAATAATTTACAGTAGTTTTGTTTTACTGCACTGATTTATACTTGGTTGTCATGTGCATGTGTTTTATGGTTCTTATTAAATATATTCAGTCAAGAGGAATAAATCGTGTAGCTCTTATATCGTGTTTTAACACTGGGATGCCCGGGGGCCTTGGTCTGATTCAAATGTTTTTTTTAAGGGGCTTTTAATGCAATTAGTCTTATTTTGACAAACATCATGATAGTTTTTTTGATAAAAGCAGATGAAATATGAAGGGAAAATGATTCATCAGCCTTTTTTGTGCTTATTTTTCATCTCACATGTGTGCACAGGCTAATGCGTTGTGTCAGTCAGAAGCAACATTTTACAGACTTGACAGTGATCCGTACAGTTGGGCTACATTTGTGGGCGCAGACTTAAAGCTCGATTTGGCTCGTGCAGGAAGTATCTGACAAGCTTCATTGACATGGGTTGTGTAGATTTGTGCAGTGGTTGGCCACGTCAGCAGCATCTAATGCACTAAAATCAAATTACTTTTGCGCGGCAGACTCTGGTGACTTAGAGGCAAATTGTGTCTGCGATGTTGGGTTATACTGTATATAAATAACATTGACTATGTGATGTAACAGCTGCTCTCAACCAATGCCTTAATCTCACATTAAACTCATTCTTATTGTGAAATCCACCTATCATGCACTGATCATCCTAGTTGTCTTCTAGTGTTTGTATTAGTAAAGTCGAAATGGAAAGCGTAACACAAACTAAATCTAAATATCACTGTGTTGCAATTAAGTTCGATTTTGTGTTACTCTTCAGGTACATATCAGTATCTATGAATAACAAATCAAGTCATGTAATAGTTCCCTATTCTTATGGTTGCAGTAATAGATCTGGGCAATGTAGAGAACACAAACATTAAGATTGTTGGCAAATTGTTGTACGATATAAACTCCTTATTGTACACACCAATGAGATCGGACACTACACTAACTTTAACCTCAAAGTGTCTGTGTGTGCACCTGGTGCGGGTCCCAGGCCCGGATAAATGCAGAGGGTCGTGTCGCAATCTCAAAGTTTATCCAACGTAAAATGAATGCCAAACCAACAATGCAGAAAGGAGCAATCCGCTGTCATGTCCCCTAATTGGGCGCAGCTAATAACTCAACACCTGTAATTACAAGTCAACGCATAAATCGCGTTTAGAGAAAATAACATAATATAGTTCAATGTACCGAGCTGCAAGTGTGGGTTTAGGTGATGCCTGTTGTTATGTGCTGTAATTGACTTGGAAGAGGCTTTCACAGCCCTGTTTCTGTAATAACTGTATTAATCAAAGACACGCAGTAGGCGCACGGGCACAGGGAATGTAGGAATCTCTCTCACCTCCACCTCGGAAGAGTTGCTCAAGGGTTTTACAAAGTGAATGGAGACATGTAAGATCTTTGCCATCACACGTATTCAATCAGGAGAATCGTAAATCGTCTGGTACAGTCCAAACACAGTCGGCTGCTGCTCATCTCTTATTCCTCTTTGTCCTCCACTTTCCTCTCTCGCCTTCCTTTATGCCATCTGGAGGAGGCTGTGAGATGCTGGTCTCGTTTGTCCTCCAGCACTGAGGATTTGTAACTGTTCTCCGCTTCTTAAGTGTATGAATATTGAAGACAAGAGAAAAGTCTTTTTTCCTTTGTCACATCGACGCTGCTCTTCCTTATTTCGCTTCAAGACCGTCATTTTTTTTTTCGAGTTGCGAGAGTTGCTACTTTTCTTGTCTCATCAACTTTTCCAAATTAAGGGGGAAGCCTCCGACTCTGTGTTTCCTACTGTTTTCAAGCATTCCTTCAGCATCACATAGTTGGGTTTTGGCTGAAGCATCTTTTGAAAGTCTTCCAAAAACTTTGAGAAAATAGGAGCTGATGCAACTCTTTCCACGCTAGTTGAATTTAGCATTTTCAGCCAGATGATTCGTTTTGCTGTTCTTGGAGTGTGAAATTTGCTGTGACGCTCCCCCTCTCTCTCTCTCCATCTTTTGCCATCTCTCATTCACTTTGCCAAACAATCTGCACCACTTTTTTTTTTCTCTCGCCATCATTTTCCCTTCTCTTTTTCTCACTCTAAAATATTTCACCTCTATTTCTCAATCATTTTCTGCAACAAATATCTTTTCAATCTTGTATTGCGCAAAGGTAATTTTGCTCACATGTTTTTACCTATAGCGATGTTTTTTAGTATATATATGTATATATGTATATATACATATATATATATATATATATATATAAACCTCCTGTGCAGTTATAAATAAATCAATATTTTGGAGCACACTGCTGTTTGTTCTGTTGCACCCAGTTTCCATAATTTTTCTAATAAACATCTTCACGAAAGAATTAGTGCCATCTAATGGTGAGACTGCAGATAAAAAAAAAAAAAGGAGGAATATGTGAAGTAGCAGTAGTAAATTCATCTTGATTTATGTGGCAAGCGTTTTCTTCAAATCGTGAAATGGATGCTCTGGTCTGTTTGTCCATTCCCGGCTGCTGTAGAAACGTGGCGGCACAAGATGGCAGCATCAGTAAAGAGAGGCTTATCTAAAGCTATGAAAACCAAATGATTTTCATTTTGAAGCAAATAGACTGTTGTTAATTACACAAAGGTGACACACAGAGCATCCGGCCTCCATGGCCATGCTTGGCATGTGACAGGAGGATGAGGAGGAGAATGGGACCGAGCCACCGGATGTGTAGTCAGCAACCAGTCATCAATCTCTTCCTGATCTGTCTGTTCACCCCCCTGTTCATTACCATCTGGAGAGGATGCCAGGGACTGGCCTGGTGGCAGAATTAGACTCACAATCTTGGAGCGCTACCAGGCCATAGAGGAAAATCCTGGGGGGGAAAAAGGCCTTTTTGCAGTTCACACTTGTCTGTGCTGCGTCCTCGCTCTGCGGTGTTGGCCAGCAGCCTGCGGTGCTGACGTAGGCTGCCCTGCCTCTCAACAAGACAACATCTAACTCATCTGGCATCCAAAACATGCCCGTAAGAGCAAATCCCCTCATCGTGGATTAGTCACTGGCTGTAGACAAGCATCAGCTCTGGGTTTATCGTAATCAAGCTGCACCATGGATCGATGCTGTTAAACATTTGCTTAGTATAATCTTTGCTTTTGCAGGTTTCATTCAGCAGAATAAAGCGGGCTTTTCTCCCTTCTTCCCTTCTTTGCAATAAGCACCTCATTTAAAGCAGTTAAGGTCAAAGTCGAGGTAGAGGTGCCTGTTCTCTTTCTAAGCTCTATTCCTTGGAGAGCACCGAACTGCCGAGCGCTGTCTTTCTCCAGGTAATGAGAGCGCCAACCACCTAATAACTGCCTGCAAAAGTAATGAGCCCAAAGATGCACTGAGTATGTGTGCATGTGTTCATATACTGCCTGCTGTATTGACTGTCATGTGCTTCTCTCCGGGGAACAGGCATATCAAGCAAAAATGGTAGCTGACAAGCACGGGATATTTTTTGACGCTTTTCGACTCGCTGTGAGTTACAGAAAGGGACATTTTGTCTCTGTCAGTGCGGCAGATGAGCGTGAGGTGGAATTCAGGCTGCGTGGAGCAATAATTTAAGTTCACTCAGTGCACGACTGGTGCCAAAACATCTGATTATCTGCCTTTTCCTCACCTCTTCTACTTCATCACCACTACCTCGACAAACTTGCTATAATATAGTGGAGGCTACTGCTTTGCTTTCACCTTTTTAAAAAATCCTGTCAGCTCAGTGTTTCTGCAGCAGGAAGAAACAAGGACAGGGAGTTATAATTGGCTGTTTGAAGGGAATTGGATGTTCGTTGCCAGTGTGTGTGCGTGCGTGCGTGCGTGCGTGCGTGCGTGCGTGTGTGTGTAAATAAACAAAGTGGCCTTGAATTAGAGCCACGACTCTCATCCCATGAAAGGAGCTCATCCTCACTGATGAACTGCCTGTGATGGATCCCCCCCCCCCCCCCCCCACGATAATATGGGTCACAAACATGAGGGATCCTCCGGTGAAAACACGGATCAGTGAAGTCCAACATGACTTCCATATTTCACACACTGCTAGAATTTAGCAATAAGTGGCCTCAACGGAGACGACTGCAGCCAGGGTTTTTTCGTAACGCAGAAGTCACGTCACCATAACTTTCACAACAGTCGTTTATTTCTTTGGTTAACTGTTCATTGACACGCTCTGTATTTCACTTTCCAATATGAATCTGTAAATGGAGGCCAACGGCCATTTCTACACTGCCAGGAAAATAGTTTGAGTGAGCACTGCTAAATTTTTGGCCAAGGATTCGTCAAGTTTAAATATGGTGTTAAAAAAATAAAATAATAATAATGAGCTCATAAAATAATGTCTACATGTGAGTCTGTAGTCGCAGATGCTGCTTTTAAGTGACAGAAGACTGTGGGTTGTAGTATTTTGAACTTGAGCTACATTTCTTTGCTCGACTCCACCTGCACTGTCATACCATTTTAAGATCTCACAGTTGACATGACATTCTGTGTAATGTCCTGCTCTGTAATTAGGAAAGCTGAGTCAGAAACACAGGTTTTATAATTGGGCTGCAGTCGCCTGGATTTGAGTTAGGAAAAGCATTTGTTTTCTAATGGAAGTTTCATCAAACTAAGTGTTGTTCTGACCTGAGGGCTAAACCGTAAACCCCCCCCCCCCCACCACCCCCCACCACCCCATTTAAACTCGATTACCAGCAAAGTAGTGCATTTTGGGAAGATTAAACAAGTGCCGTTACATGACGAACATAAACACAACCCCGTCGGTGGGCAGATTTAGGCCACATCCAGACGGAAATAGCGTGGAACGTAAAGGATCTTTTTCTGTGCCGTTCAGGAAATATCTCCATACCCACGGAACCCCCTGAAACGACTCAAAACGCTGTAGTACACATGCCTGCACTGTAGGTTACACCAAAAACAGAAGAAGACGCTGTCAACAACATTAGATATAATAACAGAAACGGAGACCGAATTAACCAGCCGGGGAAAGGAAGGGAAATAATGCCGGTTTGTGTAAAAGTATGCGTAGTCACCTAAACCTGTTTCCTTGTGGACGGCCCCTTATAGTACATGGATTTCCTTTTCCACACTGTTCTGTCGTGGAACTGCAGCCACAGTAATGAAGGCCTCGCATGCCACTGTGGATTTGCACAACATGTGTGCGTATTGTTTGGTCGTGTAGTGGTTTGTAAGAAAAACAGAATGGAGCAATATGGTTTGTCCTCCCATAATGTATGGTTGGTTACTCGCTGTGGAAGCAAGGTTTTCTCTTCTGCCTCCCTCCCACTCTCTCTCTCTCTCTCCCTCTCTCTCCCTCCCTCTCTCTCTCTCTCTCACACGCTGCAAGGGTGAACGTGGGCGGCTGTACAGAGCATGACAGCAGTGCTCTGTTGAATGTAGACTAGAAAGAAGGGAATAAAGAAACACAACACCCATGGAAACACTGAGGCAGTCTTGATAGAGGTGCCTGTTTGTCTTTAGGCTCGTGGGTTTGCAGCCGAGTCGAGTTGCGCCACCATTTTGTGTTGTCACTCCCACATTTAGAGAAAGGTTGATTGCACGACTTATTTATTTGGAAGGTAACGTCTTTAATTCACGTCAATTTTGGATCCAGTTGACAGTGTTGATTCATCATGGTTGTTATCTGTCTGTGTTCATGCCACAGGATGTTTATATTCTATACAACTTTTGTTACCATGTTCGCCTTTATGTAAGCTTCCCCTTCCTTCCGTCGTCTGTGCCCCCCCCCCCCCCCGCTGCGATTTGTGCAGCGAGGGGCTCGG
Organism: Solea solea; assembly: GCF_958295425.1. Taxonomy (NCBI): domain Eukaryota; kingdom Metazoa; phylum Chordata; class Actinopteri; order Pleuronectiformes; family Soleidae; genus Solea; species Solea solea. The sequence goes on from NC_081134.1 coordinate 14,971,538, forward strand.
CAACAGTGACACTGATGAGCACAGCATGATCCCCCTGTGTGCTTGTGCTTCAGGGCGAGTTAGCCTGTGCGTGTCACGCCCCCTTTGACAGAGTAATGGCATGGATATATTCAACAGCAGCCGACTTGAACTGAATATTATTTGGGATTGTGTCCTCGGCTGCGTCTCTGTCTTCCCTCTAACGGCAGATTTCAATTTCAGATTTTCTATTTTCTCTAACGCGCGTTGAAAACGGCGCTGGTGTGTCGGATAACTGCACAGCGCTCAGACTGGCCGCGTGACATGCTGAGTGATGAGTGACTGTGCAAAAATCAGTGGAGAGTAGATTAATATGTGGACGGCCTGCATGAAATGCATTTAAAATGAGCTGCTTCTGAATTATCTCCACAATAGGTCATTATATATGTAAGATAAGGGGCAACCTTGTCAGTTTGGATTATGCCAGCATAAATAATCAAATGTGTAGTTTTTATCTTGCAAGTATGCTTAAATGACCAGTACCAGTACTAAACATGGAAGTTGCACAGCCTCCAAAACACTGGTCTCCCTTCTTGCCATTTTCTAAAATCAGGATTTATAATTTGTTTGTGTCTGATGAATGACTTGGATCGTGTCTTTGGCTTGAATCTCTGCACATATTAATTGCTTTGTTGGAGTCGGCACGCAGTCACTGGAATGTAAATGATGAACTTTTTGGGAATGATCTTCATCATTTCGAAAGACGAACACGGGAAGTTTTATTACTTGTCATCGTCTGTCATTGCGACAGCAGACAGCAGCGTTACAGCTGCAGTGTCTGTGTTAAATCACACATTTCACCCGGAGAGCGAAGAGTTAAAATGTGAGAGCGGGGGGGTTTGCTCACAGAGGGAGACGGGCAGATGTTGGGAAAGATTCATGAATGAATGGATGAATGGAGAATGAACTGTTCTGCAAGTAAAATGTAAAATAGAATTTGTCTTGACACTTAAACAGGCGCAAGGGTTTTTGAGGTTGCCTAGGCAACTGGTTGCCTGTGCGATGGATGGGCAAGTGGGTGTGGAGTCAACAGGGGTTTTGTGGGCCGGTGAGAGTGGAGGCAGGCGATTGGTGCACGCCGCTCGCCACATGGTGTTGCTGATGATGTGACAGCGGTGTTGACCCTCGTCCATCTGCCTGTGAAATGAGCAGGGTCACAACAATGTGGCAGTCGGGGAGTCTTTGTGCCACGCGGCAGCTGGAAACTGACAGTGGTTTGTGAAAACACCACAGTCGGGGGAACACCTGGTGGCAGGATGTGTCCTTTGTTCAGCCTCTGATGATTTTTAGTTTATTGTCTCTTGTACCTGTTGTGTAGAAGGTCACGTCAAGCTTTTCAGATCACACTTTTAGGCACGAGGTTTAAAATCAGCATTTTCCAGTGATCAGTGAGTGGATGATTTCAGAAGTTCTAGTTTCTCGAATATGAAGTCTTGCCTCTTGTTTTTGCTGATTGCAAGTTATTATTTTATTGGTTATGTCTTCACTAATTGATGATTACTAATCAATCTCTTTAAATTAGTTGAAAATGGCAGGAAATAAAGAAAATTACCCATTAAAACAAGTGGCCCAGGCAGAAGTAGGCAAATTGCTTGTTGTATTCAACCAACATGTTCAAACATGTCAAATACAGTTATAAATTCATTTCTCTCAAGAAGCTATGTTTCCATCCCTTATTTGAAAATGTATTAATTAAGGAATGATCTAAACAGTTAACTTTGATGTTGAAGAGCTGATTTTAATTTACAGAATATTTAATCCATTAATTAATTCATTAATTAATTAGTCAATCAATCAATCAATTTCTGTCCCAGTATTCCAGTTTACTCTTGCTTTCACTGACCAGACTCCATATTTGAGATGCTGCAGATGCAGTGTTCAGTAAAGCGCGAGGGTATTTAAAGCCAAAGGTGAAGGATCTTGTGGTTTTTCTGTTCACATTATTCTACACTGGAACCGCACTGATGACCCCGCTGACCACACTGTGGTGTCTGTGCTGTGCAATGCCACAACAAGCAGGTACGTGGACACATCAAACCACCGTAGGTGCATTTATTAATGCATGGTTAATGTTCGTTTTGCAGCCATGAGCCTCATTAGCATTCCTTGTAAACATTTAAACTGCCCAGTTCGTTTGCACTGGGTAGTGTCTGAGTTAATAGCTAATTATTTACATAAATTGACAGCCTCTTCTGCTGTAGTTTCCTTCTCAGCCAGTCACCTCCAGCCATTTTGTTCTTTCTTTGAGTGAGAGGCCGCTCAACAGATTCCACAGAGGACACACAGTACGTGGGCCACTACCCCACTGATGAGCCTCTTATGCAATAACTGTCTTCCATCCTTTCTCTGCATGCAGGTGGTGGGTTGTTTACTGTGAGCACAGGCTGGTGGAGTCTACTTTTTGTATAGACGTGGTTTACTGATTATAGTTTGTGTTGTGGATGTGTGGTTTAGAAAACATGGAACAATACTTTTTCCTCACAAGAATTCAGGAAAATTCATCTAATGTATACACACCAAAATCAGATATGTAGCTGCAAATGGTTTTTGAGATTGGCTTTAACTATTTAGCATTTTCAAACTGCAACAGTGACCCCCTGTGGTCATGCTCTACCACTGCACATATTCCACCATCTTTTTTTTTTTTTTTTTTTTTTTGACCTATGAGGTGAATCCCAGTTGACAGCGGAACAATGAAGGAGTTACACCTCATCGGATTGAAGAGAGGCTACTAAAGAGTTTCTGCAGCAGATGACATTACCCATGAGCACCTGGGAGCCAGAAATAGAGGGTCTCTTTACTGTTGTGTTACGCTTGTCTCTGCACGGTGTACGTGGGCAGAGCTTATGTTGGGATTTAGATGAATCTCCAACGTTTATTGTGTCAAGGCAGTACTCAGTTGTTGGCTAAAGTCAGATTAGCTGTTTGTTTACTCTGTGCAGCTGTCCCTTCTCCAGAGCCTCTGCACAGATGCTATTATTGTAATATGTATTGGTTTTTATGTCTGGATCTAGCCCTGTCTATTTGGAAAAATTCCCCTTGTACGGCGCGTCTTCGGTTGAGAGATCTGGGACAGTTGCAACATATTTGCCAAGCGACCCATGTGATTTATTAAATTAGTCCTTTTTTTTCTTTTTTAATCTTTGCTGTGAAGTTATTTCTGTTGGATTTGTTTCATAAGCCGAGTCCATGACTGTGACTGTTGTGTGGCTTTGCCTCCAGCTACTCATGAATATGTGTGATGACACAGATGCTCAGTGAGAGGTGGAAAGCACACCTGCATGGTCTTCACCTTAGCCACGTGTTTTTTTGGTAGTAAGACATAATCGCTCACTTTCTAATGCTCACACGTCGAGCTCAACGAATTGGCATTTTTATAAAATATATTTGTAATATAATTGTTTAATTAAGTAATAGATTAATAATCCATTCATCAAATAATCATTGCAGCCTTAATTGTTGCTAACATTTCTGTATTGCATTTTCGCATAGAACACAGACCAATTAAAAATAAATGATTAAATTCCAGCCTGTGTTCATCTTTTAGCCCTGCTTGCATGCATAAAGTTGATGACTTTACTCTCGAGTAAGTTCAGCCTTATAAAAACTTGGATATTACTTCTCTGTGCTGTGGATCCATTACAGCATGAGTCATGGGTGGACCATTAGAAGAAATGGAGAAACCAATTGGATTACAGGAGACCGAGCGGCTTCTTACATGTGAAGTGGATAATTAGCAGCTCATTCTCCCACATATTCTTATTATTAGAATGAATATTAAAATAGCCAATATAGAGTTTATTCATGGCCATGGGATCCTAGCAAGTGGCGCAAGTTACTCCGTCTCAGTAGTGTTCGCTTCATGGCGAGTGTGCATGTGTCATGACTTTAACTCCGAGGAAGTAAAAGTCCGTCCCAAATCTGGTTGAATCCTCGAGAGCGGCTGCTAATCTGTCAAGTATTTTACGAGCAAACACGAATTTACCTCCTCACACAGTTTACTCTGGAAATTACCACCGAGATTGACAACGCGTACAGGCTCTTATTTCTTCAAAAACTCAAATGTAGCCTCGTGGGTTTTCATTCATGGTGAGACATCAAATATAGATGCCCATAAAAAAACCTTAACAAGAATAACTCCTATCTGCTACGGCAGCCGACTATAAAAGAACAGTTCCGTCACTGACAGACTCGCTGTCGCCCGCATTTACAACGAGGACTGAATTAATATCCGCCTGTTGGAAAGCTTCAGGCCCCACAAGTTCATCACTGCTTTAATTTATGCATTAGAATAAAAATCACTTTTGACTCTATCTGATCAGCGCTCTGCTGTAATGTATCAGGTAAGTGTGATGATCCTGAGGAGGATCAGTCACCACGACAGAAAGGCTTTGTCTTCCAGCGCACATTAGGGTTGAGGAGATTAGCACTTGACGTCACTTCAGGGATTAAACAAGTGATGTCACCTGAATACATGTGTGTAGATGCTGGTTAGGTGATTATGAAATATGCCACCGTCTGAGATAAGTGATATTTAATGGAGCGATGTATCATCTGACTCCTTTACTTTCAGTGATTGATATGAAACCTCTATTCTTGGCTTGTTTTAATTTAAAGTTAGGCAGTTATAGTTGCTTCCAGGGACTTAAATCATCTGTTTGTACCTGTTTAATGGAACCCAGTGCATGGCCTCAGACTGTATACCACCACAAAGCAATGTCATCAAAGTACATAGATTATTATGTGACTCCAGTAATTTTGGATTATGCAAAATCCCTCTTCAGGTCACACTCGAATTATGACAATTTGGCCACAGAACTTATTCTGAACCACAACCTTTATGCCTGTGCTTTCACAAAGGTTTATTCCTTTTTGAAGATTATAGTTTCTTTGCACAGGAGGAGGCTGCTTCATGCCACTTAAACAGTGGTTCCAAGAGAACGGGGACGTTTTGGGTACACGGAATTCTGGCATTTACCCATATCTTTTATATTTTAAGTCTTTGTCAGTGTGTTCTTAATAGTCAACTATATACAGAGCCACTTCCCTAAAATAAAACATCAGCTTGAGAAGATTCATGCTTCTTTTGTTCACTGCTTGGCTGGCCTTCAGGCAGTTCAGGGCTGACATATTGGATGCCTTTCTTGTTCGGAAAAATACCATAAAAGGTGCCGTCATGAAAGTCTGCCGTGAGTGACAAATATCCGGAGTTTTGTACTGTCATTCATAAAGTTTTTTATTTTATTTAATTTAATTTTATTTTCTTTATCAGCCCTCCAAATGCAGCAGCTCTGTGTTTGACTAGACTCACGCACACCACACGGGGTGATAAGAAAGGGGAGTCTGACATCGATATAATGCTGGCCATCCTGCAGCTGTCACGTTACGATGGGGAGCATAACTGACACTGCCGCTGTGCTGATGATCTCATTGGCATGCAGCCGCATCAGTGACCAGGCAGCCCTGCTTCAGATTCGATACAGTTGACGGCGGCCCCTGTTAGTCAAAAATAACAGCCGGTTACACGAGCCTTTTACCTTTTGATCCCCACACACCGACCTTGACTAACAACTGTTCAAACAGCCCACGTCACAAGTGAGGTAAATCAGGCTGGGATCCCTGCGACTTTTGGTTTTCTTTTCGCTTTGCACCACGTGTTTTTCTTTCCACCATCACAGTGAAGCTGTTGAGTGCTGTAGCACCTTTCAGCAGGTTCCCCCCCGCCCCTCAAGTGCTCACACCTGTCTCCTCCTGCCAAGAATCCAGAAATAGTGCACTGCAGCAGTGTGAGGGGCGGGTATCCATGTGACCTCAAACTATAGTACCTACGGAGATGCACGCGTAAAAATAGCAGAACTGTCGACTTCTCCAAGTCGGGCATTGTGTGTGTGTGTGTGTGTGAGAGTTTGTGTTTGAGGGGGTGGAGTTAGGGGGGGGCTTCCCCCTGAATTGCATTAATCTTGGAGTGACTGCAGTTATTTATCACACAGGATTACACAGAAGAAAATCACATTATGGAATCACATCTTCCCAGAAGGTGTGGGTGCAAATGAAGGCGGTGAATCTTAGTGGTTTTTGAAGTGGCAGTAATTCGTAATGGTCTAGTTAAAGAACAGGTCTCCCCTTCTCCTGGGGATGCTGCTGATGCAGTGTGCAGTAAGCACGAGGACGGTGGAGGGCCGTGGGCGGGTAGCACCAAGCGAAAGGATGGAGAGAGATGCAGAAGGTGGGAGGAGGAGAACCTGGAGGAGATCATGTTATTGTGTAATTTCTGCTGCTAAGGATTGTTTTCCAGGAGCTGAAGGCCTAAATTCTCAGCTCATTTGGCTCCTCCTTTCACTTGGATTACTAAGTGTGTGTGAGTGTGAGTGTGGGCTCAAACACAATCGCAGTTGGCATGCATTACAGTGTAGGAGGTTATGACACTTTTAATCTCAAAGAGGTAGTAATGTAATAAAAAAAATGTGCACTGTACATGCTTCTGCATACAATGCACTTGCCATTAAAGTGCATTGATTGAAGAGGTTTCTGCTAAATGAAATAAACTGGGCCCTAGTATGAGCATCTCAAGTGCAGCTTATTTCTCTTTTGAAAACCATTAAATGCTAATTCACTGCAATGAAATGTAATCATTTGACTCAATGTCCTTTTCTTACACATAATTGCATGACGTGAGTGCATCAGTATTGTTCTGACCCTGTGTTGCACACATTTCATCACTGAACACTGAGAGGTGGTGGTGGCGACTGCACCATGTATTTGCTTCACGGTCTTAACTGTACTTCTATGGCAGGTGCATAGCGGGACACTCTCCACAGAGCTGCATGAGTTATTAAAAAACTCTCTTTGGTACAACTGATATTCGCCGCCATTAAATTGACTCTATTCTGACACTTCCCGTAGGGCGCGCTCCCCCCTGTCTAATAAAGACGGCTTGTCAGCATTTGGAAGAATTCAATCTCTCGGCTGGATGTAAGTGTGAGCAAGTTCTCTGTAGTGACGCAAAAAAAAAGAGTCCTTTGATTGATATCAGTTAATATAAATTCTGAGTACATTTTCTATTTTTGCCTCCAGGTTGAATACATAGCGCTCGTCTCCCCTGTTTTGATCTCGCTCACAAACTCTCGCCCCTCGTACTTTTTGCTTTGCTGATGTGGTGCGACGAAAAAGCGTCTTCTTTTTAAATAACCAATATTTCTGTGTAATTCTTTCACAAGAATCACTTGTCAAAACCTGACTGCGGTAAAATATCAAAAGAAGATCACAGAAACTGCATATTCAGCATACTGCGGTGGCCTGCAGAGAATCTGATCTTCTCATCAGCAGTGTTGATGCCCTCACGAGAGGAAAAAACTAGCACATTTTTTTTCTATATTTTTGTATTCAACCGTTCCCCCACCCCCCCTAATGTCTGCCATTTTCAGACTTGGGTGACATTATATCAAATTGCCTCCAGCAGGGCTCATTTCTCAAAAGCTAAATTGCAGAAAAAAAGGGCTCTGACCATTCGACCATCGCTCAGTGTCGCCTTGTCCTTTGTAATCACGTTCAGGCTCACCTTGACATTTTGTCCATGCCTACGTCATCCAGAAGTGAAGCACGATGAGATATTTCCTCCTCCAAAGCACCTTGCACATATAGAATTATACGTCATAATGTTTAAGGGCACCTAAAAATATCACAAGGTGGATGAAATGTGGCTGCTCAATGGCGACTTTGACAAATGTGAGTTGTCACAAAACGTCAGTCATTAGGTTACAGATGTAGGTGATGGGGGACAGCCTCAATTCAGACTGAGCCTGTGTCTGGCTGAGAATATTCAAGTATTTATTACATATCTATCATTCGTGATAGACGTTTGTAGTGCTTACAAATGACGAGGTTTATGTTATTTATTTTCACAGTAAATTGGTGGGAATCTGGACACAGCAATTTGAATATTTTGAAAGATATTTACCTCTCGGCCTTTTCCGTTTACACTATGCCTCATTAATAACCGCTATTCCACCGTGCCTGTCGCACTCACGGCCCCGTAACGCGAGCTGGTGGAGTGTGACATAATTGCCAGTCACCTGTTGAACTTAATCTCCCAGAGATGCTTCACAGAATGAGGTTTTCAAATTTTCATCAGTCACAGATATGCATAACAATTAATCTCCCGTTGAATACAGAATCTATGATGCGCCATTATCCTGGAGCCATTCTCTGTTGAAGGAGTGATTGCATAATGGCTTGCGGAAAGCTGGTGGCACTAGATCAAGGGAGGAACACTGAGTCTTATCACATAGTTTTATTTTGTAAACCCATGAACTGCATCACCTTGATGGAAATAAATAAAGACTCTGTTAGATCTGTCAGCAGCTGCTCCCGGTTCATGTTATTAGCACCGGTGGGGGGGGGGGGGGGGAATGATGGTATTCCTTCTGGCTTTTTGTAAAATGGTGTTGTCAACTTCATAATGAAGCTCCCAGCCTTTTCTCTCAGCATGTATGGGCGTCACAGGCACGGAGACAAAGGATGTGGGAAATTACATGGGATCTTGTGCCCAAACGTGTCGCTATTCTTGGCCTTCGTTTTCTAATTGGAAGGAAAAAACCTTCGAAAGGTGTAAAAACCAGGACACCTGGACAGAATAAAACAATATTGTAGATTCAGTGCTTCCTCCATGATGGACATACACTCACCCGGCACTGCATTAAGTACACATATTCACCTGTTTGTTGATATCTAATCAGCCAATCATATACAGCGGCATCGTAAGGCTGTTGCTTCGCTTTGGACCACATTGTCTGCTGTTCAACATGACGAGTGTCAAATGAATCAGTCATAATCAAATCATGTTTATTATGTTTAGTTCAAACACAACACAGTCCAAATGGAGTACTACGACAAGGTTGTTATTACTGTTGTTGGGCTTTTTGGTCAGACAAAGTGCCCCCAACAGTGGTGGACTCGGCGGACATGGCATTAGCATCACTTTAGCAACATTAGCAACTCTTGCTACATAGTCAGCCATGACATACACAGACTCTGCTAACGATTAGCCTAACCACTGGTTAGCTATCATGCACCAGGTCTGCCCAAGGTCAAGCGTTCATGCTAGAGCCGCAACTAACGATTACTTTCATAATCGATCTATCGGTCGATATTTTTTTACAATTAATTGAGTAATCGTTTAGTCCAGAAAACGTTAAAAAATGTTGATCAGTGTTTGTCAAACTTGGAATAGATGATGTTCTCGGATGTCTTGTTTTGTCCACAAACCATAATAATGATTTACTTTTAGTAATTTCTTTGCTATTTGGAGCAAAGAAATGAAGAATATATTCACATGTAAGAAGCTGAAACAATCAGAAATCGTGTTTTAATAAGGAAAAAAAGCTTCAACCGATTAATCTAAATCTTATACTTTATTAATCCCCTTAGGGAAATTATTTCTCTCCATTCTAGAATTAGGAGCAGTGGGCTTCCACACTGAGTAGCACCCGGGGAGCAATGGGGGTTGGGTACCTTGCTCAGATGTACCCCGGCCCTCCAGTTACAAGCCAAGTTCCCTTTCCACTTGGCCACGGGCTGCCCCAAAATTATCAAAAGATTATCAAAATAATTGATGATTACTTTAGTAATCGATTAATAACTATTAATGGAGTAATTGCTGTAGTCAATGCAACACACGCGTGAGTCCACTCATGCTACGCACTCATTTACACATGGATAAGACGACTGAAGGACAAACTGAGCATCAGAATGGAGGAAGAAAGGTGATTTCAAGGTTGTTGTTTGTGCCTCGTCTGTGTATTTCACAAACATCTGATCTACTGGGATGTACACATGCAACCATCTCTAGGGTTTAAAGAGAATAATTTATAAAAAAAAAAAAAAAAGAGAGAGAAAATATCCAGTGAGCTGCATTTCTCTGGGCACAAACATGCCTTGTTGATGCCAGAGGTCACAGGAGAGTGTCTAGACTGGTTCAAAATGATAGAAAGGCAACAGTAACTCGAATACTTACTTGTTAAAACCATGTGCAGCAGACCGTCACTGACCGCACGACATGTTAAACCTTGAAAGCAGATGGGCTCCAGCAGCAGAAGACTACGCCGGACACTTAATGTCTAATGATGTGACTGGTGAGTTTGAACAACACATTCATCCAGAGCTTGTGAAGCACCTAAAGAGCATCACGACCACCTCATACGGAAATATAATGGCACAAGTTACTTCACTACGTAACATCAGTTTGCGGTTGACTGATGCTGTGACTGACACTTCCATTTATTTGAACAAGTGCAAGAATAGATTCAAGAAATACACGGGGTGCAGGAAGGCAGCTGAAAGCCAGATGGTGCAGGACATGTTACATATGTTATCATCTGAAGAATGAAATTGGACAAAGAAAGTGATACATGATCGCATGAGAGGCTTTTCCGCACTCAAAAGCCATTCTGTGAAATGATACAGATGCACGATGTAAAGGAGTTGCATTCAAATTGTGGGTTTCAAACTTTGCATCACTTCCACCCTCTCATAGATAACAATAGTCTGGTGCTTTATATTGAAGGAGACCAATTACCGCATATTATAGCAATCACTGGCAATTATTTTCAGTGAAGTGATTCACCAAATCCAAGCATATTTTATCCCAGCTCCCTGAGGATGACCTTAAAAGAGGCCTCTCTGTGCTACTCTGTAATAATACCAAAAATAATACTGATACTGCTGCCACTCCTACATTAAAATAAAGATGACAGAGAGCGATACTACATCAACGCTATTGCATAAAAGTGAGTCAAAGGCAGGTTTTGAAAGATGACACCAGAAGTGAGCGGGGGTTTGCTAAACTAATGTGTAGAGGAGGAGGAGGAGGAGGAGGAGGAGGACTGGGAGCTACCAGCCCACACAAACCCGCCTGTGAAAACTGTGCATCTATGTGCGCAGCTTCCTCCTACCTTCTCTCACTGGTTATTTTGTCATCATCATCAAACCATTACGTTGGCTTTGTGTTTCCCAGTCCATCCCCACATTGCCGAAATTCACATGTGTTCAATATCTTCCTTTCTCCCTCAGTGCACCTTGTATTTCTTCACCTGAGACATCAAAGATTCCATAGTAACGTTCAACATGTGTTGTTGTGGTGATTGTGATGGCTGCAAAAAGCACACCGGGAAGTCGAGATTGACACCTGTTTAATAACTTGTACACGTTCAGCTTCAGGCATCAAAACACAAACAACACTGACATTGATCCGTGGCACTGAATGTTTTAGTATTATTTTCTGTCTGAGCAAAGTGGGAAGATAAGCAGTGAACATTTTGAATGTCAACGATTTTAATAAGAGGGGTTAATGTTTAATCTATGGCTCAAGATTGCCTCGCTTTCATCTTCTCTCTCCCATTCACCGACGCTTTGCTTCTGTGTCTCACACACACATGCTATATAAATGCAGAAGCTTTCTCTCAAAACCTGAATTTTACAGACAGAAGCGTCTGGAATTTTTCACAGCCTCCCACAGACGTCCTCGAACCTATCATTTTCTCTGCAGTGGAGCAATAGTGACGTATGCTTGTCGCTAGTGCAGCTGAATTTTAAAAAGCTCTACACCCACGCTCAGTACCACTACTGCAAGCCTAATTATCATAAACTTTCCTTGCTGTCTGTAGCCCTTCTGCCTCTGTGTACGAGTCTCCTGTCTTACTCATTTGCCAACATTAATTCAATGTCGATGCAGAAACAACGGTGTGAAAGGGGCTTTTGGTAAATGTGTGTCTTTTGCTAAATTGGCAGGTCATTGTGTAATCACTGTTGCCGTGTAATCATCTGGGTGGGGGGGAGAAAATCAAAGAACACGTTTTCATCTTTAGACCGCATGTGTGTGTTTTGAGTGCAGCAATGCATGTGTTCATTGCATGCACAGATGCACAGATTGCCGTGTATCACACCCAAACTGTTTGCATTTATGTCTGTGAGCGTTCCATGTAGTGGCATTTGGGTAGGCACGTTGTGTCGTGCATGTTTATTCCGGGTTTTCGGGAGCAGTGGGTCCTGTGTGTGTTCCCTTATCACAACATTCAGATGCTTCTGGGGGAGTTCACTGTTTTTCAGACCTGTTTGTGTTGTTTGCGGGGAGCAACAGTAAGTGTTAATTATGCCTCAGAGAGCTGAATAGTCACGCCCCGGAAAACATCCATGTTCCAGAGGAACTTACAATTAACAGTGATAATTTATTCCCCCCCATTTCCTTTAAGATGTAGTGACAGATTTTCTTTATTTTGGTCCTCGACGTGTTGCCAAAGTGGCATGATCTGGCAGGGAATACCTATAGTAGGTGATGTCAAACTAAGTTGCAAACCTCTGTATTGTTCGTAGATAATAATGCAGTACCAGCTGGCAGTCACTGTAACAACCAATGCGGCTCAACATTAACAAATCACTAGACTCAATATCCGGAGGAAGTTGGATTATTGAGGGACGTTTGGACCTTAAATTACGTTATAATAATTTGAACACAATTAGAGCAGGGAATAAATGAAACAGTGCAGACATTTGTGGAGTCTTGTACCAATCTAATGATGATGATCTCACTGTGGCATGATGGAGCCCTCTCCAATGCTTTAATGAGCATGTGGGAAACTTCAGCTCCCATCCTCGACGCGTTCGCCCTCCTTCAAATAAAGCGAACTGCAGCAAAACTGCTAATCAATTAATTAAAAAAAAGTTCAAAACAACCTTTCAGTAGATAGCATGCATAACGATCAGTGATAACTGATTTTTTCTTCAGTTCCTACGAATGTTCATATCTCCTTTTTTATACATGAACCAAGTCTCATCATGTAGTGTTTCCTTCTGCTGTCTACCGAGGAGCATTTTTTGATAGCAACCAGCTATTATCAGAAAACCAGGCGATGGCATCAGGAGTAATTTTGCTAATACGACTGAAGCCTCAGGCAGAATCTGGTACAGGGTCTAATAGCAGTTCAGTGCCCATGTGTCTCGTCCGTGATGACGCTGATCACAGTTTCTGACAAGTCCCCAGATCAGACATCTCCTCAAGCAAGGACTCTTTTCTGGAAGCTGTGAATGATTTTCTTCACCGTCTCCACGTTGGGCTTCCTGTGCCACAGATTTGCACCGACGTGATGTTCACGTGGGGCTATATTTAAAAAGCACGACATCAATACCTGTGAAAATAATTTTGAGTCACTGCTGCAAGGTTTTAACACACATTTGTCACGCAAGGCTCTCGCGGGACACCGAATAATGTGCGTGACGTGTGTTTGTGCATGTGTGTGGAGCTTTGTTGGTGCGCTCAGCCTGTAGATGACACGAGAGTCTATCTACGTGGTACTGGAGGGTGATGATGATGATGAATGCTAATCAAGGGTGAGTTGTGATGCTGTGGTGTTCGACAACAACCTCATACCCGTCAATAATGCTGATTTATTTTAGGTCGTCTAATGTTCCTGTCACTGTGTTTTCCTGAGGAAGTAAACTCGCCTTCATGAAAGCGTGTGCATATGTGCGTGGCTGACTCATGTCCGAACACTGACTAAGGGTTTGTGGGCTTTACTCACGATGCATCATGAGATCTGTTAGACTAACACCAGAATTTGTCTTGCATAGTGTCTGTGGCCTTATATAAACACAGCAGTGTTGCCAGTTTGCCACGTCTGCTGTTGAGACTTATTGATCTTTGCTAATAGGTTTTCAAAGATGATCACAACCCCTGGAAATTGCCTAAGCCCTGGAGGTAATTGTCTCTTACTACAGTCGGTGCCTGCGGCATGACGACGTCTCAGTGTGGTGATTTAGTTTGGAAAGTTAGCTCAAACTCTGACATGAGCATTTTGCTTTTTGACAATACTTTAAAATGCAATCTTCAAATCAATGTGAAGCTTCTATCTGTTGAGTTTATTACATCAACTGAAATTGCAAATACTGTTGAATAACCAGTGCCCTCACAGAATTAGATACAGAAAATACGGAAAATGTAATTGGGTTTTTTCCAATAAAGCCATACAGTAGTGCCTGCCGTGAATTAGATTTGTGTGTTATTTCACATAAGATAAAAAAGGCAAAAAGTTTCTAGTCTTTTCTGATTTAGTTTAGATAAGCTCTGTAATAAGCGTTTTCTTTTTTCTAAAATGAAACTTGAAAATAATACAGTATTTTATCATTTATATTTACTGACATGTTTAGATTGCTATTAGAGTTGACAATGATAAAAATATATGATGCCGTCTGTTTAAAAGTACCAGGTTATGTCTGAGGTGAGTGAAGTAAAGCTCATGTCAGAGCCTCGTTGGCAAAACAAGGACATAACACTCGTGTTTGTCACAGCGATGCTTGCAGGAGATAAATGTCATTCACTCGCAATCAGGAAGATGTGGAAACACACTCAGAGACGGCGGCTGGTAATTCAGGAACCTCAAAACATGCTCATCCAGTTTTCTGAAAAAACCCTCCCAGCTGCCATCAAGATACGGTTACAAGAGGGAGAAGCATTGAGCTGTGGGACAGAGGAGGAGAGAGAGGAGCACACAAGAGAAGCTCTGTTACCTGGTCAGCAAACCCCAGGATTTACCACAGCCCAGGTTCCCTCTGGATCGAACCACAACAAAGACAACAGGATAGTGGTTTAACTTTAATCCTATCGGTGTTTCTCATGCAGGACATTGCTTAAACAACACCTGCATTACGAATTACCACAGAGGAAGCGACTCCAAGTGAACTGTGACACGTGGTTTCTCTGGGCCATTCCTGCTGTCCGTCCAGCAACTGGAGAGGTTTCTGCTGGTAACTACATTATCAGGTGTGCGTGGAAGACGCATCATGGTCACAGCGTGATACAACTGCCAAAACAGTGTTTTTTTGGAAACATGTTGGACAAAAGCTACAGAGGACTTACAAGCTGGATGTGAGGGGAGATTTTCCCAGCAGTGCCCTTAAGAAAGAAGAGAACAAGGAAAAATGATAATAATTTGGAGCGATGTGATGTTTCAGGCACCCTGATGTTTTCCTTTTGAATTGTTTTGTGAGTCATGGAGAAGGCCCTGAGGTTGTAGATAGACTATGTTGCTGTGCTTCGGGAGTCGTAGACAAAATCGACACCACCATATCCAGTGGAGCGAAAAGGACCGTTTGCTTGATGATGAACCCTGTATCATTTCAAACCCCTGCTACCTGGATGAAGGTAAAAAAAAAAAAAAAAACAGCAAAGTTGGCTTTGACAATGTAAAACTTGGAGTCAGTCCATCCTGACTGGTAATATTTCATACTCTCTCACTGATAAGAATCATCAGTGTTGTCGGTTCATACATGTTTTGTGTTGCTTATAAGGACACGGGAGCAGCAGTGGTTATGAGGTGGCAAAATCTTGATTCTGCCAGTTAAAAGTAATATCATTTTTGAGTGAGTGTGTTTTCTTTAGAGGGCTGTATGGTGTTTATTTTTCTTCATGAGAAAAAGTTTTTCTTTTTCAATCAATTGCTGTAGAATTCATCTTCTGGCACAAAGCTGCCGAGATGCTTGAATCTTCATAGTTATACTGGATTTCTGACTGAATGACGACCTCGGAATGGGCAGCCTGTGTTTCCATTTTGCTCTTTACTCTTCACCAAAAGCCCTCATGACCTTCAAAATTGTTGTATATAATACAAAAATATAATGAAAATGCATTTTTTTATATAAATGAATAATATCAACATAACATAATATAATACAATAGCCATATATAGAGTGATTTTCTGGTTAGGGATGGTCTAAATTGGTATTAAGCTGCTCTGATGGAAAATTACCTATCTGGGTTCTACCAGCATTTCTTTAACTTTTTGACCACAAGGGGGCAGTGTTTTAACTCTAACAGCACCTAAATGAAAGCTGCAGTGCTGGGTGAAACAAAAGTAAAATCTGGCTTCAGTCACATGGTGCTCTTTATGATCCAGTTCATTAATGCATCATAAAGCATCTCACAAAGACTTGAAGCATCTCCCGTCACCATTAGATGCTCCACAGTCTATTGTGGACACACACTGAGAAGCTGAGATTGCATGGAAATTAATGTCCAACGCAGTGTACCATATAACATTAACATTAACTACCAATGCTTGAAAAGAGAAATTACAGTTTGCTCACAATGAATAGCTGTCGGCCACTCTTGGAATGAAGTTTAAGCTCTCCCACATTGTGTAGGCTGTGGAGTGGGAGCCACAGGAAGCGTGGTATGTAGTAGTTGTGTGGAGACTCTCATATTACCAATGCAGGTTCCGTTTGTAGTCGTGCTCTCTTAGGTCCTGTGGTGAGAGGCAGGCTTTTTTGGTATTCATGTTTTCCCTTTACACAATATCTGACCATAGAGGGTGTGCCGCCTAAACAGTCTTAGATCATTCAGTTGTTTTATAATAAATGAATAAAATACTTGGCAATTGCTCTGTCATCTTCTTCCATTAAATGTGGTAAGATGTCTCCGTAAAGTGTGACATTTAATGGCTGCTGTGGATTGAAGTCTTCTTTTGTTGACGACAGCAATGTGTTATCGGCTCTGTTTTCTCATGACCTCATGTTCACTTTAGTCTGCTCATTTCTCTCGGGGCTTCTGGCAGCTCGGGACGGTGTATTCAATGCCTGTGGGATCCACTCCTTGTTTTCCATGTTTCCAGGGGGTTGGAAAGCAGCTGAAAGTTCAAACAGAGACACACTCCCTCATGCTCTGCATGGAAAGAGCTCAGAGATTATGGGGTTTGTCTGCACTGCCAACAACAGGAATCGCTCACTGTTCGTAACTTGCCAAAAAGGAAGGGTTATTCCTTTTTCTATTTTTTGTAAAGTTGCAACTTTTGAAGCCATCACAGATTGGACTTTGTTGCAAAACATTCTGTGGATAACCCGTTTTTTTCCCCATCTGCTTGTACGGGACAGGTAGAACAAAGTGTGGGGGGAATTACAGCTGTGTGAGTTTGCTGAGTAAAGGAGCCAGAGGATGCAGGTGCCAGCAAGGCTTTGCTTTACCTTCTTTGAAGTTTTTTTCCCATGTCAAAGGTGACGGATTATGCCTGGCATAGGAAGTTAGTTCTCCAATGAACGACTTCATGAGCTGAATCTCAACAACTTCCTGGCAGAATGTGAACATTTGCCCATGCTATGCGCTTGTATTAGTGTGTGAAAAAGTGATGCATGTGTGAATTTGTTTGAGTGAAGTGCCATGCTATTCTTCAGCAGTGGGCCAGTGGATGCTACCCCAAGGAGTATAGCCATTGACCAGCTGCAGCAGCAGGGAGAAACAGCGTATCACATCTCTGTAATCCTGAAGGAAACACAGGGAGATGTACCGGTGTCCATGCTGGGAATGGGCCAGATCACCCGCACCCTGGTGGAGAGTTGCCAGCCAGGAGCAGAGGTAATGAGTTTAATGCCAATGGAGAGCAGCCCCAGGCTGGGCAGGGCACAACAGGAGCTCAACAAGTGGCCATCCCTGAGCCGTACAGGTAGACCTGGGAGGCCAAGAGAAGAGGTTGTTGTGGAGGAGAATGAGGAGGAGTTGGAGGAGGTGGAGGGAAAAATGAGGACCGACAGGTTTTCAAAACAACTCGCCAAGAACTTGGGGAACTCCTCACATCAAGGAAGAGATGTGGTAGCGATAACTGCTCCGACAGGCACCCATGAGCAACGCAATCAGAGCTCAGCATCACACTCTGTCACTGTTCATGCCAGAGGGCTTGTGTTTGGAGAACATGGCGCCATCTCGGGACACAGCACTCTACCGCGGGCTGTGTTGCGAAGACCACATCAAGATGTTGCCTCACTCAGGAGGAGAACGGTGAGCATGTATGGCGACCCAGTCGAGCAGCAAAACGTTTCTCAACCTGAGCAAGAGAGACTGCTACGGAGGCCTAGAAGTGTTTGCATCCTGGCAGGCCCAGGCCCAGTCCTGACGGCACCCCAGACCCTAAAACCCCTCAGGAGGGCCGGGGTATTAGAAAACAACTCATACAGGAGCAGGAAGGCTGAACTGAGGGCAGTTGATGGGCTCAATCCTGTTGTGGCTCAGCGGCCTTTGGTCTCTGCTGACGTGACCCCCAGGGTCCGTCAGAAGAGCTGGAAGCCCAGGCCTGTCAGCATGACGGTGCTGGAGCTAAGAAAGAGGGGCTCTGACGATGAGATTGACAGCCAGAGGAGTAGCAGCCACACAGGGAGTGATGGAAGCTTTCTCAAAGGGAGCTTCCGTTGGAGGTTATTTGGTAAATCACCACAAGATAAGAGCAAAGAGAAGGACAGTGACAAAGATAATAAATCTTCTTCCAAATTCAGCAGAACTGATTCTCCAAAGAGTACACTTAGCAGTTTGCGAAGGAGCCTCAGTCTGAGAATCAGGAGGAATCGGCCCCGGGACAAGGTTACTTTAGGGTCTGAGGGGGAAAAAAAGGAGGGCTCTCGGACTAAAAATACTGTTGAGGAGACAACAATGCCTCCACAGCCTTTCTCCTACCTCACAGGGAGAATGCTTCCAAATTCTCATGAGCAAATAGAGGATGGGGGCATGCAATACATTCATTACCACAGGAGAGGGAAGGTCAAGGTAATGGAGGTACCTCTCTGTCCAACAAAACTGTCCTCCAAACCAGTTCTGGAAGAACCAAGCATATGGCAGCTCATAGCAAATCGTTTTAGGAGGAAGGAACAGCAACACATTGGCAAATGTGAGCCCCAGCAGTCACAGAGCAAAAACACTAGCCAGTATCCCTTGGCTGGTAATAATAAGTCACAGCTCATCACCATAGAGACTCTGGTAGACACTGACTCCCACAAAGGTCAAGGTAAGACTCACAAGATTTCTTCATTTATTTCTCTGCTCAGTTCTACATTTCAGCCCCTCATTCACTGCACAGAGAAACGAGGAAATGTGCTTTCTTTTCTTTTTTTCTTAAAGACCGACAGGCAAATGAAAAACACATGGGGAATTGTGAGTTTGGATGGTGTTCAAAAACGTCTGGATCCAGAGTCCTTCTGGAATTTCTATTTTGGGTGCTTTATTTCTCAGTGCTCTTTGTGTGTGAACCGCCTGTTTGTATGCACTTACACAGCAATTACTTGGTTTTACACAAGATTTTTTGAACTTTAGTAAATGAGTAGGTCAATAAAGTAAACCAGTGACTGATAAGAATTTGTTATAATGGGTTTGTTTTACAGTGGTTTGGCTGTGGTATAGCACAGCCCCAGCGCTGTCTCTGTGTCACCCAGACACAGGACGCGAGAGTCTCTATAATGCTGTCTGTTGACTTCACAGTGATGCAGCTGAAAGCAATAGCATTAAAGCAGTCAGTGGCTGTAATGGGGATGCATTTGGCTCCCTAGCAGGGCTAAATTAAGAGGGCTTACATGCTATAATGATGGGGAGAAGGGAAGACGACTTAAGCGCTGTGTTTAAAGGTTAACTCTGACAGTGGGTCGTGTTTGTCCAGTTGCCTGGAAGAGCAGCGAACTGCAAATATTTGTAACTCTGAATAAATAGCCGTGACGTGCTACATTTTCTACGCTAAGCCCCAATTTTACGTCTTCAAGTGTGATGGCCTAATTAGTCGACTGTGACAACTTAATGACTTCCTTTAGTGTCATGTTACGTACGTGGTGCATTCACTCTCATTGAGCCAACCTTTGAACTACCACTGCAGATATGTAATCATCTCACTAACATAAAGCTTGTAATAGGTTTCTGAGGTCAAACCTGTTGGTGTCTATTTGTACTTGTGCATAACATGTTTCCAAGGATACCTGTTCCTTTTGTGGGGGAGTTTCGTCACATTTCTCCCATTTATTCCACTGCAGTCAGCCAGTCAGGCACTAGGAATGTAGGTGTGCCGATCAGCCTGAGTAAAGTAAGGTGTTCAATGCCCTGGGAGGGACTTGGTGCCTGTTGCTACCTGCTTAAGTGTTTGCTCCTAAATTAAATCCAGAAAGCTGAAGCTCAGCCCTCCCACAACTTAACACATGCACTCACACACACATGTGCATGCACTCAGTTTAAATGTGTCCTGACTCCTCATGATAACATTGGGGGAAGGGCAGTAACAGGGTGAGGGGGTTTGAGGTGTACAGACTGTGTCCCCACCCCCACCTGTGGATGAACAAAGCCACTCTGTTGTACTTGTGGAAGCATGAGTGATCCGTGAACTGAGTGGAGAGATGGGGGCTCTCTGTTTATCTGAGTTGAGAGAGAATGGTCAGGAGTGTCGTTACCTAGTGAAGATTGATGTGCTTAGGGGTTGAACACACAAGAACAAGTTAAGGAGAATCCACAAAAGTTGTGTATCGTTTCAGGTTTTTATCCACACGGAACCAGCATTTTAAGAGCTCTAAAATGCCATATTTAGAAAATTGGTCCCAGAGTGAAAGACATCTTAAAACATTGTGTATACTTAAATTTGGGAAAACGATGATGTCATAACCCCAACATCTCTCTTGCTCTTGCATTCGTCGTCGCTAGCTTCATCGTCGTTGTCCTCTTCTGCTGTTTGTTTGTTAATGGTAACTTTTGTTTTCTTCCCCTTTCCTTTTCGTTCCCTTAGTTTATTCTGTCTCTGTAATAATTGTTTGAATAAAGCCTCATATTAAAATAAAAAAACTCTTTGTACAGTACACAACACGCAGGCTTGGCATATGTACTACAGCATCGAGAGTTTTTTGCCAGAAAACTTTAACTATACTTTGGAATATACTAATTGCTTTCAAATAAAAATGTTATGGCCTTAGAATAAGGTTTTTTCTATGGGAGCTCTGTTATGTGATGACCATCATATTTCCCTGACAAGCTTAGGAAAGGGACGGTTAGTGGAGGAGTCGTGTGTTACAGTCTGCAGTCTCATCACCATCACTAATTCTTACACACCATACCTTTACTATCCTAATATAATTTGTATTTAAGCATCTGCTACTGTAAAATCTCCTGTTGGTTACATGTTGTGTTTCAGCAGGTGAATAGAATAGAAACCACTATTACCACCAAGTCTACAAACTGTTAAATTAGTTGGGAGTTTGGGTAGCGCTCTAATATTTGTTGGTGTCTGCAGCCCTGTCTTTAATTCATGGTTCATTGTTTCCTGCTCTGTTTTGTGTCGCGAGACAGATAAGCTAAACCTGACACATTCCTCTCTAAGCTCCACAAATTGAGTCAATCAACCTGAGCATTGTCCTGCAAGATTTTTGTGAAAACCCAATTTGTGCAGCTCAGGTTAAATGAGGATGCTGTTTGAACCACAACGTCCAATTTATTTTCAGGGGAAGTAATCAATGCTTGTCAGCAGACAACACAAGGCTTTAAGAGCTTAAAGTAGGGCAGGCCATCCAGGCTGCATTAGACTGGCAAAGCACAACTATTTTTACCTTGTTCTGTGCTTATTGTTTTTCCTCACTTGCCTTCTTTGATAGGTATAATATAGTGATGATTTGGCACCCAGTGGAATAGATATACAAGTGCAGAATGGATTCTTTGCTGTGTAAATTAGAGACCAATGAACAATAAGAAGATGCTAGGGGACCATTTTTGTAAACATGTGCATGAAAAATGTATTCAGACATGGAATGTTGCTTGGTTGTGAGGTTAGGGAAGTAGA
This sequence comes from Solea solea, assembly GCF_958295425.1. Lineage (NCBI taxonomy): Eukaryota > Metazoa > Chordata > Actinopteri > Pleuronectiformes > Soleidae > Solea > Solea solea. Next base: position 14,993,158 of record NC_081134.1, read on the forward strand.
ATTACTAATTGCCAGCTAAAATCACACACTGTAATTTATGACGGTGGGAAAAGCACGGCTGGAAAGTCAGTCAGAGTTGGAGTGGAAGTTTCGACCTCAAGGTTGTCCTCTCTCATCTCAAAAACCACTTTAGATTCACTGCACATAGAAATGCATGCATGTGTGTGAATGTACCCACACTTAAATAACCATATGCGCCGGGTTTTTGCTCACATTGCATTTTCTTTTCTCATGAAACGGAATAAGTGGGTGGACGGGGAGGGCTGCGCTTCACTACCTTCAGTCTGAGCGGTCATATTTATCCGAGTAGACATGAGCAGTGAAGTGAAAAACCTGACAAACAAGCTGGCAGCACAGTTTTCCCCTCACAGAAACAAAGACACTGGTGTCCTCTGTAAGCATCACACATGCTGGGGCATTCAGTTTCTGTCGGCATTCTGGGACACAGGGATGTGGCGATGCTCATATTTAAAGAGTGACGTAACGCGGAGCACATGGATTCAATTTGGGCTAAAATTCAAAGGCGACCAAAATGGTTCCACTGCAACAGCTCCAGTGATGGCACAAGTCATGCATGATGCCCTGTATTACAATATGTTAAGGCATTGTTTGTGAAAGGAAACGCACAAGTTCTAAAACAGATTCAACAATGTGTGTGTTGGGTCCTGGATAATCTGTGTAGTGTAATCTGTGAGTTTTAATGTGCTTGAAAAGTGGCGCTTTTTTGGTAATTAAAGGAATCAGCAAAGATGCAGTGCAGCATCTTTTAGTGACACATGTAGTTTTCCTGTCTGTTATCTGGTGATCAGCCTTTGTGTGAATGAGTCCGTCTGTGAAATTCTGTTTTTGAGGATTATAAAACATAAGAAAACATGTGGCTGTTTTTGTTTTCGAAATATGGATTCATTTATTTTATTTATCTTGTTTTTCAGCTCATTTGTTAAATGTTAATGTCGGGGTTACCACAGCAACTAAAGCTGAAGACCGGATCCTTTCAATGTGTTTTTCAAATTGTTAGTTATGACTTTTTTTTTAAACCAACCTTCCAATTATGTAGAGAAAACTTCCCATGATGTAAATCTGAATATGAATTGTCATGTTAAGTACAGAGAACCCATGTGGGAATAATGGGACCTGAACACCAAAACAGGAAATCCGAGGAAATGAGGCATCGGATGAAGCTTCTGGAGATATCATCTCCAGAAGCTTTGACCTGTAGTCAGTTTCCTGCACTTAAGAACCGAGTCATATTGTGTGTCTTCGTTCATGTCTTGACTTGTCACACCTGCGCTGAGAGAGCTCCCCATGAGGCACGTGTTGTTTAAACACTACTCTGCACAAAGCTTGGTGAAAGGCCCCTCTGTTTGGGAATCACTCTCCTCCTCTGCCTTAACAATTGAGATATCCAGAGCAACACAAAGCGCTTTGTGGATGTAGAGGTCAAAAAAAAAAAAACAGGCAACATTTTGGCTCCACTTGTAGTAAGTAAAGGAGGGTTTTAACTCAGATCTGCTTATCTATGAATCACATCTACTTTTAACACGCATTATCTTTGAGATAAATATAAACGTGATTTATAGTGACAGTGGTTACGTTGATGTTGTCATTTTTCTACAGTCGCGCTGCCTGTGGCACAAAAAGAAAACCACTATTGCTGCAACAAAGAGGCTTACTGTAATGATGGGTCGCTGTTTGGGGATGAACACTTTAATTGTTATGGTTTGGACATCTGGGTGGGGATGGGGGTGGGGATGGGGGTGGGGGGGTGGTGGAGCTTTGCACACCTTGTTACCTGGAGACAGGGAGTCTACACTTGTGTATTAGAGAGATAGAATCTTCTTCGTGGTGGGTTTGAACCCAAAACAGGAAGCTGGCCTTTGTTCTAATAGCTGTTATGACACAGAACCATGTACTCCATCTCTGGGAAACTGGCACAACTTGCAGAGTTGTCATTTGTGTGTTTTTCTTTACTTCTTTTACTACTACTTTCTACTGCATTCTGAAGGTAGTGCTCTTTCCCAATGCCCTTTTTTTTTTTTTTTTTTTTTTCAAAATGTCAACATGCTGAATCAAGCCTCTTAATAGCTGTCCTTTCTTAAGTGGATTACCTAAAATCCTCCTCAGAAATTGCACTGTGGTGAAACCTAATATTGAGGCAGCCTGCGTAGATTGCACTTAAACGGGTGTTTCACAATTCCTTCTTGGCAGTTGAGAACATTTATACGTCGTTAATACATAAACAAAACAGAGAAAATCAGAACTGAGCAAATTAGGGAGCGAGATGAAAAGCTCTTTGTGAACTAGTCGGTGCTTTGTTTCCTTTTCCCTCCCTCTATTAAATCTTAGACAATACTTGTGATGTCAATGATGACTGTCTTATAAAGAATACCCAATGCTCCAAATATGACTCAAATGATTCATTAATTATTTTATATATTTGCAGATTAAGGGCAAAGAATATATGAAAATGAATGATTTTGCAGAATATAATCAACTCACCTTAAAGATATGGCAAAGATAAAGGTTAAGGTTTAGCAGCTTCCTATTCACGTTACCTCTTGACTTCAGGAGGCCTTGGAAAGCAAGCCCCTGCAAATCCACTCTTCTAAACCCCCTCTGGATAACTTAAAGATGATAGTAAAAGGACCCAGTGAAAGGATGCTAAACATTGTGTATTACAAAAATCAATCCTTGTGTAGGTTAACATGCGCTTACACTTGACAGGGCTGTAGATAGATTTTGTCATATCTGTTTAACAGCTGAACAATCCATCGTGAAAACTTGTTGCACACAGGACAGATAGCCTATAAACTGCAGCTGTGAAGACGCTTTGCCGCCATCCACTGGGAAATACTGTTAATAATGTATTGTCTGTAGCTCAGGTCAAGTGAGACACAGATGAATGGCTTACTTTCCAGTGTGGTCTTGACTTAATGTCTTTTCTGTCCTTCTCCTTTTTAGACTCTTTCGTCAACAGTCAGGAATGGACATTGAGTCGGTCAGTGCCGGAGCTGAAAGTGGTGAGTAACGCTTTATATTCCTCACCGTCCCTGTGCTGAGTCGCCCCCCACGTGTTTGATCACACTGATAGTATCATTGTCAGTGGGAAAGCACGTTCTGTCCATGTAACACTGGCTTTACATTTCACATGAGGCAGAGCGGTTGCAAAATGGGCTGGACCTTCCAACCCCCCCCCCCCCCCCCCGGCTCATAGTGGGTGATTTTTAATGAAAGGCGTTGGCATGGAGATGCAGGGTGGCTTGCAGCAGGACGCGAGATGAGTGACAGTTTTGGGCTTGACTAGTGACACATTCTGGGTCGGAGCCCACCTGCTAGTGCAGCACACACAGCCACTGCCAAATGCACAGCTTACATCCACACATGATTTAATGTCTTACACCTAAAAAGACAAGCAGCCTTAAAAAAAAAAGTCTCGACACCTCCACTCTGCCAGTCGATATATTCAATCTGTGTTCATTGTTGTAAGAGAGAGAAAAGTTCAATGGAAGGGAAAAAGAGGGACGTCGCAGCAAGTTCAAAGACTAACAGGCTTCTTCTACCTGAAATGCATTTCCTTTTATATTTCCAAGGTGTTAATTGGAAGCCTCCACATTGGGGTTTTGGGAAGTGGACCTGTTGAGACTGATAGAAAGCAATCATACCTCTAACAAGTTTCACACAATTGCTCTTCAGGTCGTACAGAAAATGAGTTAGTGATATGTTTGATTTTTTTTTTGTATTATCAGAAGTCTGGACCAATTATGGGAAAAGCCACCAAAATATCTGTGCGACAGGACTGTGAGCTGCACCTGATGGAAGCTCAGTTGTGGTCCAACCTTACCTTTATTTCCGTCTACCCTTCTGCAGTATTCCTAGGTCAGAGTTAAGCAGCTACAAAGAAGACGAGAAGTTTTTGTACTTGTTTAGTGCTGATAGGGCAATTTGATTTCACGACTTTATACCAGCAGGTTTACAAAGCTGGGCAGTTAAAAGCAGCAGGAGCACTCGGTCTGCTCTAGGTTTAAAGACGATTTTTGTTGACTCATGGCTTTCCCAGCACACAGACTACAACTTTTGCTAACTCTGAGCTTATTCATAGTTTATTCTGCCTGGTTGCCTTATGATAAGCGTACGTACTCCTGTAGTAGGTAGGGCTAGAAAGACACAAATGTCCCTATAATTAGAACCAGGCCTGACTTTAACACCCACTAATGATCTGAAAAAGAGGGCCATGGTGGGTGGAGGAGGAGAAGGAGGAGGAGGAGGAGGAGAGCGATGTTGTAGCCTTTGTTCTTCCCAGACATGCTGGCATCATCAGCCCACCCTCCACCATGCATCACCCTGAAGGCACCACTGTAGTTAGGTCTGGTCTTGACTCCAGGGACAGGAAGCAGGGACTGGTTGCAGCCACATTGATGTTTGCTGAGGACTTTCCTCATTATGTTTCAACCTCACACTGCCTGCATAGAGAACCGAGCCATTGCATTTTATTGTTTTGTTCCTTAACTCCAAATAAAATCTATTCCTGCCCTCCTTATTCTTCCTTGGGTTTGTTTTGCCACCTTCCGGACAACATTTATTTTCGTTATCATTTCCATCTGTGGAGTACAAATCTACTTGAGAAGCAAAAAAAGTGTTCCTTTTTTTTATTGTTATTATTATTATTCTGAGTAAAAGCATATCTCTGCATGGTAATTACAGCCTGAACAAATTCTTACTTAGGTATTTAAAAGTAAAACAACAACAAAATAATAAGCATAACAAACACAGTATCCCTGGACTTGGTTAGTTGGAGTTGACCTGGATGCTCTCTGCGTGGGAGGTGGGACTTTTTATGTTTGATGAATTAACTTATCAATACAATAATAATATATCCCTCAAGCATTTCTTCTTTTGTTAATTGGACTTGATTCTTGCATACAAACATATTTGTTAGAAACTAAAAGTGTATGTCATTGTTTCATTTATTTTGTGTCCTCTGTGATGCGTTTAAGGCAAACGTTCACAAAGATTTGGTATTTGTCAGCCAATTTTATTACCCTGTTCTTTGGACAATGGTTCAATTTTCAGTAATGGCGTGATTCGATTTTTGTTCCTGTGGAACCCTCCATTATGATTGGCCTTAAAGTTTGCAGCCTGACAAAAAAGGGCAGTTTTCTTAGTGGTTTTAAGACACATTTCAAGGCTGAGCTTTGGCAGATGAACGCCCAGAACACCTTGTACTCTGAGTTTTCCTTCTACAGATTCACCATTGTGGTCCTTTATGTCTATACAAGCTTGCGAGTTTAACCATTTACACCATAATCACATTCTTTTGCACTTGGCCTTGCAGGGCATTGTGGGAAACCTGTCCAGCGGGAAGTCGGCCTTGGTGCATCGGTACTTGACAGGCACATATGTGCAGGAGGAGTCTCCTGAAGGTAAGAGTCTGCTGGAGGTGTGTGGGTCAGGAGGTGGTGTCATACACACAAACACACATGTATATATGTATATATGTATATTTATAACAGGCCAAGCTTTAGAATTAGTGTGTGGTTCAATGAATAGATTTTCTTATCCTTTCTCCACAGCAGAGATGATGACACAACTTAAATACTCTCAGTAAATTAGGGCTGTAAAGGTCATTGTTAAATCAATAAGCTTAAACCTAACATTGTGATTTCTCAAGGACTGTAAATGGAAAAATGTTATCTCTGTCACAAACCTTTTACCACCTCGATGTCCTGGTGTAGAAAGAGCCAGTTTACTCTCAATGTGAGGTCCCATCTCTAGAAAAAAGACCACTTTTCAGTTTAAAGGAATACTTCACCGATTTGCATTTAGCTTTGTATTACTAGAATAGGGGGTAGTATTTTTGAAAAATTGTGCTTCCCAACCTCAGTTTCCCCTGAGTTGAGAAATATCTTCATTCTTTTCTTTGTTAGTGCCCACCAGTGATACTTGGTCCTGTTAGCATAACTGTTAGCAAAGATGGCGGACACTGTTTACATTCTGGGAATGAGGTCCCGTCCCCCTATGAGTGGAAATAGCATTGCAGTTTCAAGGCTCGGATGCATCTAAATCTAAATCTAGATCCAAATACAAATCGGGGAAGTATTCCTTTAATTCATTAGTTAAAATGTAATAAGTAGAACGCCCCCTTCCGGCCTGAAATGTAGGCCCTCTGTATAGAATTCCACAAAGATGTTGGCAAACCCAGAGATGGCTGATGATCTTTGAGAGGGTTTGCAGTGTTTCATTTCTGTGTAATTATAGTGAGGATGAGACATGAAGTGCATAATTAGTTTCTGGCATTTTGCTGAACCAAAGAAGGAAAATCATCATAGCTAAATTAGTCCTTGAGAAATCAATGCTGGGAATGCTGGAAAAATGAAATGTGTGTTGTTGCTGTTATCGTGTGTGTGTGTGGGGGGGGGGATGTTGTGATACACATACCTGTCTCATGATTAGCAGCTGCTTAAGCACTGGCTTTACTTCAGTGAGGTCATTTACATTGTGGCTGTAGCATTTTTGCCCGGAGGAGAACGATTCAGCCATGACTGTTTTCTCAGTGTTTTGTTCCTGGGCTTTTGCTATGATATTTGAAAAAAAGAAGGTACTGGGGTGTGTTGCCATGGCAACACCGGATGGAGCTCTGTCGGATTGTGGCTCTGTGTCAAGGTCTAAGCCTCTTCGTAAGCAGTGTGTGTGCCTACTGCGTGTTAACTGTGCCTACCAACTCGCTGTCTCTCTGTAGGCTTCAGGGCTGTTAGTCGCCTCTTTTCATGTGTGGTTTAACAACACATGTACAACATTCGTCGTTAATTTTTTTATTAAAGGAAGAAGAGAGCGTGTCAGTGTGCTTTTCACTTGTCTCTTAATGAAGACGACCGTATCCTGAACGATTATGTAACTGAAATGTATATTCCCAATTCCATGCATGTTTTCACCATAGTCGTACAAATACTGACTTCACACACACACACGTATATGTGTGTGTGCTGCCAGCTTCTGTACAAACTCTGAATTCTGATAAATCTCTTTTCTGTGTCATTCACAGTGTAATGAGACCCCCCCCCTCATCTTTTCCCCCCCTTTTAAGACATTCTCAGTCCTTTGTCTGAATCTCTAAAGATCTGCGAGTTCTTTCTCTTTGTTTCTTTCTCTCTCGCTGTTTCTGTCTCTTTCTCTCTCTCTCTCTCTGTTACACAACCAGCATCCACCTTAACTCAAGAGCCTGTGCTAAAGGCTGGGAGAGTCCCACATTTGCCAAGCAGGCTAAAGTGGACTTAACAGGGTGGAAGTGTGTCTCATGTGGAGATATGCTTTGCTTGCACAGACAGGAAATCTTCCTGCCTTTTCAAAATTACAGTGATGGGCTACTGTATTGTCCCCACAGCTCCTCTTTGATGTGAGATCTGTGCTTGAACGGCACGATATACAAGTCCTCATTATCTAATCTCATGAAGACTCGAGCTGGCCTACATGCTTATGTAATTCCTGGGAAAGAGTAACAGGTGTACTTTTATTTTCTTGCCTTCACACCTGCTGTCGACAGTTTTTGTCCACGATCAGAATTTGTGCGTTGTGAATTATTGGCTTTCAGCATATTTTCCTCATTCATATTGTGTTTTCATTCTGAGCTCCGTTCTCTAGCTCTACAGCATTCTAATTCAATCTCTTTAATCTCCAGAGGATCGCAAAACTATTCGCATTATATGTGCAAATGCAATTTACTGTATAATTCTCACTGTGGTCTCTTGTTTATCCACAGCCAGCTTTAGCTAAAGGCAAAAAAAGATAGAAAGAATATGTATTAGAAAAGAAATGAAGAATAGGAAAGAGAAAGCCATGGTTGCGTTACACTTATCCGCTGCCAAGTGTCAGCTCCTTGAGTCCTGTCCCGGGGGCATGTGTGTGACCCAAGACGCATCAGTTCAGAAGACGAGTTTTCTGCCTCTGATTTAATCTCCCGTGGTTTCCTTTCGCTCTCGTTTAATCTCAGAGTTTAACTGTGAAAATGCTCAAACACACAAGAGACACAAGCATCTAATAATAATAAATGATAATAAAATTTAAAACAAATCATGTTGTAATGTAATTCATGATTTAAAAAAAAATCGTTTCATTTCCCCCAGAATTCAAGTAACGGTTGCCAATTTACCTCAAAGTATTGGACGCTGTGTTTCGTTGGTGGTGTCCTGTTTTGAAAGTCTCTGTTCGCTTTGGCTCTGCTTCTTATTCAAGTTTTGTGCAGCTCTAGATCAGAGAACACTGTGTAGACGGAGTAAAACAAAAAAACACTTGTCTTTATTTTATTATAGGCAGGGACAGACAAATGTAGTAGTTAACTTAAAAGAAGAGATAAAATGAGATGCATGACATGGGCGCACTGCTTTGATTTTTTATTTTTTATTTATTTTTTTAGAAATATGACTCATTGTCTCGAGAATGTCCCCATACTTTGTTTATCAAGTGAAAGTTGGGTTTCTCCAGGACTTGTGGTGGTGCGGTGACAGAGGCACTGAACTGACTCCCTGAGCAGCTGTGCATTAGACATGCTAAAAGGCAATTTCTCGCCCACATAATTGGCTCCACAGAGACCTGTTTTCCTTTTCGGCATATGATCACAACAGCTACACATTCAGGTCTAAATCAAGAAGCTGCATTAAAGCTCATACACGTAACACCAAACTTAGTCACGCCAAGCTGCTCTTTGATATTGAATTTAGTTTTATTTGCTTCATCGTTGTTATTTTTTTAATGATTAATGAATGAAACCCCCCTGGATTGGAGTTGTTGTGTCAAGACAGACTTTGTGCTCCTTTTTTTCAGGGGGACGGTTCAAGAAGGAAATAGTCGTGGATGGACAGAGCTACCTTCTCCTCATCAGAGATGAAGGCGGGCCTCCGGAATTACAGGTAACACTGTTAATCCCTTTAAACTGTCTCTCCGTTGTTTACCACAGTTGCGAGATGAGTCACAGCAGAGGCCGTTGGTGCAAACTCCCATGCAGATGGGGACTTGTTAAGAGACAGACCATTATTTCACTGCAGGACGGTCTGAGGCAGTGTGACCACACTCGGTGGCTGCTCCACCAAAAGCACTTAAAAGGGCAGCAACAGATCAATGAGCGTGCCGAGCCGAAATCATTTTCTGTGGTCAAAGGGACAACGCGGCACATAATTGTCCTATTAGTATGTGAAAAATGGAGAGTCACAGAGCCACCGTTTCATCCAGAGTGGGCCACTGTTGCTAATGTGATAAGACACTGTTCCATGTTTTCTTTCAAAGGGGATAAATTAAGGAAGAGATTGCTGCCTTGTTTAAAGACGGTATGGCCATCCTATTCTTTAAGTTATTCTTTTATCATGATTTCACGGCGTTAGTTGGGTTTTCCCACCTACTTACGAAACTTCCAGGGCTTCATTATGTTTCCTGGTCACTCTGAAACGAGAATAGACACAGTGTTTTGATTATTTTTAAGTGGATATAAAAATATATAGCGATGTAAATGCAGCCATTTAATACAAGTAATGGAGTATAATAATGTGATATAAGTGACATTATGTGGAGTGGAGGCAGAAATGAGCATGAAATGGAAATACTGTAATACATTAGAAGTGTCTCAGTATTGCAATTAAAGCTGCTAAATTTAGTCCTTATAAAAACACTTAGTTGTGGGCAGTGTGAACATTTGAGCGCCCACGCAGAAGTGCCACTGAACTTCACGCTTCCACTCAGCGTGTCAGGATTATTTTATCTTTCTATCGTTTTTATAAATGTTTTTATTTTATGAATTGGCCATTTTTTGATTCAGTGTCTTTGAACATGAACCAGTGTTGTGTGCAGATGAAGGATGAAGAAAAACACTTGCTGGGAACACAGGACACGTCGCTGCCTGACTCAAAAAAAAAAGCCAAACAGACACATTTAGTATCTCTCTGATTAGAAAAAAACATAAACGGGTGGGATCCTAAATAAATACTGTTTATCTGCTGTGCTGTGTGCAAACGAGCAACTATTTTAAAACGATACAGCGCCGAGGTGATAAAACTGTGTATCCCTGGTGTGTAAATACAGTCTATAACTGACTCTTATTGCTAAGTCGTCACAAAATAATATAATGCAGGTTTAAAAACAGTTGATGTTATTTCCCACCAGTGTAAAACAATTGTCATGAGTGTCTTCCATTATTTAACTCTTATTATATTAGCAAAGAATAATGACTGTTAAAATATACTGAATGTTTTTCTAGTAATGTAAGATTGTTGAATACAGTGGCTTTTTGTTGTTGTTGTTGCTACACCTGCAGGAAACAGACGGTAAAAAGAATAGTATAAGAGTATGAAGCAGCCAGTGCTCGGTGATGACGCGCAGACCCGCTATTGGCTTCATTCACAAGATTCAGTGTCTCATGTGTCACATGTGATCCCGGTGTTTTTAATGAGCACCCACAGATACCTGGCTTGGCAAAGGTCACCGTCAGAATTACGCTCGCCTTCGCTTGCTCAGTGAGATCAGGGAATAGAAATGAGTTCAGCTCAGTTGTCGGCTGCCTGTATAATTAGTGGCATAATTAAAGGCCTCCATTATGTTCCCACTCACTGGAGGCTGAGTAGAGTTGTGGCTCGCAAGCCTGATTCCCCCCATTCATTCCCAATGGGGATCTGAGGGTGAGATGTGAAGGCTGAATGAAATAGTGGGGGAATACAAGGGAATAGTTATCACTTGATTGTCACTGTTAGTGCCACTCTGGGTTCTGCTTAGTCTCTGCCTTACAATGGTAGGTGATTAGGATTGATTTCCTCCGCCCATGGGAAGCCTCTCCCCGCCGCTGGATCGTAAAGTATACTACGCAGAGTTGATGAATGTATATGACGCAGCAAATACAAGGACTCTAACATTATGATAGCAGTGGGAAATACAGAAAAAACCACCAGGATGCAGCAGCGTGTAATCATTCACTGTCACCTCACCCAGCTTTAAACAGTGCGTCGTGAGTGTTGCTACACTGCCCCCTTCTGTCCTCTCATGTGAACTTCAACTCAAGCGATGGCACATGAGTCTCACCTCAGCTTTATTTATATCCAGCCTCTCGCGAACACATTCAGCCCACAGTGTTTCAAATATCAGGATGAAGCACAAGAAACACGAAATACCACAAAATATAGGCTTCATTCAGTGCTGTGCGAAGGTCGTGGCCGTACAGTGTAATTATTTCTCAATCATGTTAGGAAATATGTGCATGCAGCTTTAAAATAATACATTTGTCAGGAAAAGTGTCTACTGTTTGACCTACGCGCACGTTTGAACAATAGCACGACTCTGGCTTTCTTAAACCTGGAAAAATAATTCATAAACCTGTGTTTGTCCGACTATTTCATGTTGACATAGGTCTATTACGGCAGTTTATTCAAGACGTGCTTGAGCATTATTTACACATGATGAGTTAAACTCCAAATGCCAACAATCCGAATTTGACAGACCTAAGCTGGCGGGGCCCAAAGGCTTTCCCACTTAAATGTATTCATAAAAAAATGATTAAAACTACACGGGACACATATGGATTTACACATGTTCCCATTTTCCTGTGTCTTCACGTTTTGAAGTTTCAAGTTTCACATCATTTCATCAGCCTTTCACACACACGCGGCCCATTTCTTGCGTGGAGAGGTGGCAGAAACGCCAAACTGGGGAAACGCGTGTGTGTGTGTGAACGTTGCTGTGTTCTAACGAGGCAGGTTTTTATTTCACAGTGCGTCAACAATCCTCCTCTGCTTTGTCCTCAGTTTGCTGCCTGGGTGGATGCAGTGGTTTTTGTCTTCAGCCTGGAGGATGAGATCAGCTTCCAGACGGTCTACAATTACTTTCTGCGCCTCTCCAGCTACAGGAACACAGCTGAGGTCCCCATGGTCCTCGTTGGAACACAAGGTGTTTGCCCTTCATCCGATATATTTAGGTTTTATGAAAACGTGGAATAATACGTTCTTCCAGGATGTGTTTTCTTGCAAATAAACTCTGACATTTAAGGGAGCCCAATAATAAGCTGTCTAATGTGAAACCAAAGGCTGATATTCGTGACCTCGTTGTGAAGTAGAACCCTGTAATTTGTACTCCGTGAATACTGAATAGTGACATACTCAACCTGGAGGCTGACAACTTAATCCACAACTTAGAATAACCCTGAAATATGTTGCATTACAGTGGCAATCTGATTACAGCTGTTTTTGTGTAATTCCCCCCCTGTTCTCTTAGATGCAATCAGCGCTGCCAACCCCAGAGTGATCGACGACTCACGGGCCAGAAAGTTGTCAAACGACCTGAAGCGCTGCACGTACTATGAGACCTGCTCCACCTACGGCCTGAACGTGGAGAGAGTCTTCCAGGATGGTGAGGCAGACGTTTATTGAGGTGGACGGGCATTAGATGGGGAAACAGAAAATCACAATGATGGCATAGTTCAGTGTAAAGTGAACTTTGCTTATCTATCGTCAGATTGTGAAGTTAGCAGTCTTGCACCATGTTAAAACAATGAGGCTGCGTTTACACTGATGCCCAGTTCTCATGTTGCTTATATCTGATATTTTTTTTTGCTTACATTGTCTTTTAAAAGTGACCCACATCTCAAATCTGTATCATTTCCACTGGTTAACTCTTGTGGAGACTGAAGACTGGAAGTCAAAGTAGCGTTATTTTTGAAATGTTGGAATCCTCGCCCTAAGGATTAAAAGGCGAGAGTCATATGATTGTGGATTCATATCAGATTTAGTCTTCAGGGCTTCCTCAAGATCAGAAACACTGTGTGACACTGGTGCTCATTTATAATTTAGTCACTCCCACTTGACACATGGCCTGGCAATCCCAGCCTCCACCTGTTGGGGGGGGGGCAAGAGAACACAATCAAGGGTAAATTGACAGTTTAGAATACATTTAAACAGAATATACCAATATAAAAATTGTTGATTAATAAAACACCTGTACGTGAATGTTAAAGAGTGATAGAATTAATCAGGTGTGACCTCTAAGGATTAGGTGATTAGATCACTACCGCCGTCTTGAAACACCATTGTTGTTGTGTCATTCCGTTTACCATGCAATTGATTTATCTTTATTTAAATGCCGGGCTAATTGGACAAGCACTTCATGCCGTTTATGAAATTTGCTCATAAATGCTCGGCTCAAATTGAGCAGTGTACATATGCGGTAATTCTCTCTATTCTGCGAGGCTCAGCAGTTGTGATTGGCAGTGAACAGCAGCGGAACATTAACAGACTCACTTCAATTAATGACGCAGGGCTCATATTTTAAATTAAATTTAATATAATTGGCAAACGGCCCCAAGTAATTATGGATGCGGAAATCACGACGTAAGATTTCATATAAATGTGGAGCTGTAAGCTAGAGACCACTTTGTGTAGAGTTGCCTTTAATTAGTGAAATATGCTTTTAATGTCTCTCTAAAAATCTGAAAATGAAGATTTCCCTGAATCCATGACCAAAGCGATGTGAATTTCATTTGAAAACTTGACTGCTTTTAACTTTGGCACATTATCCCTGAGGCTGCAACTCCTTTGAACGCCTGTCAACCTCTCACAAAACATCTGAATATGCAACGCAATGTTCGCTTTGCATGTCATTGACTGTTGATGCACAGGCGGGCATGTTGTCTTCCTGCCCTGTCTTAATTGCTTCCTGAAGCCCAATTTGAAATAATTAGAAGAGATGGAGTGCTGGCTGACTGGAGGAGTTGCTCTGCATCATGTGCTTCCTTTTCTGTATTTTTTTTGCCGCGCTACGGCAGGCAGCGCGCGATGGTCCCAGCTGTCAGCGCAACTTCAAATCATCTCTCTTTTCCTGCTAATTCATGTCACGCACCCACGGACATCACACCCAAACCTCCCCTCCCAGTCCCTCACTCGAGTGTGCCGTGAATGAAATGAGTTGCACCAACTGCACGGCAAATCAGGTTGTTCGGATGGTAACAATAGTCTCATTTGGTTAACATCACACTGCAGAGTTCAGTGAAAGCTACCATTTTGTGTGATTACTTCTCTTGGAAATAGAGGTACCTTTTTACGTATGAGCCATTTAGCATTATGTTGCTTACTACCTGACTGGAAAACAAACGGCCCGAGGGGTTGAGATAATGTGTTCATGTGGCTCTGTGTCTGGCTGGAATTAGCTTTGCTTACTTTGGGGAAACAGAAAATAGTTTTTCTCTGTTTGTGTTGTGGAACACTCGAGACATGACCAGCATCTCTAAACACTGTTTACACCAGTGCAGACATAGTGTCCCTGTATTGACCTTTTTGTCAATACAGCGACACTAAGGGATTTGTGCCATTGCTTTGTTTACAATATACGAAGTAGATTAAAATTTAGAAGATGTCTCCAAAGACAAAGGTACTGATGATCAGTTTCCTTCTCTCCTCTCATAAGATAAGATTTGGTACTTGTAAGAACTCCAAGAAAGGATCATTATGTATTTGTTCATGGTAATTGTCAAAGCTGGGGGGGCGGGAACTTTAAATATAACAATGGTCCATCACATTCAAACCATTGTCAAATGAGTTTACTGCTTAAGTCTATTAGCTGCTCATGACTCCCTGTGTGTTTCTTAGTATAACCGTGTTTAGATTTAGTGTTGCCTAGCGACATTCCCGAGCTGCACGTACAAAGTGATTGTTTTTGGGTTTTTTTTGTCAAGATAGAGGCAATAACAACACGGTGCCAATAAAGTGAGATGCCTGCAAACAGGTCAAAAAAACCAAAGGTCATTCAGCAGTCGGACAGTAGAAATGCCTCTTGTCCCCGTCTGCCCCTTGCACTGCTGCTGTATACACACATACGCTCCCTCGGTCCAGTCTGGTCTGATGGGCTTACATGTCAGAGTCAGTTTTCAGATGAAGGACGTGGCGTACAGATGATGTTACATCGCTTCTATTTATGAAGCGCAAACCGTGGCGGAATAATAAAATCGACAGCAACAAAAAACACTGAAAATCCAGCTTTAACTGCACCTTGCTGTCACATAGTACTGGGTTATAAAATCTATAGTGCATGGTCTCTATACAGCCCTTGTGATTTAAAAAGGAAAAACATTTTTTATGAACCTAAGTTATGTTTTTACATTTGGAAACAGTTTTTTTGAACATCAAGCAAAGTGATAAATGTCCATTATCACAAAACATAAAATAACATGAACAGTTAAGCTGCTGCTTGACAGTGATTCTACAACACAGGCGTTATCCATTCTTTTTTTTCCTCAAATTATTCAGCCACAAGCTCTGAAATGTAGTCCGTTGCTTTGGGAAGGGAGAGTTATTACCATTTCTCCACAGAAACAGTAAAAGTGCCTCATCTTTTATGTTCTCATCACTTGGGGGAAAAAAAAAAAAAAAAAAGAAAAACACACATTAACATCGTATTAATTGCCACTCTCTCCTCCAGTTGCCCAGAAGGTCGTGGCCATGAGGAAAAAGCAGCAGCTGTCTATTGGACCATGCAAATCTCTCCCTAACTCACCCAGCCATTCATCCGTCCCTGCTGCGTCTATTCCTTCTGTTCACATTAACCAGGTAATAAAAACATTTTCATACACAGCAGCACTCTGTTTTACTGACTGATCATGAAGGTATCAATCCACAGTACATCACCATAGACTGTTATGTTAGGTCACATTCATGTTGCCATATCTGTCCGAAATTAACTTGCTTGTTTGTTGTTTTTTACTCTCCACTTCTGATTTCCTCTCCATATTTTCCCCCCTCGCTTCCATTCTTCCTTCTTCCTGTTTCTGTTTGGTCCTCTTAATCTCTCCAACTCCCCAGGCGGCCAACGGTGGGGGTGCATTCAGCGACTACTCCTCCTCCGTTCCCTCCACCCCCAGCATAAGTCAGCGGGAGATGCGCATTGAGACCATAGCTGCCTCCAACACACCCACGCCCATCCGCAAGCAGTCAAAGCGCCGTTCCAACATTTTCACAGTAAGTATGCGACAGCTGATGCAAAGCAACACCCACTCACACTACTAGGAGGCTCATTGCCAAGCACACTTTGTCCACCAGAGGGAGACAGCAGGTAGCTCAAAATGCATCAAAGCCACCTCTCCTGCCTCCGATAGCAGGTAATGAAAGCGTCTTGTTCACACAGCACTACGGGCAAAGGAGAAAAAGAAACTAATTATAGTAGTTCCCCAAAAAGAAATATCAAAGAAAACACTGTGGAAAAAAACCCATCAACTCTTTTTACTTCACTTCTTTTTTTTTCTAATTGGACCTAGTAAGTGCACATGGATTAAGTTTTTCATCTCGCCCGAATCAACCTGGGCCCTCTGCGCTGTCTTAATGTCTCAGTTCCCTCCCAACGCTGCTCTTTTTTCTTTCTTTTTTTCTTTTCTGTGCAGTGATGTCTTTCCCATTTGGGGAGCGATGGCAGCAACAAACTGCAAACTTTTGCTCTTCTTGCCTTAGATAAACTTAAAGTCCAGTCTCTGGCCTGTTTACACTGTTTATAAGGCACGTGAGCCACTTTTAGGTGCGCAGCTTGAACGTAGAAAAAACTCCCAACGGCCCACTAAACTGACACTGAATCTAAATAAGTCCCCCAATTCTGAAATTGGCCACCGAGATTCACTACCACACCAGTAACCCGACCCCCCTCTCTGAATGCTCTACCCCCTCCCCGTCCCCGTCCTGTTGTATTTTCCCTTTGCTCTAACCAAAAACACGTGTGTGCACTAACCACTCAAATTTCCTTAGCTGTCCTAAGCTTGTCTTTTTACTTGTAGCCTCTGCCCTCTTCCTCTGCCCAGTCTGCATCCTTCTTTTCCTCCTTTCTCTTCACTCCTACACCAGCCTCCTGACTCTCCTAATCTCACATAGCCAGACCTCAGTCTCTCCATGCTCTCTGAGGTTGTTGGAAATCCGACCGTGAATATGATCGAACCAATTAAGTAATTCTTTGAAAACACTAAAAAAAAAAAAAAAAAAAGACTTGATACATTTCTCAACCCACAACTCAACTCCGGTGTGCCAAAATGTATTTCTCAGTTTTTTTGAACTTTCACGAGACAGAGTTCAAGCTACATGAGATTCCCTCTATCCTTACTCCTCACTGATACTCTTCACATCCCTTCCTCAAAAATGTCCCTTCTCCTTCACATGTCTTTTTCCTCCTCGCCTATTTCCTGTTGCAATCCGACCCCATCCTCTACCTCCTCCTGCCTTCTCCTCTTTCCCATCTCCTTCTGACTAACTCCCTCTATCCATTCCTTCCCATCCTCTGTGTCTCTTACCGCCTTCACCCTGTTACCCCAGCTGCTGTGGGAGCTGCAGACTTTGTGGCCTCTGAGCAGTACCGGCTGTGTGCTAGTTCCCCTTGTTGTCTCCCTTCCCCCCCGCTAGGTAGTGACTAACCATGTCCACCAGAGAAATGAGCCTCTCCCCGTCCGCATCATGGAGATGCCGAAGCACGCCACCTACCCAGTGTGGGTGCCGGAATGGCAAGCCGAACGGGAGTTTCAGCTCATGACCTTCTGAGGAGCGACGAGCCCTGGGTGGGAGGAGGGAGGGTGGGATGAGGGAGGAGGAAAGAGGCAGAAACTGAGGAGGAGGAGGATGATGATGATGAAGGAGAAGGAGGAGGGGATGGAGAATTAACAGGGTGATGTCGACATGTCCTCAGTGACACTTGAAGAGTGCGATGGGCTAAGGAGAGGAAGACTTACGATGCCGACGTTGTTTTTTTTTGCCATTTTACAAAACGACAGAGAAAAAAAAAAAGAGAAAATACTCCATCAACACAAGAATGTCAAGGATCGCCCTCTCATAGTGTTGTCCCTTCTAAAAAAAACAAAACAAACAAAAAAAACAAACTGACCTCTGTGTTAAAAAGTTCCTCTAAAAGTCCTGCTGACAGCTTGCCAGTTGCCATTCATATTTTCTAGCCTCACTCCTGTAAAAAAATAAGTTCAGTCTGTTGATATTTGGGAGTTTTAAGAGAAGCGCTCAGTGGAAGGAAATATGCCTTAATGTCGCCAGGAAGACGAGTTTTGACGAACAGCAGCAGCAGCAGCAGCAGACTCGCCTCAGTCAACACGTACAAAACATTTTGTTGCAAAAGGAAAAGGTTGCTGCAAGAATTAAACACTGTCATGGCACTGGCATTGGGACTCTTGAAGTTAACAATATGCTTGCAATGTGCAGTGAATGGAGTTCATTCAGTGTTGGAGAGTAAAAATAATTTACAAAAAGCAACAGAAAAGCCCCTAGATGAATCTTTTTAACAGGAAATGAGTTTGGCTGTTTTTTTTTTTTAAGTATGTTATTAAAACTTAAAGCTTTACTACAGAAAATCTTATCGCTCTGTCTACTCACCGCCATCATAAATCTTTCTTTCCCACCCAATCACATCTAGTCAGTTTTTTAACCATATCTGTCCGCGGCCACTAGGTGTCAGCACAGTACATGTTATTCTTTCCTAGTGCTTCCATGGTCAAAAACTCTGAACAATCTTGTTTTGTAATGTCAGTGGTTTCCTGACGTCTACAGACCGTCTGTCCCTTTTTGTGTTGAGAAGCACACTGTTTGAGAATCTAAGAGTAATTATGGCATTTTTTATACTTAAATTGCATCCCACCCGTTCATTTATACTCATAACCCATCCATTTATCAATGTCCGTCGTTCCGTTTCTCGCCATTTCATACATCTAGTCCGTTGAATTGTTGCTGGATCTCAGCATATGAAACAAAAACAAAAAAATAAAAAAAAATAAAAAATAAAAATAACCATTTGACACTGTTTTTCAATATTTGCAGATTTGTGCTTCTGTTTCCAACCTTTCTTCAACAAAAAGGGCTTTCCAACTCCTTCCGAATTAGAAGAGCATGATGGTTTTAAAACAAAAGAGTCCCCCTGCTTTGCCAGTCCTGATAGAGCGGAGATTATTGGTTGAGGACTTAAAGGGTTGTCACTGCTTTAGCCTTGCTGCTTTCTTGCATTTAGGGTAAGAGCTCGCACTTTGTGGAATCCGTAGGACTTTTTGCGTCTGATGCAGGCTTTAAAGTTGAGCCCAATGCGAGCGCGTGAACGTGCTCAAACTAGGCCGTCACTTATCAGGACGTGAGACAGACTTTAGGGACTCTCCTGGAAACGCCCCGTCCATCCCCAAAACCCACCCCACCCCAAACCCCCCTCCCTCCCCCCTCACTCTCATTCAGACATCCCACACAAAAACACGCTGTGCAGTCAAGTCACTCTTGGAACTGTTATCCAGCCGCCCAAAGGACCCACCTTTCCTTACATGACATCAAACTGCCTTTTGCCATAAATAAGGACTCAAGGACTAGAGGTGCCAAGTTGTTCTTTTGTTCTTCCTTTTAGATTTCCCGACATTTCTTTGGTCTGTTCTTTCTTTTCTTTTCTTTTCTTTTTTTTTTAAAAAAAAAACAACAACTTTATGATTCATTCCTGCTTTTCAGAGAATATTTGAAGTATTGAATGGAAATGTGGTATAAATGTGTTAAACAAAGAGGTATTTTAGATCCAGAGAGTTATTAGGGGGTAATTTTATGAAGGCCTTCATAAAAAATCTGGGTAGTGTGTGTCAGGGTGTTAAAATATGACAGAGATAATATATTGAACGTTGCCATCAAATGAAAATGGGTTGCACCGACTTGTATGAATGTAGTTAAACTTAACATTTGAGTTGGTTTCTTTAAATTATTTAATTTATTTGCACATTTATTTATTTTTGTTTTGTGTTTTCTTTAGTTTTTCGGGGGACAGAGATTATGAACTCTCGCATAATCGCTTTTCTATCATGAAGGGATTGACACAAAAAAAAAATAGACTGCTGTATATCTTGTATTGTATTTTATTTACGATGGTACTCTATACAAAGTACATGCATATAAGGAATATATGAAATAATGCCTTTATTGTCCATCCTATATTTTGTGGGAACTGCAATGTTTGGGTCAATCTGTTGAATATTTTGAAGTGAACCTGTGACTTGCTTTGTATGGTGTCTGTATAGAAGCTAAACAAGTCATCATTAAAAAGAAAAATAAAATGTTGGAACAAATATAAATGCCAGAGTTGGTTTACTTGAACTCAGAGTCTACCTCTTTTCCATTGGTGAGTGGACATTTCTCATGTTCTGAGTGAGACCATACACACTCATGTCTGTCCCTGCCTGTACCTCATCTCTTTATTTGTGTCGGGGTGGGAACGTTTTTTTGATTTTGTTTTTCATGATTTATTTCTATGAAAGGTCTAATTTACTAATCTAACCACTTTTTTTCCCCCACAGTCCTAAACCAAAACTGAAAATGTTACTGCATTTTAATGTTTTGCTTTGTTTTATTAATTCTGTAACATGACATTGTTTTAATCCCTGCATTAACATTTAATGTCCCACCAGGTTTTACAGGTCAGGAGTCAGAGGAAGCTGCATGTACTGAAGTTGCTCTTTAAAAATAACACGTTTTCCTTTCTCTCCCTTGAAACTGTGATGAACTTTGACTTATGATACCGCACTGCACAAGCCAGTTGTGTCAGTGCAGCTTTGCTAAAGGCACAGCTGATGCTACACTGGTTATAGCAGCAGTTGGTCTGCAGGTCTCGGAGGGAAGGATCCTCCTTCAAAGGGTTTCAGGGCTGAGTCATGACTCAATGTGTGGTCGTCCTTGGTCTCCTCTGTGTTGAGATGTGTCTAGTGTGGTCTTGGTTTGGTCTCTTCTTTGATTCTTTTTTTTTCTTTTTTCCTTTTGAACTTGCACGTCAATGTTACTGCTGTTTGTTCCGCTGGTCTGCTTGTCTGTTCATTTCGAGCTTCTTTTTGAGACTTTTAATTTGCAACGTCGAGTTTCTCCACATACGTATACTGCAAACACCTCACTCCACTGACCCCCACTCTTTTTCCCCTGTCCTGCACACATGCACCCACCCACACACACACACACACACACACACACACTCCCCTCACTACCCCCTCTGCCTTATCGTCTGTGCGTCGCTTGAGTTGCTGATTGACTTTCTTGTTTTCTTGCAGTCACGGAAAGCCAGTGAACAAGCAAAGAGCGTTGACAGTAAAACAGACAGCATAGGCAGTGGAAGGGCCATACCTATCAAACAGGTGAGCACTTTTAAGTCTCCTCTTTGTGCCCAAAACATGTTCTCCTGTGTTTGCCTCTCTCATATGCTGAGCTGTGAAGATTTCTAATCACACAAGACAATGCCAATGTTGGTATGTCAGTAGACATACCAGGTATTGTCGTCACCACTAGATGGAGACATAATACAAGGAAACAAAATAGTACTGTGTCAAGTGCAAGTGTAGCTCCAGAGAGGGATTTACATGTAAGCGCAAATCAGTTCTTGGCAAAGAAATTCTCTTGTTTGTGTAGATCACACTGCACCAATGTATAGGTTTTATATTATTATTACTATTATTATTATTGTTTTGTATTAATGGAAGAATCATCTGAAATATTAAATATAGATAACTTGTCTTTCTCAGATAATTTAGACATCCGTGTATTGAAACTCATTCATTTGGAAGATGTTATTCCAGCTCTGTCATCAGTTTCAATAATAAAATTACATTTTTGGCATCCGGTATTATTACAGTACCTTTTAATATTGAAAAAAAAAAAAAAAAGCATTTGAAGTGTGAATATTAATGTTATCATTGTTCATAATTGTGTGTGGGTGATATTTTCTCATAAACGTTCATTCATGCACATCGATACCATCACCTGAGATAATTAATTTGGCATAAATTTCATTTGATGTCCCAGTGGGTATGGTTTTCCTCTCTAGTCTAGATTTGACATTATGTTACTTACATTAATAATCAAAGATTTATTTGTATTTGCCCTATTTTTTTCTTTCCATAATTATTTTTCTTCTTAAATTATTTCTATTTTATTTCTGTTCATATATATATATATATATATATATATATATATATATATATATATATATATATATATATATATATGTGTGTATATATATATGTGTATATATATATATATATATATATGTGTATATATATATATATATCAGATAGGTGAATACTAAATGACACATTTGCGTAAGGGTACAGTAGTTCCTACTATACACCTGTCACATTGATTAGTAATCACTCATGATTGTGTGAGGGCTTTTGAAAAAGGGTCAGCACCCTTACATTATCCTCTTTACCTACAAATGATAGAAGATAAAACATTAAGCCAGACCTTTTCCCCCCGCTTGTAAGAAAATTGCTTTGGTCCAGCTGAAATAATGGCAGAATAATAATTTATCCAAGCCCTCTCACTCAGTCACAAAATCAAGCTATAGGGAAACCGCGGTGAAACAGATGTACAGTATCCATCAGATGATTCATGGCGGTGGTCCATATCACGAATAAAATGTTATTTATATTTAATTTGTTTAAAAAAACAAAACAAACAAACATCTATTTGTGCTTATCTTTCAAATGAAATTATTCTTATTAAGGCATTTGAATTTCAACACCAAGAAAAAAGGCACTAAAAATCTCAATAAAAAAGTTTTAGTTTGCCAAACGTGACATTTCTATTTGATCTCGGTAAAGCAGTTAGGTTTTATGTAGATTAGTGTAATTCCCTGCAGAACCTGGCTAATCTGCGGGCTGATTTTCAGATTAAAAAAGAATCCCCCTCAGAGCAATCTTTACTGTAAACTATCCCATTCTTATCTCATCCATTACAAGAGTCGAGGGCCAATTTCCTTCAGTGTCATAGCAACTTTTGACAAGATAACCAATCCCCCTCTTCTTCTTGTGGTGGTGGGGCGGGAGGAGGCATGAAGAGGGGGACACTGGTGTGACTGGCTCATCTGCAGGCCAGTCAAATGCACAATCAAGGAGATCAAAGTGTCAATGTGGCCTTAATTACCACTCCCCACCTTACACCCCCCCACCCTCTCCTCACCCCAGTGGCCTAAATTACCCCACCCCTCTCTCTCTCTCTCTCTCTCTCTGTCGCTCTCTCTCCTTCTGGTCCTCACTCCTGTCACCCCTCCCACCTATTAAAATAGTGAGAGAGGATAACAATGCATGCACCACTGTGGAGCTCCTCAACTGTGAGTGCATTCCCGCCCCATCACCGACCCCTCCTCACACACACACACACACACACACCCCCCCCCCAGGCCTCTTACAAAGGGCCGGCCTATCAGTCAGCCACAGTGGCAGGATGCAGCTTTTCTCCTGGTCGTCTGACAAAAGGGGGGAAAGACGTTATCTCCTCTGTGTAGATATGACAATTGTGTGGAGACACAGCGCACGTCTGTCTATCGGCCTGTTTCCTTATGTCGCACAGGCTCATTTCGTGTGTGTGTGTGTGTGGAAGGGAAGCACTGAACTCCACACACTCCCCTCTGATGTCAAATTACCGTGACAAGTCCAATTAATTATTTTAGAGTCAAAAGCAGAAAAACTCGACATAAAATCTCCTCTGACATGGGTGCAATCTCAACTTGTACTATTTATAAAACTAGTACAACACAAAATATAAATAACGTTAACAGAAAGTACCTAAAGTGTCTCTGAAATATCAATCGCGGCCAAAATGGATCAGTGTTCAAATGACCCGGGAGTAATTAATCGCCATGTGTAGATATTTTCACATAATTGTCTTCATAGATCCGCTTCACGACGCTGATAAACACAGTGTACAAAACCCCGCACTGATTGTGTGTATAGATTAATGTATGCCTCAGTAAGACCACGAGATGAGCAGCATATATGCTTGTAAAACATGCATAATAAAGTTGCTAGAGGCCATGTGACCGGATCATTTACTTTGTATGATTAGAGGGCCATTTAAAAAGGGTTTACACTTCTTGTATTGACTAAATTGAGAGGAGTGGGAGAAGTCAGCAACTTTAATTGATTGAATGACATAATGTGTCCTTCTGGAGAATTGTCAGAGGTGTCCGTGCCAGTTACTATATCAACGCATGACTTTTAGCCATGATTATGTAGATTGGTCTCGCTATTGAAGATAATATGCAAAACATACAAAATCATAATTAAATATCTAATTTATTTTTTTATGCCTCCCTTCTCTCGCTGACGAGGAGAATTTGATGCTGCTTCATTCTTGAAAATGGCTGTTTTGTCATTGGTCTCAGTCATAGTTTTAAAGCAATGACTTAAAAATAAATAAATAAATAAATAAAAGATTATTGTACAGAAATCACAAATCACAAATTTCTTTTTGTTCATAAAAAACGAGCCAAGGGAACTTTGAGCTTTGACGTATTTCCACATTTCACAAATTCAATCCAAGTACTTTTTACTCAGGTGTGTTTTATATAGTCCTTTTCATTAGTTTGCCTATAGGTTGTGCTGAATAAAGGATATAGGAGACTCTATATTGCACATATTCTTATAGCCTCTCTATATACATTTTAACATAGTAATGAATTAAAGGATTAATATAAATGAAAACAATTGAACTCATTTATTTTAGTAGTAAAGGGACGTTAAAAAAACATTTGAGTCATATTTGATCATGGACTCCAGGAAAAGCATATGAAAACAAACTTTTGCCCCCCCCTTCCAAAAAAAAAGAGCGAGGGTTTGGATTAGGGTGATTGTCGGCAAACAGCCTGGTGCCCAGGTCACCGAGGGTCAGCTCTTCCTGATGTGTTAATCAGGATTAAAGCCTGCAGGATGGGCCTGGCTAGCAAAACACAGCCCCTTTAACCCCCCACCCGCCATTCCTACACACACACACACACACACACACACACACACACACACACACACACAGGCTCTGGCTGTAAAAGCACAAGCATTCCCCCGGCTTAATCCTCTAATTAAGCGGGCCCCTCCTCACTGTTTAACCCCAGAGAGCCTCCTGGCCCGTACACTCAGCAGCATTTGGTCACCTCCAGCAGAGGAGCTGCATTGTTTACCAGTGGATTAACTCGGCAGATAAGTTCAACCTTCTGAGGCCCTAAAAGGCCTCAGAAGATAAAGTAGAATAGAATAAGACCCGAGTGGGCTTTGAAGAGCGGAGATCACACTCCCTAATTCCAGGATTGAGAGGTCTTTCAGAGTTCAGCAGGTTATGTGTATGAATGCAGGGAGGAGGTTTGGCAAATTGGATTGTCTCCCTCTCTGAATGGCCACTGAGCCTGAGGAACAATCAAACATGATATTCAAAATAAAGATGAAAAATGTTTTAAAAAGTAATGTAATATGTAAAATCAGTAAAGAATGAGTGTTTGTGAGAGGATGTAATTACAATGAACGGGTCTCATTTTTACGTCTTGCCTTGTAATTATCACTCACATGTTGTCTGTTTGTTTGTTTGTTTGCCTCACGTCTCACCGCACTGAAAGAATTCCATGTAACCACCCTAACAAATGTGTGATAACGACAATAACGATGCCATTTTATAGTATTTAACATCCATAATGGCTCATATCATCCACCATGCTGCTCTGAGAGGAGCATATGCTCACCGTGATGCCTCGTCTCTTACAGGGAATCCTTCTGAAGCGAAGTGGCAAATCCCTCAACAAGGAGTGGAAAAAGAAATATGTCACACTGTGTGATAATGGCGTCCTCACTTACCACCCCAGTTTACATGTGAGTGTGAACCTCCGCCACCCCCGCAACCCCCCCCCCCACACACACACCTACCCCACACGCCTTCCCCATTTCTTTTTCAATCGCCTTTATGTGTTTGTTGCACCACTGTTTGCACTCGAGGGTACTGCCGGAGGGTTTTAATGTCGGGCGGTTTCCATTCTGTTGATTCGATTACATTTGCAGCCGCCGCTGTGGCGAACTGGATCTCGACCATATAGTCTGTCTGCGGATGTACATCGGCGATGTTAGCTATACCTGTGACTTCAAGCCTAGTGTTAAAAAAGCCCGGTGTCCCAGTGGTCATCTCTGACTCCCCGTGGTGCACATCCCCAGCGCCGGCTAATGGAGACATGGCTGTGCTGCTGTGTGCCCGCTGCGCCCGGACTCCATGCTGCCGTGTATTTATAATGGTTCTCACTGCATGGCAGCAGAGCCTGACCAGCCTCCCACATCCATCTCTGTCAGAATCCCGCTAGGCCGCTAATACCTCTTAAACACTCGGCTGGCTGGCAGCGCGCAGCCTGGTGCCACACTCGGCGTTGCCAGTCACTCTCAGAAAGCACTTTGATAGCCACCAATATTTGGTATGTTTGGTCTGCGTCGCCAGGTAAAAAAATGAAAGACGTGTGCGGCGTCCAGTGTCTAATGAGACGGCTGCAACTTTTATCACAAGCCCAACCGTTAGACGTGAACCCTGTTTGTGGCCTTGTTGCACTGACAGTGTGTTAGTGGTTTAATTTACAAGCAGTTATTAGTAGAGCAGCGCTGTGCTACAGTGATGTATGTAATTGACTGAACGGGCTATCTCTCGATCATTACAGCTATTACGGGTCATCGGGACAATCTATGAATCTATGAATCTGTTGACTTTTGGAGAAAGGTGAAATAAGGGAGACAGTTACATTAGCGCGGTAACAGCTCAAGCTCATTTGGAGCAGTGGAGCAGAGAAGGAGTAAGAAAGAGAAAAGGGGGAAGAGAGCGATTGAGGGGAGAAGAAAGGAGGGAGGGAGGCAGACTGAGAGTGAAAGAGGGGAACCTTTAATTTCGCAGTCAGCCAAGCCATCCACACAATCACCTTCTGTTAATTCTATCTGCTACATCAATTAAATTGTTTGTAGAAACTAATTGAATGTGGCTTAATCACACATCTTAATAGCTTTGCACGCTTCGATCTGGCTGTTAATTCCAGCAATAAAATGAAATGAGAGCGCTCACTGGGTAATTAGCGAGGAGGCTTGGGAAAGAAATGAGTGCTTTATGACACGGTAATAAAGCAGAGGAGCCGGTGGGGGGACGGCAAAGGCCGAGCTCGCCTCTATCTGGGTTTTTTTCTGCTGAGCCCAACGATTTTCACCTTGGCTTCCCACATTTGGGCGGTAGTCGCTTTAAACCAAATCAAATAGCCAAATTGAAAGAGAATGAGAATGTTTGCATACATTAAGCCTAACATCTTGCTATTTGCAGAGACGGCGTGGGCACAGGTGATGTATAATGGCTTTACAATAATTTTCCCACTATCACACAGCCTTAGTGGAGGGTCTAAGGTGGGTTGTGACTAATGGTGATGGAAATTGAATGGTCTCGTAGTTGGGTTTTCCTTCCACAATTCCTGGATTTGTGTTGGTCCGCCGTGTATGATCAGTGAAAGAAGTTGGAATATTTGGACTCCAACGTGTGTGGAGTTGCAGAACACTTACCGTTGTTATTCTCATTTCTCTACTTACCACAGGACTACATGCAGAATGTGCACGGGAAAGAGATCGACCTGCTGAGGACCACAGTCAAGGTTCCCGGGAAGCGACCACCGAGAGCGGTGGCCACCGTCGCACCCACGGCGAGTCCCAAAACCAACGGGCTGACCAAGGACCGCAGCACCTTGCAGCTGGGCATAGGAAACACAGGTACACACCACTGCCTCCGGATAAGACTAAAAGCCAATGTCACGAATGAAACGTTGGTTCTTTTGCGTTTATTTTATTTGACATACATGATGTCAATCTGTTTCCAAGAGCCAAGAATGTCTAAGTGATGAATGGATTAGTCAGTTTAATGCAAATCTGTAATTCTGATAATAATTTGATGCTTTTAGTTTGTAGTATGAGCTTCTTTTTTTTTAGCATTTTATCACCAAAACAAGGAACCTGAAAGTGTTAGGAAATGGGGATCTTTTAGTATTTAACTAATAAATAATCATTAGATCCAACCATAGCTTGAGATTTATGCAAATGACGCTTGTAGAAGCATCCACATGTCATTTGTCTTAGTTCCGTTTGTACTGTGTACTGTTTTGTCAAGTCTTGAAGTTGTTGTTCTGAAGTGAGTTACACATAAACATAACCTGAAAGGACAGACGTGTCAGGTAAACGGGGATCTGCTTCACTCGGTGTGTTACTAAGTGGGAAAAAAAAGCAGTCGGCGGTACGTCGTGTAATGGTTATTCAATGAGTCTTTCATTACCGTGCTAATTTTCTATGTAGTCTGTTTGCGATTATTCATAAAAATGGGTCCCAACAGGTTAATTATATGCTTTTGATATGTTTCATTCATGCAAATTAGCTGCCTCATATTATTATACACAATGATGACTTAATGATCATCTTTGAGGAAATCTATTAATTCTCTAAATTATCATACAGGGAATTGTCTTTAAATCACACGTCTGTATTTGAGAAAAACAACAAAATTCAATGTGTGGAGTTGTTATGTCACTGACCTAGTTATTTTTCGCCCACTGTTGAAGGCGGGTCACAGTATCAAAGACAGTCTGGTCCTGACCCTCGTACCAGAGTTCGTCCACCTTACCAGTTTTTATAAATAGCGCCCCTTTTTTCTCCCAGCACTCGGTGCCAGCGGAGTCTGGCGGGTGTAAAGAGTGGAAGTCAGTGATTGGATTTGGGGGGTTTAGGATTAAGAGTAATTAATACTAATTAGCAAAGTGATCCCCAGAGGGAGGTGGGGCCCTTCATCAGCTGTGAAATGGGCACAGTGTTTCCATCGCTCAGGCTACATCCAAGCGTCAGAGTGTGGGTACGGTGCCAGAGAAGGGTCAGCGGGGACCATTAGCACTGTCCAGGCCAGTTACTATTAAACCTGGCCAAAGTTCTACCACTGCTGAACGGGTTAATCACTCAAAATCAGAAAGATGTAGGAGTTTACACAGCACAGAGGACACTGGATCGAGGTTGCTTCATCCCACAAACTGTTAACCTTGAGTGTTGGGTTGAGTGGAGTCATCGGGGCAGAAAAAGGAGCATGAAAAACAGGCCAGACAGGGGTTCTGGGAAATTTGTGCCAACGGGTTTGTTTTCTCCCTTGATTTTTCTCCCTTTTTTCTTCTGCAAACCATTATTTTCTCCTCATGTTCATGTCTTGGACAAGATGCCTCAATGACAAATTTAAGATGTTCACGTTCCATCCATTTGTGCATCAGGGAACAATGTGAGGGAGATTTGCCTTAATCTCCACTTAGGAAAAGAAAGGTTACAAATCACATCAGGTCTCTCTCCGGGTGGAGGACCCTCTTCTGATTATGCGATTGGGATTTTGATTTCATTAGACATGCAATTGATGAAGGGAACAAAGGGATAATTTTTTATTCACGGCATCCAAATCACAAGCCTTGTCTTTGCCTTTGGTAATTCATTCATTCCTTAGCTCTAAAGACCTTTATAATCACTGGGAGAAGAGGGATAGTGACAGAGGGAAGGAGGGGTGGAGTGGATGGGGGGGGGGTGGGCTGGGAAGATGAAGAGGAGAGGTTGAGAAGAAGACGGAGAGTAAATGAGAGAACGCATGCGCCCAGGAGTTTGCCAAGCGGCCAGGTTTAATTCCTTTGCCGGGTGTGGAGCGGAACCATTTTAAATATGATCCTCCCTGTTAACACGCATCCTGCCGTGTCACCAGCGACAGATACATTGTGTCAAAGTATTAATGGGCCCAGTCACTTTTAATCAATCCTGTGAGCGGGGGAGAGAGTTGAGCATGTAGAAGAGGTGGGAAGTGTTGAGCTCAGTTCCTTCCTCACTCTGCACCACAGTTTTTTTTTAACATATAATCCGCCCTGGGTGGTTTTTTTTTTTTGGAAATCTGTGGATTCCTGTCGGATACCCTCAAAGATTGGAGGCATACAGTGTCTTGAATGTAGTATAATGCATACAAGACGAGACTTGTGATTGTTGAATTATCATTCAGGCTTCAGCTGTGCCTCATTCGTAAGGCACTTTGAACAATTTAACATGTGTAACATACATTTACATCTGTAGTGCTTAGTCACTCAATGCCAGAAACTAGATATTATGTTAATCCAGCAATTTTAGGTGTGTCCACTTTTCTGCTCATTTGTTGACTAGTTGCCATAGTTTCCATACACTAAAGCAGCTTTTCAATGAGTTAAATTGTAGATTTTTTAACTCATTTGAAAATGGTAGATTTCAGCAAATAATATTTAAATAAAGCCGCCACTGAGGTCGCACTGACTGAAGCAGGTGCAAGGTTGTTTGCCGTGACGATAGATGTACTAAACATCCAACTTTTAATTCAGTTTCTACGCCATAAATGCAGACGAATAGGTATTATACATAAACACGTAGAGTGAGATGCACAAGTGCTCTCAATACTGCGTTCTTCTTTTTTCCCCCACGTTGAATATTACCCAGCTTCATTTCTGTGGAAATTGCATCAAAATGTTGTCGCCCCCACAGTGACACTGTAGCGTAAGAGCAGTTGTGTGGCTCTGACAAATTAATTTACATTACATTAAACTGAAGTGAAGAGGGGGAAAAAAAAATAATCGTAAATTGAGTCAGAAAGTGAAATAACGTCAGTGTATATTTAATTAAGATACGGAATCAGGGGTCGTATGCCCCGCACAAGTGTGAAGTAATTATTGTAAAGTTGTTTTGATGCATATATTGTGTGAAATTACAGTATATAATTCAGGGATGGAGGGGTGCGTCTGGGCGGTGGTTGGGATGATGGTGGTGGATTACACACAGCAGCAGATGATGTGCTGCCCGGCCCACATTAGCATGAATGCTTCATTATCCCACTACTTGTACATAATGGCAACAACTCCACGGAGGGGTCAGGCCTCGTCACGGCTCATCAGCTCACTGACGGCCCGGCCTAAAGAGAAATGAGAAGCAAGGCAGCGCTGCTCCCCGCTAATCCATCGCCTCTACTTAACACCCCAGCCCCAGATAGCCTGCAGTACACACTACTATATGGCTTTTGTTATCTCTATATACACGTGATGATACTGTCAGTGAGAAATACTCACTGTTAGAGTTGGTTCTTTGTGAGTTTTTATTAATTCTGACAAGAAATGGGCTGGAGGTG
Organism: Solea solea; assembly: GCF_958295425.1. Lineage (NCBI taxonomy): Eukaryota > Metazoa > Chordata > Actinopteri > Pleuronectiformes > Soleidae > Solea > Solea solea. The sequence goes on from NC_081134.1 coordinate 15,024,114, forward strand.
ACTATGAAATATTTTCTGTGTCCATTTTCTACAAGAAAATAACAATTTACACTTTTTTTTCTTCTGCTAGTAATTATGTTTTTAATAATAATAACATGAAGTGTATGTATTCAGATCCATTATTTAATTAAATATAGTCATGTCACAATTTAAAGCAGTCTATTAAATGTAAATAAATCCTGTATTTAAAATGTTAATGGGATATTATGTCATTATTAAATATAATATTAATTCCGATGTTAGCCAGTTTTATGTGTTTTGTGTTTGTGCCTAAATCACTTGGAGACCATGCATGGTGTAAAGTAGCAGAAAATGGAAACCCTCACATTAAACAAAGCATACAATTATACTTTATTTATAAATTGCTCACCTCAAAAATCATCTACAGATGCTATAGATATAATTCATAGTCAGGTCGGATTCAAGAAGCCTCAGGAAACTTGTCAACAATATGTTTATTTCCTGTCATGTCTGCACATAATCATCTCCTAAATCATTTTGCTGTATTGAAACGTTATTTGTATTTTTTTTTTTTTTTTTTAAATCACTGTATTCGGTCTCCGCAGCTGCAACATCCAGCCATTAAATCAGACCCCGGAATACAGTTGATAAGCCGCAAACAATACTGTGCCGAGCTGAACTGCACTTGCAGTCCACTATAGTGTCATCACTTCAAAAAGGTCACGCAGAGCTTTAGCTGGCTATATCTGCGTTCAGTGTACAGTGCTCTTTTAATGCCACCAGCTGATTATTTCTCCACTGTAATTACATTATCCTCCCCTTTATGCAGGAGTGGTCTCTGGGGACTAATGGATACATCCATGTATAATTCATTAATCATTAGCATCCAATTTGACAATTAGACGTGATTGTTGAATTTTAAATATCAATCGAAGTTGCCTTGTAGTTTATGAGGTGTATTTATTTTTTTTTAAGGCGTCAAAGAGACAAACTTTGGGAATAAAGAATGTAGAAGAATCGGATATTTGTTAATATTGTGTTGTGCGAAATTAATTAAACGGCAACGTGTTGCTGGTGTGTAATCTCAGATCACGGCTGGAAACAAAGCCACTCAGTACACACTAGTGTTTATTCGGTCACATTTGTAAATGGGTTTAATTCAGTAATGATACAGGCAATCAGAAGCCTTTTTTATAGAAGTCCACAGCTTATTTTATCTCATTTATCCATCACTTTTTCTCGAAGAAAAGTTTCACATTTTAATTTTAGTACCCCTAAAACTCCCCGACTCTGTCTCTTCTCCTCCTCCTCCTCCTCCTCCTCCTCCTCATCCTCTGCTCTGATTTCAGCATGCTAATTTAGTCAGCGCTCCTCAGCATGATTCCCTCGCTCTCGCGCCCATTCTTGCTGCGATTCTGCTCCCTCCCCTCTGGGACCTGAAGATTAATATTCCTGGGCCCAACAAGATAATTACTGATACTAATTAGACATGATTATGTGAATTTGATACACTTATTACTCTAGATAATGAGTAGGACATATTATCCTAACAAGCACCCGTGCCGCTTAGTTTACTTTACACACGACCCACACACTATATTTTCTGTTATTGTCACCTCAATCAGAAACTGATATTCTCTTGTAATTATTGAATAAAAGGGCTTGATTTGTGATACCTACGCGGCAGAAAAACACATTGTGAAGAAAATCGGAGAAGTCTCCCTTTGTTTTTCGAAAACAAAACCTTTTAGGGTCAGAGCAAAATCTGTTTGCCTCATTATGTGTAAATGTGTCAACAAAGGCAATACATGTTATGAGTTTCACTGACAATCACACTTTTGTCTTGTGAGATCACCGTGGCATCACCTGAAATGCACTTTCACATATTTTTGACGAGGTTCAACTTAATCATTTTGATCTATCACGTGGTTCCGTTCAGTTTATCGCATTTTAATGCTTAAACAGTTCATCAGATTCCCTTCACATGACTGTAAGTGTGTCTACGGAGTTTTTCAGTGTAGTTAGGACGTGTTGTAGCGGCTGCTTGTGAACAGGAGGGAAGGACCTCACATGGTGCAGCCTAGCCCATGAATTAGTAAAGAGAGCCAGGCGTCCGTGGCTTGCCTGATTGGAAGTCAGGGAGAGAACGCCTGCTGACGCCAGTGGAGATCGATGTGGCAGTCAGAGGGATGAGGCGAGATAATTAGCGTTCAGAGTGTATCTTGTTAATTAAGGGCTAATTAGAGGCAGAGGGAGAGGGCTTCTTGTGTGTGTGTGTGTGTGTACGCGTCTGTATGAGGAGGTTGTTTGACTGAGGGATGTGCACAAATAAGGTGGCAGCGGCATTAAAGTGCTGTAGAAACTCCTGAAAAGCGCAATTACATCATTGTCACTTCTTTCGCGCGCCAAGAAAAACACTTCCACAAGTTAAAAAGTCAAAAAGCTGTGGGAAAAAATAAGAAGCGGGGGGTTTAATGTGCTTGTGTCTGTCACTTGTCTTCCAGGTGCTCCTCACTCCAACAGCAGTACATCCCTCCAGACGGGCGGGTCGATATTCGGTGGCAGTAAAGACGGCATGCATCAACGCTCCTTCTCCGTGTCCAGCGCCGACCAGTGGAATGAAGCCATCAACACGAGTACAAGCAGCGGAGCCCGTAAGAAACTCCACCCTCTGCACATTCATCCCCCTAAGTCCCATCCAGTTCAGACATAAGCACCACAAAGTTCAGTGTTTTAAAACAAATGAGGTTTAAACTTGAGGTTTAGTTTGATGGAGATGCCATTTCCTGAATTTCTGACAGTTGAAACAAGCCTCATTTTCATAATGAGGTGATCAGGGCTGTGATGGCTGTGACCTTTTTGGCAGCAGCTCTTTGATAGAAGCAGCGTGTTTCGCAGAGGAGGTGCAGTGTAGGTTCACTTGCTGCTACCGATGCAATGCATCACCTCTCACTGCCACCGTGTCACATTGCACCTTGTCACTGTAGTTGAGTGAAATAAGATAATATATTCACCATGCATGTCTGCCCCCACCCCGTCTTTACCTTCCATCTTACTCTCTGCCCCCCCTCCCCTCCTCTGTTTCCCTCTTTTTTCTTCCGAAGAGGAAAATGAATGCTTTTCGGGGGTACCATTCATCACCAGTTATTTCCCTCTCTTTGTGGTTGGCAGTAAAAAAGCACTTAAATGCACATCAACAGAATAACAGTCATTTCCATGCATGTTTGCACTCTGGTAGTTCTCATTAGCGCGGCGGCGGCTCCCTCCCTCCCCATGGGCTCCCAGGGGCCCCGGCAGTTTAAAGAGCGCACTTTATGAGCGCCGCTGGAGTCCAACTGCATGGCCCTCGTGGTTCCACAGACAAGCCTGTCTCTCATTTGGAGCTGCCAAACGATCAATTCTGCCTGGACGCAGGCACTTCCATCACCCCCTACCCCTGTCTCCCATCAGCAGCATGCCCAAAGCAGAATTACTTAGATTCGTGGGGTCCTCAAATAAATGAGCGCGACTGTGCGTTGAGTGTGTGTGTGTGCGTGTGTTCTCGCAGAATATTTTTGTAGCTGTTTGCATGTGAGTTTTTTTCCACAGAGCGTGTTTGTGGCTTTGTTATAATGTGAGTGTGGGGTAAAAAAAAAAAACAGGCTTCATAGTGGATGTTTATGAATGTGTGTTTGGCAGCCGGTCTTCGGCAGACAAATAGGAAATCTTGAGCGTTGCGCTGTGGACAAATAAGGTGGCTGGAATTTCCCATTTTCATGATTGGTAAACTGAAAGCCCTCAGTATTAACATAGCTCATTAACCAACATCCAGTCCTCAACTAAATCAAATCCATAATTTGCCCCATTATTCTATTTTCTTCAATTATTTTCATGCTACTCTTAAGGTAACCACAAATGAGCTTGAATGAGCCAAATGAGCTGAGAAATAACACATGAAACATTGCGTCAAGTGATAGATATGGCGTCTGTCCTCTGTTATCAGAGCATCGTCAGTGCAGATAGTACAACACTTGTAATGAGCACTGGAAGCAGCGTCTTTGCAGCTTTACAAACTTTCTCAGTTTCTTGTTGTTACGTCCCCTCACGACTGAAGAATCCGAATAAAAACAGGAGAATGCGTCTGCGGCGGGTTTGTCAGAAAATGTACACTTGATTGAAATGCGACCCTCTTTCATCCTAATGTGCATCCAATAATCAATAGAGGGTGTTCCACAGTGAAGGCTGCTCATGTTTTGCCATTTGAATTGACTTGAACCAAGCCCAATCACTCCATTATCCTTGGTGAAGGTTGCAGGTTAAAACAAAATGTGATTCTCAGATGCAAAAACAGCAGATTGATGATTCACTGGAGAATGAATGCATCTTAGCCATGTAACCATTTCCATATTATTTAAAGAATGTCCTCATTTGTAAACCTATTGGCAGAAGCAGGGGTACTAACGTCTCTTGAATATTGAGCGCAGATTTTTGATTAAATCCAGGCCCAATTTTTCTATTGCTTGCATTCATAAAGACTCCCATTCTTAATGCACCAGATGCTTGTTTAGATGCTGCTCTCCTTCGCACACCTCAATCTTTGAGCCTGAATTAAAAGCGCGAGGCTCAAACAGCCGCATGAGCAATGATTGGAAGGCTGATGACAGTAACTCAAGTCATTGTCGTCGTGTGAGTAATGTCACAAAGTCCGAACATTACTATAAACCTGTGAACCTAATACGCCTGTAATTCAACAATTAAATGAATAATAATGATAATAATAATAAGCCTATGGTTAAATTATAACAACTGAATACTTTCTTTAAGCTGATAGATTTGCGTAAGAACGTTAAGAAAGAAAGTTGCCCTCAGTTCATGTAGAACACAACAATGACAATGAAATCTTTAGTTGATCAACAGAAAATTTAAATTCTTCAGTAACTTCAGTAAATACACTGCATTATGTGTTTTACACTCTCGTCACCACGTTTTTAGAGATTGAAGATCATTATATAACAATGATCTTCTTTAGTAATAACAGAATATAATACATTTGCACCACTTAATCTTGTACGGCTTCCATGAAATACTTGCTTCTCTCCCCCCCCCACTGCAGCACTGTTGTACGTGTGGTTGTAATGTATGTTTAGTGGGTTGTTTTTTTTCCTCCTCTTAAGTTTGCACATCAGGACACAGGTAGTTAACGCACAGATAGCCTTTTCCTGTGGCACAGTGTCTTATATGTTGGCCTCCCGGTGCGAGGGTGATAGCATGTGGGGCGTTTGATTTCTACGTCAGGCCGTAATGAAGTTTGACATTTAGTTTGGAGAGAGCAGCGGAGCGCGATCAGGCCTTGATTAGTACACTCTAATTGAGGATAATAAGGGGAGGCGGTGATTGTTTCTAATTTTTGCCATTAATTGCAGCTGTTGGTTTTGATTGAGGACAGGCAGGGCTGCCATGTCAAGGGGGCTGGCAGAATCATAGTGCTCCTCACCCAAAAGCCTCTTGAATAACAATGAAATGAGTTCCCCCCCTTTTCTTCACCCCCTTTATCTCTCTCTCTCTCCCTCACCCCTTTTCCCCCTCTCAGTTTGGCATTGGTAAAGGAAGGAAGCTTTTAGTGTGAAACATGTTTAAATTGTCATCTCCATGGTGGCAGTATAATACACTGTAATCACAGGTTGGGCTGATACCATTCTGCTACCCAGGTGATCTTGGTTGAGGAGGAAAGAGACTCCTGATCCCAGTGTGCTTCATTACCCAGCTTGGTCCTGATGGCCCTCATACGCACTAATAGCTAGCTAATAATGCCAGAGTGAGTTCTTGGCTTGCAGAATCAATGCAGCTCCAACTTCATAATTCTCAACTTGTAAGAAATTACGTAGTAATCAGAACCACTAAGAACCACTTAAAGGCAGCAGACTTTATATGAATTATATAAACCAATTAGGGCCCCGTCATATGGCTAAAAACGTTAACGTGCTATTACATCAGTCGATATTGATAATTATCCTGATAAATGTCAGACGATTAAGTTTTGAGTCCTGAGTCAAAGTTAAAGAGAAAGTTCTTTATGGACAGAAAACACAACACTGAGAAACGTGGTTAGGTCTCATTTGTAATAGATTTTTTTCTTTATCCCTGATGGGAGTTCTTTCAGCTTTCCCCTGTCTGGGTCGACACTGCGACATCTTTCAGTGATCTGCATATTTGATTTGGGAGAGAATTTTCATGCCCTCCCCGACACAACCCTCCCATTTATCTAGATTTATCTATGAAGAGTACACTGGACTTGGCCCCCGTGGCAGAGGGCAATTTAACTGGATGACTTTTTAGTAAAATAAAGGTTGAAAAATAACCATTTTACAAATTTGAAGCAAAATATACATAGCAATTATTGATAGTTTACAGAAAATTGTTTCACAATACATGAGTATGACTTTGAGGCTGAAATGTGCAAACAAAGAAAGATCTATCACCCAGTATATGTTTCAGGTGCAGGATGAGCAGGGCCGGGGTCATTTTCCACAACATTAGGGGCAGAAATTGATAATTAGAGGTGTTTATGACACGGTCGGGGCCCCCGAGGGGCCGCCCTCCCCTTTAACCTCAAGCGACATTAAACAAATGCTGGCTGTCACATTGGAGGCAGGTTGGAGCTCAAGTCTTCCACCCGCCATACGGAGCTACACTGGCGGGACAGACGCTAGGATAGAGAGGGAGGAGGAAGCAGAGGGTTGGGGAGGGGGGTTGCATTGAGGACCCCTGTGCCCCCAGCTGTCTGAGCCAGCTAATGACTCGTCTCAGGGGGGCTGTTGTAAGAGAGCAGGGAAATTGAAACAGACGCCTCGACTAAGAGCTGCTACATGTGTGGCTGTGTGCTGCCATTCAAAACACCAGAGAGCCTCATGTATGTAGTGCAGCCCAAGCATCAGTGTTATGTTTTTTAATGTGACGACATATAATCAATATTAGTATTTTTTTTTTTAGTAATATATCGTCTTTTTTTTTTTTCTTTTACTGAAATACTAATGCTACTGTAAAGCATGGTCTCATGGCATCTAACAAATTAGAGGTTTTTTTTTTTTTTTTAAATGGATTTGGTCAGTTTCCCAGTAATGACATCAATGTTATCGTCTTTGTCATAATGGTGAATCTAAATCTAAGTATGGACATAGTTATGTGTGTCTCAGGTATTGCCTCCTATGTTTTGCCCATGTTCAAACAATGCATCCCCGAGCCTCTAAGCTCCACTCTTCCCTCATGTTAGCATCGTCAGTCCCCTGCTGAGCCCATCTTAGTCCTCCAAGACAGCCCCATCTCCCTAAAGGTAATGACCGAATTAGGCCTAATGTTGTACACTGGCTAATGGCACAGTGCCTCACATTATAGCATGTGCAACTGGCAATGACAACAGCAATAATCCCTGAGCCCCTTGTCCTCCTGCACTCCACCCCTGGGGCTGGGACGGTGCACAGGGAAATGAATGGAGTTTGCCACACTACAATGAGCTTTTGATGGGAGACAATGGAGGAGGCTGCCAGCACCACACAGGGTGGTAAGAGCAGAGCAATATGGGGCCCATCTACTGGCCCTCCCTCCCTGCTTCCCCGAGGCCCCTGGCCCCCACTCGCAGATTCATAATGGCATCCGGAGGGGGAGAGAAGGGAAAGTGATGTCAAATGTCAGGAAATCAGAGAGATGGCAAGCTGACAACCCCCCTCCTATCGTCCTATGCCTTCTATCCCTTTGCCCAACGGTAGCACAGGTTAATATCACATTTATAAAATCACTTACAAGAAACAAAGCCAGCTCTTAGCCCCCTGTCATTCTCTGACAGTCATATAGAGAGCTTTGCTGCGGGCTAACTTAGGTAACCATTTGTTCACTGAGAGCCCCGTACCTGTGCCAGAGTCACACAGTTACTTTTGGAGCCATTTTCAACTCTTACTCGTGAGGACACTGTTTTAAAGTGCCAAGGCTGCCCCAGTTTTGCATGAAGCTTTAATAATTTACAGTTTCTTCACTTGCAATGAGAAATGGTCATTTGAATTTTCTTCATTCCTATGTATTCAGTTTGTCCAAACAAAGCTTGATTCTCCTCATACTACTAACCCATCAGTGAATTAGTATTTCAACTGCAAACTATTAACATGAAACACTAATGCTTGTTTCCCTATCCATCTCTTTTCAGCCAATGGCATGAGCGATCCAGCGAACTCCAGTGTCGGCAGCGCAACGAGTCCTAAACTTGAGCCGCCTCCTTCTCCTCATGCCAACCGCAAGAAACACAGACGGAAAAAGAGCACAGGCATCACAAAGCCAGATGGCTTATCTGCAGGCAATGAAGGTACAAAACTTGCACTGCTGCACTAGTACTGAAATCACCAAAACTTCTGAAGCGGGAAAGAACAGGTGCCTAACTGGCCAAACATTCACCTATCAATGTAGGTTAATTTCCTGGGAGTGCAAGTACGTGGACAAATATATATCACTTCCAGATCTATTATGATGCACCCACATGTAATTATCATTTATTTCTGGTGTGGAGAAACCTACACAACAAGCCCTTTTTACTGTTGGGAAATCAGTGATTTTTTTAACTGGGAAACAGTAAAATACTCAATGAATATCAGAGTCAAGGGAAGGGCCCTCTGTAAATGAAGAGGGAAGTGTAAAGTGCCCAATCTTATTTCTATGCCCTTATTTATTTATTGTGTAGCTGAATTAAATATTCAGTATGCCAATCATACGCTGCAGTCAGACATAAACTGAACTCACTTGGGTGCTGCATGTGTGAACACAAATGTCCACGGAAGTCACTCACTCCAGAGATTCTCTGGTTGATGTCCTGGTGAGATTCAGCAGATGTACTCTGGAGAATCCACAGCTGATCCAATGTCTGGATCCTCTGGAGATTCTCTGCTGTGAACGCATCTCACTCAAGTGGCAAACGCTCGCGATATCACCTGCAAGAATCTGAGCTCCCGCTTTTGAAGCCTCAAGTCTTGTGATTTGACCGGTGCCATGGTGAGGGTTTTGCAATCAGAAATTCACAGACGTCTCACCAGGCACACGCTGGATTATATCAGCTGTCAGTCACACTGGTGTCCACTCATATGTGCTGTACTTTGTCATCTATTTTCCTCTACATTGGAACATCATTTCTTATATTGACATCATGTTCTTTGTTAAAGAGGACTTTATACTAGCGATTGAGACCATTATCCCCTTAGGAAAATATTTACTGTTGTTGTAAATCAAGACTTCCTTTCCAATGTGTTGCCCCCTGGTGGCTATTCAGTATATTCTTACTTCCAGGTTGTCTTCACGTGACAATGTCCAGTTTTTATATACCGTCTATAGTCTCACTCAGTCCATATCCCGCTGGGTTCTTCATATGTCAACAGCAGACTCTGGACTTTGCATATCATCCGTGGTTCATGTCAGAAACGGCTATAAACACACTGATTGAGTTCATCCACTTTGAAGTCAACATTTTCTACATACTAATCAGGTTTCTCTGGTCATCATGAAGAAGAATATGTCATTATCTATATTGTAGATGAATACATCTATGAAGTACATAAGCGGTATGTGGTTCTGAACCTCAATGTGGCCCCCTGCAATGTGCTCCGTCACAGCCCCCTATTTCTTTTACCGTCGTATGAAAAGCTCCAGAAGCCGTTGCCCTTCTCAGCAGGGGAGTGGCAGTCGGCTCTCTACCCAATTAATAATGATTCTCCTGCCCAATGATGAATTGAGTACCCTAATTGGATGGCATTGTGAAAACACTGAGACGCATTTCAGAGGCCATAAAACTGATGTCACCGGGGCGATGATCAATCAACAAGATTGATACGCTGGATAACAACAACAATGGCATTGACACCTCCTAAATGGGGCCTAGCATTTATAATCATTATACTTTTTTATCATGGTCTCTGACAGCTGCTCTTTAAAGTCTGAATGGGTCTGTTGACCACATTGTTGTCGAGAGGGAACATCATCAGCATCATGGAGATAAGTGCTGTGAGATAAGTGGGGCTGCACTTGGCCGGTCTGCCACGGTTCAGTGCTGTGCCACTAAGTATTATCAAGTTACACAAGTGGTCTGCCAGTTGTCGTGTGACTTAGGAAAGTTTTACCATTGGTCTGCTGGCTAAGTTGTGGGAGTTTATCTATTACAATAAATAAGTTTTCTCATTAAGCAGCCTTTTTCCAGGGCGGAACAACGAATCGTTTGCAAATAGAATTTGCAGTTTGAAAAAAACGCACATGCAGCAATTCAGTCATCCTACTTTTTTCATATACATTTTTTTTTTCATGTATATAATACGTAATTAAAATTTTGTATTACATATATGAAGAATCCTTAGGGCATCAACTACCGATTATTTTCATGATTTATCAGTCTGTTGATTATTTTCATGATTAATCGAGTATTTGATTCGATAACCTTTGCAAACAATGATGTTCTCAAATGTCTAGTTTTGTCCACAAACCTAAAGGATTCAGTTTTAATGATACTTTGCGAGATGGAGCAAAGAAAACCAGACAATATTTACATTTAAGAAGCTGAAAAATCCGAGAACATGTTTTAATTATTAAAAGAACACTCAAACTGACTAATTCATAATCAAACAATCGTTGCAGCCCTACCCATCCTTGCTTTACAGTATAGTAGTTAATATGATAGTGTCATTTGGTAACGACTCAATTTTTAAAAACAACAACAAGCTTCACCCCCTCTCTCTGCATCGGCTCTATCCTGTGAGTGGATAGGCAGAGCAGGAGTTTGCTACACAGATGGAGGCCAGTGTGCCGCGCACCAGACAAAAGCTGATTTCAGACATGCACTGCAACCCTGAACTTTTCGAGACTTTACCCAGAGGAGCCGTAAGTGCGGACGCAAATGTCCGAATCGGTTTAACTGGACATTAAGCAGACTCTCTCCTGCCAAATCCCCCGTGCAAAGTCTGCGTAATGTTGGTTTGAGCCAGTGTACAAACAGATCCAGGGCTGAAACCGTCTGACGCTGGTCAGAGTGAAAATACAACAGCACCATGAATGTATTAAACGGTGTGTTCAGGTTCCACACTGGTTTTCAGCCACATTAAACAGGGAGTCCAGCCATACTATCTTTTGACATTGTAATGTTATGGTGCTCATGTTAGTATTAGTAGTAGTTATCATATTGGGCATCATCCTTCATATTTTGACCCCTATCTACACAAGCAGAGTTTTATTTAACACTTTTTTAGCTCCTGGTATGTTTTCTCCTACACCTTAAAACCTTGAATGAGTGATGGTTGGCATTGTCAAACATTGGCACCTCTTATTGATGAATGTCCCACATTAGACGAAATAGCAGACAGATTTGTCCCGGACTTTGTGAGGAAGAAGGTTCAAGAATAATCAGACTGTTAAAAAAAAAAAAAAAAAAGGAAGATTGTGAATGTTTCTCACGTTATCAAACGTGCACATTGTTTTCTGTCTTCCTCACTGTTCCCGGTGAGGTTTTCTATTAGCATCAACCTGTCTGTTCTGCTGAATGCTTTGGAATACAGACGTATCACTTAAATATTGGATTCACCCGCGTCTGCGGTGCGAGTTGCGTTTCCTGCAGAAATAGCGAGAGTGAGAGAAAGAGGGAGAGAGAGAGAGAGAGTTGGGATCCTTGAATAAATTGCTATCAGTTTGTCTCATTTACGGGGCAATCAGAAGCGTGCAATGCAGGCTGAAATTGAATTTTAGTTGCTGTGAAGTATCATCAATCAAAAGCCGCGTGAGTGTCTTAAGGTGAGAAATCATTTTGGCCAACATGAAATGTGTAGGATGTACATGGAGCCTAGAGAAACTGTTGCACCATTATTTCCAAATGTGGCACGACAGTACTTAGCAGGCATCTTCTGCTGGGTTCACACAACCCTAGAACGAAGCTTAATGACTAACAAGAATTTCAACATAGCAAACAGGAAACACCTTTAAATAGGTTTGATTAACTCAATTCAGAATCCAGCTAATGGCCTTAAAACCCATATTTAGGGATCTGTCTTACCCCCAATCCAAAGCAGCCCAAACCTCAACCTGTGCTGTTTGAGTTTCCTTTTTAGTGCACTTGTTTTTTCTTTTATTTTAATTGCTAATGTTCTTGTGGCCACCTGAGCATTTTTAAATTTGCTCAATTTGTGAACAAAATCCTTGCCTGAAGTCGGTGCTGCAGTTTGTCAGTGTTATTTTGCTCCTTGCGTCTCACTCGGTTTCACTAAGATTGATCCAAAAAAGGTCCCACTATGTCTGTATGTTATATTTTATATAAAAAGAAATGTCTTGCCTCACAATATACATTTTGAGTGGATTTAAAGGCATATTTTGATAGTTTGTGAATTTGGCCACAGACAGTGCTGTACTTCCCACCTAGGATATGCACAACGGACACGGTCCCTAATATCCTATGCACTGTCAGAGCCGTGTGCTGTAATGAACTTCTCATGTGCTTAAAGAATGATGCAGGATGCATGGCGAGACAACTGACAGCCCCGTAATGTGTTTCCCAGCAGCCACCCGGCGACGAGCTCTCTCGGTGTGTCGCTCGCCATAAACCCACTGGAAAATCGATGGCCGATAAAGAGTTGTGTTCAGGGGGAGCCCCCTCTGATTAATGCAGACTGTCAGGGAGCATCATTAATGTATTTCTCTTTTAAAGAAAGTGTATCAAATACTCATTGTTTTGGGGTTCTGGCTCGTCCACTGTGAGCAAAGGGGGGGGTGCAAAGATGGAGTGGAGTTGTGAAGAGAGTGGCGTCTTCCTTATTCTTAGATATTTATGGGTGAAGATATTTTTTACCCGTGCGAAGGTCACAGAAATCAAGGAGAAAAAAAGAGCTAGATGTTTGCCTGAATGATTTTAACATAAAGGAGGTGTTAAGGTCTTAATTTACATCTTCATCACTGGATGTGATTTGATGCAATTTCAGCGAAACACATCATCAAAGTTATTTTGCATTTTTGGAACATTTTTGATTAAAAAGACCTACAGTTCCAGCAAATGATAACAATCCAGAAGAGGCATTATTAACTATAAACGCTTGTGCAGGACTGAGGTCAGTTCACTTAACTTTGAATAACTCTTGAATCAATTTAAATGAATACCTTATTTAATGAAGTATTCACAACAATACGCTTTAATTAAAACAATTTGTTTTTTACTTTATCATTTTAACTGATTAGTTTAGAGTGGATAACAGTACTCCACTGGATTGTATCAGCAGTTAGAGCAGGATAGTAAAATAAGTTTCATGTTTATTAAAGGATGGTGATATTGTTAGCTTTATGTCACATACAGTGGTGGCAACGTGTGATGTGATCTTTATTCATGAATTCAGTTCAGAAAAATATGAATCAATGAGAGGGTGAGCAGCGAACCTCAGTGATGTATGATAAAACATATACACATAGAGTATGTTTTCACAAATTGAAACGTAGCAATGAAATCCTTCTTAAATTTAGATGCTTGTCATTCTACTCACAAATACACTATAGAATCAGCAACATTGCGGCAACATATTCTGCTTAAATGAAAATGAATGATCAAGCAAAACTGTAAATAAGCAAAAGTTGTGAAAAATAAGAAGCTGTCGACTGATTTGATAAGGAAATCGAGCATCATATACTAAGTAATGTGATTCCATTGTGATCAGTGGAAAGGTTGCTCCCAATAGGCGAGTGGACAAATTTGGATCAATCGACAATCCGAAAGAACCTTTCTACAGTATATAGTTTACCTCGAAACTTTCTCTACAACACTATTATCCTCACCAGATGTTGATGATTCTGACTCATTCACAGAACCAGAGCTCATACTTCCTCTATGTTCTTCAGGCGCAAACCACGCCGCGTCCAGTTCTGATCAATAATCGCGGTGCGTCTGCACTGAGAGAGGCCAACTTAATCTAGTATCCTATTGTCCTGTACCTTAGTAAACTAAGGGTTAATATCCTCTGGAGTCCAGCTGAGGATTAGGAAATGGAGGTTTAACTGCCTGTGCTAATGGTGGGTGTTTATCTCAATACTTTGTTTTGTCACTCCCCGACTCGCTCTCATTTCCGAAAGCTGTCCCTGGAGCCTCCACTCTTGTAATGGCTTAGCTTTCTGAGCGCCACAGTATGGAGGGAAAGGAATAACAAGATTCTCATTTGGGCTCTATACACACTGCCCACAGATACATGTATAATTGGCCCTGTTTTCATTCTGCTCTGTTGTTAAATGCACTAGCTATTAGGGTAGTGGTATTGGTGCTGATTTCATGTGTTTGTTTATTGTTGGAAGGTGTGCTCCTTGTTTGTTTGAGCATGTGCGTGAGCCTGTAAAAGTGTTCAGGATTGTGTGTGTGTGTGTGTGTGTGTGTGTGTGTGTGTGTGTGCGCGCGTGAGTGTGTGTGTGTGTCAGATAGATAAAGAGTGTGCTCTATCTCTCTCTCTCGCTCTCCCTCTCTCTTCTTTCTGAGTTTGGTCGTGGTTCCCCCGGGGCCCCTGTCGCAGTAATGGCCTGCTCCTGATTGCTCTGATACAGGTTAGGAATATTGGCTTTAATGATGTGTAAAATGAGCAAGCAGTGCCTGTGACATTTACAGATGGCACCGCCTTGGCCTGTTCTTCCCAACTGCTCGTTAATTCACGGGAACGGCAAGCACTTCTTTAAGTGACTGCCTGATGCATGCACACGACACAACAAAACACATCCTGCACACCACAACAATCCCTCACCTTCTGCACCTCTGCACCTTGTCATCATTTCAGCCAAGTGTTCACAACAAAATGGATAAAAAAAAAAAAAGGGAGTCCTTAAGGCTAAAAGGTGTTTGAGAAGTCCTTTTCGGGGAGGGTTCGTAACACTAGTCTCCGGAGCTTTTTGAGAGGCTTAGACAGAATAGATGCTGTGCTGCTGCCTGCTGTATAGACAGTCCAGCTGGGCTCAGCACCAAAAACCCCCCGGGGTCATAATCTGGTCCACAAGTCCTCAGTGGTGCATCTGCAACATATACACCATGAAAGAGGGATTGCCGTCCTCAGGTCACCCTCTCTTCTGTGTGTGTTCCTGTTTGATTTTCAGGTCAAACATATGCTGTACCTTTTTTGATGTACGGCACATCATTTTAAAAAAAGGGTAAATGTTTCCTCTAATGACAGACGTGTAAAACACTTGACTTCAAGGAAAGGTAGTTCTCATCAACGTTGTTGCTCGACGCTATCTTCTCATAATGTGCTCCTTTAGAATTGTCCTGTGTTGTGGAGAACATCATATTTTGTTGCACAGTCACCGTCCTCATGTCGGTTTAATATCTTCAGCTTCAGCTGTCTGACCAAAACACCTCTGCTTCTTACTATTCCTGTGTTCCTTTCTGGTTGAAGTAACTCAAAATCTATTCCTCATAAATTATAACAACAACTCCATCAAGTGTATTGATTAACAACTATGGATTCATGTTCATAAATTGTAGATTCAGCGTTGGAGCCACTCCAAATGGTCACGGTATTGAAGCATTAGTGCTTTTTGGCCCAGTAACATTATATTTAGCTTGATAAGCTCAGAGCTGTCGAACATGTTGAGAAGAATCCCAACTAAATCCAAGTAACTCACAACTTTGACTGCAGTCAGTAAATATTAAAAAGGCACTTACCATCTATTTTTGTATCTTGAAGCTGTTATTTATCACTGAAGTTTATTAAAGTGCTGTTCTAGAAGCCGTTAAGTCACTGAGCGTTTCTCTGCGAATGGTGGACGACGGGTATCTTTATCTGTTACTACCTTTGCATGCCTCTCTCTGGCCATTACACTCTAATCTCCTTTTTTTATGATGCCATGTTAATTAAGGAAAATCATATTTCGCTCATTCTTCACAGTTGGGTTCCCCGTTGCCTTTAAACTGTGTGCTGCCTTGTCCGCCCACTGGCAGGGCTCTGTTAATTTATTTCTAATTGCCAAGAACTTGTTGATTGTAGGCTCAAAGACAGATATGGTCAGGAGGTTAATGCCCATGTTAATGTGACAAGGTGATCGTTCCTCTGCTCGCCACGTTCTAACTGCGATCGTTGAGTAATAACAGACGCACTAATGGCCCTTTTACAAGCTCGTCGTGGCAGGTGCCTGTAAGATAGCGGCCATACCCTTTAATACATTGTTCAGACTCAGATTTACTGTCTGTGACATCAACGCTTTGACCTCAGAGACGGCTGGCATTTAAAGTAATAAGAGTGTGTTGGAGGTGGATGCAGTAACGATACCTGTGTCACGTATAAACCTCCCTGCTGCACGCGCACGCTCTCTTTAGTGAGGGAACTGTGTCTCATGTGCATTACTTTGCATGGAGAATAAGATTTGTTTCCCTTGTATACTCATCAGTTTAAAAAAATCAGCCATCCATTGCTTTTTTAATCTCCATAATGAAAGTGTTTTAATGCCTCCAATTTATTGCCTGGGCAGCCAACAGAATAATTAGCTTTGTTCGGATTTTTTTTTTTTTTTTTTTTTAGAAAGATGAAAACACAAGTATAACAACATTTTAGTCTGGGAGCCAGAAAATATAATCAAATGCACGTGTACCTAAAGATACATTAGACTAGAAGAAATTGCTGTATTTATACCAATTAATCAGTTAAGAAAAAACATTTTACATTATTTTTATTATTATTTTTTTTAGGTTGCTTAGCTGAAGGATGATATTATTGTTTCTCGTTCAAACACCAGACTTTTCCCACTGTAAGTCTAAATAAAGAGGCTCCCGAGTCTTTATTGATTTTCTGTGACCTGTAGTCAATTTCACAAACTAAATCAGATAATTGAAGTCGGTGTCGAGCTAATTGGATTATTGCTTTTCCCCTGAAGAGCTCGCCCTCCGCCGCAGCACAGGGATTGCTACATTAGTGGCGTCCATCACGCATCTGTCATTGAACTGTTACAGGGCTGTTGTCTTTCACCACGGAGGGCAAACGCATGAAATGCGTGCGCGGGATTTGTCTGAAGCTCTTTTCCGCCATTGAGATCGTCAGTATTTTATAAGGAATGAAGTCGGTCAGTGTCAAAATGTATTTGTGAAAGATGAATCTTCATGATAAATGATGTCAATACTTTGGGTAATTATTACAGAACAGTCAGAGCACATGAGCAGATCTAAATCCACAACATGTAGTGGATCAAATCTACACAGGGGGAGAAAAAAAAAAAAAAACATCCCCTGTGTGTCGACTCGCCTCCGGTCCTGCAAACATGCTCTATGCAAATGAGATGACTATTTGCATAGACATAATTAGGTAATTACAAATCATTTGGCTATGAGCTCAAGCATGTGCGGAGACCAGAGACATTACACGAGTCACATTGTACAGTACACACTTAATGAATTGCTTCCGAACAGCGGAGGCATTACAGCATGTGTTGGAACATATGTTGTGTCAGGCGTCTCGTTTGAAGACGACAGGTGACATTTTCATAAGTGTTAGTTAAGCGCGGATCGCTGACGTAACAAAGCGCCGCTGCTTCACAAAACCTGTATGACCATATATGAGTTAGAGCTTCTGTATATATATATATATATATATATATATATATATATAAAGGAGAGCTGTATTTAACTAAAAGATTGTATGAGCAAGATTGGGATAGACTTTAATAGCATTTTGTCTTTCAAAGCATCTTTGACGAATGAAAACCAAAGCAGCCACTGTTTGTTTTGTGATTGTCACTCTTTTGTCTTAGTGACACAGTTTTGACAAATTGGTTTAATTTCCACCCAACAAACAAACAAACAAACACCCACGATCTAGTTTTGATTGTGGGTTAGATTCTAGTCCGCTAGTCTACATGCCGGTGTGTCCTTGGCCAAGACACTTAATGAGCCGGCAGCGTGTGAATGGGTATGCAAGATGAGTGATAGAAAATGTGCTGTATGAAAGTGTGAGTGAATTTGTGAATGGGTGAACGGTAAAATCTGTAGTGTAAAGCAGCTTTGAGTCGTCTTCAGGACTAGAAAAGTGCTATATAAGTACAGACCATTTACCATCCAGCTCTGGCCTCACTCAGACAGTCCAAAGGAGACTCGACAGAGCTCAGGTGTGACAATGTGGGAAAAAAACTGATTCAAATGTAGAGAAAGTCTTTGAGCTTATTTATTACAAAAGTGCAGGCAGGATGAAACTCTCTTGTGACTTGAAAGAGTCATCAACAACAACAAAAGTGATTTCCTGAACCAGTAAACCCACCAAATATAATTGTGAGGCAGATGTGGAGGAGGAGGTGATGTGTTTTCCTCAGAGCTATAGGGAGTCTCTGTAAGAGCACAGGCACACAATGGTGTAACACTGAGAGCGGAGTGAGTTTTTAAGGGGAGTGGTTGTCATGATTTCTGCTTATCCACAGGTGGGAGGACTTTTAGTGACCATTCCATAGTGTGCTGTTCTGGCAGTGCCATGGAAAGCTCTCCTGACACTCAAGCGTTGTACATTTTAAGGAACTTCACTTTTAACCTCGTTTTCTGGACCCATTTAAAAAGAAAAGTGATGACGAGAACACAAACTGATGTTAAGGAAAAGATCTGTATACATTATATACAACTGAAATTGCACAATGAAATCACGGGGACAGGTGGAGGGTTGGTCAGAGCTGAACACGCTGCCACAGAGGACCAACCTGACCCAATGTGTCATGGTGGAGCCATAGTTTTTCCACTCATAGTGTTTATGTATGAACTACATAGAGTCCACTGGCGAGTGCTTCTTCACGAAGCTCTTGAAGACCCAGCTCTTCCAAGAGCATCTTCTGTCCGAGCACTTACCTTACTTACCGCTCTCGCCCTGTGTCAGTCCACTGTACCTATATCTAGTGGATTTCTTTCCAGGACTTTGTGTATGTAGCTTATTCCTCTTTTGTAAGTCGCTTTGGATGAAAGCGTCTGCTAAAAGCTTAAATGTAAAATGTAAACTGGAACACGTCTGATCTAAATGCTAAAGACGTCAAAAAAAAAAGGCATTGAATCATAAAATGTCATTTGGAAAAAGAAGTCATTTTAATGTGCTGCTGGTGAATGGTAATTGCAATGATCTTTAAAGTTGTTCGACTCTATCGAGAGGAAAAAAAAGGACGAAGGAATCAAAAAGCATTATGTTTAGGTCTCATCAAACAAAGCAGGTGCCAGGAAAATCACTTGAATGTTGCGGAGTTTAACAGGAGCTCATTCCGCCGTGCGCTTGTGCAGAGATGGGTTTCAGTCACTGAGCTGTGGCGCTGATTTGCAGAGTCAGATCGTGCAACCGCCATGTGTGTTGCTCATTTGACTGTGTTCCCCTTCACTGTGGTGACAGGTGCTTTGCTGTCATACAGATGTGAAGCCGAAAGAAGTCTAAACCTGTGCACGTGTGACGCAGAATCCACTTTGTCCCTGGGAACAGAACTATCACCCTGTATTTACGTATGTGCAGTTCTAAGTATACCTTTCTCTCTGTTTTGCAGAGCAAGAGGATTCCTTTGAGTTCGTCATTGTGTCGTTGACGGGTCAGACGTGGAACTTTGAAGCATCCACGTTTGAGGAGAGGGAGCTGTGGGTCCAAGCAGTCGAGAGCCAGATCTTTGCCAGCCTGCAGTCTTGTGAGAGCATCAAAAACAAGGTAAAAATAAAAAATAAAACCCCAGGAGAAGTGGGCAACAGAGTTGGCAATGTCCCTACAATTACAGCAGCGTCATTGTCCTGCAATTCTGCTGCTTCATTTACATTCCTCTCTTTTCCCCCCTTCTCTCCAACCTTTATTGCGCCCTCATCCTCCCACCGCCTCTCCTCGCCCTCTACAAGCTGTCACATGTGGGAGGCTGTTAGACAGGTGCACCGCAGTGTGGGGGATCCCTTATTAGAACTGACAGACATCAGAGATAGAACACGGCTTGTGTCAGCATGCTGGGGAGACACGGCCTCATTTTCATATTCATATTTCCTCTGCCTCGGTCTTTTCCCTAAGACTTTGAAACACGTCCTTCCTCCCTCCCATCACCGCTCATTTATGATCTGAGTCCGGCTGTAATTGTTTGCCTTCTCTTACTCCTGCGGTGATTAGTTCGAGCTGACTTATTTCTTTCCCTCGTTCCTTACAGTCTCGGTTAGGCAGCCAAAGTGATGCGATGGCCATTCAGTCCATACGGAACGTGAGGGGCAACAGCTTCTGTGTGGACTGTGATGCACCCAGTGAGTATAAATCTTCATCTTAAACCCTGGGATCATATTGATTAAGGTTTTGTTCTCTTAAAACACTTAAGATTATCTGTGTGTGTTGGAAGATGAAAGCATTTCCTTTGTTTCAAGACGACATCCACACATGCATATAATATATATACTATAGTATGAGTGTTTTAGAGTCTGAAAAAGTTTTAAAAATTGCCGTTTTTGTTTGAAAACTGGCTTTGGACACAACAGTTACCTGCATTCATTTCCTGTTTGACTGACTCAAATATGAGCTGTGAACAAAAGCTCACTTAAAACAGTTTTACCTCCTTCCAGAGCTTTTAAGAAAGAATTAGGCTTCCTGTATGCACATGTCTCATGTACCTGATTGGTCATGAGAAATACATTTTTAGGTGTATTAGTATGGACACAGATAACTACTGAAATTGAGCTAAAATGCTTGTCTGGAAGCAGATTGTTTTTAATCTGAAAACTTCCCTTCCAGAGTTTTATCTAAAATCTAATCAAAATTCAAATGCTGAGGTTTTTTTTTTTTTAAAGTTAATGTGATCAGTGTAGATGCAGAAAGTTATCTAAATAAAATTACATAAACTTAAGACTTCCTGCCATTCTTATAATAATTAGAATATTTTTGGAACACATGGACTGTGCAGTGGAATCACAACTCAGCAAGAAGAAGAAGGAGAAAAGGGAGATCATAAATCTCCGTTTGAGACTAATGAATAAAGCGTTGCTTGTCACTTCTCTGACTCCACTGTCATGATGCATTCCCGTCCTCTCTCGCGCAGACCCAGACTGGGCCAGTTTGAACCTGGGAGCCCTGATGTGCATCGAGTGCTCAGGCATCCACAGGAACCTGGGTACCCACCTGTCACGTGTCCGCTCCCTGGACCTGGATGACTGGCCGGTGGAGCTCAGCATGGTGATGACTGCCATTGGAAACGCAATGGCCAACAGCGTGTGGGAGGGCGCTTTGGAGAACTACAACAAGCCAGGGAGCGACAGCACCAGGTTAGCAACCCCTCTGCAAATAAAAAGGTGCTGCTTAATGAAGCATTCAGAGATTACAGAATGAGAAGCCCGCAACTGCCTTCCCTCCATTAGCTGCCATTTATTAGCCACCCACATTTCTGCGCAGGCACTTGAAACCACAAAATGCTTCATAAGAAGCACCAGGGGTCCATAAGTGTCAGTCTATTGAGCCAGGAACCACGGTATTTATGTTTCACTCAATCCTGTTCACAGTCATCACAATAACTCCAGCAGCACCGTGTTGGCATCTGCTCTGTGTCTCTTTCTTCAGTTCTGGATATAATAATCTTGTATTCATTTCCACCACGTTATCTGTTGTCCTTGCACTAACTCACCCCGAAACCCCACCATTCATGAAAGGAGTGTTGTGTGTGTGACGTTTCGCACGCACCAGATAAATGCCATGTCATGCTCCAAGTCCATCAAGTTTTGTCACCTGACGTGTAAGCGCTAATCAAGAAAAGATCTCATCATCTAAACCACATCTGAAGCCTAAGCCCCTTGTTTTCCGGCTTAAAGGTACAGTGTGTAAAATGTATTGGTGAAGTCGCATGTTGCAGCTGAATATCAATGGAATTACATTACATTCAGGTACACTTAAACACACTTAAATTGTATTATACACCAAGGAGAAAACATTTAATGTTCAATCCCTCACTAGTTAATAAGAGAGAGGCCATTGGTCTTGTACAAGACACTACAAGAACTACACATTTTCTTTTTTTAACTCTTCACTCATAAAACATAGCCCACTAACTTAAATCCCTTTAACACCCAAGCCTCAAAACGTACATCTGGCCATTTTTTGCTTATTGTACCCACAAAGGGGACAAAAGAAAATTATGTCCTGTGAGTAAGTGCTTTTGCCCACTTTTTGCCAACACTTGCTACTTTTAATGTCCGGCAGTTATTTATAATTTACTGCGTGTTCAAGGAGTGTATCAACAGTTTAAAGTCAAGAAAAACTTGATTTTAGAGTTTTTATTTAGATTAAAACACTGTCGTGTTGTGCATGACTAAAATATTTAGCATTTTAATTTTAAAATTTGAACAGTATAAAACATATTTCCAATAAAAAAATGAGTATTTGTCTCCCATTGTGCAAAAACAGGCCAGCAAAATGGAAACTTTACCTCAGCAGTGCTTTTATCACCTGAAAGGACCGTCGTCAGGGCTTTTTTGCATAAAATTTGCTAATAACTATAATAACTACATGTTAACTACAGTTCTTCGCTGTCAGAAAGCGCCAAAAATGTTCTGATAGCCCAAACCGTTGCATAGTTACAGTAATGTAAAGAGCGCTTGGCGATACGTTTGGTGTTAAAGGGTTTTAACATAACATATATATATATATATATATATATATATATACATATATATGTATATATATATATATATATATATACATATATATGTTTGTATATGTGTGTATTTTTATTTTTTTATTTTTTTATTATCACACCTTCCACCACTTAGCCCATGCTCCCTTGCCCTAACTTCCCCCGATGGCCTGTGTTTGCTTTCCTCTGAGGAATCTGGTAGGAGGATTGTTTATCTCTCAGTGACAGGTGAGACCTGGCGTCCCAGTCTGACTAATGACCTGCTGTGTGGCTGTGCAGGTAATTAAGCACACCATTATGGTTAACTCCACCCCCAGAGCCAGGCCCTCGGGCCCCCGAGCTGACCTGTCACATATCCATCACACGGGGCTGGGTCATCACTCTGTCTGTCACAGCGAAGACTGTCCGGAGGCCCTGCCTCGTGGCATCAGACGGTTTTCACGTCACAGCTTTGAAACTTTGTCAGGAAAAGTCACAGACAAATAGCAAGACATTGATGTTTATTATAACTGCTGCTGTTGCAACAATCGATGCACGTTCAAAGTCATGAAAAGAGGACCAGCATGCATGTTTAGCTCTCACGTAATAAGGTGATGATAATATACTATATTATTAGATTTAAAAAGTATTAGTGTGTCATTCAGTCAGTGGAGTGACCATTGTGTACTTCCTTGATCATAATAATAATAAAAATTTCTTTAATTAATGGAACATTCTTATACCCATTGTTTTTAATTGTAAAAGTTAAAATCAACTTAAAAACAAATGTACATATAAAGTAATATTGGAAACAAAAATAAGATATTTCTACTTTCCCTGTTTTATATAAGTAACGTCATCAGAGTCAATGTTGAGGAACAATTCCAGTGACTAGCTCTACTACCTCCTTCAATGTGCGTATGTGCTTATACTTTAGGGCCTTACTAATGCTAATGATGTATAAAAGCAGGAATAGCAACAGTATATTAAAAAATGATTATGTGTGTAAAGACCTTTTAAATCGTCAGTGTTGTGTCTCCAAGACGACTATCCTATCAGCAGTGGAGAAATGTGAAACCTAAAATTCACATTTTGTATTGAAGAAAAACATATCCACAAAACGCATCAGCCAAAACACTGTGACATATCCATGTTATCAGGAACTGAGTAAAGGTTATTATAAAGGCATAATATGAAGACTATAATGGCTGTTTGTGTACTATGGTTGTTAGTTTTTAGGCGTGCACAAAAGGTGTGTAGTTTTTCATTGTTTTTCTCTTAAATCCCCGCTCCACTTTTTGCCCAGTTCAGAGCTGAATGATGGCCTACAGTTATTTATTGAATGGTATCTGTGCTAAAGTGCTCCACCGTGGACTTGATGAAAGATTATTGATGTTGATTCCTCTCCCGACCACTGTCAGTCCCACGTCGCCTCGAGCAGGAAGGTTCTTCATTGTCTTAAAAATCCGATCTTGTCCCCGCAGCGGCATCTCCATTAGTTTTCACTGTCAAACAATAAATCTCATTTTCAGCGTAACTAATCTTCAGACAAAAAAGCTGCTTTCGTAAAATATCAAACATGGCCACTGGTTATTGAGATGCTGCTGATTTTGTCGCAGATAGAATATTGTAGCCTTGTGGGGCAAACGTTGATTATTTTTGCTTTATCCTGAATGATGAATTAAGACCATATATGTTTTTTTTCGTCCTTCTTTCAACGCAATAATTCCTCACCGGATTTCTGTGTATGATTCTCATGACGCACATATGGAAAGATTTTAATTGTGTCACATCAGTGACATGAAGCAGCTTTCTGATGGCACCTAGTCAGGCAGTGAACGGCTCCCGACTCCCGCTAAACATTAGTGACACCTAATCTAAACGATTCAGTAACTACCTGAATATCAACTCAGTGTCTGATTGAATGTCTCCTGCAAGACTAGTTTTACCCCTTTGCATTTTTGAGATTTAACTTAAAAGCATTCATCCACAAGATTGGTTTAGCTTATGATATTCAGGATCAAAAGAACACAATATACAGATTTGTCGTACGCGGATCCGCACAGCGACGCTGAAATTACTGACTGATTACAGGCATTTAAATTGGAAACATGCTCATATAGTGTTGCACATGAACATGCATGTCAGCATCACCTGTATTTCTTCTTTCTTCTTTTTCTTTCCAAAGCGTCACTCGTTATACTGCATTTTAATGGCTTCATAAAAATGCAAAATAAATAATTTGATTATGCTTTCAGCATCTATGTAATCCATTACTGGGAATGTATTTTTGGATCGCCGTGTTTGTGGGAAATCTATTTGGCATGATTCAGAGCTTACGGTTTTCCTCGTAATGAACTAAAAGGTTACTAATCTTTTAATAAATGCTCACGCAGTTTGAATTAGTTAGAAATAGATTTTAGTCGTAGGTTCTCTGCCGCCTTTTTTCCCACACACTTCGACCAGGCCAAGCGACTTTTCAAAACCGTGCAAGCCAAAAGTTGTTCCTGACTATAACTTACACTAAATTAACAATTAATTAACCATGAAGACATTAGTTACAATTAATAACTCATTTACCCATGATGCCTCATTAGGAGCTGGTACTGAGTGCGTCGGAGGCAGAAGTCATATCTGTGTGTGCTGCAGTTACATCTGCGATGGCACATTTATGGAAGCTCTATATTGAGGCTGATGTCTGCAGTCAGCATATTGTGTGTGTGTGTGGGGGGGGGGGGTTGTTGCTTTAATTAGCACCTGGGAGTCACTGTGTTTTGCATGTTACCTCTAATTGCTTGACATGTTCATGTTAGAAAACACCACACAACTATTTTGACGGATACCGTCGGGGGTGGGGGGGTGGTGGGGGGTGCAACTACCGACTGTACCCCACCGCAGACACAATAAAACACACACGCACAAACACACAGAGAGACACAACTTCTCATTTGGGGGAGATGTCCTGGAGCGTGGACGGATGTGGACGGCTATCCCTCACTGACTCGGGCCTCTCACTGTCACCCTCTGTAGGCTCCGCGCCGCCCTCGGCCACAGGCAGGTAATAGCTCTGATGAGAGCCCTCCACTTTGTTTCAGAAATAATTTGCCACTCCTGCCGCCTGCAGGGGCTGCGTGGTAATAAAAATGAATCACTCCGCTAACCTCTCCAAACCTGGCCCCACTGCCGCTTTTAACCCCTCGCGCTCTGGCAGTGGCGTCTTGGTTTCGTCCTCTCAAGCTGTTTGTTGTGTTTACAACATCGGTGGTCAGGCCACTGGACTCCTGTTAAAGGATTTCTTTCTCTCACGTTGGCCTGTGTCCTTAATGCTAGTCCCTAAAACACAGAGCAAAGCTTCCCGGCGACTCACAGGTTAGGAGTGCTGAAACGCCAACTCACAGAAGAGCTGTTAGAATAGCCGGCCTTGCCAGGAGCCCTGGTGGAGGAAGAGTAATTAATTAAGACAAATTAATGACTGGGTCTTCCCCTGTCCTCCTCTCTGGCTCGGCTTCTCTCCCTTTCTCTCTTTTGCTCTCTCTCTAAATGAAACCCACAGGTCAGTAATTAGCCCTGTGTGGGAAGAATGGTACCACAGCCTCTAATTGCCCACATGCCATCAGGTTTTGGAGCCAGGTAGATGTAGAGGAAGGACTGATTCATTATGACGGTGTCCATTCTACCACACAATTGTTGGCGCTACAAGATCATCAATAAATGTTCTTACAAAGTGATTGGGCTGCTTATGAGAGTGGGGGGGGGGGTCATACCCACATTGTATGAGTCCAGCCTTCCACGTCGTACATGTACTCAGTTTCATATTCTATTCTAGTAGCAATGCTTTCTCTTCAGGAGTTTTCCCTCTTTTGTATGTCCTTGAATTGTTTTGAGCGCCGAGTTGTACCAGCGAACCTTCTGGCAGAAGTTTCTATAGTTGGCGTCTTCTTAATATAATTGGGCAAAGTGCTCGCACTCTTCCGGATGACGGAATTTGCGTCACGAAAGTATGACCCGGCCCTTAAAGCGAACAGGATTCGGAGACGTGTCGGGTTTGTGTAAAGCAGGCTGCATACAACACAAGCACGGGTGTGTGTGCGTGTCGCCTGAGCTTTGTGTGTGAGGCGAGGGTTCAGCAAGGGTTAACAGCATGAGCATTTAAAGGTATTAGGTTTGCTGGCACAAAACACATCCACTCCATCACGAGGGCTCTGACAACCTCATTAATGTCACAATATATTCAGCTCTATAGAGCTCAACGCAGCAACCCTCTGCTTGTCCTCTTTGGTCATCTGTTCAGTCCGCTTTCTGCTCGCAAGAAAAGCGGCATCTGTCCCACTTGTGGAAATATTTGTCTTAATTCTCTTGCAGCCGTTTTTCTCCGAGCAGAACATACCATGTCATCACTGTACCCGCTGGACCATAGGGGACCTTATTTAGCACTTTTTTTGCTGCGGCGTTTACTGTGTTGCTCCTTCATTTCTGGCCCTTAGCAACCTTTGATGCTTTGGGGCCCAGCTTTCTTTCCCCGTTGTGTTCGCTTTTTTTCATCTGACGTTTTCCCTCTAAGCCCCCTCTCCGTCTTTCTGCTGCTGTCCCTCTTCCTTGCTCTCTGTCTCTTCCCTCCCCTCGGTTTGTGGAAGTAAAGCTGTTGGCTGTATGGGAATCAGGCCCATACAAGTTGCCCACCCCCACTGTGAGGTCTGTTCAGGCTGCTCGAACCCTAAGGCCCCCCCCCCCCTCCAGCCCCTCAACTTCACCATTTCTCCCCTTCAGTGCGTCTATTTGATGTGTCCGCAGTGAATTTGGATGCTCGGGGAAGAGTAGGAGGAGCCGTGGAACTTTGATTGTTTAGCAGGACTGTGTATGTGTTTGAAAGATGGGATGGTGGTGGGACGGACATCCTCCTCGTCCTATGAACCAATGCACCTTTATTGCACGCAGTCAGATTGGTCATTCTGTGGCTACTCCACCACTGGCTACACCCCCTCCGTCTCAGTTTTCCTTCCTATAAATTCCCGTTCGCCTTTGTCTTTCAGGCTTGACTAATTATCCTTGTTTGTACCTCTTTATTTGAATTCAGTCATGTGTTCTTGACTCCGTGGGCTGGGTTTAGGAGAATCATTCCGCCATTTGCCACTTAATTAAGTCAGGGTCAGGATCCATTCCTCAACGGAGAGCTGAAGGGACAGAGCTCTAATAGAATTATAAAAGAGGCCTTTCTCCACTGTTAAGGCTGCTTTTATCTAGGTGGGCTCTGCATGGGCAAATGAAAGGGGACACCAGGAATCCCATTTCCACTTACGACTCTGTAAGCATTTTGATGTTTGCCCAAGATTTCTTTGAAATAAAAGGCACTGAAAGCAAGTTAAACAATGATGCTCAGCTGTGAGATAACTCTGAATAATGGAGGAAGTTTGTGGCGAAACAAACAACACGGTCTCTCTGTAATTGAAAGAGACAGAGGCATTTTTATTGGGAACCTAGCACTGCTCCCTGTCCCCTAAGCAACAGAGAAATTTAGAAAAAGCATGTGCTCCAGCCGGGGTGGTGTCTCGTAACTCATGTCCGTGCGTAACCTTCATGTGCGTCTAACAGTAACCATCAGTTGAATTTCCTTAATATCCCCCATGCTGTGAAACTTCACTCTCTTTTCCCTTGCCACCTCCCCTCCCACTCTGACCAGGCGTTTTGACATGCTAAATCTTCTGATTTTATTTTTCTTCCTCCTGTGGTGAGGAAGTGTCCTTTTCAAGGGTCTCAGTTTCCCCCCTGACTGTCTAAACCCTACCTCTGTTTGGATTGTTGTTCTATTTCAAACAAAAGACAGAGGGGATTACCATTTCACTTCCTTCCACTCTTTCTTTCAAGTGGCAGCAGCTGGGGGATTTTTTTTCCCCTTCTAAAAACCACTGCTTGCTTGCTTGCTGTCTTTCTTTTTTAAAAGTGCATATCTGAAAAAGAGCTGTGGTTGAGTTTAGAGCCCAGCATCAGTCGTGAGCGAGGCCTGGCTTTGGGCTGGTTTTGCAGCAGAGGCTAACAAAGTGTCCTCGGGGCTCCTTTCTGAGATGTTGACGTCTTCTTAATGGCTCTGCTCAGCCTTTTTGTTTTGCATCTTGGTGCTAACTTTCTGCCTCATTTAGCTCATATCAATTCACTGGGCTCCACAGATCCAGCATCTCATTCACGGCCAAGCTTTTCTGCCACACACTTTTTGGACAGCAGCTCTTGGACAGGCTTGGCTTTAACCGTGTGTTTGTTAAAGGTTAAGATTACTTTATAGGGTTACAGAGTTTTCAGACATACTTTATCCTCTTTGGCAGTAATAAAAAAAAGAAAAAAAAAAAGACTTGTTTTCAAAGGGTCCACCGGAAATAAGAGGGGAGGGCGGGACAGCCCCTTCCTGCTCTGAGCCGTCCACTGATTCTAAGGCCAATTGATTTGCTAACAGGATTGTCCTCACATAATGACTGAGTAGGGATTGATGGAGGTGTTACACCATAAAACTCCGAGCGGCTGCAATTGCCTGCCATTAGAGTTGTATTGTTGTTCACATAATAGCCTCAATCCTTAAGAAAAGATTTGCTTATGGCATAGCAGGAGAAAAAAAAGACTCGCTCCTCCACGTTTCCTTCCTCCAGCTTGAAGACAATTTCAAGTTGCTGGTGGAAGTTGCTTTATGAGCTTCCAGATGTGTTTTGCAGTTCATCACTTTGTGCTTGGGTGGATGCTGATACAGACTTGCCCCTTTCACATCACATCTCAACTCCTGTAGTCAGAGCCGGTGCCGTGCTCCTCTCTGTGCAAGACAAACTGCTCTGTGAAGTGAGTCTGGCAGCTGACATACGAGTCTCAAAATGGTTGCTGTCTGTGGGGCGAGCTGGCATCTCCCGACATCGAGCCACTAAGGTCGCAATCAAGGAGCGCGGCGAATGTTGAACCACTAACGCATTAACATGGATGCTGTAATTGGAAATGAGCTATTTGGTGGATATGCTTGTCGTTTATTAGATTAATATCAATAATGAATATATTTCTTTGTTTTGAGATAGCACTCTGGAAATCCTGTCCTTGTCCTAACAACACTTTTGACGTTGGTAAATAGTCTTTATTCATTTAGCTGTTTTCTAGAATTAATAGACTGTTGATGATGATGATGATGAGTCAGGTTCAAGTCATGTTCTCCTTGTGTACACATACTCTTGGGTTACTCTACTTCCTCCCACTGTCCAGAAACACGTTTCTCTCTATAATGTTGTCAGCTCACGTGAAGGATACAGTGGTAGATAATAGATGGATGATAAAAAACAACTCAACTTCACTAAGGATCATTGTGTGTGAAGCTGGTTTGTTTTCGTCTACCAACTCATTTTTCTAATCGTCGCTAAATTCTATAATTCTGAGACATGAATCGTTAAAAACCTGGACAAATAAAACTAAATATTGCTAATTGTAATTTTAATGGACCAATAATGATCAGAACATAATGTCATATGTTCATGTTTCACTGCTCATCTAAAAGGTTTCTTAAAAATATATATAATTAAATTGAACAAGTGTTTTTTTGTTTGTTTGTGGGGTTTTTCTTGTGATTGCAAAGATAAACAAATTGAAGTGGATTAGATTGTCAGTCGGCACTGAGCTGCTGAGCCTCGACCCATTGATGGAGAGCCCCATGAGAGCCTTGTCACTCCAGCTCGCGTCACTGCTTAAACTTATCCGTACAGACCGTCTTCTTTCTGTCACTCATCCACAAACCCAAACAACAGCCTCTTTCTGCTCCTCTTATCACGCCGACTGACGGGGTCACAGGGTTAGCGCCACACTGGGCATGCTCAGACATTCGCATATTGATATTGATTTTATTTTTCCTTTTTTTCGTATGTGGATGGTTTGTATGTGGGCAGAGAATGAAATGGGGTGAAGATGAAGAGCAGTAGATAGACGGAGTCTTCCCTCAGTCTCTATTCTCTGCTGCAGGCTGGAGTGACGGAGCCCCACATCGCACTGTTCCTCCCTGGCTGCCATTCAGCCCCATCGATCTGACTCTGGGCCCAGCCACCCCAAGGGAGACCGGGGCTTAGAGACACACTGCCTCTTTTGTGGAGGATCCATCAGTTCAGACTGACAGCCGACAGCGCTGATAAAAAAAAGAAAAACAACGTCCCACTCCTTCCTGTATTGTCCGCAGTAGACATGCTGTTCAAGATGTGTAACCTTTAGAAAGCTGGCCAGACTATAACCGCCTTTCTGTCGACAGCGATCACTAAAAAGTGGAATATTGCCCAAAGTGTCGCACCCTCTGGCATTCACTCATCTCTCCAGCCAATCTCGCTGTATTATTTCCCACTGTGATCACAGGTGCTTGTGGTTTTCCTGCACTCAAATAATTTAGAAATGTCACTTTACACCAGTGAGTCTCTCAGGCCAATTACTCTAATACTTCCCCTGTGTGTCCTTTTGTGTTTGTTTTTTCTGCCTTCGAAATATGAAATACATTGTCATTTCTTTAACCCACTCGCTAAATTGCAGATTTCGTTTCCCCCTGCCTGACCTGTAGCGTCCCTGTCATTTCCGTCTCTCCAGGGAGGAGAAGGAGCGCTGGATCCGAGCCAAGTACGAGCAGAAGCTGTTCCTCGTAGGGCTGCCCCAGTCTGACGTGCCCCTGGGGCAGCAGCTGCTTCGGGCGGTGGTGGAGGACGACCTGAGGTTGGTGGTGTTGCTGTTGGCCCACGGCACCAAGGAGGAGGTTAATGAGACCTACGGGGACGGAGACGGACGCACCGCTCTGCACCTATCCTGTGCCATGGCCAATGTGGTCATCACGCAGCTGCTCATCTGGGTGAGTGAGCGTCTCTGAATGAAAAAGGGAACTGGTCGGATGGATGAACAATTTCATTGTTAGAATAGTGTTCTACGAAGAAACGAGTTGAAGTTTGACAGGAAACCTGTTTTATTTGGCCTGATGTGCTAGCTTTTCTTTGTACTGAGGTCATGTATCCAAGTCTTTGCCACATATCAACCCTTAGTGCTCGTGGCACAGATCAGTGCCCTTGAAATGGTTTTCCAAATTTCACAAATTCAATCTAATTAAAAAATGTTTTAGTACTTTTTGCCCTTTTTTCCCATCAGATTGCCTGTAGGTTGTGCTTGAAAAAAAAGTATATAAGACATTCTTATAGTCTCTGTATATACGTTTTAACATAGTAATGGAAAAAAAAGCAAAGGGTTAATGTGTAAAATGTGTGAGCAACTAACGGAAATACAGCAGCTCAATTTCACCTATAATTATTACACATAAGCCACATCATTCCAACAAACTTCAGATTTCATTGAAATATTAATGGCTCCAGAAGTTAAACACACTGACTTTTTCTAAAACCTCTAAATTTGCAAATAATAAATAATTAAGTAAATAAATGTGTGTAAAATGATGGGAAAGCAGTGTGGGGGGTATTTCTGTGTCATGTTATGTTTGGACCTAAATGAAGTGACATCAGGGGTTTAAACATGTGATAATATCAAACAGGGAAGGAGAAAGAAAGAAAACCATGGCACCAGATGGTCAGATTAGATGGAATGGAATGTTGTCAGTCACTCAAGCTT
The DNA here is from genome assembly GCF_958295425.1 of Solea solea. Lineage (NCBI taxonomy): Eukaryota > Metazoa > Chordata > Actinopteri > Pleuronectiformes > Soleidae > Solea > Solea solea. The sequence goes on from NC_081134.1 coordinate 15,056,229, forward strand.
CAGTGTAATATTACAGTGATTGTTATCATTTACAGGAAACAGGGTCTTCTAACAACAAACACAACAGCAACAGTGCTTCGGCTTAGCAAAAAGGAGTGAGGATAAAAGGGAAATTCTTTACTAACTATTACAGAGAGCTTGCATTGCAAATATTAGTTTTAAACCACTTTTTTTGCACTTTTTCTTTTTAAATATTCAAACTAGACAATGATTTATTTTACCCGAAAATGTCTTTTTACCAAATTCTTTCATTTGCTTCCACAGTACGGTGTGGATGTGAAGAGTCGCGACGCTCGTGGCCAAACGACGCTGTCCTACGCGCGGCGAGCCGGCAGCCAGGAGTGTGCCGACATCTTACTCCAGCACGGCTGTCCCAACGACACGAGCACGCTGACCTCGGTGCCCACGCCCAACATGAGCCGCCGCAACCCCAACATCAACAACAACAACGCCCAGTGTGAGCTCAACCGCAGCATAAGCATCATGTAGGACACTGAAAAAGGAAAGAAAATCCTGCACCCACCTCTTATCTCTTCCCTGTACTTCCTCCTGTTTCACACTGTGTAACCCAGCATAGGCAGCAGTGGAGAGACGAGGGATGGACCGTTGTTAATATTCCACTATGCTGAAAATAAGTGGGGTCTGTGAGGTTTCGGACATTGTAAATTGTTTGTTTTATATTATTGTTTTTTTTTTTAATTGTTTTGTTAAAACTCATTCAATCTTGATCGGGAAAGATCATGATCAGCTTTAAGCTTTGTGTTTCTTAAGCGTCAACCAAACAAATGACATACTTAGGCATTCATACCTACGCTACGAAAAGCATTTCCTTAATGCTTGAACATTTCCTTTTATGTCTCGCCACCCCCCCCCCCCCCCCCCCCCGCCACCCCCCCGCAACGTGAGCTGATTTCATAATGAGCGTGAATGAGAAACTTCCTCGAAATTTTCAATCCTCGGCATAATAACGTGAAACTGTGACGAATCGTTGCAGAAGTGACAAAACACTGATGTGGGGGGGAAAAAAGACACTAAATCTACCATAATATCAATGGCTGTTCGAGCTTTTAGTAAATGATGCATGTCGTCGACACAGCCATCAAACTCTTGACATACTATTCATATACAAAGGCAAAGCAATAATAGCTGAAGAGTCCAAATGATTCTGATATTTAATTCAAAGGAAAGGGAGCTTGGTTCGTCGTAAAGATGTTGATTGTAGAATCCCTGTGCAGAGAAAGTGAGTCCTTTCCTTAGCCACCCTTATCATGATCCTCCAGTAAAAATGTACACGACTATAAAGGAATTAAGGGGCATAATATTTTACGACCATTGAGCCACGCGGCTTTGTGAGCGTGGCTCTTCAATCAGAATTCATTCAAATTCAAGGGTTTGATTGAAACAGTGAAATTGCACCATTATCATGTCTTTGTTGGAGTGATTCTTCCATTGACTAGATTGTGTTGACATTGTTCCACGTAGATTTGTGCAATTTGGAATATCCATTCACCATCTCCTGTGGCCAAAGGCTGTAAAAATGTTAACCCGGAGTGCATTTCCTCTGATATTGCTGTGAAATCCATACAAAGGTACTACGTGTGTGTGTGTGTGTGTGCAACACCTGTGTGCTTTACGTCTTCGTCTGTGTGTGCAGCAGAGAGCGACCGGATATTTCTGTTAATAAACGTTGGGAGGAAGGACACTGTGGAGCAAAGATGCTACAGTGAAGATCTGGGAACAGAACTGTGTTTTAATGTACAGTAAAAAAAAAAAGTAAAAAAAAAAAAAAAAGAGTGGAAAAAAAAGTAGTTCTTGTTCCATTACCTTTTTCCTTACGAGAACAGTTTTAATTTACACTAGACTGTTAGAGTTAATATGAAAAATGCCCTTCGTCTGTGACTTAACCCTATAAATCCGTCCTTATCCAGTAACAGTCGGCCTAAAAGCAGGGAGTCAACAAAAGGCATTCAAGTGACTGAAGCTGGAGAGGGAGAATAATAAAGGTAATTAGTTGGATTCTCTTTGCGTCGTTCTAAATATTCCACAGACATCATAACCTCATCGATTGTGCAGTGACTTCAGCGGTCACATTCAGCCGCTATTTTAAAAGATTTGAAGCTGTCTTGATTTTATGGGTTTACAAATGCCGGATGTGTGTTTACAGAGCAAGTTATGAACTTGGTACCTTACATTTAATTTTGTCGTCGCTTTACGATGTTTTTTGTTGTTCACAGACTAGGAGGATAGTGAGTAGGTGCTTCATAGTACGGACATCTGTGCATTTATGAACAATTAAAAAGTAAAAGTTTGACACTTTGTGAGATCATGTTTATTTGCTTATTTTCTGAAGAGTTGGGTCAGAGGGCGAACGGTCCTCTCGCGTCCGCATTCTGCTTTACGTATGGAGACGAATGGCTTAGTCGAGCCATTTTTAACGCTTTTTCATGACTTATTATTGTGTATGCTTTCAGACAAAGATACATTAGCTTCAAACAAGGTGTTTCATTATGTTTCTGCTGCCTACGCTGAGACGCCGTCCTCCTGACTCCTCACAGAAGAGAAGCAAATAAACATCATTTACTGACGTGTCAAAAAATATTAAAACATCACACGCAAACAACCACCAATTCAACCAGGTACCTGTACTCTACTGTCGTACTGGCCTTTACTTGACCAACTTATTTTAAGTCCACAGATTATTAAAAGAAGATTAATGTGTACAGTGAACTGAACCTTTATTTACAAACAGTACTGTAGACGCTGAAAAAAAAAAAACCCTCTTAAAACTGCCCGTTTTTCCCCCCCAAAACTCACCATGACGTGTACATATTAGCTTAACGCCTTTTATCTTAAAGACAAGCTCAAGTTAGAGAAACAAACTGAACTGGTTTTTGGTCCTCTTGACTTATGAACCGATGTTTTTTAATATGTTGCTTTTGTTTCTCCTTCGGCTTCTTTTTTAAGGTACTTTTGTTTGGTCTCGATGTTAACTGACCATCCACGGTACTTGTGTATAATGATGTACATTTGACATATTTATAATGCAGTATGTAAATATATTTTTTTTGGTTCTGTTTTTGTTTTTTTTGTTTGTTTTTTTTTGTTCCAAGTTCATTTTTCCTATTGTAATTCCTTTTACGCTGAGGACGTGAAACAAAGCAAAAAGCTAAAGAGTAATTTGTTGTATGCTTGGATGCTTGGCTGACTGTTGACCTATTAATAAACACTCAACAATGTAGCCTTCCCTGGATTTAGGGGAATCAACGCATTTGTCTGGTGTATGTGTGTTGTTCCTTCATCATCCATCACGCTCCTCCTGTCGCTTCTGTACCCGATCTACTGAAGCCTAACGGAGAAGGTGAGGCTCGCTTTCAAATTAAAAAATCTCCCCCATCATTTCAAGCAGAAATGCCATTTCATGTTATCTCCCTTTTTCATGTGCCACCGTCATCGTCACAACTTTGCTGGAACGGTGAATCGCAGAATAACCTGCTCTATCTCGAGGTAAGTAAAAGCAGCCGCTCCACTTCCTGCTTGTGGGACCCCCCAACAGTTGTTGAAAGAGGATTAAGATAAATGGCGAGCTTAGTGTCAGTCAGCATAATACTGTAGGGAGAAGTGAGAGGTCTCAGTGTTCAGAGGAGTCAAACCCTTACTAATCCACTTCTTATTTCCTGCTAATCTTGTCTCGGCATATCTTCATCCCCTTCCTCGCTCGGTTGGCTGGCATTGTTCGTGCTTTATTACCTGGTGTCTTCCTCCCTTAACACTGGCATGACATCAAGCCACAATCCACACAGTCGTGCTTGAAAGGCACCGGAAACTTCCTTTACTTAATCGGCTTGTTGCTGATTGAATTCAGGTCCTACATGGGCCACTTTTCTGAAACTGGGGATAGTTGAGGTCACATTACAACAGACATTTATCCTTGTTTGTGTGTCACATATTGTTCCACCATTTATTTGATATGTATTTATCCACGATGGCAGCTTCTCATGTCAATTCTGAGGAGATCGAGCCCCTTAAACCTTTTATACCTGCATTAACTCTTTCTGGTCATTTGGGATAATGGAAGTTTTATAGTAGCATGGTAAACAAAATTTGTATCTATATGTTTCTGGCCCCCTTACACTGACTTTTAGCTCAGTTTTTGGTCTCCACCCTTCTCCCAGGGGAAATACCTGGCTCTTCAGCTGTTAAATGCTCCTCTACGTCCACAAGTAGTTGCTTTGTTTTGAGGGGTTTTTTGGTGCCGGGCAGAAAACATTTGGTGAGTTTTAAAGCGTTTCTCTCTCTGCTTGAAACGACTCTGATGAGAGAGCTGAACGTGAACCACAACAGCAGCGTTAAGGGTCATAAAGCCAAAACAGTGACAAAAGTGTTGCAAGTGCTCTCGAGGTTCAGGGGAATCTGCAGAGTTAACTCTGAGTTTGTCATATACACACATATATATATATATATATACGTATAAATATATATATATATATATACATATACATATATATGTGTGTATATATATATATATACATATATGTGTATATATATATATATATATATATATACATATATATGTATATATATATATAGATATATACATACATACAGGATATACTGTACCTAACAAAATATTATTTGTTACAGAAGCTTTAAGATTTGACTGCAGTCCTTAAAGTGCTTAAACTTGGGCATCGGTGGTTTTCTTCGTCACTTGAAAAACATCCCCAAACAAAGACAAATTAACACAAATGTGCATTTATTGAAGCATTATAATTTGTTTTATTGTTAATAGTTGTTTGACACATGGCTAATATGCATCCACTTATTAGCTCTCCCATTAATACTACGACTTAATGCTCCTAGTAGCTACAGCGTGTTCCTCTAGTACTGGGCAGATGACGCTCTGTGAGATTTAAAAGCTATTCTTTCAGCTTGAAGCGACTTTGATTTGAGTGACTCAAAACAGCAAAGTTAAGGGCCGTGAAAACCAAAACAACGGCAAAAGTGTTCAAACGGCTCGTGATGTTCATAAAACCTGTAGAGTCTCTTATGTTAAATACATGAAAAACATTAAATATAGCAGCTATAAGATTTGACACTGGTTCTAAAAGTGCTTAAAATGTCAGACCTTGATCACACTAAACTGAACGAACGGCCATGTACAGTATTCCTTGTCGCCTGAGAAATATTACCACACAAAGAAAAATCTGCCCTGTAATTTATTACCACACACACGTCTTGGCAGGCCCCGGCCACTTGTGTTTGTTGTGGTGAGACTGGAGCGCTGGCTTGCACTGCTGTGTGTTTTGATATTTCATCAGGGCCTGCTAAACAGTGAGGAGGGCTCTCTGCCGCCCACCTCTCCTTAGACAAATTGCCTCCGAGATTGCAGAGGTGGGTCTGCAGCTGATGGATGGGTACACAAAGACCTGACGAGACCATATTTGCAAACATTAAATCCATATTTCCATAACGTGCAGGATCTGCTTGGCCACAGGCCACTTTAATAGCCTGTTTAGCAAACAGTCAGCGATGTGCCATCGAAACATAAATGTTATTTCAAGGTGTCGTTAAGCCGCGGTTCGTCTTTGCGCACTTGTGTCTGCGCGCTTGTCTCGATTTGTGTCGGTTACTGTTGCTTCCTCTTTCTTGTCATCCTCCCATCACCCTTTAACCCCTTTAACCGGTAATTACATCCACTCCACTCTCTCCATCTGACCATCTCTCCCCTCCATAATCCCCCCAGACCTGAACATCCATTTATCAATTTCAGCTCCATCATGTCTAACCAGTACATCTGTGTTGCACTCTGCCCTCTCTGACTGCCTCAAACCCATGTCTCTGTCCTCATTTCCATATCCTTGAACCTCTAACTAATCAGCCGATTCCACCAAGTCTCTGCCTCACTGTTCTCCCCCGCTGCCAGCCCGACTCTCTCGTGCTCACCAAACTAGCTTCTCTTCATTCTCTTCTCTCTTTAGTTTTACATAAACGCTCTGTTCCCATCACTCTCTCCCATTCTCCCCTCTTTTTTTTTCCTTCTTCCCTCTCTCTTTCGCTCCCATTCCCCGTTGGCTTTTGCCTGCATTTCTCTGTTAATTTGCCTGAGAATGCATTAGCTGTAATGAAGGCTGAGGGCCGAGGGAATCCTCCAGGGTTCCATTAATCATCCCCCCTCAGACAGGCAACCTTGATTACAAGTGGCAAGAAATTCATTAGAGCCGGGCCTCTGACAACTCTTATCTCCGCCACTAGATCTGACTCATTAGGCAGCCAAATTAAAGCTATGATGGCCCTGATGAAACTCATCGCTTGTTTATCTTGTGCGATTTGATGCATCTGCCCATACATCACTGTAGCCACCACCGTCCAGACCCTCCCAAGAAGTCAGGCCTCCAGTCAGCGCTGAGCAGTCTGCACACTCACACAACCAGCGAGTAATGAGCTTCCTTCTCTATGCCTCACACACTCTCTCTCTCTCTCTATCCAGGTGGGATTTTTAGAAAGGGTTTAACGTCTTTGCTGGTGAAACTTCTGATATTTCCATTTGTGAAGCGCAGTAGCACAGTGGCAAATAAAACAGTTACTGACTTGAGACACACTTAAAGATGCAGTGTGTGTGATTTAACCACATTAGTGGTGATGTCACCAAAACTCTGATTTCACATTCAACTTCTGCTTGAATGATATTCACAATTTCACCTACATCTTTTACACTGGACATGTGACTTTGATGCCAGACGGATCATAAGATTATGACAAAACTGTATTAAATCTGTTACAGGTATCTAATGATAATCTCTGAACTCTGCAACTTTGTGAGTTGATCATTTCACAATTCAAAGAATCTCACTTGGTAATAAAGCAGGGAATGAAATAGCTCCACCCGCGGCATCTTGATAACAGCAACCAATTTTAAAATTAGCGTCTGTGCTGTGTCACGGCTCCTCATTGTCCTCCCCGCCACCACCACCACGCAGCTCATGGAGACTGAAATAGCCGTTGCACTCTGGCACGACGTCGTGGAATTGACTGTAGTGTATTAGTCAGCTCTAAGTCGGGACCATAATATAACTTCCACTGCTCCTTCACACGGTCGTCACTCCTTGAATCTCCATCTAAGTGCCACAGTCGTTATGCATGAGGTGGACTGTAAAATAAAGTTCACCGATCATGGGTCATCAAGAGTCAGTTTGTGCTCTGAGGTCAAACTGAGATAAAAAAATCCATGAGAATTTTGAAGGGTGTTGTGTGTTTCCTGGTGTATTCAAGAACATGTTTTTGTGACAACACCTAATCCCTAAAAGAGAATTGCTTCATTTGTTAAAAATATTAATTCTAATACTAAAAACTATTTGAGGAATCGCACAATCCTAATACTTCAACAGGTGCTGCTGGAAAAGGGAAGTGTGTGGCCTGAGGAATTTGGTCTGTTTTAGAAGCTGCAGTGAAATTATTCCAACCTAAGACTCTCCTGGAAACGGTTGAGAGAAACGTGTAAAGTAAACCCTGCAGAGTTTGCATAATGACCGCCGAGCCCTCTTCTGCTTCTCCTGTAAGAGGATCGCTATGTGGTTACGCAATAATTTTAGTCACCCCTTATTTTAATATTGCTGCGCCATAATTTGACATCACCATGTTAGTTTTCATGTTCTCGTCTGAGCGAGCAGCTCATGGTTTTCATTTGTTTATGTCACTGTCTTGCATTTGTAGTGTAAATATTTGATTTGTTTTTTTCCCTTATGTTTCCTCAGAGAGCCTTTTTTAAAAGCTTATACTGATTTGTTATGGTAAATATATAATAAGAAATTAAATATTATAATTTTCAAATACAAGTTTGAAGTTAGATTCTCCACAGGTGGCAATATTTATACGGACATATTAAATCAAATCTGTAGATATTATCTTGATATTAATACATTTGTACATTATTTAAGAAAGGTCTTGTATTGACAATTATAATTATGAGTGGATTTAAACATATTTTAAGCCAGAATAAGAATCTTATTTAATTACAACTGAGTCCTTTTGTCTTTTTGTTCAATAGGAAAAATAATAAATAAATTGAATCCATCACATTAGAAAGAGCTGCTGTGGGATTCTAGTTCTAGCGTTGTGACTGATGGAGAAGTTCATCACAGTGTGTTGAATGTGCTCATTCTAATGAGGATCCATCAGTCCACTTGAGACAACATGGTCTCCTAAAAGACAAATCAATCACTGCTGCTTTTTAAATGACCCATCTGCCTTTCAGGTCCTGATGTTAGAGAGGGAAATAAAATGTAACATGATGTTGCATTATTGAAAAACCTCAGTGGACATGTAGATTACCACTCTGAATTGAATGAAAAAAAAAAAAAAGTGTCATGCATAATTTTTGGGTGAAAAACCTTCAATTTATCTGAAATATTGTAATTAAAAACTTCAATTAATTTCTGCAGGATTACAAAACAGTGATCATTCCTCTTTAAAATATGTTAAATCAAATTATAGCAGCCTGGTGGCGTTTACTCTGTGTTTTAGTTAAAAACAAATGTTTGCTCTTCTTTTTAAAGTGAAGGTGACATTTTTAATAATTATTACATTTTTTTCCACCAACATTAAAACATTATAGTTTCTCTAACGTCTCGCGAAAAAAAAGAAGATTCAATCTGGATTCAAACGTTCGTATAAAGCGATTTATTAGGTCAATATACTTTACACTTGTCCCCTTGTTTGGTCATAACTTCCTTCACATCTTGTTTTTTTTTCACATATAGCTGTCAAAGGTGGATCTACAGTTGACAAAAGTAAATTTGAAACGTCTTAAATTACATGCTCAACAAACTGTACTCGACACAAAAACAAAACAAACCGGGAAAAGAAAATCCAGAATAGTTTCACCAAATGAGGACATGCACATAACCAACAGAACATTTTGGCCCTACATATAAATACTTAAAAAATCTTTACAGTCTTATCTCATAGTGCCCATTTATATTTACATATTCACAGAAGAATAAATAAAAATGACAGCATATTGCCAAATATTTGATCTGTCTGCAAGAAGCCTCTGCTCTGCTCAGACACGAAAAAATACAGAATCCCCCTTTTTGTGCTTCATGCGTTCAACAAATTAGTGGAACATAGAGTCAATGTAAGTGTTTGTTTTTTTAAATTATTATCATTGTTGTCGGTGTTGAGTTCATGGCCTGGTCCCTTGCTCTATTTGTTGATGCTGACTCCTCACGGCAAACCTGTTGACGTGCACGGGGATTGGCACCACGATTTTGGGATTACGCACCGGTTCCCCTGAGCGGTTGTTGACGTTGCCGGCTTTGATCCGTTTCCATTTGGCCCTGCGGTTCTGAAACCAGATCTTCACCTGCACCTCGCTCAGTTTAAGTGCGTGTGCGATCTGGGAGCGTTCAGTCAGGGACAGGTACTTTTTACAGTGAAACTCCTTTTCGAGTTCGAGCAGCTGTTCGCTGGTAAAAGCTGTTCGTCTCCTCCGGCTCTTCCCCGCCGAGCTGCCGGGCGGCAGCGCCTCCTGCGAGCCCGTTTTTAGTTTGCTCTTCTGCGACATGGAGCCACAGTTGTTCCCGTCCGAGAAACTTTCGTTCTCGCTGTCCGCGGAACTGTCCTCTCTGTCGCTGCAAACGGTGTCTGCTGATTTTAAGTCCAGCTTCTCGTCGTCTGAACTGTACAATTTGGTTTCACCTAAAAGAAATTCAAAGCAGAAGACACATGTTAAGTCATTTATTTATGCATTAGCCAAAAACGAGCATTACGCATTTGTGTTAGACATCATTCACTGCGTGTTGAGCTGATTGAGGAGACACACAACAAAACATCTTCCAAATGTACAGTAGAAGGACCTACTTTTACACATTTTGGCCACTTTGTTTACAACTTACTGTATCATTCAGTATATTTTACTTAATTTATTTTACTCAGTTTAATTAAATGTGCTCTCCAAATTGTTATAATCACATAATACAAATAAATCAAAGTTTGTTGTTGAAAAAAACAAACTGATGAGTTGTAATTATATATTGTTTTTCATTTGTGTCAGGCTACACTAATGTTAGAAAAGTTTCACTTCCTTTATCCCCACTGACTCCACTGCTCCTCAGAAAACAACTAGTCTGGATTCAAATCATTGACCCATCTCTGGAGCATTTTACGCACAGCGCTCACTGTATGTATCGAAGAGAAGTCGCGAGGCCAAGCTTACCTGATATTGTTTGGAAAGTTTCAGAGAAGTTGAGGAGCTCGGAGCTCTTGTCCCGGCTGTGCAGCTCATCAGAGTGCGGACTCTCTTGCCTCCTCGCTCCTGGGTCGACGGCGCTCAAACGCGGGCCGGGCAGCTCCTGTGGCGGGTAGAAACTGTCCGGTGGATCCGAGAAACTTGGCATGGTTGTGGTGAGCGCAACCATGGAGGGCACCCCCTGTCCCAAACTGGCACAGAACGTGTTGGTGAGTCGTCCCGCGAAAGAAGCCAAAGGCGCAAGTGGAGGTATACCAGACGATAGAGGCGAGTGGGATAAAGCTTGTGGAATAACCAAAGGTCTGTATGGCATGAACATGGGATAGCCCGTGTAGAGCAGGTGTCCCGGTCTGGGCTGAGGAGTCCCTATCAGGGAGTCGATAGAAAACGCCGTTCCTTGAACGCCGGGTCTCTGCATTTTGCAGGTGGACACTTTTGTTGGCTGGAGGAAAACTTGGAAGCAGGTGTCCTCCTTTTCCTCTGCGACGCGCAAAAAAAAACCAAAAAACTTTTCAGTTCACAGACGCAGAGTGGATTGAAAGTAGATCCTCTGGCGTGTTGTCATCCCTGGCAGTGGAGTGGTCTTCCTTCTCCGGATCTGTGCGCTCTGTGTGCGTCGGTCAGTGCGCGGGACGCTTTGTTGTGAGATCCCCTGCTACCTTTTGCCTCTTATTTGTCACACACTGTGACACAAACACACGCTCTCTCTGTCTATCTACCTCTCCCGTCTCTCTGTGCGACTCTAACCTCCGCCCCTCTCCTGCACCGCGTGTGTGTGCGCGCGCAGAGAGAGAGAGGGGGGAAAGAGAGAGAGAGAGCGCGCATTGGTTATAATCTGCAATACAAGAGGGATGAAAGGGGGGTGTTTCCCTGGGGGCTCATCCATCTTCTTCAAATTACGCTTCATTTCCTTATTCAGCCTCTGACTTTTTGGCCGTCTTGAGAGGCGGTAGTTTCCCAGTGGAGACCAAATAGACGGGTCGCACCCCCTCCAGCCCTCCTCCCCCTGTGCCAGGTTCACCATTGACTGCTAAAACTATGTGAGAGAGACTGCTCCAGCCCTTCCCCTTCTATAATCGTTGACCACACCAACCCAATCAGCTATTATTAATTTTGATTGATGATAAGTAATTACTCTGGATTGAAGGGACAGCCTAAAACAACGGTGGCTTTTGTAGGGAATATTGGGGCCGATGGGCATCAGAGTCAGGAGGAGGAGGAGGAGGAGGGAGAGGAGGAGGAGGTGGAGGGAGGAGAGAGGCAGATGTTTCTCCGCTCTCTGTGCCATTCTCCGCGGCTAAAAACAATGTGTTTGGCTGCAGAAAAAGAAGTGCTGCTGCAACAATTGTTCCCTGGAGAGAGATACTCTGCGCGAAATTAGATTCAGATAAAGGGAGTGTATATGAGGTCAACGTTACGCACGCACAGCGTGGCCAAAGTCAAATCTGTATGGATTTCCACTTCCAGTTTTTTTTTTGTTTTGTTTTTTTTAAACAAACAAACAAAACAACTCTGGAGACTTTTTTTCCCCCTTTTTAAATGCTATGAATCATAAACATGTCAAAATATCTCCCGCTGATCATCTGCCAATTTAACCGAGAACATTTTCAATTAAGACACATTTTTGTGACACACTTTGCGCTTAAGGAGCATGGTAATTTATCCCTGATTCAAAACGCACGTGGAGAGAAAAATCACATTTTCTGCACCCTTTAAACTGTGTTTTAATCGCAGATCATTTCACCTTTTAAATGGCTATTGGAACTGATGATGATTAGCCCTATTGAGTCCTGGGTGATCGGGCTCTCCAACTGGTCGTCTGATTGCATGAGGACACAAACATATCACCAGCGGCTCTGATTAGCAGTGGAGGGCCAGGCTAATTCCTGTAATTGCCAGTGACTTCAGCAGCACCTCTCTTTGATCTATTGAAACCATTTGTTGAGACCCTCTGCCTTTTCTCTGTGGGAGCTTCAATGATGTGACACCGATCATCTGGAGCCTGGACGCGCTCTTTTATTTCACACATTTAGTCACAGTGTTCGGCTGGAATGAACTTTAAAAGAGGATTAAAATAACGGTGCAGACTTTTTTTTTTTCACGTGCGCCTTAAAACTGTGTTAAAACATTTTCATCATTCAGATTATTTTCTTGATAATGTACACCCATAGACTGACGACTGAGCATTATCTTAATTTACAAACAAGAACCCACACAATAACTAGATTATATTTTAAAATCAACTAATTCCTCACACCACTTTCTTAGTAAATGTGTAGAAATTAGGGCAAGTGCAAAACGTTTGTGTGTTTTTTGTTTTCAGGTTTTGTTTGACTCCAACTGTTCCAATCTCATGATGAGATTAAATATTGTCTGACTTTTCATAATAAAAGCACTCATATAGGCAACAACCTGCCTAAATCTATACAGTGCAGGCTCTGTCTGCAATCCGCCTTTTATGACATGACATTATATTTTGTGCTTGCGTACAAAATAAATATAGTATTTTTGTTTTTAAATATATACTTAGCATCGTGAATTCTCCTTTTCCCCTATAAAACATATGATGATGAAGAACATTAAGCAGACTAAGCAGCATGCGAGAAGACTGCGGAGTATAAAATGTATCAAGAGATGAGAAAAAGAGAAATTACATGGTGGAATATTTTTATTTTATATCTGGTCGTAATATAAAATTAATTAATTACAATCATATCGATGGGCAATAATACATATTTAATAATGAAAATTTTGAAGTAAAACGCATAATTACCCTGGGAGTTATTGTTCAATTTGGATTTTTATTTATAAAAAATAAATCAAATAAACGCAGGATAGCATCTTCACTATCAAGTGCAGAGATACAAAATGTGATCACACATTAAATGAAATGTAAAACAGTTGCTTTGGTAACCTATACTTTGTCAACTCAAGTCTATAGCGCCCTCCTGTGGTGCAAAATCAAACACATTACAGTGCTGAGAGATTGATATGGAATAAAAGAGAAAATAGCAGCTGCTTCTACCTCCTCAAAAGGTCACTCGTGGCACCAAAAAAATAAAAAAATACAATCCACAATATTATACGTGTGAGTAATGTTCTCTTCAGTGGACGTAGCCTCTGAATTCCAGGAGCAGGTAGTTCTTGATGAAAGTGGGGAGGTCGAGTTTTGGCACCACCTGGTGCACTCGGCCCTCCAGGAAGCTCCTGAGTCTGCAGCGTGCCAAGTGCTGCAGGGAGCGAGGTGTCAGCGTCAAGGAGAAGACTGACTCATAGAACTCTTTATGCTCCTGATTGGACACAAAACACAAATGAACTCAAGTTCATTTTGGTCAAACACTGATATCATAACTTCAAGTGAGCCAAATTGTACTTAAAAATGCACTTTATCTACACTGTATTAGTCATTATAATGTAATGTGTGTGCCAGCTCCACACCCAATATTTTTAGCAAATATTTATACTTTTATATTTTCCATCTTAAAAATGATGAGCTATCCAAAAAATGATTTTATAATTTAGAAATCAGATTTCTTTGGCGTTCATGTGCGCGACAAACGTTTTGTGCATGGAAATACCACTGAAAAACTAAAACTAGCACATGACATTTAGAAGAAAAGGTATAATGGCACAATCGACGTCAGAAAGTGCTTGCCTTAAACGCCTCTGTAGAGACGGACTCGACCCAGGTGTCTGTGACTTTGAGGTGACTGTAGGCGTTGAGAAGAACCTCGATGGTGTGTGGAGACTCAGAGCAGTGCTTCAAAACCTAAAAGACAGCACCACAACAGTGCAGTGCACGGCCACAGGATTCACACAACTATCATATAAGGTCATGCACAAGCTTGTGACTCGTTCATGAACATAGAACTGAAGAAATAAAGTAATTAAACACTTGTGAAATGAACAGATTGGTCTTCCCTCCAGGGGTTTAACTGGAAATTATGCAATTAGTGCTAATTAATCTCCTATTAACACTTGCCTAATTAGGAACCATGCATTTTGTCTTGTGCACGTGGGTTCATTGATAGTTGTAGTCTGTTTCCCGCAGAGAGAGCAACACTTCATGTTGTGTCATGAAATGGGAGATTCAAATGGATTATTGCAAGGAACTGTTTCATGTTTCAAGACTCTCTTACTCAAGGTGTTACACTGTACTGTAGCATTACATAGCTTTTCATTTCTCACCACTGGCAGAGCTCCAGGCCACACGCGGATAGAACCATGGTTGAGCAGAGCACGGACGATCCTCTCTGGGTGATGGGAAACCTTGTAGCACACCACCTTTAGAATGTTGTGCAGGGCAGTCTCACCACCGTAGTCCATGTTGTTAACATGGGCCCCGTTAGCCAGGAGCAGATCCACGATGTCTGGATTGGCATTCTTACAGGCCATGTGCAAAGGAGTGTGTTTGTCTTGGTCCGTCGTGTGGACGTCAGCCCCCGCTCCCAGCAGCATCCGGCACACCTTGAAGTAACGCTGGAGGTCCTGCACCTGCTGAGGCTGAGAACAAGCCACATTGAGAGGTGTGAGACCCTCGTCGTTCTGTTTGTCCACAGTCGCTCCGTATCGCAGGTACAGCTCAGTGTGGTCTGGTAGGCCGCTCCTGGCCGCCACATGTAAAGGAGTGTCACTGTCATCGAGAGTGTGGCCACCGATTGCTGCTCCGTACTGAAGGAGATATTTGGCACAGCTGCAGACAGAAATACAGAACCTTGAAATGACTTCAAACCTGTGTTACAGTGAGACTAACTTTCTTAAAAGACAAACAACACAATATCCCTCTAATAAGTGTGTAATTGATTAGCAACAAATGCACTCCTGCTCAGTCCAGTGCTCTCAGGGGGGTTTGCTGCTACAGCTTTACTGGGTCTTTGTACTTTATGATGATAAATGTTACTTGTTTCACTGTCTTTATGAACGTAGAATTAATTAGCAATAAAACCACCCTTGCCCAGTTAAATACGCTCAGGGGATTTACAGATATACAGCAATAAGAATGTACTACCGCCAGTCTAGTCTGGTCAAGAGGGGACCGGTCTTAAAACAACTGATCAGTAAGGTGGTGGGCAACTTGAACTTGAAATAATTACAATATTCCATCACAATAATGCTATCACTAATGATATTTCACAGAATTTCAGTGTAAAAGTATTTGTTTTGATACTGAACCATGTATAGTTTGAAGCAAAAAACATAGTTATGATGCAATAAATAAGGGGCAACTTTCATTAAATCTCTAAATTAATCTCTAAGTTATACATCTCTTGCTCTGCTTTTACCTTCTATGTGATAAATATAATCAAATGTATTACTATTAGTAGAAAATAATTGCTAACAAACATATTTAGTATTATAATCTGTCTACATTCTATCACCTCACTGGCAGTTTACAAGACAGAGGAGGTTTTTGTCAAAACATGATATTAAATGGTGGACCACATTTTTTAATATATTATTATTAATAATATTGGTCGCTTAAATTTTATTATATAAATGTTATTTATATATTATGTTATTTTATAATATGAATATTAAACAGTATTGATCAACATAGCACTTTAAAACGCTACTTCACCCAAAAAAATATACAGTATTTTTACCAATTTCCAGAGATAAATGTGTTATTCAATCATCAGACAGTGGATCTGAGATACAAGTCTCATTCCCACAACAACAGAGGAAGTTGGGATTGCAAAAAATGTATAAAATTAACAAAAAGTCAGCCCCTTTTTTTCTACTTTCCTCTATACTGATGCAACTACTGTCTCCTGTTGGTGTGAGGTTGTCCTGTGTTGTTGATGAGATGAATCACTGGTCTACACTTTCTGCTACTCACTCAAAAGATTCTGGACTTGTGCAAACGTGCAAAGGCATGAGGCCGTCTTCAGAGACAGCGTTGGCGTTGGCACCGTGGACCAGCAGCAGTTTGGTGCACTCTGGCTGGCAGTTTTCACACGACTCGTGGAGGGCAGTGGTGCCACCGGGCGCGAGGTCTACATTGGCCCCGCGTTGCAGCAGGAGTTTCAGGCAGTCTGTGAAGCCTCGACCGGCTGTGATGTGAAGTGGCGTGGTCAGTTCCTGCTCATAAGTCAGTGACCACAGTCCTGCAAGAAGCACAATTTGCATTCAGTTACTCTGCCTTACAGAGTTCAAGGTTCTCGTCACTATAGCATATAAAACAGAGTGACAACATTCATCTGAATGTCAGCGATCACATCTTTAAAATCAAGCACTGGAACTCTTACTCAGGCCTCTGTAGTTAAATCTGAAGCTCTTCCATTCCTCTATGTTGCTGGTGTCATAAATAGCATCGACAAGGTAGTCATACTCGTCATCGTCCAAAATGCTGAGAATCATCAGTTCGTCACCAACGAGCAGAGAGTTCCAGAAGTGTAGGACAGAACCCGTGGTCTTGGCTGTGGCGATCACGTCAGTGCGGTACGTCTTTCGTTTGTGCCACTTAATCTTAGGTGCCACATATGCCATGCTGGAGCTAATTAGTTTGTTTTTAACGGTGGTGGTGGTAGTGCGTTGTATCCAGAAGGAAACAGGCACTTATGTAGGTTGTTTGTGCACACGGGGCTATTTCAGGCAGGGGTCAGGTGATATTTTGCTTGGCCCTGGGAAACTTGCCAGTACAATGGTCCTGGAGCCAATACCTACTGGCCTTTTCATCACATGCTCACTGATGCAGTAAAACTGACTTGTTTTAATAAATGTGCATTCAGATAATGTAGAAGAGACACAAACTGATGACAAATGTAAAATCATTGGTAAAATCCAGTGTGACAATGGCCAAATTTTGTTATGAAGTTATACAGAATTTTGATTTTGTTTTACTGATATACTTTAGTTTACTACTTTAATTTCTGGTTTAGAAATGCATTGTGCAAACAATCTTAAAATGATAGTATTTATTTCAAAACAAAAGAGCAAACTACTGATTTTATGACAGATATTGTACATTAATAGTTGATTGTATTGTCTTAAATATCTGCCCGAGGGTGAGATGCACATGCTGCTTGTGTTTTCATATTAAAATTATTTTTAAAGCTGTGATTTATTTTTCTATTACTTAAAAACAGCCATTTTTTTATTTGTGATAAAATAAAAAGTAGTTCCAGATTTCTGAAATGTGTATGCCATGAGCTATAGTGCGCCATATCGTATAAGAATCACTGAAATATTTCAAGACAGATGCTGTCTCCTACCTTCCCCTTTGGCGACCCAGCGCATGTCCCCTCCCTGTGGCTCAATGATGAGGTTTGCTGTGGATCCTCTAGGAAAGAGGCGCTGCATAGCCTCCAGGTCTCCTGTATATAAAGCGTTCTGAATAACCACATCTTGGCACAATGCTGGTGGAAGAGCGGAGCTGGACCTCAGCTGTTCTCTGTCCCTGGCCTCCCTCTTCCACATATAGCTATTGAGATGATGGTAGGCCATCTGCCTCTTGTACTTGTATCTCTCCAGCATTTCCTCGTCAAGTTCAAGAGAACGCAAGGCCGTGGGTGTAAAGACAAAGCTGCCTCGCAGCATGCTGAATGGTTTGCCTTCAACAGAGAAAAGCAGTTGCCAGCGTTAAAGTGCAAAGACCTTCTAAACAGACCTTGTTTCACTCTCTCTCTGGCTAATGTCCACTATGTGCCTGCTGGCTGTTCACAGGGATAGTTCACAGAGTTGTTTTGATATTTGGTATGAGACCCTCCCTGCAGTGTGACAAGTAATGCTATTTTTATGTCTCACGTGCAGCCATTCGAGCCTCCCATGTTTGCCTCCAGCCAAGTTGAAGCCATGAAGTGTCTCTGTCAGGCTGCAGGTGTCAAACAAGTAAAACCTCGTTCTTTGTAACCATAATAAATGACCATGTTGGACAAAACTAAAAAAAAAAAAATAAAAAAAATTAAGGTTTCTTACAATTCTCATACATATATGATCATATAATGAGTAGAGGATTTTTATAAATTGCTGTAAAAAAACAAATTAGCCAGGTATAAATGAATATCTAAATTAAAGCTGCAGTATGTAACATTTATTGAATTTGTTGTTGACATTTTCATTCTGTCTCCGCGCTGGTCTTTATGAACAGAAACAAAGTTACTATTTTTGATATATGTATGCTTCATCCTTCATGTGAACTTACTGTTATGGTGCTTTCCCCACTCTACTCGGTTTGGTATCAGGCATGTCGTTTTCCATTACCATAGTACCTCCTCAACATAGGCAGGGCCGTGACGTCGTTTTTTTATACGCGACACAAACACGTAAACTACTGCCGAGCAAAGCAGTTGTTTTCAGTGTAACTGAATCATTAGAATCAGTTCATTAAAAAAGATTAGTTCAGTCTGACACAGTCACTGAGCTAAAATACGGCTGAGAGGGTTGGGATGCAGCTTTCGGCAGTGCTGTCACTAAATACACCAGACTCCTCTGTTACATGATGAGATTTTAGACACTTCCTTGCTAAATGTTGGAGATTAACGCATGTTTTCAGGGTTTTTAAGTCTTTTCAACTGATCTTCAGCTCGGAATTGTTCGGTTTAAGATTCCAATATGTAGCCGGCAGTCTGTTGAAGTCACAGTTTAGTATCAGCTCAGCTCGCATGGAACATCACCAGAGCAGATATACCGGAAAAAAAAACACCCTGTAACAGTTACCATCCCTAAGTAGATTTGAGCCGAATAGTGTTAAAACTGTATAGTGGAAAAGTGCCATTACTGTGTATACATCAGCAGCGCAGGTGTGTCGGGGCAAGAATTCACTTCTGAAACTAATGTATTTGACCTTTGTTAATATTTAAAAGTTACCCGCAATATTCACTGTTTGGGCACCTTTTATTGTCACATTTTGCCTCGACATTTTCTTTTAAGAAGAGCAACTAAGAAATATGTGTGAGACTCTGTGATTATGAGTTTAAAAAAAACATGTTTTTCTGCTCGTTTTTTCTATTTATCTATTATTATTCAAGAGCCTTAATGGCTTTTATGTATCCACATGGCTCCCTGCATTAGAGCATTAGGCTAAATGACTAGCAACCGCTGTGTTACTCTGCCCCACGTGTAGTGTTCTGATGGTGGAGGGACAGTGTATAATTAAGCCTCTTCAGCCTTCTTCCTAGGCATCTGACAAACATTTCTTTTGACTGATGGGCCATTTGCTAAAGCTGGTTGAAATTCTACCCAGTAGCAAAACAGGTCCAACTCTCTATTGACATGAAAAACATTTTTTTTTTTTTTTATGTTAATATCTTTGAGATTTATGAAGACTGAATAACACATCCTGATGTCACCGTGTACTAAAATGAGCTGTATTGGAGACACGGTGTAATAAAACCAAAAATGTTGCCGTCCATTTATGTGATTCTGTGTTGAGTCCATCAGGATACATGCAATCTCTGCAGAAACCAAGGTCTGTAGCACAGCTGGAGGAAGACATGATATTTGTGCAGAGGTTTTTGCCTTTTTTCCTCCATTTGAAAACACAGAAGCATAACTGCATCTCATCTATACCTTAATGACTGTTCTGGTATGGAAATCAAGGTCATTTATTTTATGTTACAGTTTGGTAATAGATGCCACATTAAACTGAAGGCGAGTAAGAGTTTCAACTTTGAAAACACACATTACCAGAGAGAGACTAGGAATATTGTTTTTGCGGCTGGAGTACATCCTTTTAAATGATATACATAATGAGTTTATAATATGCATCTGGGCTACCTCCTCTCTACTTTGATGTCTTCCAAATGGCCCGGGTGTCATCAGCAGAACATGTAGGCACTTTCCCGCCTCATTGACTCCCAAATGTATTTTAAATATCATTCCTGGTAACGCAATTATTTAAAACGCTGAACTAAACACTTACTAATGGGGAAAAAGACAGCGACTTCGATAAATTCATTTCTCAAATGGTGGGCATTCATGTTTCCTTTTTTTCCCCTTCTCTTTTCTCTGTGAAGCGGAGGCAACTCTGATGACAACAAAAAAAAAAAGAGAAAAACATCAGCAGCAGTACCAGCCCCTGCCCTGCCAGCTCCCTGTGGACATATTAGATTTTTGGTTTCCTCACATTACCGGTCAGTAGCTGTTTCTCCAAGGTTTTCTGCATTGTGGTCAACTGAATGCCTCTCCCAAAGGCAGCAAGAGGCCGGACATCAGCAACAGCCCTGATGAGAGTGAGGCACTTCATTTCTGCAATCATAGGCAATTAGTTCCCTCTGATTATGTGCCTCTTAATGCTGTTTTGAGTACTGTGGCACACTGTAATACAGAAAGAGATTAAACTATAGCCCTCCCTCCACACTGAGCAGTCATTTAATATACTGAGAACATAATGAAATGTACACAGTAATTACAGTAATATTAAATGCTAATGGCTTTGCAATTGGATCTTCTGTTAGTTTAAGACAGAGTCAGCGCACCCAAACAAAATCTAAGTCTAGAGATAGCATCGGCCATGACATCAGAGCACTCACTTATTCATCAGGTGTTTCTCTTTGTAATGATTCATGTGTTATTTCATATCATACCAATCAGAAGGAGGCAAACGGATGCCTGGAATATGAGTTGTTCTGTACAGGAAAGAGAGCAATTAATATGCAATTTACACACTTCAGCTCTCTCACAGGGAGTTAAATAGGAAAAAAAAGGGTCAAAAGTTTCTCTTCTGGTGATAGAGTAACTAGGATGTCACCATGGAAACATGATGAGAAATAATCAGCGCACTTAATTGGCTGGTGACATTTGCTAAAGAGAAGATGGTGACTGCATTTAGGCATTTGTCTACTGGTTATTCAAATGTTCTTAATATCATAGCAACTGTTCGGTCCACACAGACACATTTAAGTAGACACACACCGTCTGCTCGAAGTCATCAATGCCATTAAAGTGCCTTCCAACACTGCTTTATTTCAATCTATATACGTATATGGCACGGGCTTAGAATGGCACCTTGTTTGCAAATCTTCCTCAGGTCTCATCACAATGCTTGATGCTTGGTGGAGAGACTAAATGAATTTGCAGAGGCAGAATTGAACAGTAGCTCCAAACTATTCAGTAGAAGCATGATTACTTTTTCCTGTACTATTCCAGCGTCGAGCCCACCACCTATAATGTATTGTATATCGGTCTTTGCAGATTCCAATTGTCTCTCAATGCACTGATCACCACGCAAATAGCCCCCTGTTTCATCATGACAATTGAGAGGTTCATATTTCAGCCTAATAGTCTTGTATAACTTTAACCATCTATCACAACCTCATTTCATTGCGGTTGCAGTTAATACGCGCTTCCCTGCCAAGTGGAACATTTTCTAATGATGCACTCACACAAAAACAAGGCAAGCCAGCGCGGGTTCTGCATCACTCAGTAATGCATCCATCCATAATATGTTCATAGCAGCCTGCCGAAAGCAGACAGTGATCACTACCAGTATAGGCATGGGCGTGAGAGGGGATATGAGGAAAGGGTGCAAGATACAAAACCTTTAAATGGCCACGATAATCAAGATCAAGTCACTGCCATCAAAGACCTTATCACCCTCATCATAACATCTGTAGATTTCATGTCATTATCAAAAAAACACCGGGAAACGTCTAAAATGAGCTTTTCAACAATAACAGTCGGTGGTTGGAGTCGCATTCAAGTGCATTATTACAGTGATCCTGGCTTTGTTTGCAGGATGTTGATACAACAGCAGGCTTTACGGCATCATGCTTTACATACGTGCACTAGCCTGTAGCCTAATATTTGAATGTAAAGCCTGATGTAAACAGCATCCTAATTAGAGAGAGACCCTGATCAGCGCCTTCATTTTATGCAGATTGGACTCGTGCAAATACTGGTGTCATTATCCTGTAATCAAGTACTATTCAGTTGACAGTGGCGTCTCTTAAAACACCTGATGAGAATGCACAACAAGGATTGAAGGTGGCATTATTTCCCCTGACAGTTTATAAATATGTCAAACTTTAAAGCTAACCAAATCAGGGATCTTGTCAAGTATGAATGCACCAGAGGGAAAAAAAACAAGATTACTTTAAAAACATGTCCTCTGTGGTCTTTTGAAATATAATTGTAAGGATATTAAACACAATTACTGAGATGAGTGATGATTACAGGTGAGTCACGGCTTGGTACTTCTTTTCCAACAAGCATTAAGAAACCAAAACTGTAGTGTTGAACACGTGCATAAATTTAATGTGGATGGATTTTGGCTGTTTTATTTTATTTCAAATCACATATGACAAACAAATGATTCATCCATTTTATACCACCTGTAGTTGAGGGTTGGGGGAGGAGCCAGAGGGGGTGTACATCCTGGCCAGGTCGTCAGCCAGGCCGTACTGATGTACTAATGTACTAATATTAATAAATGTAACAGAAAACATCTTATCATTATCATCATAATTATATTATTTTCCAGTAGCAAACAATCCCATTTCTAAATATGGTGGTTTAATACATCACTCCTGCAAACAGATAACATTATTGTAAAACCACAGGCAGCTATTATAACATTTTATTGTGTGATATTTTTTTTTTCTGGGAAGCATTTTGTAACCAGAAAAGTCTTTTTTTTTAATACTTCTTATGATTAGGATGAATATTATGACATCATTTTCTAATGCTCTCACATGTTCACACTTCTCTGTTACTTTTCAGAGGGAAATGTTGCACGTATTATTGCATCTAATCATTATTTCCACATAAATTTCACATTAAAATAAAAAAATCAATGTTTTTGTATTTGTATCAAATATTAGCAAAAAAACATTTCACATGTTTTAATTTAAAAAAAAGTTCTCAAATCACTGGTATCATTATTTTATTCAAGCTGGTATTCCCTAAATACTTAAATGCATAACATTAGCTCATATTCCAGTAGCAGTAATAAATAAAATAAAAATAAAAATATCAGTGTAAAGTGGTCATAATACATATATACAGTCACAAGGACATTTGCCACCACAGTGAATCTTACTTGCGTACAATGCTAAATGGAGGAAGGTTTTAATTTGTATTTATTTATCTATTTATATGACATGCTAAAACTCTGAATAAGCTCCAGTTTGTCATCAACAATTACCAAGTCAACACCACACCCACCTGTTTAAAGCCACACCTGTCAGGCCTGGTGTGCAGGTGCATGTGCACTGACATTTTAGTTTGACAGTGGATGATAAGACTAAATCTTTGTTGTGCATAACATAGTTAAGAGAACGAAAGGGGGCTTTATTAGAAAAGCATAGTGCAACAATAGTCTTTTAGTTTATAATTACAGTTTATATTAATAGTACTGAGCAAAGGAAAGTGTGTACATAATCTAGATGCACTAAAAATCCATAGCCACCTGTACAGTAACTGTGTGTATAAATGGCAAATAAGTGGCTTTATCCATGTTTAACACTGTAGGGGGATTTTTTAGCTTTTATTTCCCCCTGTATGAATAAGTTGTGCAATATCAA
Source organism: Solea solea (assembly GCF_958295425.1). NCBI lineage: Eukaryota > Metazoa > Chordata > Actinopteri > Pleuronectiformes > Soleidae > Solea > Solea solea. The sequence continues at coordinate 15,079,938 of NC_081134.1, forward strand.
GTTTATTGCCCTCGTATTTATTGTCATATGCAATTACTCCATCTAGTGGCCAATAGTGGTATGTTCATATTCCTCTCCTGTAAATGTAAATAGTTTATTATTATTTGTATTAAAAAAAGAGAGAGAGAGAGAGAAAGGGAGCTTTTGTGCGTTTATTGAAATCACAAAGTCACTGAGGCACAGGTTAGATGCACCGGTCTAGTGGTGATGAGCTGGTGATGGAGGCTTCACTTGGAGCTGGTGTACTTGGTGACCGCCTTTGTGCCCTCGGACACTGCGTGTTTCGCCAGCTCTCCAGGCAGCAGCAGCCTCACTGCAGTCTGCACCTCCCTGCTGGTGATGGTGGAGCGTTTGTTATACTGAGCCAGGCGGGACGCCTCCGTGGCAATCCTCTCAAACAGGTCATTGACGAAGGAGTTCATGATGCTCATGGCTCTGCTTGAAATCCCTGTGTCCGGGTGGACCTGTGGAGACGAGGACGGGGACAAGTTCAGGGACAAGTTCAGGGAGCAGCAGAGGCTGGAGTCGGCGGTGCGCGCTACCTCCACTCACCTGTTTCAAAACTTTATAGATGTACATGGCGTAAGTCTCTCTTCGTTTGACTTTTCTTTTCGCCTTTTTCTCACCCGAACTTTTCCCCCTCTTCTTGGAAAGGTCGTTACTCATGTTGGAAACGCGGTAAGGTTGACAATATGAAGTAACTAGTTTATGAGAATTGATTTTTCCCAATTTCCTGGTTCTGTGCGCGGCTGTTTATCGAGCAGCGCTAATTAGTGTGTGATTGAGTTCACCTGTTTGGAGCTGTGACTCGTGCGCCTTTCCTCCCATTAACTGTTCAACGTTCTAATTCAGGCGGTTAATAAATAAATAACGTTATTTATGCGAAGTGACAGTAACTTTGACGTGATGTCGAGGAAATGTTTCTCTTAAGTTCTAGGGACCATGTGGTCAAAATGCATAATATTGCTTATTTTTGACAGATTGTCTTTCAATTTAGTCAATTTAATGGGTTGTCCTTTCACTTGTGGAACCAGTTGACATACATGTGAGTGTTCGTTTATAAATTATTGGCGAGATTACACTTGACTAACTGTATTATTGTTCAATGTGTGATTACATAGTTCAGGATATTTACATGGGGATTGATTGGAGATCCAGAAAGGACATTGACCTACTTTCTACTATTTGGGGACTATGTGTTGAACATAGTTGAACATTTGTTGTGCTTTCAGTTAGGATGCAGAATTCTACTTTATAGCTTTACCTCCTGTGAAAACATTGACTGTGTGCACCAGATTTGATAGCTTACTTTAAAATTAAGAATGTACTTGTTGGAGTATGTCATTGTCTATATTATTTTTGTTGTATTATCTTGTGTTGGTGATGGGTGAGGCAGCATGCACTGTACCCAGGCCCTGAAACTGAATCAGCTAAATGGAATCCAGCTTTAATTAACTTTATTGTTTACACCTGTGCTTTTCCCTCTATGGCATACCAAAATAAACAGTGGAAAATGCCTAATGCAATCTCTCAGGGCTGTCATGTTATAAAGGGAGGTTATTTTAAGAGGTTACACCATATAAATGATGTCCACTTGGTGGCAGACTGGTACCATTTTTAAAGGCTTATAATGTACAGTGTATTAAAATGGTCAGTTCCATATTGCAAATGATAATTTCTTTACTGAGGTTACAGTCATCAAAAATGTATAATATGGAGTATAAGGCTGAATTAAAATGGAATTTAGAATTTCAGCCCCAGATTAATTTAATGTACAGAAACATACATTGTAATATAGATATGTTTAGGTATTTTTGCCCACTAGTCTGCAGCCCTTTCCCTTTGTATATGATGGATCATATTTTTAAATCATATGTAGGGTAGATATTTAATTGTGTGAACTACGTTGTCCCTTAACTGTGTGTCTCTTTGCACAGGCCAGGATGTATTTAAGCTTTGTAATAATATTTAAAATATAATTTGAACATATCCTCTCTTCACTGAGAAGAATTCACCAACTGCATACAGTACGTACATTTTCATCAAGTAGTGCACAGTGTTGGTAAAGGTTTGCTTAAAATAGTTTTTTAGGCCCTCATACTGGTCGCTCTGCCCTCTTAGTATGGTTCACAAAATGTATTTTATTTTCAGTTGGTGTTATTATGGTGTCTGATGTTCTTTTTGGTTTAATAGTCATGTGCTCTCATCTCTATGCCTGTGTTTGTCCATTGAAACTTGTATTTATAGAACATCATGATTTGAATGTGAGATAAACATGTTTTAGCTTGAGGCACGTATTAGCAAAACTATATTATCTAATAAAAAGAACAGTGTAAGGTTGTTGTAGTCTCTTAGTAGCAACTCTTGTATAACCAGTTGCCCCATACAAAATACAATTATTGTATAATTTATAGCATGTTTGATGCTAAAAGTGTATTTAAGTAAAGGATTTTGCTTTGTATCATCTATCTCACTATCTTTGCATTTTTCTTATTTCAGTTGGACTCTACAAACATGTCAGTGAGGCTCTACTGAATTTTTGAGATGCATCCATTCAGTGGACAGGTGAGCAACAAATGAGGGAAAGCTGGTGCAACATCACTCCCCATCGGTTATTTAGGATATGTAGCGTAAAGTAGATTGACAGCGGTGATAAAACCTGAGAGGAGTAGCATTTTCAACATGAACATGTATTTTGTTTTAAGTGGTGCTGGAGTTTGGACCTGCTAAAATTAGTTTATTTTTATGAAACAAGGTATGAAGGGACACGTCATGATGGTACACACAATATTCTCATACAAGTCAAGTCAAGTATTTGATTCCTGGCTCCTCTAGTCTACATACAGATGGGTCCCTGGGCAAGACACTTAACCCCACATTTCCTCTGACTGCAGCATGTGAATGGGTGTGAAAGACATATAAGCGATAGAATGGTAAAACTGTTGTGTAAAGCAGCTTTGAGAAAAGTGCAATATAAATACAGACATATGCATAATTGGTGCAAATGTCCTTGTAAAATGAAATGTCTTTGTTCACTGTCCTTGACTTTCCCTTCTGCTCTCAATTTTGTTCTCCACAGGTGTACAGCAGATATACTACAAATAAATAAGTCCTTATCTTGGACAACATTTAAACAAGGTCATTTGCAGCAACTGTCGCACGCGGTGAATAGCAGCCATTGGGTGAGTGTTTTGTGAAGGCCGTCTTCTCTGTTGTCTGGGAGATTTTTTCTGTTTGGTGCTTTCATCTGTGAAGAGAAAATGGGAAAAGGTGAGTGTGTGCACATCTGCTACTTCGATGTCTGTCTGACAGCCACAGAAAAAGAAAAATGTTGGCCCTTCTGTTTATCGCAACCTCTCATATCGACATATTGCTTAAGGCTATGAGGTGTGTGTGTTCTGTTGCAGTGTGTGTGTTTTTTTCCCCTGAAGGATTTGTGGCTTAATAGAGCAAAGCCTTGCCTGATACCTGCAGTGATTACTCTGTAGCTGTCTCATGGGCTTGCAAACCACAGTAACATATATGCATACAAGCAGCAAACAATGTTTTAAATTCCTATGTCTTGATTCAGTCATTCTGATGTTTATTAATTCAATGTTTTTATTATAGGTCCTGTTCAATGTGTTTGTGTGAGCAACAGGACATTGTATAGAAAAGCAAATTGCTTTGAGGCTGAGGGAGTTTTTTTGTTGTTGTTTTTTTACATCTCAAGGCACTTTACAGAGACCTAACAATATTATAGCACAGAACCAAACATTTAGTTCCACCACGAGGAAGGACATGGTGACAGTGGTAATGAAGAATTCCATTTTTAACACGGAGAAGCTTTTAACTGAACCAGATTTCGGGTGGGCGGCATTTATAGGTTTGGTTGAAAGGAGAGCAAATGGGAAAAGAAAATGTAAACTAAACACATTTAATTACATGCAGTAGGGTTTATATACAATACGGAAAAAAAGTCTGGCTAGCTTTTTATTTTTATATCTTTAAAATTCTCTGATCTTTGGCATTTGGATTGGTTCGATGTGGAAGTTAGTCACGTATACTGGCAAACTTTCAATGAGTTAATCTCATATAGCATGTGATTGTAATGCTCTCTTTAATAATCTGGTGTAAAATGCCTTTTTCACAGAAAATATTTGTCGATATGAAGCAGTTAGACAAACACAGTAACATTAATTAGGGTTCCACTCCAGTTTTAAGAGAGAATGGCTGTTACTGCATGAGGCTCAGGTCAGGTTTAGACACAAAAAAACAGAATGCTTGGTAAGTTTAAATCATGTTCAACAACATTACATTTATGTTGTGACAGAGGTGACAAAGCTCCTCCTGCTGAGGTCTTCACTCTGAAATTGCTGTATCTATGTTTGTTGTAGACCTGTGATGAAGAAGTTGCACTAGTCCAGAGTGCTGTAGTCTTTTTCATATTTCTCCTGTAAGTCTGCAGCATCTAAACCAATCTCTTAGCACTGCAGCAATTGTTACTCAGCCCCCATGCAGAAAATAGCTGAACTGATCAGGTGTCTGGTTTCAGGTGTCTGCTATGGGTAAAAGATGATAGTCTTAACTTCTGGGTTTCCTAATTATCCAAACATGAGCGTTTTTTGTTTTTTTTTATATATCTAATAATATTAAAAAAGAAATCACACCCCTCTGCAGTGGAAAAGAGAGAAATGCTCTTACATATTGCAGGCAGTCTGATTTGTTTTTTTCAGCAGCTTTTGTTCAATCATATTAGTGCTGTTCTGTTCAGTGCAGTGTCTGTTGCTCCTTTAATTTAATGACTTGTATGCTCTTAAATGTCAAATGCTTTACCGCCATGTTCAGTTCTTAACAGAGCAATCTGTCCTGTGTGCTGCTTGCCAGTTGTGCACAACATGGGCGTCGTAATTACTTAGTGATATGTGTAATATCCATGATTGATTATTATAATAATAATAATAATAATAATAATAATTGTTATTATTATTATTATTATTATTATTGAGATGACTTGTCAAATCAGGCTAAACTTTTATTCAGAACATTTTCTCAAAGCCTCTGCCAACACTTTGTTTACAGCAGATATATGAGGCAGTCCTCATTTGTTGGACGTCTTTGTCAGTGAGTGTAGCCATTTATCGTGTGTGGTCAATTTTCATTAGTGTCCCAACAATGGTTCAGGGGATTAATAAACACATTTGTTAGGTCTTCCATAACTCATGTACAGCAATAATAATTTGAATTATAATGAATTTCCACATCTATATATATTTAGTGCTGTATAGGCACATGTTTCAAGCCTTACTGTAAAATTGTAATTTAACAAGCATTTTGTCATGGTTGCATAAGGGTCAACAAATCCTAGTAACTGCTTTTGAAAAAAGCTTGAACAGTTATAACATGCTTGTATATGTAGACCTGGGGTGTGTGGCCACTCTGAGTCACTATGGAAAATATGGTGAACAAGATTGATCTATGTCAGGTGTTTTTTCAATTTGGATTTTCTTTTTCGCCATGTAATTAGTTCATAGTCAAACAAAGAAATTCCAAGGCTTCAGAAATAGTGTAGTGCCGAGCAGTGCCACAAGTAATACCATTCCTTTTTAATGTTAAACTGCATTATGATGTGCATTCTACCATCCACTTGAAAGCAAATTACTATTGTAAGTCTACAACCTTAATCCCGCAATCTGCAAAAACAGGCCTGCCAGCCAATGTGAATGCAGAATTTCAGTTTCCTACTCTTGACACAGGACAATGTTTCCCCATATGTGAAGAGAATTCAAATAAATGCTACACGAAGAGTATTTCCACTGTGTAAATGCAGACTTGTATAATAATACCATGTTGAAAAAAATCACCATTATTTTTCGAGATATAAATAAGTTTGTTTCACTGTGGACAATTCAACTATAGGCCATTTGCATAGCAGCCATTTTGACATATTTTAGCAGTGACAGTGAACCAGCTTGCTCACTAAAACTGAGGAAGCTAAATTGAGCTTAGCCATCATTTGATTATTTACACCAGTGATTTTCCTGTTGTGACATGTCAAAGTGGTTGCTGTGCAAAGGACCCATTTATCATTGTTCAATTACGATGAAATCATGTGTATAGTCACAGGATTTCCCCTCGTCGTTTCCTGTTTAACTCATTTAAACAGTTGACCTTAATTCTTATGCAAAGGTTAATATCATGGAAAGACTTGGGTCTCTGCACATCCACCAAGTTCCACACACCCGTCCAGTCTCTGGAGAAGAAACATGATTGCTGCTGCTGGCTTGCTTAAGTGCTACCTAATGCTCATTAAGGTATTCTGCATGTGCTTTTCTCAACAACATTGACTTATGTGGCACTGCATTTGTTATTTTCAACAGTTAATCACAGTGACATATGTGACGCTGTTTGTTAGTGAAGACATAAAATCTCAGAGAAAGTCTCACATGTTAAATAGATGCACAACTATCCATCATGGCGAAGAGGGTTTTAGCACATTATACATTATCAGTCCTGATTGTGATACAAATAGAGCTGCTCAGTTCTATACATTTTAAAGTCTAAGAGGACTGTAACCAGCCTTGAGCCATACATCAGTCTCTTCTAATGCAAACATCTTATCAAGTCAGGGACATTTTTCACAAGGAGTACTATTGGATATATTTAAGGTGTCATGATGTTATGAGTCATGAGAGTGACTTTAATGACTTGTTTCTACTCGTGCTGCTCCTTTTGGGAGGAAACAAAAGTCTTGTATTTTTGAAATTGACATATGTCAGATATTGTTTTGGCACTTCTGCTCCAACTCTTCGCATATTCCCTGTCAGGTAAAGAGTGTGATGGTAGATTTAAAAATACATTAGTCTATCACTTTTGTGTTTCCTCCAGTGAGCAATTTTCTGATAGCGTCTTGACGGCAACAATGCTGACATTGTATGGTTGACATTTCTCAGATGTTTTTGGATGAAAAGGTTTTCATAGTTTCATCAATTGCAAGCCTCTATAGTGTTGAGGGTAATAGTCTCTGTGCTTGGTTACTAGGACTGAATATTGATTTATTCCTCAAGGACTGTGGTCAAACCGCCTCACCTATTGTCATGATAATAAGACATCCCTGGGTAGCCAATGAGTGATAATCTTGTTTGGTCCTAGGTGCAATGAAAAGGTTTCTCAAAATGGTGTGGTGAACTTTTAACCCCAATAAAATCACCAACTGCATTACTGGTTAAGCCTGAGACTCGCATGTAGTCACATGTAGTGAAGCATAACGTAGGACTGCTGTATCAATCTGTGAAACACTTTGTTTTTATTATGTGTCCCTTCTACATATACTACAGCAATTATTTTTTAAATGTATGCTGTCACAAGAAACAACAAAAATATAAATGAAATGGATAAAAATCCTAAAATGAATCAAATACAATCCGATTTATCCATCAGACATGATTAAGAAATCATCTCCTGGTTTGGTTATATATTTGTTATTGTTTTATTGCATTGCATTGTAAGGTTAAAATTTCTGGTCCTCTATTGGGTAAGTGCATAAAACATGCAACCTGTGGCATTTTTGTGTGTGAGCAAACAAGGCGACAGAGGCTGTAGGAGGAGAGTAGATAATAATAACACAGTGAAGGTGGTGTCCAGATTGAGAGACTTCAGCTGTGAGCACAGACACACAAGCAAAGCAACCATTCAGCAGTGGGATGGATCCTGACTACTAAAGAGGCGAGGGAGAGGGAGCGAGAGAGGGAGAGCAAGAAATGGGGGAGTGGTGGCAGAGAGAGAGAGAGAGAGAGAGAGAGAGAGAGAGAGAGAGAGAGAGAGGAAGCGAAAAGAGCGTGAAAGGCTCCACACGGCAGATTATAAATCTGTATGTTAACGGGACTAAATCTGGAGGTCTTGAAGCAGCTTTACTGGTGGGGGGTGGCCATAAAGCATCAAGAGGTGGTCTTCCCTGTTAACTGAGGATCTGTGCAAATAAGGAAGTGGGACCCGTGGAAGCTGTGAACGCCGGTTGTCAAGCACAGTGGTAGGTTGGTCGGAGGTCTCTGACCCTCTCATTTTCGTTTCTGGAAGAAAAGAGGACAGCAAAAGAGACACGAGACATAAGACAGCAAGGGACTAGTGAGCCATTTCTCTCTTTATTACTTCCATTCACAAAACCATCGCATACCATTATCACAGCGATGTAGAGGCATTCTCTCCGATTGGAGGAGGAAGGGTCCCATTGACTGCTCAGGCTTAGCACCTCTCTCCAAACGCTAGCCCTTTTCATTGCAGTCTCCGCCTCATCTCTCGCCTCTTTCCTTGCGTCTGCTGTTTTCTCTGTCCGTCCCTCCTTTCTTGTCCCTTTTTCACACCACTCAGGAATCAGGAAGCATTGCATTTTGTTAGAAGTGGGTGTTTCTGGAGCTGTCATTGTGGTTGGTGCCACTACAAAGGATAGCTGTGCAAAGAGTGAGAGAGACAGCTTTGGAGATAAAAAAAAAAAGCAGCCTGAAAGACAAGGGGGGGACCTGGGACTACAGGACCAGCTGACAACCACTGGAAGGTGAACTGTGATGAAAAGAAAAGTATTACAGAGACTGACAACCTTTTTAAGGTAGCTATTCACTGAGACCTTTACCACGACTTGAGGGAATAAAGAAGCAGTGTGCCAAACTAGCGCTGCCAGCTGGATCCTGCTTTTGCTGTTGCTAAGCAAAGTCTCTAACCTGAAGTTCTTGGAGAGACAGTGTTCAGCATTACTTCACAACCATGAAAGAAAGCTCAGAGGAAAGCATTGAAAGCGTCAGGCCTTCCAACCTGCAAGCTTTTGCAAACATATCAACCCTACATGGCATGAGTCACATATTTGCCTATGGGCATATGACATTCCGCCGGTTCCTTTGGACTCTTTCATTCCTCGGTTCTCTATGTCTATTGATGATTGTCTGCTTGGATCGAGTGTCCTATTACCTGGAGTATCCTCATGTCACCAAGCTGGACGAGGTGGCTGCAGCAAACCTCACCTTTCCAGCAATTACCTTCTGTAACCTTAATGAGTTCCGCTTCTCCAAAATCACCAGAAATGACCTCTATCATGTGGGGGAGCTCCTGGCCCTCCTCAACAGTAACTACCAAATAGCCAACCCGCACTTGGCTGAGCCGGAGGTTCTGGCTGCCCTAAAGGATAAAGCAAACTTTCAGAACTTCAAACCAAAACTGTTCAACATGACTGATTTCTATAACCGTACAGGTCATGACATCAGTGAGATGCTACTGCAGTGCACCTTCCGAGGAGAGGAATGCTACCCAGTAAATTTCTCCACAGTAAGTGTTCATTCTTATTTTACACTGCTGTAATTCTGCACAATATGTCTCCTGTTTTACTTCCTGCCGGAGTGGACAGTGTCTCTCTTATGTTGAAATGATGGTGCGTGTTTAAGCACATGCTTGGCTTAAAAGCAACTGGTGCTCCAATATAGACCTATCTTGGGGAAAAAAAACTGCATTACATTTTTGCTAAGAACAGATAACAGTGCATAAACCATGTGGTAGTGGATCAGGTGATGTTAACAGCTTGACTGCCAAGAGGAAAGAAATTATTTTGGTGTTGTGTCCTGTGTCTCAATGAAGCACATCCACATCAGCTCTGATGGGTGATTTAACTATGCATACAAGCCCTTGTTTTGACTAATCAGTCACTGTAACATGCAGTAGCTCAAACTGAGGTTTCTAATTGACAGTTACTTTATGAGGATGTGGTCACTGTGGTGTTGTGTGCCACCCCATTGTTCATGTTAATCTTTCACACGTTTATCATGTTCTAAATTATACCTCAAAGTGTAATTCTGCCCCCCATGTATTTCTTTGTCTATCCAGTTAAATAACTCTTCATTGACTATACATTATGAATGACGTCCACTTAACAGTAAATGGTTTCTCCTTGGGTGTGTGTGTGTGTGTGTGTGTGTGTGTGTGTCAACACTATATCTTTATTCATCTGCAGACTTTGGGTATATTGTTTGATAAGACAGAACCAGCAGATAACGAAAGAATCCCCTCCTCAGCTGATTATAAGCAGAATTATGGGTCGAGGTGACATCAGGCATACCCTATAAAATCCCAACGTAACCATTTACTGCTGCTGAATTGCAGCGGGACACAGTGTTAGCTGTGTGATCTGAAAAAGTGGCAAATAAACGAGGAGTAGCCATAGGCCTTAATGTAAAGCTTAGTAATTCTCAATTTGTGTGTTTGTACTGAAAAAGAAATGGGTTCTCTTACAGTAAAATTATGTGCTTACCGAGCTTACCTTAAAGAGGCTAAAGTATAGCTCAACTTAATCCATCATAAACTAAATGTATTGAGAAAGTGTGACAAAAAACAAGTTTTCTTAGTTTGAGTAAAATACAGACCCAAAAACACACCCAAAAGCTCTTCTATTCTCAGTCTGGATTTTATATTATCTTATTAAAACAAGAATACCCCAATTCTATTACATTTTATTCTTCTCCCTTTGTCTGTATCCCATATCCCATCTGTTCAATTGTAGGTTTGCTGGAACGACATCTAAATCCTCATTCACACTTAAATGAAAAGGTTATTTTTAAACACTCTAAAAAAAAAAAAAGGAGTATACATTCATATTGCCAGTGGTTGGTCAGTCCAGTGGTGTTTGTTTTTTTTTCCCCATGTCACAAATACGCTGGAAACAATGAGTTAGAGGAAGAAGATCAGCTCTGTAACCATGTTACAGTCGTTACTGTCTTGTATCTTTTTACTTTTAGTCCCTCTTTCAAACCTGGCAGTGACCAATTTTAAATTGCTAGTTAAATGAAGTAAGATTAAATATACTGAGCACTGTCTCAAGTTGTACAGGCCAACCATGTACCTCGTCAAGATGACGTGTTGAGCTGGAAATTATGCCGGAATTTCCATCCCTGCAAAAATTAAGCAGACGAAAAATAAATTAACATGGTCACCTCAGCTTAAATCCCCACTGACAATTCAGAGTCATTTTAAACTGGGACTGAATGCTGAAAAAAACTTGGGATTAAACTGGGTTTTTGACCAGTGGGAATTATGTATAATTTACCCCTCAAGTGAAACTATCCACTCATAACTAAATTTCTTATCTATACTTTGTCTTTAATCGACCCTGAATGAAACCCCTGCAGATGGCCAGGCTTAAGTGACTCTGCAATCGGTTAATCACAGCTCTTCTCTGAGCAGATAAAACACTAATTAAATATTTCTTTTTAATCCAAGTTCTTTTTTCTACTTTGTGTAGAGATAATGTAAATCTCCATTTAAGTGTACATAAAAGCAAAACTCTATTTTATACTTAGATTACAACCAGGTAGTCAAAAATGAATGACTTTGGTCATGCTCTGTTATTTTGTTTTTGTTAGGCAAATGTAATCTGTGTGACTTGTTTAACGATTGTTTGTCAGATTTGAACGGTCTTGATATCCCATCCATCACTCTGTTGCGTTGTTTAGATGGAGTGCCTCACCGTAGTGTGTCATGTGCTCAGTGGGTAGAAATGTGCTTGTCAGGGCTTGGATGAGTGCCAGTGTACTATAGCCATCTAGCTGAGTTTTTGGTGCTGTATCTGATAATAATCGTATTCTACTAACTGTAAACACTGTGGCTTGGTCACTAAGAGAATAACAAAGTCAGCTTCAATGGAGGAAAAAAAACTATATCAATACACCAGGCTGTATTTGGTTGATTTTTATCTACTGATTTGTATTTGTGTGGGTTTTCCTTTTCAACCAGTATTAACTCCAAATACACAAATATTCAGATGGTATGATAAAGGAAATGTTCAATTATTCAAATTCCCCCACAGTTATGTTGATAGGAGGATTTACAATGCAAAGGACTGTGGAAGTGATGAGCCTTGACCTTGAATAAATGAAGGAAGAATCCCATCAAGTCTGGATTATGATGCAGTTGGGAAACAAAGCATTTAAATGTTTTGCACTGTAATGGATGGGTGGAAAGGGGGAGAGTGGCAATTTGTATATTTGACATTTGAATCTTTTCTAATGATTTTCATGTGTCATGTGTGCTCTGTTGCCAGTGTCATAAAGCAAGTCATTTTTAACCCTTGCAAGGCAAAAATTTAAGAACAGTTTGTACAGCCATTTTAAAGCTTGTCAGAATATGAATGTTATCTTAAGGTTGGCTCTGTAGTGTGCTTGTCAAAAGCAGCGGGGAAGACTTCATCTTTTTAGAGTCTCATGGGCTTTAAATGAGCGTCTGACCATTACCTCTGCTGGAAACTATTTCCACAATGAGCTCACTCTTTAGAATGATGAAACACATATAATTTGTTGAACCACAGTTCATTTCTGCTTCTTATCATCACTTATCCCCTTAAGATGATACCTTTATATCTTGAAACCTCAGTCAGACGTAACCATTATTTGGATGTTGAAATGTAGTGTCTATCAATGTTAATTAACCTATTGGACTTGATTATTCTTTTACCTCTTACACATTAATTTGTGTTGGTATTTGGCGTTAAATGACTGTGTGTCTTTGAAGAAAATGATTTTCCAGATTTTGTCCGATAGACCACTGTGTGTGTGTGTGTGTGTGTGTGTGACACTGTATGTAAATGTCACCTCACCTCTGTCGATGATAGACAACTGGTAGTGAACAGGTGTTCAGATGTAGTGCATCATTCTCCAAGTCTTGATAGGTCACATGTCCCCCCTGGATTACATTTCTGTCCTTTTTTTTGTGAGTGCCTGAAATCAGTATTCGTCATTACATTTTGCTGAAGCTCAGTCTTTACAATGCAAGTTTTCTTTCATCTTATCACTCAGATGACAGCAGGTGTCATGAGTACGAGTTGTGGCTACAGTTGAGATGAGATTGAATGACACCGTGTGACATGTCCATCTGCACTAAACGTGTTGGCAGAGCTCCTCCCCATTCAGAGGCTAATTTCGGCAGTAAAGCAAGTGACGCTAGAACTCGACAGTGATATTATTGGCTTGTCAATGATACTGTATGACAGCAATGTTGTCATTTTAAAACCATTCATTGTTTGTGAAGCTGGTTTATTTGTTTACGCTACTCTGGAGCAGCTGTGTTGGGAGAGTAAAATGTCACACTTACGCAGATGGTGATGCAGGTTCTGTTAAGAGTCAATATGAGATAGATTGTAAATGTGTTCTAAAGTCTTGACAGCGTAGTCTGACTTTATGCATCATCTTCAGTGTGATTCCCACACTTGACTTTCCAGGGCTTAGATATTTCTGCACGTATTGCGTATGTATATGGTAGTTAACCCTTTTGAATCCTTTCCATCCAGAGATGCAGCATTTGCAGTCACTAGTTTTTGTGTTGTTGTCGCTCTGCTGTCAGACTGAATGCTCCACTTCAGTGGTAACTCTGAACTGCAGAGGTGAAAGTTTTCTGTATTTTTATATCAGCAAAACCATATCATTACTTACTCCACAGCAGTCTGACTCAGGGAAGCAACAGTGAGAAGAAGAGAACGTGCTCCACCGAATGTTTCATGAGTTTTTTAGCAGGTGAGATGAGTTGTGAGAAGCTTGCAGCAGCTACACTCTGGAAGCAAAAGCAAATGGGGGAAAATGTGAAGCATGGGCTGCAAGATCACTGTATAGCTATTAAGGTGCAGGGCATTTTTGAAATGAAATATCCATCACCATCCTCTGTTTCCTATCTCCTACTTGGTAAATCTCAGAAATAGTTGTGGACGGTCACATTTTCTACAAGTCTTGACTCTTATTTTGCTTCTGTTTTTCTTCTAAGACTAGCAAGCAAATTAATTAACCCCCTAATTTCCCTATAGATATAGTTTTCAACATCACATTGAGGGAAAAAGGCTCCCACTTAAGTGCAGGCTTAAAAGAAAAATGTTAACCTGCACACTTCCTCACAGAGCCTTCAAGAAGATTTAGAAGGCAGCACAAGGTCGGCAAGAATAAATCAGGCCTACTCGACTGTAAAGACGGTAATCGACAGGAAGAATACAAATGAGGGAGACACCCCAGTTCTGTTCATATCAGCCTTATTGAGGGAGACTAAAGAGTGCTGCTGCTGCTGTCTATCATCCGAGGGAGGGTGGGGGGAGCGGCAGCCAATCTTAGCTTACACTGGGCCAGAATACCCTGGTCAAGGTGCCAGCCAGCCTATCATAGGGCTCTAATGAATACAATGATCTCCAAAATTACTCTCCAGTGTTCTCAAGTGATCTGTGCACTACTTTGTATGCACTGGTAATTATTAACAATCTGTATTGTTTGTTGGACAAATGTATGTTATTTAAACAATTTCCATAGACTAACAAGTTCTACCCTGGAGACTGTAAGCAGTAACTTTTGCACAATGACAGATATTTGACTTCCAGTGCCACCTGAGGAAGATGAAACTGTCCAACTTAACTGCAGTTCTTGTCATTTCCCTCAACCCTACTCCCATCTGCATTCCTGCCAGGACGCCTCGAATGAGCCTAATCTCTGCCTGAGATTGCCTCATGTCACCACTCACATCTGACATCAGTAGATAACAGCATTAGCCATTACAGCTTATACTGCTGCTGCAACCAAATGATGACTCTAGCTATATCGGCAAAGACTTCCAACAAGGACTGCTACTGCCCTGCAAGTTTAGTATGTAATGGTGTTAGTTTAAATAAACTGCAGTTTGCTTAGAGGATGCATCATGTGTGGTGATAAGCTATTCTTGTACATGTGATGTTTTTAAATAATGAAAAATGAACAGACAGTTTTAGACACACAAGACAGTTTTGGTCACAAGAGAACTGCTTATTCTTGATCCTAGTTACAAAATAATACAAAAATGACTTTCTGGTTTGCCCCAGACATTGATCAGCAATAAAAGTGAGTGGTGTATTGCACTAATTATCATTTTACTATTAGTAAGAGAAATTCTCTTCAGTCAAAAAACCCCTCCCAAGTTATACTAATAATAATAGCAAACTTTGTTTATATAGTACTTTTCCTAACAAATGCTGCAAAGTACTTAACAAACCAGTCATGCCTAATCAAACATTACAAGGCATCTTGTCTGGTAAGGCAAGGAAATACAGAAGCCCAACAGTTCATCACAATGAGCAAATCATTCAGTCATCAGCCTCGGCTGGTTGGGGTGAGAGGACGTTAGGGAACAGAGGAGAGGTGGGGGATGGAAAGGTAGAGAGCAAAAAAGACAGGCGTAACAAGGAGAGATGAGTAACAGGAGAGGACAAATCAACATATCAATGATCAAACAATACAACAAGTTTGTCAAAATAAAATAAAAATAGGAAAGGGGGAGAACAACAGAAAGAAGGAACATGGACCAACAGCAAAAGAACAAAAACAAAACAATACAACCATGAAATAGGCAACCTAGAAAAGACTAAGCCACCACAGTAAAACTAAAAATTTAGAAATGGCACAAGAAAAGAGGTTGGAGACAGAAAAGAGGATAGAAAAAGCGAGGAGTCAGAGGAGAGAGGCCAGGAGCAGGAGTGCATGAGAGAGGGAGAGAACAATTAGCAGAGGATGAGGTCATAGAACAATAGAGAAGTAAATTAGAATAGTCCAAGACTGTACAGTGAGGCCAAGTAGTCTTACCTAGCTAGTGTTAAAAGCCAGCGCGAAGAGAAAAGTCTTCAGATGTCTTTTTGATTTGCTCAACGGTCTGGGCATAATAGTAAAGTAAAGTAGCGGGGAATGTCCAGAGCCAGCTTTCAGCCAGTCAATACATTTTTATTGATTGATTTGGCACAAAATAGCTGATAAAAATCAATCACACTGTTTGCGTTTAGAGTATTTGGCCACATGTCAAAAAGTCCCTATTTATCTCTATTAAAACACTGGAAATGGCACAATAACTATACAACAGGATCATTATCAAAAATGCTGGCCAAAGGGAAGTGGGAGTTGTATGCTAGTGTACAGACTAGAAGACTTTGACTATACCTTTTGCTATGTAAATAAAATCCACTTGATTTGGCTGACAAGGGTTTTGTATTGGGGAAAACCTTGGGAGCCAAATCAATTTATGATTTAAAGCCTCAGTGCTGAATAAACCAAATAAAGACTTACAACCTGACTTTTATTTTTGCTCTGTAACTGTGTTCAAACAGATATTGAAGTACATTTTAGTGGTAGCAGGATTATGTACACACACACACACACACACACACACACACACACAAAGAGAAAGAGTCACAAATGCAATAAAAAATGTCTAAACTATTCAGAGGACACCACAATTGGAGCAGACAATGTTTCTACTGTAAAAGAAAGATTTGTTTAAAGGGTAATTCTTAAAAGCCCTCCTGAAACCTTTCCACTGTAAAGGTCAGTCTAGTTTGATTTATGTACGATTTTAAAAGATGTTGCTTTCACAAAACGTCTATATCTTTTGGTGTTGCCTGGGTGAAAAATGTGTCTTGAACCCTGTGTTTGCATGAGTGCATTTTCCATTAGAGTACAGGAACACAACAAGAAAGCACACATTTATATATCTGAATAAATAAATTTTGCCTCCATCGTGTCCAGAATGTTTATTAATTTCCCCCCAAATCATACCCACGGCTTGAAATGTGTGACTCTCTTTGCATTTTTTTTCATTCAGCCACTAATCACACAGACAGAACGGTGCTGGAAAATAATTTAACTCGTCATTACCTTGATTGTGACTTGCATCAAAAAATAGAGCTACAGTGCTTAACTCATTAACATTCATGAGCTGTGGTGGTCCATTTATCTTCACCAACACTTGATTACTTTGTATCCAGGCCAAATTGTCAACATGTCCCTCTGTAGAGTACAAACCCAGTTAATGCTGGGTAACGTTGATCCAGTTAGTTTGAAATACTGTAGTTTACATGAGTGAAGTGTTGTAGGATATTATAGAATATCATAAGATATAAGTCATACAGTATATTTAGGAAGAGTATTACTTTATGTTGTATGGTGGGTTGCATTGGTGCATGTGTTCTTGGTTTGAAATCCAAACCGTGGTCTTGCTGTGTGGAGTCTCCATGATGTTTTGTTTGCTTAGATTTTATCTAGTTACTCTGCTCACAGTCCAGAGACGTAGGGTAAGGTTAGGTTATTTGGGTTATTTATTTATTTTTTTATTTTGGTTTGCTTCATTATGGGATGGCATGTGTTACTGCTGTTAAAGGTCCAGTGTTTATGTATGCATTCACATCAGTCCTTCTTAATCGAATCCTAGTCTGTTTGCTCGGAAAGTCCGGTTTGTGAGGTTTGGTGAGGTGTGAATGCACAACCGAGCTCATGGCATTCAGGGCATTGTGGGTAAAAACGTTTGCTGAGCCCATTGTTGCAGCATATATTTAGTAGGTTCACTTAAATTATAGGATTTGATGCAGTTCTATATTTTATGGGAATACGTTATTCAAAGGTGTTGGTTCGTTTCAATTAATTGCAGTGTGAAAGCAAAGTCGGACCGGCTGAATGTTGCAACCCCCAACTGAACCTAGTCCCCAATGGTACCGAGTCTAGCGGACTATTAGGTGTGAAAACTAATTAAGACTTGAATTGACAGGAATTGAAACATGATGGCGGCCTCTGTAAAGCAAGGCCCCTACTTACAGTACAAAACCAAACAATGTTTGGGGTTTTTTTTATTTCAAAAGCAATTATACATTAGTATGAACAAACCTGGGGGTGGTATATTAAATTTCTGCTTTTACGCCCTCCTAAATGTTACACATTATAATAAAATGTATCTTGGGAGAGATTAGTGTGGGCCTCTGAGCTTTACACTTTTTGTTTTTTTGTCATTATACCTACGTTAATCATGGCCCATACTGTGTTGTGTTCTGTGTGTATGCTATTATCCCCCAATGTTAGCTGAAACATTTGATGCATGGCAGGTTCATGGCCCTCAACACACTAGTATTTTTATGAAAATCCAATCTTGCAGTGCCACGGCCAGAAATAGGGGACTGCTCA
This sequence comes from Solea solea, assembly GCF_958295425.1. Classification (NCBI taxonomy): domain Eukaryota; kingdom Metazoa; phylum Chordata; class Actinopteri; order Pleuronectiformes; family Soleidae; genus Solea; species Solea solea. The sequence goes on from NC_081134.1 coordinate 15,097,886, forward strand.
CAAATAGGCTTTGTAACAGGTTTATTTCGATACACTGTTATAGCCTGCAGTGGTAGTATAGTAGTGGAGCCACAAATACAACGCCGTTAGATGATGTGATAGCCTGCAGTCTTTGGCCAAACAGAAGGTCACACCTCTGCCAAGCGAGTAGACCATTCAAGCTTTTCTCTGCCTTCTCTTGTGTCAGAAACTCTTGACGTTGCTTGAGATTTTTTGGTCTGTATCAATGCAAGGAAGAATCTTAGGCAAATCTTTGACCTGTGTTTGTATTAAACTCAATTTATGTATGGCAAGAGGCCTGCTTTTTTTCCCGTAAGATTATGTTATTAAGAATACTTGCTGCAAGTGTATGTGAAATGAATTAAACATTTCATTGAAGCATTCATCTGCTGTTTTCTGCACATTTGACAAGAGCGATGTGACTTAATTTAGCCCCTCAACAAGGTGTAACTACTAAAGAACCTAAGTGTTAGGGTTAAAGAGAAACAAAATCACATTAGCTGCAATTTGTCAGCTGAAAATATATCCACTGATAAAATGATGGCGGAAAAGCAAATTTCATGTTTGTTTAACGTCTTTTATAAAAGAGAGACAAGCCAGTTTCTCAAAGATTATTTGAAAACCTAGGTAACCCTAGGTAAATTGCCCCCCTTCCTAACAACTGATAGTCTTTTAAATCATCACCTGCTGTCAGTGTTCTTAACTCAACACTTGAGTGAATAAATGCAAGAATTTGCAACAGAACCAGCATGTCTCCCTGGAGTGTCCCTGTCCTTTGATATCATGTCAGAATGGCAGCATCTCTTGAGTGAGGCAGTAGCATCTACCCTGCTGCTTTTACTTCAGTATTCAAACTGGATTACACTGATAACAATAACATAGTAAGTTTAAATGTTTATTGGTAAATTGAGAACGTTTTGTTTTATTCAACGACTTGGCCAATAATCATAGCACGTGTTGAAAAATGATTGAGTCTCTCGATTCATGTTTTAACCTGGTATACCTATTTACCTTATATTTAGCAGCCCAGGTGTGGACACAACCTAAACGTATTGAATAGGCTATGCTTGTAGGTGTTTGCAAATACCACAAATTTGAGAGCAAGGTTAGATCAAAATCTTATTCATACTCAATTCCATCATGGGCATTATTACCAACATTCAAATCAATATGTCTACCTGTATTGGTATGTATTTAAAGCTTAAATTTAAGGAAGCTGTAAATGCAAACGATAGATTTGTTTCCATTTTAGTCGCATCACCAAAGTCCTCCATTGTTCTTTTAAATGTTCCTTACATGTACCATACAATAACCAGTGGCTTTAATTTGAAATAATTGTAATGTTCTTCAATCATTAGTTTATATTCTGTTTTGTTATTGTTGACTTGTCTTTATCATTCTGTCTTGAATGTTATTCTTGCTCTAATCTGTATCATTTGAGAGATACATTGACAACTCATTTAATATGGAATCAAATTAAATATGAAAACAAATCCAAATTTATTCCATCTTTCAGTAGTATTTTTATGAAATATATTGTCTCATGACTCAACTTTTGCCTCTGCATAAAAAAAATCTCCTTGTGTCTTGGTTACTTGAAGATTTCAAAGGATATAGCCAAGGGGAATGTTGTTGCTTTGATGAGGGAGCCCAGTCTGCCCTTTGAAAATTCATTAGATCATAATTATTTTTGCCCTCCTCTATTGGATTTACACAACTGCTTTTTCCCATCAGTACAGCAATCTGCGTCTGCTGCAGTGTGTTTTAGTAGTTTGAACGTTAAAATGCCTGAATATCTTGTAACTGATAATGGCAGCTGTATCAATAAGAAAATACTTAAAAATGAATCGCATTTGTCTGAGATGATGCAGCTTTTCTTAAAACCTTAAACCATTTAGTTGCTTAATTGCTTCCAACTAGATCAAGGCTTGACGTTTTGGCTGATGATGAATCTGTTTTCTTTATTTAAATCTGGCCCCTTGCTATTGGGCCAGTCTGTTGCCATGGCAGTCATCTGTGAGACATACCCCTCCGCTGTTATCATGAATTGCATTACTCTATGTTCAGCACAATTACCTGACTCATCTAACCAGCTTTTAAGGTGCAGCAGCACTCCTCCTACATTTAATATCAACCCTGCATCTCATGTTTTCTCTTCCTCCTGCATTTGCTCCGAGGCGTCGCTCTGTGCAGAGCACTGATCACGGCGTTTTACCATGTTGACAGCAGGATGACATCTCATTTCCATGCAGATCAATATATTGGATCAGTGAACATTACAACACACTAAAGGAGGCACTCTTCTCTCAAGGGAATCGATGTGAGAGCTTTAGCAGGGGGTGAGGGGGTTCAGATTATTTTAAGAAAAATTAAGGCAGCTTCATGTAATGGTGTTTGTCCTGGCTTTGATATTTGAACAAGGTTGTCTTAAAGGTCTACTGTTTAAGAAATTGAAGATAAAATAATGTTACTTTTTTTATTATCTGGTATTTTTTTTATATTATCTGGTATTTACACAGGGGATAATTCATTTACTCCAGATGAATGCCTGCTTACAATTATTAATTATTCATATTTGTTTCCGTGTTGTTCTGTAGAATGTTGTGTTTCTTCATTCTGTGTGCAGTACCTGGCAGAAATGATTTGCCTTTGCAGATCCTGTGTAAATTGGCACACCATACACGCCTTAAAACGTAACTTAACAAACATTTGATGTATATGGTTTTCGTATACAACGCAAGTTTGGTGATTGATCTAAGTTAGGACAACTGTAATATGTTTGTGCTTTGAGAGAAATGTTTGGAAGCACTGTGCAGTCCACTGAGACTCATTATAATTGCGGAACTGGAGGATATAAAATAATTATTTGACTGGGGACACAAATCTCACCAGATACACATTTTTGGATTGTAAAGTATCCAACCCAACACTGGCACTGTTGCCTCACCGCACGAAAGTTGCTAGTTTGCATTCCCTTCCGGGCTTTTCTGTGTGAGTTTGCATGGACACTCTAACTTGCCCATACTGTATGTGTGAGTGAATCAGCCGTTTTTTGCCCTACAGTATGTCAGCTGGGATTGGCACCAGCAGCCCCACACCTCTCATGTGGAGGATAAAGTGGTAGGCGATGGATCGATGAATGGATCAAAGTATCCAACCTTGTGCATGTTTCTATACTAGTTTTGTATTAAGGTGTGATGCTGTTGTGCGTTGACACTGAAGGAGGGTGTTTCAGTTCTGAATTGTCTATAGTCGTAGGTTGGTATAATTTCTACCAACAGTACCACCAATTGTCACTACCAATCTGTGTATTAGCAGTGGCTTCAGTTATATCACATTAAATGTCAGCCATAGCTCATTGTATGGGAGAAGAGTGACTGAACGCAACCCTGCAAGAGATACAGAAAAATAAACAGCACTGCACTCCAGCACTCGATTGTTATCTGCACTGTAATTGTAATGACCTTACCTGAAATGTGTTATTCTGGTCTGTGCCAACTGGAGTTGTGACTCATCTAGTTTGCATTTTCTGTAACTTCACTTATCTCAAAGTAGTGTCTGAATCTGCAGCTCTTACCCGCAGGGTTCATACCGCCTCGTCTCCCCCGCCTTTGTGTCCTGCTGATTCATACTTTGCTCAATACACCACCGGACTATTTTGATCATAAAATGGTAATTTCTTGGTGTGATCAGACATAGGTGCTGGCATTTAGTCGAATTGTTGAATTGTTTCGCCTATACCATAAAGATCTACGTTTGTTCTGTTTTTCTTTGTTGTCTATTAGTAGTAGCTCAAACTGAACATGTTTGCTCTTTTGGCTGTTAATACCTATGGTTTGAATATCTTTGTTTTGAAAAATCTTTACATGTTATTTCAGTGAGTAGTGGGTGCCTCTGAATACAGTAACTACTAGAATATTGTACCACCACTGCATTTCCAATAGCCTCTTGGCACTTCATAAATGCAGCAGTCATATAATTTATATACCCCAGAAAGTCAAAAGAATTGTTTTTCCTTTCTGTCCTCGTGTCTGCCTTATCTTGTCTTTGTGTGATCTCAATCTCCCTCTGTGTCTCTGTCGCTCTCTCATATCTGCCGCCAGTCTATTAGGAGTCTATTTTAAAAAAAAAATGCTCCTTTGCAAGCTGAACCTCTAATCTGTAATGGCTGGTTTTGTGGCAGTAAGTCCCCTCCAGATATAATCACCTGATATTACCTTTATTGATGAGCTTATTTTGAAATATCAGTTTTGCATATGGTTACTGAAGTCTGTTGAGTAGCATCTACTCAACAGTAGACCCACTGTCCACAGTTGAAGGAGATGTTTCTTTTCCACGGGTCGTTGGAAGGCTTTCTGCAGACAAGTCAATGTCTTCCTCACTCTGCTTAGTCAGGCCTAACACGCCTGAGGCAGATCACTCTCTGCCTGCATATAAATTAAAGCAGATAGCCTTGTCCATGCTTTATTATCTGCTGTGCTGCCGAGTGCTGTTTCAAACTTTGCACTGAGAGGTGGTGCTTATATCACAGAGGCTTACGACGAGAACATGGACATCATTCGCGTGCTCTAAGCTGAGGATGGATGACTGTTATGAATTAAATAGATTTGTTGCAAATGAATGATCAGTGATTCATTGACATGTTTCCTTTGTCACACAGCTCCAAAGCAACACCTTTTGTCCATGGTCAATACTTCAGGGTTCATGTATGAGCCACATTTTGAAAAGATTGGACAAATTGTGACTCATGCTACTTCATGGATTTACCAAATTTTTATAAAAAGAATTTTGTAAGTTTTGTCTTGAATTTGTCTGGTTAAGTTATTTTGTTAGACACAAGCATCCTGTTTGGATCTGGAATAAATCAAAAAACTATGAGGTTAAAGCTCATATTTCCAGCCTATTATGTGAACAGTGTGAACTCGTTGAACTGTTCATACAGTGTCTTGATTTAAAGACACTGCAGGACAGTGGTCTGAAACTGCTGCTTGATCTACCTGGAAATGTCCCTGAATAATAAAATCAATCCAGTCAATCCATCAACCTATCTGATCATGTCTCTCACCTGATGAAAACCAGAGCCCTCAAAGACATACAAAACCATTCCAATATTAATTATAAAGCAGTTTTAAAAGCAACAACATACAACGTATACAAAGCAGTAACTCACCTATAAAATAAAGAACATAAATACAACATCTCACATTGTGTTAAAAGCCAAAAAAAAAGATAGTAAAGTTGAAGCAGGTCAGAGAGGAAGGGTAAAGTGAGGGGTTTAAAAGTGTATTAAATTATTTTTAAATGGATTCTGTCACAGATTGTAAACCAATGAAGGAGGCCAGAATGGTATAAATGCACTGACAGTTGTGTATTCCACTTAAAAGACAGTTAGCAGCCTTTTGGACTATGCAGGTGTTAAAGCGAAAACATAATCTCCAAAATAAAAGGGCATTGCAGTAGCCCAAATGAGTTGTGATGGAGGCATGGATCACTTTTTCAAAGTCATGTCTTCACACAACTGACTCCAACTGGAAAAAGCTGGTTTTCATTACCTATCCAATGTGATGGTTTATATAAGCCATTTGCAAACAACAGTAACGAGTGATAACTTCATTGTTTTTTGTTTCTCAATCCTGAAAGTAGCTAAATGTGATTTAATTTAAAAGATCATAAATCAAACCTTTATGATATTGATTTTCAGATTCACTGAGGTCAGTTTCACATGAATAGACACTGATGATGACTTATAACTGATCCGAAAGTAAGATGGTCTAAATTAATTTGTTGCACACCACTGTCTCTTCCTTGTTTTTCATAAAGAGGCCTAATTCTTCATTGTCGTATTCTGCATAATATCCAGACGTTATTTAAACTGAAAGACACAGCTGACAAAATAACTGCAATGTTTGCGCTCTGGCAGAAATCAGTTACAGAGACATTTTTACTGGGAACACAACATTGTACCTGTGGCAGGGCTGAGATGCTGTGGCTTCGCAATCTGGCATGGCTCCGTATCTGGGCTAACTCATCAGTCAGAGTCAGGAAAAGTCAGGGTCAACAAAGAATCACTGTCCTCACTGCTGTAATTCTAACCTGTTTCTGTCCAAACTCTTTCTCTTTTCTTTGCTCTGAATTAATTTACAAACCTTTGCGTACCTTTTCAAACAGCGAGCATTGACCTTGTTTGAGTTTGTCATTTGCAACTCCAGATTATTTTCATATAATTTCTTCCCTTTAAATTCTCAAATATCATTATCAAACTCAAAAATTGGTCAAATGTCAATATTTTTAGACTATACAAAGAAATGTCAGGTTTTTTTTTAACATTCTCAACAGCATCTTTTTGCAAGTGTGGTGTAACCTCTGTGTATTCTGCAGCATCTTATCTGCTCGATTAATTTCTTGAGTCCATGTTGGGTTTTTGCTAATCTAAATTGCTGCTGGAACAGCTAATACAAGGGTTTAAGATGCAGAATAGAAAGTCAGCCTTTGGCACTTCCATTATCCAGATGAACTCATTACGGGTCTGATAATTGTCCTCTGCTTGCACAACTGATTGGAAGTGCTTAGTGAGTGATATTTTACCATGAGTTTATTTTCTGTATTTCAGCATAAGTTAATTTAAGAGACACTGAAGAATTCTTTACTACTCTTACTGGCACAGTTAGACCAATTTCCATGGATTGTTATCGTTATTTTATCACTGCAGATGCCTTTGTGATTACAGTTTCATTAGGGCTGATTTTAAAATGTTTGACCACCTTCAGTCACATATGAATTATTAAAGATGGTAAAGAATGAATTGAGTGAGTCTAGACGGAGATATAGAACAAGTGCCAAGATTATCTAGATTCATGGATATAAAGCTGTGCTAGTGATTCAAACTTTTTAACCCTTCTACACGTGGGAGACTTGGTTTGTACAGATTCTGTCTGCTGAGAAAGAAATGTGTTTCTTTGTCAGTGTCCAGAAATAAAAAGAATAAACAAAACTAAATGCAGATAGATAGTGATGGATGCAGATTGGTGTGTTGTATTAGTCCTTTTGGTCATTGATCCTTTTTATGTTTATCAGAGGCAGTTTTGCTTGAGTAAGTATCTTGGCATGCCCACTTAAGCTGCTTTCAGCATGCAATGAAGTCCAGAAATCTTTTGGAGCAGAATGGGTGTGAATGCAAAAGCCCACAAATGCTGCTTCAGATATTTTCCAGACTTTTTCCTGCCAACCCCCCATGTCAAAATGAAAATGTCCAAGTGAGCCCTTTAGTGAGAATACAGCAGTACATTCACAGTGAGTGAGTGTCCTGCTTCCTGCAGTCTCAACCTGGGCACCAGCCTTCAACTGAATGTTCCAGAAATGTCTCTGCTGCTGTGAATGTGTCTGACACCAGACTGTTTCCTTCTGCTTTTGTCTCATGTATAGAGCAAAGAAGAAAATGTCCAGACCTAGATTTTGTTGACATTAGTGTTTGAAAACAGACTCATGCTCCTCTTAATTTACCAGGTTAAGACCTTCCTCATTTTGGCTTGTCATGGCTTCACTCAAACTCAGCATCCTCAGCCTCCTTTATCTGAAGCTGACAGACCAATTTCCTGTCTGGACCGCAAACCAAGGCCCATGAGAAATACAGTGTGTGTTGGATATGTCAGTAATGTGTGTTTAAATGTGGTTCATGAAATGCTTTTTTTATGGGTATTGCTCCGATACTTTGATGTATTGCGTTTCCAATTACCTTTGTATAATAATGTAACAATAATGTGATGCGAGAACTGCATCACATTTGTTCCTTTTCCCTCATCTGCTCTGTTTAAACACATGATTGTTGTTGTTCATGCATAGTGTTGAGTACTTCTTACTGTGCACTTCAGGCTGTTGTGAATAACATCCATCACAGGCTGTGGAACAGAGAAAAAGCTGGGTTTAGCGACCTGTATCATAAGAGACATTAAATATCAATAACTTCACACACATCTAGAAAGCAAAATAAACTTGTGTAAGTCTTGTTAAAATTATTCCATAATTCAGTTTTTCCTCTCCAGGCTTGGTACAAGTCCCACATGCCATAGGCGTGCTTTGGCAGAATTGTGCTTGTCTTGTACAAGGGGTGAGAACCGTCCTCTTCAGCCAGCAGGATAACATTCTTCTCCCCTCCAGTCACACAGAACCACCTCTTGCCAAGAGCCTCCTACTGCACTGCCACCTGGTCTTGTGTAGTGCGTCTAGTCACAGCCAGGGACCCATCCATAAGGCAGCCAGGAATCCTTATCAAGCTGCAGTCCTACCATCAGACCTCAGCAAGGACCCTGGCAACAACTTGTATGAATAAATAACTGAGCGCCAGTGCCAGGTGTTTAGCTAATCTTCTTTGTGATTGAATTACAAGATTTAATAAGCAGAAAATAGTTGCCTTTTATCTCACAAATGCGTCGTACAATTAATGTAGTCCTCCACTTGTTGACATAGGCAACAGTTTAAATCAGAAAGATGTGTTTCATAACTCTTCAGTCTGAGATCATTAAAAATGAATCGGGGATTAGAGGGAACACTGTTGATATAGCAGCCTTCTGTGGTTTCCAGAAAAGGGTGATTTTTTATTGCACAGAAGCAAAGGCATTTTACACCAGTTGCATGCTTTTGATACAGGAGGCCAGTGACACACAGGGACAAGACATTATAGGTTCAGTATTCAGTATGAGGACGGTTGAGGCTGACCTTTTTAAATGGAATTTTCCCTAAGAGCAGTCACCAGTGACCAAATTTAAGTCTTCAATCTTGTAAATGTAAACTCTGACATTCAGAGCCTCTTCGTTTATCTCATTGATTCAGCAAACGTCAAGCACCAAGGCGTTGCAAGTAAATTCCCTGCTCGCCTCCCCTCTGCCTGCCATTTTTCACCTCTTTTTTAGGTGCGTGTGAATGGTGAATACAAATTGCATGTGATATTTAAACAGCCATCACATTTGCCTAAATCGGGCGGTCAATGCCTAAAGGAGGGTTGCCTTCATTGGTTGCATACTAAATGTGTGCTGTTGATCAGTGTCTTTTAATTTGCCCCACCATCTTAGAGAACACATTAGCTGCACACATAGAGATGACAATGCTGCTGCGCTGTTAGGACCGTTACTGAGGATTCACAGAGAATTTGGTTTAAATCAATGATCAATTAAACCTCTACTGAAGTCAGGTCACAGCAAATCTAATGTGAATAATATAATGAATTATTATGATTATTGTTATTAGAGATGTGCAATAATATTGCTAACAGTAAAAGGAGCATAAGCAGTACATAAGCAGCAAGTCTTAGGGGATTTCTCAATTAAATTATGAATGGATCTCTAGTGAGCCCCTTGTGTTTTTAAATAAACTGAATAGTAATACAAAACATAACAGTAAAGTTAGCGGACAGCTAACTATTGGAGGTTGCAGGTTATTACCTGTGTGCCTGGCAGATTATACACAGTTTATCTAAATGTGGCGTGTACTGGTGTGCGATAACTTCCAATTTCTCTCAGGCAAATGGTTTGCAGCTGGATAAAGTAAACCTGCATGTGACTCCACAGTTTTCCTCTGCCAAGCGTCCATAAAAACAGCACGATGAGTCACAGCATAAGCTTCGTCTCCCAGCCCAAACTGTGCATCATGTTGAATGTAGTGGATCTGCAGATTCACGTTAAGACGGATGAAGAAATGTGGGGGCACACTCTGCTAATTTCCCATGGCTGTGAGGCACATGGAGTTGGCACTGCCCAGGGAGCCACCACCCCTTATTAGGGGCACAGAAATGATGCACAATCCAACAGAAAACCACTGTGATCAACCATCCAGTCATCCTCAACAGCATGATCTGAGCCCTGGAGGCGCACTTCCCTGATTAAAAGAGGTACTCCCTCATAATAAAGGTCTTAATGCTCCACATATTTTAAGCAACCATTTTTTACTAGCTCAGTGTCTTAGAATGACCACTGTTTCAACATAGTGCAGACTCGTTTGTCATCTTGTTAAACCTTTATTAAGACAGCTGATCTATTACTGATGCTCTGTGTAATATGTGGATAAATCTATGTTGCCACAAGCATCGGTCATGTTTTTAGTCATCTAGATCATCCATAAACCAAACTGAGGCGTGTGTGTGAGAATATCTGCATACCATACTGCTGTTCATGTGTGGTGTCAGACAGAAAGCAACATGAGTGAGCAAATGACAAGGCAGCTGCATTGTCCCTTTGTTCATTACTGAAGCGCAAACACTGCACGGAGGTGCTGGAGCTTTATTTTTCTTCCTCTCAGTCTCTTGCTATATTGCAGCAGTGTGGACTGGTGTTGAACATATGTTATTACTTGGACGTCTGTAGGTGGGATTAGGAACAAAATTAAAATTAAAACCACAAAGGGAATGGTGGAGCAGAGACGGCGCCGGGCATTAGTGATTACACTGGGAACAGTAGTGATTGCCGCACCACTGTGTGTTTGTGCGTGTCTGCCTGTGTGACGTAAAAGATGGGAGAAGCTTATAGTGTTACTGCAGTGTGTTGGTTTGGTACACATGAACTCTCATCTGGCTGCGGTGCAGTGACGGTATTTATGTTGGGTTGTGACACACCCAGATGCAGTAATGGTTGCATCTGTTCTGTCAGCCTGACCTCGGGGTTCGTTCAGTTTACAGAGCACTGAGACAGTCTTTAGATCCGTGACCTGACTGTCAGGAGGCTTTTTGTTTTGATTTCAGTAAAGCTCCTCCAACTGTGTAGTGCCGCTTTATGACGGAGAGAGAGCGTGTGTGAGAGAGATATTCATGATCAAGTGATTTTATTTCATGGGCATTTGCTGGCTACTGAACAAGATGGACCTTTGATGATTGTATAAATAGGGACAGATGGCCGGAATGATATGTAAATATGGCAGTATTTGTACATGTGTTGACACTAGTTAAAAACTGAATGCATCAATTTTTATAGCTAAACCCTCAATCCGCTCTGTTTCCATGTAGACAATATTTGTTGTGAGTATTGTCATTTCAAATATCGTTTCAATGTGAGCACGTTCATGGGATTCAAAAGGGCAAAACTAGCAGCCTCAGTTGTTGAGGGCAAATCAAAACAGCTTGTATGTGCTTAACCAAATATCTGTATCTGTCACTTTTACTTTTCTTTTTTACTCCGCTCAAGAGTCAGTTTTATTGCATATAAAGCCTCTGAGTTGCTTTTTCACAGTCAAATACGATTCAAGGAAGTGACTTCCCCTATAGAGCCAATTATTCATCACTTGTGCTCGCCTCTTTCTGTATTTAAGGTTTGAAAAAAGACATGGGCCTCCTGAAAATAGCTGATAGATTATTATATGATACGATACATTCAGTTGACCTACAAGAGATGTTAAAATAAAAGCTTTTCGCTTATTTCCCAGATGTGTGTGTCAACGTTCAATATTGCAGTGTAGGGATATTTGTAAAAGCAGATCCATCTGTTGTTAATCGTTGTTGTCGCAGCCCTCAGGCTAAGACTGTTGTGATGCTTTCAAGGACATGAAACACTTGTTAACCACTCAGCTGTACAATCATATCACAATATGGCATAGCAGTCGGAGGAAGTGGACATTCAGCCAGTTGTTTTTCAGAGTATATTACCAGGCTACAATATAGTCATTTTGGACTTTTTTAGCTGTCATACATTTGGCAGGAAACTGAGCGGCCCGCCTCAATTTTTGAAGCACAATTGTGAGTTGTTTGCTTCGTGCTGGCTAAAGTTACACCTCAGAGCTACACATGTTTAAAATGATTTATGTTTTCATTAACAGCGGTAGGAATAATGTTTCCCTATTGAGAGCTGATATGTTGCCAGTCACAGCCATTGTTTAAGATAATGTGTTTCACATGGCAAAATATTTTGTCAGCAGTCTTTAAGTGTGCAGTTCTGACTTGTCAAGCAGTTTGCCCTGCAGGGAGCTCGGCTAATTGAAGCCACCGAGAATAGTGTACAAGCTCCAAATCGTTACACTTCTGTTGATGTACGAGATGAAGTGGCAATGCATGATCACACAGTAGTGGCACAGCTCACTCCTGTGGTCACAGCTTTGAAATAGATGGATGAGGGGAGAAATGAAGAGAAAAACTGACAAATGTACAGAAGTCTGTCATTCAACAGAAACTTGTTCAAGGGAAAAATAACTAACGTTAATGCATAATTGGCCACAACATTTTGTTAAAGAAAATAAATAAGCTGCAAAACAGTAAATTGATAAATATATTAAGTAATGATGGTTTACAATTGTATTACAATCGAAGAATGCACTAAAGCAAATGAAATTATTTTCTGCTGTTTGCATCATGTCTGTTAGATTCCTCTTCCACTTGCTAACTTGAAAGCTTTGACTGCCTTTTACAACTTTACATACTTTTGCAATAATGTTAATTAAAAAAAAGAAAAAAAAAAAGATAAAGATAAAATGAGGTTCGGTGGATCCACAGAAATGCCACAGCCACTGTGCTGGTCTTTTTAAAAGCAGCCTTTCTCCAGATCACTGTCTCGGATGCATCTGCAATATCATCCTATTTATTTTCTGCTTGCAGTTTTGAAGCACATAAGGAAATTGGTGTCTGTAGTGGCAGCCAATTTCATTGCCTCACGCACCTTCTCACTATTCCCCTCTCTGCGGGACAGGGCAGCCCCCTGCTTATACACACACAATACTGCTGAGACGGCACCTTTTGCATTTAGGTTTACGATGTGAAGTCATCAGCTACCAGCTCAGCACACCATGAAAAGACAGATGTTTTGTTGTCATTTTGTGGCTCTGCTGTAGGAAATAAAAAAAAATGTTTGATAAGAAATTTAATTAATTCTTGTATTCTTATCTTTTTTTTCCTCCCTATGGCACCAGATTGACAGCTGCATGTATCTGGGGGTCTGTTAGACAGATTTTTTTAAGTGTTTCTTACAGCTGTCATGTGCACAACATTCTGAGAAAAGTAATTCTTGTAATTATCTTTCCTGGGCTCATTGCCTGTCCATACTTGAGTCCAGATTCTGTGCAGCTTGGACTGCCTTGATTTGATCTCAGTATAAAGTTGGACTATCAGTCAGCCTGAGGCATTCGGGAAGTTTAGATAAAGCCAAGTGGAATATTGACTGAGGCTCTGCAAACAACATAGGTACTAAAACACTTGGGTTGAAGCTTTTAATGTCTCCCTTGGTTTAAGTTTTCCTGGTCGCCGAAAATATCGCATAGTGTTAGATGAGATACTCAGCTGACGACATCCTGTGGTATAAACAGTGATTTTAGTTTTTCCTCCAACTAAGCAAACAGCTGATAGAGAGGAGTAAAGGTGTTCTGAGCTCGTTATTGCATACAGTTTTCACAGGGGTATTATTAACAAGCACAACCAGATCACGCACTAATGCTGTTGCAAAGTGCCAACAAGAAAATGCAGTGTGTATTGTTTTTTCCCTGTGTAATGAGTACTGTTTTTTTCATGGGGAAAATTCAGCACATTTTACTTAATAGCTTTTAAGATTTATTTTGTTATCTTGGTTTAAAGCCAGATGCAAAGTATTTACAAGGTTCCCTTTTACAACCACTTGTAACAGTCAGTATTGTTTAAGTACAGTACAATATAATGCGGAGCTGTTGTTTATGACTCTTATCAGCTTAACCGTCATGATTTAATTTCAGTAAATGTTGCATGAGCTGATGATGACTTGCACGAACACGGTTAGCGAGACCGAAAAAAAGGGGAACGGCTAACATAATAATTTTAAGGACAATAGCTTGTGCAAAAAATGTCAGAAAAGTGTCTAAAATCCAGTAACGGTGACACACAGCCCGATATCCACATTTTTCTTGTTCAGCATCATATTTAAAACATTTATGTGGTGTACAAAATAGAAAGTGTTACAAAAAGTAGATTGTCATAGGATAATGATAAAATTGCCACCGCATTAAACATGGGACATCATACATATTAGTGTTTGAGTTTGCCCGTTAGTTTTTCATATCATTGTTGATTCCTTTTGTGTTTTAAAATGGCCTGCTAGAGCTTTGTGTCCTGTATGTTCTGTAATAATAACTTGTGGGCTAGATGTCACTGTGGAGTGGGAGCGCAGAAGGGAGGAGGGCTGCAGAACTCAATGTTATTTATTTACATCATTGTACCGTGTTCTTGCTACAGTAACCTGCTGTTTTCTCTGGACACAATTACAGGCAGTGGAGCGTGGCCGCTTTAAACAGATATGGATGTGAATATTGTTTACTCTCCTAAGAACTGTATTATTAACCTGGGTGAGGCTGAAATCATTAATTATATCTCACTCACTTCATTACACGTTTCACGATAGTAGTCAGCAGAGAACTTTCATAGTGCAGGGGTTCAACTAATTCTGTGTTGGACCAGAGAGGGACGGGTTGAGCAGAAAGTCCAGAGGAGCGTAAAATGAGAAATGGGGCTATTGATCTCTGTCACAATATTCAGGATCTTTTCTGTCACTGTTTTGGAGCCTTGGACAGCATTGGAAGGTCAAAGACAGTTGGTGGAGGAGCCAGTAAATGTTGTGTATACACACAGACTGACGGTGACACACAAATCCCATGCATGCACTTATCCTCCCACTCATTTGCACACACAGTGACACACACAAATACCCAGTGCAATGCAGCCTCCCACACACATATGCACATAACATAGGAATTATATTACAGAGATGCACACACAAGCATAAACCTTGTCACATCCTGAGCATTTCTATTGAAGTCCAACCTTTCTTTAAAGTCGGCATCAGAGAGTGTTTCGAACCTTTGGGTTTAAAGAGTTAAAGGGAAGCTTGGCTGGTCTTGGCTGGCAAAGTAACAGAGATAAGTTATTTAGCATTCAGGCGTGAACAGTCATTATCTTCTTTAAAGTCCCCTGTAAAGTGATAAAAAAAATGTCTCTTGTGACTTTGTCACCTATGGGAAAAGTGTTTAAAATCATGTGAATAAAATCTTCATTCTCTGCTCTGAGACAGTGGAGTTGTGGCTGCTACAGCAGTCCCAAAGTGGGGACTGGAGTCCGTGAACGTCGAGGTTCATTAATGTTTGTACAGAATATTAATGTAAACACTCTGGTTGTTACCAACATGTAGAGAAGTGGCATTTTCACCATTTTGCTGCAGTTTACCGGCATATTGCACATTATACAGAGGTAGTTTAGCAGCAGTCCTCCACCCTTTTTCTCTTTATCAGCAGCAACTGCAACCTCACTGCAGGAGTCTGCTCTTCTCGCTGTTCCTCTACTTCAATTCCTCATCTGTAGGAATTTTAAATTAAGTGACAGAGCTTTTATGTGTGTTTTTACATGGAGGTAAGTCACATTTTTGGGAGAAAGACATCTTGGCTACCTGCTAAAACAAAGGGAGTAGTGTAGGAGCAGGTGCAGTTACTCTCAGCGAACAGGCAAACTGTTGATAAAGTGCACTGAGGGTTTTTATATTGTTATCGTGTTTGAGGAGGTGTTTTGCTTGCGATGGCTCCTGTGCATCATGGAGACATATTTAGACACACCTAAGAAACACAACACTGTATATTTGTTACTCTATAATTCTTAATTTCCACAGTTGGCCACAGTACTTGTTGATGGTAAAAATACAGTTGGAAAGTATGAACAGTATGAATGCAGAGTTGATTTGGGAGCATTTTATATGCATCTTTATTGAGGCATAAAGATGTGTAACTGTAGCCTGGAGAATTGCTATTATTATTGAACTGGCTTTGATGAAATCTTAAAGTCCGGGTACAACATACATTGGATTGAGTGCACTACATCAAATGCTTTTATGTTGCTTGTTAAGATGCAGAACTGACAAAATGCTTGATTTGCTAAATGGTTTTCCTGCAGTAA
Source organism: Solea solea (assembly GCF_958295425.1). Classification (NCBI taxonomy): domain Eukaryota; kingdom Metazoa; phylum Chordata; class Actinopteri; order Pleuronectiformes; family Soleidae; genus Solea; species Solea solea. The sequence continues at coordinate 15,113,754 of NC_081134.1, forward strand.
TCGGTCCAGGTTGAGTCTACCTTTGCACTGAACATGAAGCAACTGTTTTTTCATCATTTTACTGCTGGTGCTATGTTTGAATCAAAGGTTTTTCCTGGCAAATCAGATTTTGCTTCTGGCCCACATTGGTGAATTTCTCTGACTAAATTAATATTCTTTTATGCATTTTGGGATCACTGCATTGTGCAAAAGCAAATATTACACTTATTACACCTGACCCTCATCCAGCTAACCATACATATTATTTCTTCTTCCCATAATTCCAATTATCAGTTGGAGACAACTGTTTTAGGATATGACCTGTGCCTCCCAAAGTTCAGCCACAAGATACATCGCCTACATGTGCCCCTCTGTCGAGCAATCTTCTCTTTACTAGGATTTTACTGGCTAACAAGATTGACTTGTTAATGACATGAGAAACCTGGTATAATATGCACAACGCCACACTCGCCAGAGGACTTTGAGTATACAGTCTCTGACTGAACTCGCAACTTTTGAGTCACTGTAATTCAGTATTGTCGAAAAATGTATATTCTCTAAACTTGAGTTTTGTTGAAGATCACATCTCTCATCCAAGAGGCTTTTTCAGTTATGTTTCTATAATCTGCAAGTGTCCATATTGTGTCACCCAGATGAAGGAGCCTCTGAGAGGAAAGGTTAAACATCTTCAACAAAACTCAAAACAATTATGTTTGCCTATATCTATGTTCTTGAAGGACAAAACAACAAATATGTTCTCTGCCATGGATTTCTAACAGAAAATATGCCCCAAACAGGGACTGTCAGAAATGGAAAGGCTCTAAATTGACTGTGCACTTGAAACACTTGGAAATACGCTGAAGAGGTTAAACAATCCATAGCACACATTTTTCCAGACCTTATCAAAAAGAACAGACACAACTCCAGGCCTTTATTTAATGATATGAACTGTACAGCATAGAGGGTCCTCCAAGTGGCAACATAGATACATCCCCTGAGAAATGTGAAGCATTTTTAAGCTCCTTTGTCAACAAAATCTCTATCATCACAACAAACCTTGCCACTCCAGCAAAGAAAACATTTTCTTTTAAAAATATGACTTTTTTTGTTTTTGTTTGACCATGCTATTTAATTGGAATGTCTCCATTTTTGGATTGTTATCTCAGCTTCTGTTTTTAAGTGGCTATTACAAGATGTATCTCCTGGTGTAACCATCGGCAAGGTACAGTATCTTCTGTCCAGATTACCTGTGGGATTCCTAAAGGATCTGTTTTTAGACCTACTGTGCATGTTAGTCCTGAATGATGCTCTGAGCAAACATAATGCTAGCTTCCATTTGAATGCCGGTGACACACAAATTCATGCATAATTCACCAAAATGAATATTCTCAATGACTGCAACCTTGCCATGCTGAATGGTTCAACATTTCCTACAGCTAAATATTAATAAAACTGTTGGTAATTGGTCATTAGTGTCCCTTACAGAGTCACCCTGAACACAGTCTGTCTTTTTGTGTAACTATAATCTGGAACTATGTAAGACTAAGATCATCACAGTTTTATTCAGAGACTGTTATACATGCATCATATCCTCTCATCTGTTCCTCATGTCTGAGCCAAAAGTATAGGCTACTTTTTACCTCTTTTAAAACTATCAAAAGGCCTTTAATGTAATAGCATGGTCATGTGCACTTTTTCTTTGACTTGTCTCAATCCAAAGATCACCCTTTACCAACATAATGAGTCCAGGAAGTAGTCAACTGCTGCTATGGGAAATGTCTCAAATGACCTGGCTTAGTGTTTTCACATAATGTCCGAGGTCAAAATGGTTTTATCCTCTATTGAGAAATAAAACATAGTTTCAATATGCCAGTTCAAGTTCTAACGTTTTATCCTCCACATGAGGGTCACAGGGTGCTGGAGCGAATCCCAGTTGTGGTGAAAGGTAGGCTGCACCCTGGACAAGTCGCCAGTCTATTGCACGGCCAACACAGATAAATTGGTAAAATAAAATCTGAAATGACTCGGCGCTGTATCAGTGTAACAGCGTGGGCAGCCTGCTCTTCTTTTTGAACCCTCAGACTTTTTGAGAGTTTCAAACATGCTTCATTTTGTCAGCACAAAGCCTTCAATGCTATTTCACTTGGAGACAATACTTGAAAAGCAGAGCAGTGTGCAGCAATTGCAAATGAAAACTTGCTCTGCAGCAGTGACAACATCAGAAAAGGCACAGTGTTGCCTGGTGGTTTGATCGGGTGTCATTATTCTGGCTGTATAATTTTACCCCCAGCTCTCTACAGAACAAACAACATATGCAGCTCACATCTCCTTGACCAATCTATCCTCCACATTTGGCATGTAGCCCTGTGCTCTTCTTTACTCAGTCAATTTTTTCCAAATCAATGTGCACACAGTTGCTGCTGTGAGCTGCTTCCTTTTCAAGCTGTATTTTAGCTCAGATTGGTGAAAAACAATCCCTTTTTGCGCTTATTTCCACAGTGTCTGGCTGATCGAGTTCCTTCACAGCTACATTCAGTTAGCCAGCATAGTCATATTTTATATATGTTATATATATATATATATATATATGTTATTTGCAGTGAATTCTGTTAGGAGCAAAGAGTACTTACTTTTTCTTCTCTTTTTCTCTTAATGTTTTTCTCCTTCAGAATGCACCTAGTTATTAAAGCATGGCTTAAGCATGGGAAGTAGGATTGGCATCAGCAGGGAGTCTGGCAAAATGTATAACAACCTAAGGCTCATTTGTTGATATTCTGTTGCATTTTGACATGGTCTCCCCATGTTTTCCCCAAGGGTCTCTAAGATGTAGTTCCTCATGGTGTGGTGTTTGATTGATGCAACCTCTCTCCATCTATGTGTGATGTGTTCACTGATGCAGTGGTTAGTGGTGATGGAGTGAGATAACCCTGCTGGAGCTGATCCAGTGAGCAGCTGACCCATGATTCCTGCTCACACATCAGTTTTTGCAGTTCACATTTTCCTCCTCATTATGACACAGGGGGGTGTTTTACTTGAATTGACAAAATATTATTAAGCAATTTGTTTTTAACTTCAGGTTTGTCTATATAAAAAAATGTGTCCACTGTTATTTCAATTCACATTTAAGAAAGCTATTGAGTGATGGAGATTTTGGTCTTTTTTTGCCATCATTAGTGATTGAATTGATTGACTTCTTCTTTCGGCTTTGCCACAGCTAATCATCTGCCTCCGTCTTGACCTATCCCATGTGTCCTCTTATGTTACACCTACTGTCCTCATGTCCTCATTCACAACATCCATGAACCTTCTCTGTGGTCAGTAGCTCCATCTTCAACATCCTTTGTCCAATATTATTACTGTCCTCCTCCTCTGCACGTGACCAATCCATCTCAACCTTGACTCTTTTTACTTAAGTTCCAAACCGTTCAACCTAAGCTGTCTCTCAAATTATGCACATTTCTAATCCTGTCCATCCTGGTTAAATCTCAGCATCTTCAGCTCTGCCACCTCCAGCTCTGCTTCCTGTCTTTTAGACAGTGTGACTGTCTCCAACCCATTCATCATAGCAGGTTTCACTACTATCTCGTAGACAATATTTTTTATTGAATAAGACGATAAATTTGATTGATTCGGTGAGTGTAATAATGTTTGTGCTAATTTGCCTTTGATAAATTACATTATTCTTAAACTCCTCAGGCAGTAGCTAATGAATAAGAAAAGGCTACATCAGTGTTGCGTTATCAATACCTATATTGCTATGTCAGATTTTTTTTTTGGTTGTAGATACACATTAAATTAAACCTGCAGTGTTTGTCCTTTTTGAACAAAAGCTGGTTGCAGTTGAGCCTTAGCTATTTCTAACTTTAGACACCTGCAGGAGTTGAAAGGTGAATTAGATTTTTAAATTGAGTCCATAACAAAACAGCTCCTCTGGGTGTAACACTTATGTGACAGTAATTAGATTAACTTTTCTCATATGGGTTTGTGAGCTTAACATTGTGTGTAGCTACCTTGACCAAGCCCACGTTATGCAGTACAAAACACTGCTACATGAAATTTCATGCATAAATGTCATGTGTACTCTGCAGTTATATCTAACCTGCATCACTGTATATCATAGGCCTGAATATACTGGCAGGTCATTCTTTACATGCTCTAAAGAATATACAGTACATGTTCAAGGAAAAGAATGATTCTCTTTGTCTGAAAAGATCATGGTCTGTGGTTTTGTTACACTATTTCCTCTTTTGTGTCATGTACACATTAAATACACTCACAGGCTAATTTATTAGGCACCTCCTGTCAGGACTGTGTCTTCTTCAAGCTCCAACATTGTGCATTTAGACAGTCTTCTTGGTTATTTCAGTTACTGTTGTAAATTCTTGGACCACTCTGACCATTCTTCTCTAACCTCTGATATGAACAAGGCATTTTCCCCCAGAGAACTGCCACTCACTGGATATTTTCTCTTTTTTGGACCACTCTCTGTAAACACTAGAGACAGTTGTGCTTGGAAATCCCAGTAGATCAGTGCTCTCAGAAATACTCAAACCAGCCTGTCTGACAACGGCAACCATGGCACTTTCAAAGTCACTTAAATCACATTCCTCCCTCATTCTGATGCTCAGTTTGAGCTTCAGCGTGTCTTTTGATCATTTCATGCCTAAATACATTGAGCTGCTGCTTTTACCTGAAGACACCAAGTTAAATTTCACAGGTGGAAAAAGTATTTTCTGTCAGAATGGTTTTGTTCAGTAATCTTTTAATGCTGGAAAATTCTTAAACTCAGAAGCTCGTTGACCTATAATAAGTCTCGGTGGAATGTCAATGTGGCGTTGAGTCACTATTGTGACCATGCACATCCTAGAAAAACAACACTCTAATCTTCTGTGCAATGTGGAACCGCTCCTTTGTTGTTGCATGAAGCTGACTTTGAAAACTTGGCCAATGTTTATTTGAATTTGCATCCAAATGAGCTTTATGCCATGGCAGGACTATCAGCTCTAACCAGAACATAACACAACACAGAAAGTGCACCTTTCTGACTTGATTCTGTATTGGGCTACTCATAATTGTGACATTGCAAAATCAACTTCTTCTTCATTCTGTGATAATGTTAGTGTAATTGGTTCAAACCCCTGTATGAGGTAAAGAAAACAATGTCACAGCACATAGTTCTTTCTACTACAAAGGTCAATGGATTGTTGGACTGCTGCAGAGGTTCAGCTCTACATGCTGAAATGTAGTACTCCTATTATAGCAGTAATATTCCCTTGGTGTAATATAGATGTTGTATTTTTCCAGCTACTGGTAGAAACATTTTATATTGAAGACGCGTTTTCACTTTAATAGAGAATGCTACTGTTTTCTTAAAATGGTATATATCCCTAGACATTCTATATTAAATTGACCACAAGATCTTATTTAATTCACTGCTTATTAGTGCATTGAGACAGCTGTTTAAATGTCTTTATGTCCACACTCACCATAGTCTGATTAAGATTTTGCCGTAACAGATTTATCAGTAAAACGAATAATTTCTGAATAATAATTTCCGCTGTGCTGAAATATTCTAAACTCCAGCAAAAATAATGCAGGGTTCACAGCATGTTGGGCTGAGAGGAGCACCTTCAAGATTCAAGAAACCTCTTAAATTGTATTACTTCTGCAAACACGCATGCAGTCCATGAAATAATGCACCACACATTAGTTTATTTTTTTTTTAAATGTTTTTATTAGTTTTTTGTTTGCAAATTACAGCATGTCAAAGAGCAAGCCACACATGAGTTTATTATTTATAATCTAGACTATTGATAAGCCGTCTTTCAGTTTTGTGTCTTTTTACAAATAGTCACATCAACGGATCAATGTTTTATAGTCAAACTAATATTTGAATAATTGAATGTTCATGCATATCCCTAGCATTAGCTGAGTCTCCCTGGCTTTAGTAAAAAGCATTATTGTTCCAATGACACGTCAAGTTTTTATTGAACAAGACATTGTTTAATACACAGTACAAATTAATTAAACAGTGCCCAACATTGTTTATCTGACCTGTTCAATATTATATAATTGTTATGTAAATTATATTACATTAAATGAGGCAGTGAAGTTCAAATTTGAAAATAAAGCTTTACATATAGGCTTTGTCCGACTGTAAAATGTGAAGAATATTTTGGTGGTAAAAAAATACCAACTTGCTGTCATAGCTCATCCTCATGATAGTCTTCATTTGCATATCAAGACCTGCATTTGTGTGTCAGTTTAATTATCCTGGAAGGTGCATTTAGTCATCCGCCTCCTCTTCCTCCTCCTCCACACTGACATTTTACCCCCAGCACAATTCATCTCAAACACCTGATCAACAAACGTCTGCTTCACAGACCCTAAATGCAGCATACACTATGATTCAGCCCTCGTCAGCTCAGAAAACAAGCAGATTGACTGTAGGTGGGTTTCCATCAGCCTGTTTTTAAATGCATATTTTCAAATAAACAATGACTTTGTGACTCAAACACCATTCCAGCTTCTGCTTTTCACTGCACCAAAAAAAATTCAGATTAAGGTATGAGTGGACAGATGAGGAAACTACAACAGTCCTTGACTGGTTCATATTACAAAAACCATGTTTGTGAGTCTGGTTCCTGATGGCTGCCTATTGAAAGAGCTAAATTGTGTATTACAATTTGAGGTGAAGGGATTTTTCTTTTTTAAACAACTTGTAAATCTTCATTTTCCCATTGATCAATTGCAGCCCCTGAGTATCACATGCACAAATTATCTTCTGTCGTGAAAACAATAGGCCTCATTGTGTTATTACTGTTATCATTGATTGTGAATTGTTTTACCTTTTTGTTCAAAATTATGTTTATTATAAGCCTTTCCCCTCAACGTCATGTACTCAAAGTTCACCAAGCATCAGACTACTTGGTAATTGCAAAATAACCCGTTACGTTTTTTTAACTTTGAAAATCTTGAAAAATACTGATCGGCCCAGCTTAAAATTTAAATTGTATATAACAAAAGCAGCAAATACTCACCTTTTAGACAAAGTTGCTTGTTGAATAACTTTGAAGTTGCACTAATTGTATTTTACATGACACTAGAACAAAGAAATATGTATATTTATGTATACATTGTCATTTTAACCTATTTAAATGATTTCCCTTTCTTCTGCTGCCCCCATTTGTTCAGAGAACCTGCTGCGGCTTTAATGATCACAACAGCACTTTATTAATACAGTGTATGGACTAACTGTTAGCCTTCTCACCAATTGTATGCACAATACACAAGTTAATTATATTGCGCTATCTAGAGTGTATATATAACTGTATAACCTTCATATACTATACATTAGGTCCACCTTCATAATCCTCATGTATGATCATTTCCTAACTGATCACGTTTTGCCTTATGTTGAAATGAGATTGTTCAAATGGAAAAATCCAGAAATGTTTCTGCAGCAGATGTTAGAACTTCTGTCTTCATATTTCTGCTCCACTGAAGCAGCACCTTTGCTCGACTGCAGACACACCACCGACTTCAAATCGTTCTATTGTAGCCGAAAGAAAGACAAAGTAAATATACATTTTTTTTAAATACTCTAAATGTTACATTTCAACATTTAATTAAACCAGACCTGATTAAAACCACTGTTCTTGCCTTAATATGAAGCAACGAATGGATGCATCGTATTAGGTTGCATCAGAAAATGTGCTCCCATTCTTTGCTGAACCTTCAATCATGAATACTGAGAGAACCAGGAAGACAAGACCAGACTCATAATTACAAGCAGCTCAAAAAACAGATGCACTGGTGATGCTGAAGAAATGACTGTAATGAGGTTTAATAGCAGTGACTTTCATTATATGTGTGTGTGTGTGTGTGTGTACACGCGTGCACATATATGCATATATTTGTGTTAATGCAAAGGCCAGATTATTGCAGCAGTACTGAGATGACACTTCAAGATACAGGAGCTGCTCTGAGACTCATTAAGTGAAAGCTCAAGGATAGTTTTACTGTTGACAAATTGTTTTTTTATTATTATTATTCCAGTCCCAATAATAAATGATTTAATGTATGCTTTGTTTGCAACAGGAAGAGTCTGCATTATTGCTCCTATTGCAATAAAAAAATGAAACACAATTACAAGTGGCAGCCATAGTGCTCTATATTTAAGATTTATCACATCAGTTGTCAGCTGATCTGTGTTGATTTACATAAAATGTAATCACCTATACCAAGTGGATCAGAAATTAAGTTCCTCTCTGGGTCTTCTTTAAACTAATCCTTTCTTGCAATTGCTCCAGACAACATCGATCTGAGGAGAATTATCGCAGTCCCTATAGAAATAGACTGCGGGACCGAGTAAAGTAAGTATCGTTTTGAGATACTTCACACAACTGTTTATAAAGCAAGAGGTTTATGCAATATGGATATGGTCGCAAACCTTTGAATGCACAGTCACATCATAAGGAGAGGCAACAATCAAAGAAGGGGACAGAAAGCAAATGACACTCATTATTAAAGTACACACTGTCCAGGACATGGTCATAGACTAAAGTGTATAACTATTAATCATGCTCATATCCCTTTAATGTAAGTTCAAATATTGAAGTAGTATAATTTTGAATAGTGTTTTTTTCTTATATTTCAGATATATGGGTTGTGTCATAATTTTTATTTTTAATGGTATCACAGTTTATTAAGATGTAAGATGTGTATTTTGCTGTTGAGGCAAATAATAGAAAAAAGGAAAAGAAAAAGGGCTCTGTGAAGGAAGCAGAATTTCATGAGTACTCTGCAGCAACCAGCCAACCTATTGCACTCAACTTAAGGACTTGCCTGTCTTTGTTTTCTGGAATATGCTGCAGGTGTAGAGGCCTGTGATATTGCCGGCATGATAGTGATGCTCCGTCTATGTACCAGCATCTGTCCAGTGAACTATTTTCCAAATTAAAAAAGATATGCTGAAAATTTGGAGTTGTGAAAACAAACAGTGCCATGTGAAAGTCGTTTGAAATGTCTGTCAAATTCTGTCATCATTGGCATTTGGATTGGAATGATGTGACTGCAAGTTGCATCTAAGTATTAGCAAGCTGCCAGTGAGTTTAACTTGTGTGTAATGATCAAGCATGTCTTGAATAAACCTGCTGGTGTAATAGACCTTTTTCAAAGTTGATATTTGAAATAAACACAGGTGTTACCAATAACATTAACATTAACTTTATTGGAACATTGTTCCATTAAAGTGATTGAGAAATAATTATGCTGTAAAGTCATTAGAGCCTTGCCAAAACAACAAATCTAATGGCGGCCTAATGCCTTTGCACAGTAGTGTAAGTTCAGTGAGTCTTTGCGCTGGATATTTCACTTGTTGCCGATTCTTTGTGTTACAGTCGCACAATAACACAATTATGACTATCTAGTGATGCAATCTATGCACATTCTGTCCATATTCAGGAGGGAATGTAATACTGTTAACAGAAATAACACTAATGATGATGAGGTTAGATTTCTCATTAAACAGATGCCTGGAGGAAAGAGAGATAACAGCATAAACTTGATAGGTTAAAAAGATGGAGAAGACAGAACTGGCAGTTTATAGCAAAGACAAAGAATGATGGAAGCTGTTGTATCAATTTAATGAATCATGAACTTTGCATAATCACTTTGTGATGGAAGTGTTATCAGGAAAGGGGAAACATCCTCGTTCCTGAATATCTAATTGACCTTGGTGTAAGAATTAATAGGTCATAGACTGAAAAATTCCGAATCATTTGTTAATTGTTTATATTCACAAAAGCCTTTCAGTTTGTTTCAGTCTGAGCATATTTTCATATCACCAGACTCATCTTAAATCCTCAGTGCCCAAGTCTGTCGCCCACAACAGATTCATCATATGTTGTGGTTATATTAATCTACTTCGATCAGTGGAGAGAAAAACAAATACTTGGGATGTTAAAGTCGTCTCTCATTTAAATTTCTCCCTACTTCTCATCACATGGCCCATTCTTACGCTGTAAAATGTGGTCACTCTAACATGACCACTCATCTATGTATTCTCTCACTTTAGAACCTTTATTTTATACAATCCTGTTTTCTATTTACATCTTAGTAGTAAATCTGTGCACGTTGCTGCTTCATGTCACACAACATGCCCATTGACACGTTACTATAAATAGCCTGCAGGGTTTTATAACCACTGAAAAAGAACATGACATGACTGGATACCTCCCTCACAATTAATGATATGAAACACTTCATGCAAATTATCTGTGGTCTGCCTTTGCCGTGGAAGAGGAAGGAGCCATTATCCTTTGCATTTGATCGGAACCAAATACAAATAAAATGAAAGTATACCCTCAACCTTTAAATGCCAGGGAAGTGCACTTATAATTGTATGTATTGGTGATATTTACAGTTTACACTGTTAAAAGTTGTGTCAGTTATCTTTTCATTTCAGTGGTATAGCAGTAATAAAAAAAAAGCAGTAATTAATCGCTTGAAATATATTCTGCCCTTCTATTTATTAGTTTTCAGTGTCTGCTGTGATTATACTCCATCTTCTGGGGCAATCAGAATGTATACACGTGTTCAGTAGAATGAGTGGTTTGCCCAAGGCACTTGATTGTATTGTTTCCCTTCTATTGATTTAGGGGGAAAAGCATGATACGAGTAGGCTTCAGAATAAAAAAGTGCATCCACTGCTGCAGAGTATGGATTCATCAATAAACATGGAGGCATAAGGAAAATCTGATTCATCCTCTACTAACCTCAAAAAACGTAAAGCCTGTATTGTATCATGTCTAAACTGGCATATTGGGTAAATTGTGATACTCTATTACTTGGAAACTGAATCTTTGTATAATCGATCTATGCGGTTTGTGCCTTTATACATGGAAATTAAGTAAGTCGCAAACATCTATTTTTACCCTGTGGGAAAATCGGAATCAGTTGTGTACACTGTTTGCATATATGAATGTACTTTACATAGTGACTGCAGCAGTAAGTGAGACCCTGTTCCTGGCTCTACATGCCCACACACATAGCTGTGTGTGTGGGAGGAGGATTGGATGACAAGTCCAGGATATATAGTGCTTGACTCGAACTCACTTGGTATTCCTGTGTATTTCAAAAGCCACATAATTCACACAGATAGGTGGTTTTCATGCCAGGGCCCACCACGTGGAGTGTTCACGTTGTGGTTCATGTTGCATTGTAATGCATGAATAATATCCACTTTTGCCAGCTGTGAAATACACGGCAGCATCTAGATGGATGAAGAGGTGTCTCTTTGTGCTGCATCTATTTAATTCCCCACCCCCCAGAGCTACAAGCAGGAGCCTTCCCCAGCTAATGATCCTTCACAAATTAAAAGGCTGTTGCCCTGAAACCAAAGCCATCTCCTCCCATCCATCAGAACATGCAATATCATTGCACCAGTCTGTATTGATATTGACCTAATCCAATGTTTGCTGGTGACGTGCAGTCACACACAAGATGCACAACTGCTGCAAGGCAACAAAGAGATCTAAAGACCAATCAATCACTAATATGAACAGCTTTCTATGCAATTTGACGTTTGATTATCTCTTTGATGTGGACATGAGTCTGTATGTACTGTATTGCTACTCGTCATTATGTGAATAATTGTCTCAACCATCATTGTCTGATGACACTGCTAAATTAATTTGAATTAATGTAGCTAACACATCTAACCTGGACCTTGTTCCTCCTTTTCCCCTAGTTCAAAAGATGTGATGACAGTGTCTGAGAAAATTATTGTTCTTGAATTATAGACTGTTCATGGAGACAAATTGCAGTGCATCGCACCAGCTTTTCTGTCACCCGCAGATTTACTTGAAGAGCATTTATCATGGGTGAACAGACTTGTGCACCTTCACCCTATTGGTCATGGAGGCTTGATAGTAATAGGTGGAAAGCCAAGTCCCTCTGTGCTGTCATGTACAGTGCCTCTCACAGACTCACATACCTGCTGTAATCTCTCACACTAGTGAACTTAAATTAGAGTTAAATCCTCAGGTGTTAAGAAGGCATGTGCCCTCTTGGGCAAACCCAAGTCTATCTGCTACTTCTAAGCACTTGTCCTGTTGTGGGTTTTTGCACTTTTAAGTCATAACACCAACATTTAATGTTTTATATTAAATCCGTGTGCTGTCTTAGATGATCATTTATGTTTAGGGGTGCAATTGTGAATTGTCTTATTGTTTACATGTTGTGGCTTGAGTCATTTTAAAATGAAAGTGTATGAATGTGACACGTGTGTGTGTGTGTGTGTGTGTGTGTGTGAAATAAAAATAAATAAAATAAAATTTACTAGAACACAGACTTCACTCAGTCTAATCTGGAGGCTGACCTCTGCTGCTGGAGCAGATCTGTGTGTGCACACACCTTTTCTAGCATAAACACTGACCTTGTCAGGACCAGCAGTCCTCGTGGAGACCAACACCTGGTCCTAATGATGCAGAACCTCTTTTCTGAAGAACTTTAGGGCAGAGTTTGGCATTAACTGGTCATGGTTACAGTCAGAGAGAAGGATTTGTTTAGGCTGTCCAAATCAATGGAAGTCGATACGATTAGCTGTACAAACGTGTGTGCGTGGAGCAGAGTTACTGGTGTGAGCCTGTGATGTATAGCATTTTGTTCTACTCTACACTGGACTGAAATTATATTAAGTATAAACCAGTCCAGTGCCACACAGCTCTGTCACACACTCGTCATTTAATAATTCTAAAATGGCCAGTTGTTTATTTAGACCTTTCTGGATGTTGTTTTACTAGCGTTTATTACATTAAAACTGTTTCTAATACGCCCCCACACACATTCAGTACAGTTAAGTTTGCTGCTGCTGTAATCTTCAACTTCAGTAATACAGATGCACTCGAATTAGGAGGAATAATTCCTCTCTGACAGTGTCGACCAGTACTGAATATCTTCTGTTATGTTGAGTTACACAGCACGTGTCTAATAAATTGGTCACTGACAAGTTAGTTTGAAAAATCGTTCCATCCACTGTCGCTCTTGCAGATACAGCATCTGTTTTCCACAATGCTGAATCTCTGACTAAATAAACATTGCCACCTGGTGCCAGCCTCTGTTAACTGAATCAAGGCATACAGAGAGTGTTTGGAACACATTATGTCCGTGCACTAACTGAAATTATGTTATTTCCGTTTGCAGCCATGACCAAAATACTGTTGCTCATTTAATTGAGGGGGTGAAAAATCGAACCTTGAGAGCACAATCCTTTCAGCATCTGTCTTCACATATATATCAACTTGCATTTAGCATGGTAGTAAAACATACACACACACACTGAGATCCTTGAGCTGACATACACAGGAATTTAAATCTTCAAACTGTCTCAGTTTTAGAGGCATACAGGGATGTGGTATTGAATATAATACTTACTGGGGGCGGTGAAAACAGTTTTGCGGGGACTGTATTGGTAGCAATCGCTCGGGTGTATGAACAGTGGTTCGGATGCGTAGCAGATAGCTTTGAGGCACACAGGAGAGCTTGTTAGGCGACAGCTGAAAGGATAATGGAAGCTTCTGGTGAAAAGCCCAGATTTAAAAAAAAAAAAAAAAAACTAAAAAAAACTCTGCTACTGTATGTAAGCCTCCAATCCCTCAAATGAAGACAGTTGTAGGGCCCTGTAGCAACTGTCAAAATGGGAAGACAACGAGACAAAGCTGAACTTAAAAACTGGTCTTATAACAGTTGACATTATTTGACAGTCAGGTTCTTCACACATTGCCCAGAGAGACGCAAGCCAGAGAAGGCTATAAACAAGAAGCAGTATAATAACAAAGCCACAGAGCAGAAGGCGAGGTCAGTGACTGATGCTTGTTTCTCAAGAACGATTGCCTCTGTTGAGGATCATTTGTAACATTCATGGTACATCACAGGTTCCAGGCCTATTGATTACATTTAAATTGGAGTAGTGTATGGAATGTTTCATATGTATAAGCTGTGGTGTCCTTGCTTTTGTCCTGCTTGGTTAATCATCAGAAAGTCTGAGTTAGTTAATCCCATGGGACTAAGAGATGTACGGCTCAGCGGGTCATTTTCATGGATGGGAGTGTTTACTTACCCAATTTAATTGAATTTTTCATGCTCTGTACACAGCCATTACAGGCAAACGATGGCCTGATTAGTTAACACAAGCCTGAAGCCCAGTGATACCTCTCTGCCACACAAACGATTGCAAGGAAAGATTTGAGCAATCAGTTAAAAATACGGACTTTAATGCCATTGACTCCAGAGCCCAGTCAGAGTATGTGCTCATTTATTTAGTCTCAGGTTAAAGTTGCCTGTGAGTTATACAGAAAGGAGGTAATTGGTTCGAGTGTATTGTTCACACACCATGCCCCCCGTTTGTCTCGCTCAGACCAGACCACTGCACACAAAGTTTCAAAGGTTTATTAAACCAAACAGGAAGATAATCTCAAATATGTAAATTAGGAACATCAGGAGTTTGTGTACTGCATGGACAAGCGGGCACGGAGTGTTCATTTGTGTGGCACGTCACATGAAAAGAACACGGGAAGGAGATAAAGGAGAAGGGGTACATAAAATATATGGGAATAAATAGAAAATAAATAATATAAAATACTGGGAAGAAATAATGCAAATAAAAATGTTACACTGTATAGTTTCATTGCAGAAATACATAGTCACACATTTAATACAGGTAATAAAAGTGCTGCAAATAAAATAAATGAAGAGACAGAAACCAAAGACCTTCCTGTGATGGGATCACAACAGCAGCGACACCTGTCAACATGTCGATGGTTTGAAATATGGGCACTCGGTGGTTATTACATCTCAGTGTTCATGGGTCATACCATACTCCTCTTTGAACTTTGTCTTGAACTCTGCTGTCTTTAAAATTCCGTGTCTGTATCTCGCACAGCTGGGATACTAATGCAGTGATGTCAGCAGTCCAAGATACGATTGATTTAGGCGGTAGCTCCTGATGTAGTAAATGTCTCCATCACTACACACACGGACTTGCACGGATTTAAAGGTTCTGGTTTATTTAAGGTGTGTGAAGCAGCAGCTAAACTCAAGTTTATTGCTCTTTGTATTGGCAATATTGTGTATGTTAGTATTGCTTTTATGCCGTTTGGTGTTTTATATAACTGCAGTAACCACACTCGGGTAAAGAACGGGGCCGACGGAGTCAGTTCTCTGGACTCATAGAAAGGTCTCCTGTAATTTACTAGTAATTTGCAGCAGTTAATACTGCAACATCATTTGAAAATGAAATTCCTGCTCAATGTACTGGAAAAACATTTATATTAGTTGTTTTCCCTTCTATACAACATTCACTCATGGCAGCTTAAATATGGCTTTCAATGTTATGGTTAGATAGGTAACTGAAACACTTGGTTTGGGTTGAAACATAAGACGGGATCAGTTTTTGCCGTCATTTTCATTTAGTTTTACCCCACTATGGAGAGAGGACACTGATTCTATAGCATCTTGTGTCCACACCCTAAGCCCAGCATCCAACACAAACAAGCCTGTGTTATAAGAACCCAGTAGACATAATCAATTCAGGCCATGTCATCAAAACACTATCAACATGAATCATTGCAATTGATAATTATTTAAGGTGTTAGAACTAAATGTACGCAATCATTTCCTATGGTGGATTTAACTTTTGCCTTTGGATGATGGTGTAATGGCATATGTGGTCAAAGTAGAATCCATGCTGTGCCTCCACATCCAAACTTACCCAGTCTACAATACAGGAGTCATCATAATGCCATTGCAGTGGGTAATGCAGTGAGAGAAGTCATTCAGATAGCATGAGGAGACATGTTTGACACTGTGCCCTTGAGAGGAACTATTGTGTCACAAATATGTTAAATGGGGAAGAGAGGGCACAGAAGATGAAGATGTTTGAGCACAGAGAACCACTGGACTGCTTTGAGTAATGATTGTTACTTGGGCCTCACAGTGCTCTTTACACCAGCTGTGAGTAAGAGTGATGCCATAATGATACGAGTACAAACAAGATGTTATTTTCTTCTTTATGCCGTTAATGGCCTTAATGGTTCTTTACTTGGGCCTTTTTCTGTTTTTCTTTTAACGCATATAAGTGCATACAGGCTAAGTTCACAGGGGAGGAATCTATAACAATAATAACCATTTAATGCATGCATCCCTTTGTGTGAATTGTACTTCTGATTGTGTGCTTTTTGTAATGGAACACCTTTGTACCTTTGTATGCTGGCCTGCATTGGTTCATGCGTAGGACACTCTTTACATCTCTACCCAACCTTGTTTCCAGCTAATAACCACAAGCTATCTTGCAGTATTGTTTAAGAATCTTTGCTTCCACCTGTTTTGTTGCATGCTTCAGTACTAAGATGAGAAGTGTGACTGATAACAGCACATTTTGCAATTAATTACATTCCGATTATGATGCTGATGCACTTTTCTAAGAGTCATTTTGAAATTCTCCTTTATACTAGCGATAAACACATCAATAAGGATTCTGTGTGTTTTAGGTAATAAAAAGGTAATTTAGTTATTGCCTCATCATGGTTTGACAGAGGAGATCTATCAAAGTACTGAGGTTTCTCAGTAAACCATTTATCTTTATAGTGTGCAATCAGAACAGATATTAAGTCTTTCCTTATTTTTGGCCAAAACAAATGTGTCATCCTGTCTTTATTGAACTGAGGGAAATGTGTTCACATTAATCTAAACCCAACTAAACAATAGCTGAAGATCCTGCCAGCCCAGGTGTCTGCCAGTTTTCTTAAGGGAAAGGACATCAGCAGCAGCAGACTGCACGACCAGGCTCGCTCTCACACTCCTTGCAGTTACTCCGTCTTCTTCCTGTTTCTTGCTGACATCTTTCTGACAGCTATCGTCACAATCGGTCTCCCTCCAGTAGCATATTAATTGTTTGAAAGCAATTTATAGCAGCTGGCTGTGAGAGTTAGTTGGTGGTGAGCTTCTCTTCTCTTCTCCTCTCCTCTCCTGTCCTCTCCTCTCCTCCTAACCTATGCATAGTTCACACCCAGACATAAATGAGGGGAGGGATTGTTTCCTTTAATGGCAAGAATGTACAAAGTCTAGTGTCTCCTTTTAACTGTCATTATTAATCCAGTTAGCCGTAATGCTATCCTAATACTTAAGCATAGTCGATAATATCAGCATTCCTTTACAACATTTGACCAAAGAACTATACCTCTACTTGACCCTATCTATTAATGGTAAATAATATAATGAATTATTTACCACTCAAGATCAAAACAAAATCCGTAATCGTGTTTAATGAGCTAGACACGGCTCCCTTTCATGTAGAAAAAAAAATAAAACTGGCATTTCTGGATTTGAACACCTGCTTGCAGAAATCTGTGTAACTTGTGATGAAAGCTGAATTATCTCCATGACAACTTAGGAAATCCTACCTGCTGATAATTACTGCTAGGTGCAGCTAAAAGATGTTGGGGGAAAATATAATAATCTTTTGATCTTTATTTGAAAAACACATTGGAGGAGAATTTAATTCTATAATTTCTAAATGTCAAGGATAAAAAAAAAAATCTTTATAATAATGAGTGCTACAGAGAGTGATTAAGGGAGGGAGGGGTAACAATTATTTTATCACAATTTCTAACCATCAAAAATGCTAAACAATGACCGTTACAAACCAGCAAAGAGTCTCACAGATCCGCGTGTGAATGCATTTGTTTGGTCAAAGTCAGCAGCAAAGTTAAAGACACACCTTTTCTGTTGTGTAGTGTGATGCCATGATAGATGAAATATGTCATTATTGTTAAGTGTAATAGGGGGCTTACCTTCAGTGAGCCCTTTTTGCTGTATACGGCATCATCATGGTGCAGTGATAATGTAAGAGAGAGGGTCATTATCATAAAATGAGACCTGACGCGGTAAGTGAAGCATGGAAGCCTTTATTTATTCTGCATGGATCTTTTTAGTTGACACAGTCCTTCAGGACAAGAAATGCAACACTTGGATTGGCACGGCATCTCTCTGGAGCGCAGCTTTGAGCTACCAGTGCCACCACATGTAAACAGCATTGATTTTGGGAGTTAAAGCGCCAACAAGATCATGTAGCACAAATTAAACTCGGTCAGCACACACACACGGCAGAGAGGAGCCTTTAATGTCTGAGTGACGGGAGAGGAAATTGTTCATTAGCACAGGTCAAAGATCATCAAAGGCTTCAGTAACTGTAACATTTTAATTTAGATTTTCAAAGATCTAATCATTATAGGTCCTGTGTGTAACATATAAGGGTTTACTGGCAGTAATCGAAAAAACTGCCATTATGTATTTTTGTAAGTGTATAATCACTTGAAAATTAAAGTGGTTTGTTTATAATATGAACTTTAGGCGTTGCTTTACAGAGGTCGCCATCTTTCTCTGAACATCTCAGCCCGAACAGAAGTACATTTCTTGTGTTGAAGCAGAATGTTAACATTCAAAGGAGAACGACTCCATCACATACTGTAAGCCCAATGCATGAAGCAACAAAGGAGAAGGAGGAAACAGCAGGGAGAGTATGTAGATTGGAAGAATGGAGAGTTTTTAAAGCGTGTTGACTGGTTCAGGCCTCCATTGTTCGCTTTGACACACTTGAGACTGAGCAAAGGGGTTCTTGATGCACTCTGCAGTTTCACCATTAGATGTCACTAATTTATACACACTGAAAGTGGTTCCTCAGAAGAATGTATGGGTGTTAATTTTAATGCCATATTGAAGTTATTGGTCAGTCCTTTGACTACAGCTTTGTCTCTAAATGACATAATCAATTAGAGAATTTTGACTTTTGGAAAAGATAATAACTTTTGACATTGACACATCATGTGATATTGGTTACTTTGGAAAAAATCAGCATTGTTTCCCCGTCTCTACGATAAAACTATCCACTGCGTGTATTTCTGAAAGGTTTCAGCTTTGAAGAGTAGAGGTATCTGCAGTCTGCAAGGAAACCAATGTTATGTCAATGTCATTCTTTTCTTCTCAAAAGAACGGTTTCCATACTGTTCTTTAAAATAGAAAAGGCGGGGGGGAGTCACCTTTTATTTCCCTTAACTGTACTCACAGTTAATTGCCGCCTTATAGACAAAATTAATTCTTGAAAGAGCCTTTGAAGTATCCACAGAGAATTTTCCCTGCCTTTCATATTCATTGTGATTACTTTGGCAGCTACATGAAGTCCTCTGCTTGTGTCTGATGAATAACGGTCTGCATGGAATAAGGTATTAAGAATTCTTTCATGACCAAAAGGAACAAAAAAACAAGAAGTCATACAACATGCTCATGCAAATCCACAGTATGGAACCAGTGCTGTGCAAACAGCACCTGATATCCTTCCTGTGTGCTTTGCAATCTATCCAGGACCGTCTTAAGGGTCAATAGTGAAGTATTGAATTTCCTCATTAGTCATTGCCCATTTGTTTTTTTTTGAAAGGAGAAACAGCTTCATTCTACATGCAATTAAGTCTCTGGCTGCAATAATTGATATTTTAAATAAGTCAAGTCAAGGTTGGAGAACTGCAAATATTAAGGATGTCCTCGGATTGTTTTTTTTTTTCTTTTGAATGAATAGAAAATGCAAAATCTAATTTGCCAAACTAACATGAGTCAGTTCTGTATGTTGTGATTCAAAGATAGATTCCCGGTAGACGGAGATGCTTTCTTTGGGTCACCGGGTATTTAATTACACTGTGTAGCAAATTTAGGAAATTGAAATGATCACGTTTTCATGATAATAACATCAATTGCAATAATTAAGCAGTAGATGAATAATAACTCTGGTGGGGTCTTTGTCAGCAGATGGAGTTTGGTCAGTTTAATTTGAGTAAAAGCTCTTTGTTTTCAGATTCCAGATCAAAATTGAATGTTAATTGTTACAGCGACTGAAAGTGTGATTGACCTTTGCTTGGCTGAAGAAATTGACACTCAAATGAACCTTGAAGCTTAACAGTCAGGACTTTGTGGTGTGGGGGTTTAAAACATCCATTTCTATCTGGTTGATTTGCATATTTGTTCATCATTATCTCACTGAAGCTTATTGATGTAATGTGTCACTAAACTAATAATGTCAGCTCAGCACTTTAAAACTTGGCTCCTCCTCTGTTTTGATTTTGGAAATACATTAAAGGAGAGTGTGAGTGCAGGAAAGTTGTGCATTAAATGCTTGTGACTTGAAGTGTCTTTTGCATATGGACACTGCTCTTTTCAGATTGAAACATTTTCCCTTCACAGTTAGATTTTAAATGACCTTTCAGCTGGAAGGAAATTATATTCTTGTTCTCTCCTCCTTCACATCCACTAGGCCAACTCTGGCAGTTGGGATACAAAGTGGCTGATGAGAAAGAACATTTAGTCCCTGAAGATATCAGTAATCCTGACATGTGAATGCAGCCGATGCTTCCTCCCACTGTAGAGGAAAGACTACAGAAAGCCACTGTGAAGCCTTAACGTACAGAGCAGCTGATTTCTTAAGGCAGCATCGCCTAACTTGAAGCAGCTGGATAAAATCCACACTGTAGTGATTGAGTGGCGACTTGCACTTTGTGCATGGTGCACCTGTTAATTAAAGGAATATGCTCTGCCCACGTTTCCGTTTACTCTGGGTGTGAGGTGGCAGATTTTTTACTGAAAGTGAAGTAATCAAAGCAAGGTAATCGAAGCAAACCGTGCATGAAATTAGTTTGACGTTTCAAGCTGCATCTTCTTGTGAATTCAGTTACTGTCATTTGATATTTGCACTTACTGTGTCTTTATTTTATATAACATTCTCAAACAAAACAAACAACAAACAATATTTTTACAGTTAAATGCAAAGAAAACAATTTAACCGCAGTTAGACGCTATTTCTTTTTGAATGCTCAGCATTTAGGTCTGTGGACATGTTATTGTAGTCTATAGTGTATGATTTATGATTCTACCTCTCCATGCCAGTCTATCTTGAATAACAAAGATGGTTTAATAACAGGTAAGAGGTTGCAGTAGGAAATCAGCCAATGGGTAAAAAACATGTTTTCATTTCAGTCTCAAGAATAGATTTATTAAAAATGTGGGATTTTGGGATTTTGAGCATTTTCATTATTTCCTTGTTAAACCGTCAATGTACTGTATATGTTTCTTGAGATTCTTATGAAAGACACATCACAACATTTTTCTTTACTCTGGTGTAGCATTGGCCCTAGTAATGTATTTAAAATCCATTGAAAAACAACAACACCAGTGATATAATTATGTAGTAAGTGTACGCTCTTCATGTAGTGACAGTTCTTTTATTTAAAATGAAAAGATGAAAGTTATTACTTTGTAGTGCACCATAGGTCTGCAAAGTGTCTACAATCGCATTGTTTTGGTTATATTACACTTAACACACTTCTTTGTTTCCTTCTCACACGTCTCACAGTGTTGCTTCCGGCAGCAGCAGGCAGCTGTTTTCAGTCAAAGAGCTCTGATTAAAAACCCTGTACTTTGCCTGTCCACCACTGAACCGAACATCAAAAAATAGCAAATTGCTGGTGAATATAACGGAGCATTTAGCAGCTAAAGAGCCAAGTGTTTCTTTAAAGAGTTGGTTGCGACTCCAACAGCTAGAACTAACAGGGCAATCGATATTGTACTAACGTTCACCAGCTTGTAGGAAACATGTCTCCAAATGAACACTAATGTTGCTGAGTGTCTTAAAAGACAACAGTTTGCTAACACATTGTTGTGTTTGCATTTTGTTGTGCTTCAACCAGGTTAGCACATCATTACATAGATTTACACCAACGATTTCTTCACCTTTTGGGACGTAATGTGGTGCGTCTACCGCTCTATCCTCCACGCCAAACCCAGGTGACATAGTGTGAAAGGCGGGCTACACCCTGGACAGGACGCCAGTCCATCGCAGGGCCACACAGAGACAAACAACCGTTCACTCTCACTCTCACACTTGCGGCCAATTGAGAGTGTTATTTAACCTTGGCATGTTTTTTGGACTGTGTGAGGGAAACGGATGTAGACTCTAAATGGCTTAAAGATGAAATTTCACAAATGCTTCAAGGAAGTTGGTCATAGATATCTGCCACTTATCTGGCAAGCAGTAAGTGAAAGAAGCAGAGGAGGGACAGCACAAGGCTGATTTAGAGAAGAGGAGGACATGGGAAAATTTAGCACGACAGGGGACAAATCAAGGGGGAGGAAATGTAAATGTTGGAGACAGATTGGTGTGTTGGTAAAGAAAGCTGACGCAAACAGGAAAGGTTGGGTTCACCACTCATACTGGAAGCACTGTCAGGTGATTAGAGCTGTGCTGAGATCTCCAGGCATCAATTCAACTATTAATTTAATTTTAAACAAATGCTGCTTTGAGTAAATTCAATATCATTCAAGACAGATTCTCCTCACGGTGGATTAAAATAACCTCACGCCTGCATCCTGCGCATATGCACCTCTGTCTATGAGTTCAATGTATGCAGGGGAGCGCATTAAAAATTGATGCTGTTACAAAACACGAGGCTGCAGCAAGATGGATGATGGGTGTTCCAAAATGAAAGGATCAGCTTTGTTGAATCCACTGTTTTTGATCATTTTAATTCAGTTAAAGTTGCTTTGACTCTGCATTGAGTGGCTAATGTCACTGTATGACTGTATGTAATAGGAAAATCCACACGCCCAGGATGGTCGGTGATGGCCAAAAACTAGAGATCTAGTAACTCCATAACTCACCTTTCATGCACAATTTAAATCCTGTGGCCAGTTGCAAAAAGCTTAATGGGAATCATAAATGACCAATACTCTGGCTCACATTATCAGTTAAGGTTTCATTAAGGGAAGCTGTAAACCCTTCCCCCTTAGTAGCTTCTTCGTAATTAACAATAGATTATCATGGTTGTATATGGTAATTCTCACTATGTGTGCGTGTGCTGATGCAACTATAAGGGATTGCTGACATTTTATCTGCTAATCGTACACTTTTTAGAAAATAAGACCAGATCATTTCAGTGCAGGACCACTCGTTTGGTGTGCCTCCAATTGGTTTTTATTTTTATTTTTATTTTCACCTATTACATTGAATACTTTTGCGTCAGAGGTCCATCAAATGAGGTTAAAATCTGGGTGCGTTAGGGGTCACTGAATTGAATATGCTTCAGTTTTCATCATTGCATCTCTGATGTGTCACTGTCTGGACCCAAGCAACCCACTGTGGGATCTGATCTTACTTCCCCAAATGAAACCGGATCTCTTGAATTCAATGTGCCCTCTAAGATCTCGGTGATGATTGGTTGACGCAACAGTCCATTACTACTTCCCAGCTCTTGATATTCAACCCATTCTCCTCCCTCTGGCGCAAAGAGGAAAACTCGACCCCAACTTGTCCAGCCTCCCTTGTTCATTTAGTCTGGGGGAATTCAGCAAGTCACCACTGCAGCAAGACAACGTCCAACAATCGCAGAGCCTAACTTGGAAACTCTTTGGATAAAATGGGAGCCCCAGAGGAGGACGAACCACGTCCGCCATCAGACATCACAGTGTTTGGGGCTAACTCTTCGCTGCATGGTCTGAGCCACATCTTTCTGCCGGGTGGAGTGACTTTTCGACGGTTACTTTGGGCTGTCGCATTCTGCTCCTCCCTCTCCATCTTCCTCCTCCAAGTAGCCGACCGTATTATTGAGTATTACCAATACCCCCATGTCACCCTCCTGGATGAAATGGACAGTCCTGTCATGTATTTCCCCGCCATCACCATCTGCAACTACAACCGCTATCGAAAGTCCCAGATTCGCAGGAACGACATCTTCTGGATGGCTGGGGTTCTGGGTGTGGAGCAGGGTGACTTTGATGACTTCATGGCTGCTTTAGGGCAGCCCACAGACAACAGCAAATTTTTCCCCAGCAAGACCTTCAACATGCTGGAGTTTGTGCAGAGAACTAGTCATAACATTGAGGAAATGCTGCTCGACTGCAAATACAGAGGCAAGGACTGTGGTCCAGAGAACTTTACCACAGTGAGTACGACTCCTTCCGTGGTTCTGTAGCCTCAGGTCAAATCTGTGTAAAGTACATTAGAATTATCAGCCAAATCACTGATCCCTAGTCTAATTATAATATATATGAGAAATTAAATCTCAATATGTATAGGAATATGTAAATATTTAAACTAAATAAATCAAAATCCAAGGAGTATTAAATAAAAGGATACCATTTACCATGACTTTAAAGTGAGAATTAGATATATACATAAGACTTAACAGCCTTTCAAAGGTTATTATCCTGAATTCTGAATGCGTCATTATGTCTGCGATGAAATTAATTGGTTTGTGTTGATTTAATGAATGACATGACAACAGAAAACCGCTGTAAGAAGAGGGGCTCTTTATAAAGTGAGCATTGTCATGGTGAGATTAGCACATCCACATCAGTTATCATTAGGGAAGAGACATCACAATTTTGTTGTCATTGCTTAATTGTCTCTTTAGTAATGGTCTTGTAATCCTACATTTTTTAAATAATTAATACCATGTTTGTGGAAAGATTAAGTAGCTCAGGGGGGCGGACCAACAGGTACGGGATGTGTGTGTGAAGAAAAGGTTTCTGAGGCATACTAATACAGCCGGTGCTTAAAGTAGCAACATATCTCCTTTCATTGTGTTGTCAGTACTTGCACTGTGTCCAATTCTTTAACAACTTTTAGTCTTTTTTTTTCTCAAGGGAGAAAAAAACGTCCCTATATAATGACTACTGAGACGCCATATGGTTCAGCAAGTCTTTCTTGACATCATGCATTATGAAGCAAACATATGCTGTTTAAGATCATACAATACCATATTATTGGAACGATCGTCTCAAGAGGCAACAAATGTAGTGACACAAAAACAAAAAGTGCTGTCATATGTATAATGAAAGTGTCATATTTGTTAACTCTTTGCACTCGTTTTTGTTCAACCCACATTGTTTCCTTCTCAATCTTTCAGGCCTTTAGCAAAGAGATAAAATTATGTCAGCAGAATTTGTATGGAACTTAATCGTCTTGCTGCAGAGACAGGGGAAGGATTGTATTTCGATGAAATGGGCCATTGATTTGAACGATGAAAGCCCAGCACCAAGATGAGGTTGTCATGCTGCACACTTTCTTTGAAAAACTGGCAGCAGTGAAAGTGAGGCAAATGATTTATATTAATTACTTAGTACAGCCAATAGTGGCAAAACTATTATTTGGTATGAGACAATGGTTACAAATTGATAGATGATGTTTGGCTTTTGAGACGACTCCAAACCTAACATCTGCTGTAAGACAAAAAAAACAAAAGAAAAAGCTACAGACTTTAACGTGACAATGGTGCAGTGGTTTTGACTCCCAGATTAAAAAATTAATGTGTTTATGAAACGAGGCAGATTTTTTTATCAGTGTGGTCAGTCAGATGACCTTGGCTCTTTCACATACCCACGCACAAAGGGCAGATTTCAGCTAAATGTCAGAAACTGGAGATGCTCTGGGGCCCCAAGTATAGAGGGGACTAATTAAAGATTCATGGAGCTGCCTGAATTCCCTCATCTCGGCCTGCTGATCTTACTGTGGGAGGCTCAGAGGCACGTCCTCTCACAGGAGTTGAGATGTGATGGATTTGAGATTACCCACTATGTACCTCAGCAAAATCACTGCATGATGACTCACACCAGGGCCAGACAACATCTATCAATTAGTCAACTGAATTTGTTAAAAGGATGAGAAGATGATAACATTTACTTTTAGGCATTTTGCTATCAAATTAAACAGCAGAACATTTTAATAAATGAATGAACTGTGTGATAAATCAATCTCTTTTTTTTTTGCTGTCCTCGTGTGTTTATGTCATTTGCATTTGTCTCAAAGTCAAACAAAGGAGCCATGGAAAGAGATTCTCAGCATGCCTACAGTGACAGGAAACACCAGATGTTTTTAACTAATGAGCTGAATGTTGGCGCAGTGGTACTGGGAGAGAAGAGAGGAAATATCAGGGCCCTGAAGTGCAATTATTCCTCCTCACATAAATGAATGAAACATTTTTTTTGGTGAGAGGATACTTTAACTCACTGGAGGAGAACAATTCAGATATTAAAAGGCTGGCAGATGGTATATGCTGGAAATGTTTTACCCCGTGCTATAAATACACACAGAAGGATAGACTTGAATGTCCCTATATCAATCTGTGAGTGATGATGTGGTTTCCTCCAGTTGTTGTTCTGTGTGACACTGCTGTTCTACTAAAAATGCATCAGACCGTGAATATGACTTTAGGAAAACTTTCCAGACTTTGACACAACCAGTTAGTCGAATAACTGTTGTAGTGAAGGCTTTATTTATTCATTAACAAAATTAAACTCGTATACCTCCGTCCTGTTGCCCTACACGCCGTCTGTGAACTGGTGTGTGTGTGTGTGATTGATTGTCTCATTAATACTCGGAGCGTAAACACCCCTAACACAGCCCTACTCACTGCTGTGGATTAAAGCTTCAAGATGGGCTTCGACCACATAAATCATTTGTCAGTGTGTGTATATGCAGGACACATGCAGGAGTTAGTGTAATATCATTTCAATCGATCACCAGCTCAGTGCTTTGGTGAGTCAGTGCCAAGCAAATTCATCCATTTTACTGCTGATATCATGTGTTGTGATTGAACTTCCTGTTAAGGTATCAGCCTTTGTTGAAACCAAATCTAGGGACCCTTGTTAATATTACATTATGGCATGTCTGCAGTGTTGGGAGACGTGTTCAGGTTCTGCCAAACCAGAACCAGGATGTGGTGATACACAATCATCCATTGCAGTATATTCTGGTGGCTGGCTTTGGAGAGCAAAGAGAAGAGGAAAGTCTGAATTGGAACCTGTTCAGTAACAACGAGTCTCTGGCTGAAGACGAGCAGTGTGGGAGATGAGGAAAAAAGCAGGTAGAGAGGTAGTTTTTATTAAAAAAAAAAAAAAAAAAGAAAGATGGATAGTAACTGATGAGCAAGAAAGAGAGTTAAAGGAGAGAGCTAAGAGTATGTGGAAATCAAAGAGAAAGGATGAGAGAGACAGCATAAGGAGACAGTGCTGTGCTGAGATTGAGGTGGGACTGGGACTGAGCTGAGGACTGACACTATTGTGATTCAGCCTGCTTTAGAGCCAAGCCAGAGCCATGATGCACAACTGGAAGCTTTAGGGAAGATGAAGGGAAGAGGTGTATGAAGGAGCACGAAATTATAGTGCTGCCGAGAGTGTGAAGCGGGAGGGGCGAATGAAATAAAGCTCCACTGTGCAAACAATGAAATAAACAAATCTTCGGCAGTGAGCATAGATGACAGGCCGACTAGCAAATACCTAATATGTTTGTTCCATTACTCAGTGTCACTAAAGGCCAGTGTGAGAGCCAGTGTTACTGTAAGTGCAGTATTGGCAGTTCGATCAATGGCGCTGAAGAGAAGTAGTAAAGGAATTCATAAGAGGGATGCTGTACGCGGATGCTTTTTGCTGACGCGCACATCTGGTAGCAGATACTGCCGACGGCTGACATTGGAGGTGCTGGTTGTCAGAAGCTCTTAAGTTAATTAGCTTGTTAGGTGGAGACACCAAACACAAGCGTGGCTTTGTCCAAAACCAATACTGTTGTTATGTTACGTTGTAGATTAGCAGCTTTCTGGCATGTTAACCATACAATAGCATGTCTTCAACCTGTTTACTGTCCAGTATTATAATGCTTTACTTGGTAATGATGGGACAAAATGACGGAACATGATTTCTTACCACTTGTCCTTTGGATCTTGGCTTGCCTGTCAAGCCTATTTTTAGCTTTTGTTCCTACTAATGGACTATGGGATCTATATTCAACTCCCTTAGCCAATAAAAGCAATGCAGTGCTTCTTCCAAAGTATTGTATCGCTCTCTTCTTTCATGTAAACTGAGATTTCCTTCGACATTACGTGTCGTTGTACAGGGAAAGCCAGACATGACACATTGTTTGAAACAGCAATATATTTACAGATAGAAAATCCTACAAATGCTTGAAAGCGATGGCATGTGCAGCCTTGGATGTTACCGGAAATGATTTGAGTTCTTAAAATGTTTACCTGACGGTGGAAAAACTGTTTTGCAGGCAGTTTATACATTGCACTTTTGGGCCTCTGGCAAGTGCTTACTTTGCTTAATTTCTGAGCAAGCATGCAAAATAGATTCAAAAGCCTACAGCTGAGCAAACAAGATGAGGACATGCTAAAAAAAGAAGAAGAAAAAAAAAGATTATCCTTTGCAAATGAAAGTACCGAGGAGGAAATTTCAGTAGTGACTTTATCAAAGTGTGACTGCAGGCTGCAGACTGAAAGCTTGAGTGACAGCGCACCTATGTTTTTTTTAGTTGGATTCTGTCTGGATGGAACAGGGAAGAAAGACTCGGGTGCAGCCAACAGCGTCTGTTTTTTTATTGATTCAGACTGCATCTGCTCTTCAGCCGCTCTGCCAGGGGGGCATATACAGTACATGCTGTGTCAGAGATGTTAACAACTGTGGATTTCAAAAAGGTAACACTGCCTCCTGTTCTGCTTTTTTTCCATTACTGAACCTGGAAAACAACATGCTGCAGAAAAAAAAAGAAAAAAAATTGCGTTCAAAAAAGAAAAAGATGAGAAAGTTTAGTGACCAATAAAATATAAACTGAATATACACTCCAAAAAACCCTCTGGGTTTTATTTTGGATTTTATCTTACGAAGTACATGTCAATATTTCTCCCTTTTTGATTAATTTTATATGGGATATTTCACAGTATATGCCTCTCATAGTGAGAAATCCATTCTTGCTTCTCTTGCATTACTCAAACAGCATACAGAGTGGCTGTGCTACATTCCAACGAGGAGGTTAGTTTAATATAGAGGCAGGCCACAAGATGTCTCCCTCTGCTTAAGAAGCTGCCCATCCACTAGAGTGACGGACCTGATTGCAAATGCTTCAGGTTTTTTTTTTTTTCTCTGACTCTTGGTCTTAAATCACAGTGTAATGATGCCGCAGCTTGTTTTCTAGCCTTGACTTCAGCTCTGGAAATTCTTAGGGACTCAAGTTGTCAAGTTTTCATGTGAATCCAAGTGTGACATGCTGCATTTTAAGTAACCTCACGAAAGCATCCAAAACTGACAGCTGAGAAATGTTGATGTAATGTATGTGGAATACTACGATTTAGCTGTATTTACTAGAGCTTTAAATGTTAAAGGGACGCCACGTTTTTCATGTGTGAACAATTTAAGGCTAAAACAAGAAAGTGTTTAAGGTGGTCTGTCAAATTAAAATGAACTAAATAGATTAATTTCATGAATTATATTCACATTCCTATCAATGACAAAAAAAGACACTCATACCTAAAATGGTTAATTGATTAATCAATCAATTTACAATTATGTGCAACTGTTTTATTTGACAATTACTGATTCTTTCAGCTCAGATGTGCGGGTTTACAGTTTTTTCTTCGTTGTATTACACTGAATATACATTTGATACCTCAGTCACTATTAAATCAGTAACATCATTAAAATTGCAACCCAAAAGCTTAAAAAAATTCAGTTTTAATATTATACACAAAGTATGTATCACAAAAAATGCATTTTTGACATTTTTATCCGACATGAAGACTATATTTGTGTTCATCTGCATGTTCAGTCCAGCTCTACAGGAACTGGACATTCATTTCAGAGGTGTTTTTTTTTTTGTTTTTCTTTCTCCCCCTCTTTGTCTCGGCCCTGTCTGTGCTGGGTGTGTTTCTGATGTGTGACTAATTGCTGCCAGGATTTCATTTTGTGCTGAGCATTCTCACTGGGCCTTGACGGAGTTCTTTCCTTTTCTTTGTTCAAACTTCTCCTCCTCTAATGAGACCTATGGGGCTCAACTTGGCTTTGATATGAAAGAAAATGGCCGGTGTCATTCTCTGACAGCCCCAGGGTTTAACATAAAAAAAAAAAAAAAAAAACAATGAAAAGGAATTCATTCTTTTTCCACATTTATTTTCCATCATGCTGCAATCAGTTGCTCATTTGATAAGTTTTATTATTACACCATGTTTTTTTCTAATTAATGCTTGAATGCTGAGGCAGAGATGAAACGTGTTAATATTTTCAGGAAGAGAACAATAGTCATGTGTGAGCTGCAGTGTCTTTTCAATAAGGAGACTATAGGAGAACGAAGAATCATTAACTTTTGCTCCCAGCTATTTATTTTCCTGACTGATTGAAGAATTGTGTTGATTGTAATATTTTGATTAAATCATTTAAAACTTGAAAAAGATCAATAGTTCTACAACATTGTTGTCATGCAGTTACCTTCTTTCAGAGTGTTGTACCAGATTGGAAAACTTGTTGCCTCAGTTTCAGAGTTGATTGTAAATACTCAGACCTCCATATAGTCTGTCTGATAACACAAGTGCAGGGGAAGAATACAGACTTCATAGTCTCACAGCCTGTTCTTTACCTTTCTCTTTCTCATATCATTGAGTATGCAGAAAGAAAAACATGCAAACAATATGTGTAATTAAAGCTGTGGTAATGGAAAAGATGGCTCTGTGTTATGCAAAAACAGTTAAGAGTCTTTCAGTTCTATTGGTATATTTATCTGGTGTGTTAACAGCAAAAACAGAAATAGAAAGTGGAGAGAGCACACACCTCCTACAAGGCTGCTCCATTTCCCGCGGTGTTAATTATGTCCCCTATTTTGCAACAATGGCCTTTTAAAAAAAAAATGTAAAAAATAAAATCTGAATCCAAAATATTTTTAATAATATTTTTTTTCCACTGTTCATAATCTCCAGAAGATTTCATCCAAATCCATCCTTTACTTCTGGAGTTACACTACTCACAGACAAAGACAACCAAGATAACATTAAAAAGGAGTGTGGCATTGATATTTTTTCCTCAACTGGCCAATAATACAGTATGATTCCATATTAATGCTAGTAACATAACGTGGTCAACACACTGCTGCAGCTAGTTGCTCGCCCCCAAGTGGCCAAATATATATAATGCAGGGCGTCATCATTTATTTTAAATAAGCATCACAACACTTTGACATGTTTCACTTTTAGCACTTTACATTTCAAGTCCTGCTAATTAAACTGATCATAGTGAATTTTGAGTGCCACATGAAGCAAATCACGTATTTGACAGACTTGTGCCTGCATGCATCACACAGTTGAAAGCTCAACCGAAGACTGAAAACACATGTTAAAAACACTAATGGTGACTCACATGTTCTACAAGTGTATAGCCCTTGGAACTGCGTGTGATGAAATTGCATTTAATCTCAAACCCACTGACGTTTGGGTAATCCAGAGACAGAAAGCCACCTGCCTCACGCCTCCACTGAGCTTGTATAGGACAAATGAGCTCAAGCAATTAACTTGCAAGTTAAATGTGCCTCATATCTATTGACTGGCTTCAAAGAAATGGAGAATAAAGGAAATCAATGCAGCTGGTCAATAAGTGGAGAAACCAGTTGGCCAGCTGTAATAAGGTGGTATTGTTGGAGATACTTGACTGCCACTCGTGCAGCATGAGAATTTCCCCTTTCCGTTGTTTCTTATTCGTGATGATGCACACACTATTGTTCACCCTGTGAAATATATTGTTTTTTTATTGTGCATGCATCTTACATTTAATTTTTGCATTTCTTTCAGATTTATTTCTTCCATATATTTGTATAGCACTTTGGTCAAATGAGGTTGTTTTTTATGTGCTGCACATATGTCTACACTATAAAAAGTAAAGTGTTTTTAACACTTGAGTAATATTAGTGAAATGTTCATCAATACAACACATGCTTCCCATAGTGAGACATAAAATGGAACATTAGGAAAAAGAGGTTGAAACGTAGGACTAAGAATAAAGCCAGGAGAAAATATATATGTTGCAAAGATACAGCACTAGCAGTCGTCAATGGGTTTATATTCAGACAATTCGTGTAGTCGTTTTGCTGCTGCAAAGCCCTTGAAGTTGCACACAGAGGACACAACAATTACCACAGTAGTGAAGTTGTTTCTTTTGGTTTTCTTTATTTTCCCAGCCCCTAGAAAATCATTAATGTTATCAGATCATTAACCTTTGAACACAGAGAACATTGCTCGGCTTACTGCTATCTTTATTATGTATGAATAACTTTTTGAGCTATGATTAAATTGGCTGGAAATGAATCTTGATGTGTTGGAATAATCCTGTTGAATTAAGTTTTGAATCTTGGCCAAATAACAAATAATTGGTAAAGAAGGCTACCAGTGTTAAATCATCCCACTCTGACCTTCTGATCGTCTGTCTGTCTGAAGGACTGTTACTCGATTTCAACAGTTTGTGTGACAGGCTTCAAACTCGGCAGGTTACTTAGTAAGTGCATCAATGTGTGCAGCGGTGACTTTGGAGGTTTGGATAAGAAATGCAAGAGAAATTGGTAGAAATGTAACAGATAAACTGCAAAAACAGCACCAACATGGAACATCTTTTTCTAGTTAGGTGTTCCATGTGAAAATAACGTAAATAAACTTCCGAAGAGGCACATAGTGAACAGGTACTGCATTAGTTTTATTTAATGCAGAAAAGGAAAAACTGTTATCTTTTTCATTATGTATTCTCTCGTCCTGATCGATGGTGTGAACACAGATCATGTGTGATTATTGCAGCTCAATCTAATGACATTAAAGTTATAATCCTCACAGTGATCACACGTCTCCTTTCCTCTGCACACTTGGCTTCACTCTCAGAATTGCTTGCTATTGGTTTTGATTGAAACAAGGAAGTAATATAATGCCAGTGTGATAAAGAATCGTTGCATTAAAACCACAGCGCACGCATTTAAACAGACCATACATTTCAAATGCGAAAGGCACTCTGAATGAATCAGTGGTTATGTTTGACATTTTAAAGCACACTTGGTGGGAATTAGACGGTAGAAGTCTGCGGTGGGAAAGATTTTAAAGCTTTTTCTCTCTAGCGACAAGAGAGCAAAGAATAAGTGCAGCCAAATAAAAGTGAAATGATGGGTCAAGGAGATGAATTAAATATATTACTTGCAAACATTTACCATGAACATTGGTGTCTTAACAAAATATTTTAAGACATAAATTGTGTTTACTTCATTTTTGAGGTAAATGAGAAAATTAAGCTGCCTTGACTCAAGCATCGCTTTTTACCACTGCACCAATTAGAATATTGCGGCTTGATTATTCCTCCCATACAAAATAAGCTATACTGATAATAAAATGATGTTGTGCTGGAAATATTTCTTGTCTGGTACACTACTACTAGAGTTATGTTTCCCTTTGCTCCCTGTCTGTATAGCACATATTCAAGACTGTAAGATTTCAGATGAATTTGGCATGATGTAACATCACTTGTATCAATGCTAGCATCAAATCAAAACTCCACAATTCCCATAAGTCATTACAAATCATTTTCAGTTTGTGGTCCAATTAGTGCCATCTCACCTTGCACATGATAGTCAACTGTCTCCTCTTGAGTGTAAGTTTCATATTGTTGTTGTATATCGTGGCAGCCATGATCTGGTTATTCTGCAACATACTCACAGATTCCAGCTAACAATATGAAAAAATAGTTTGAGTATAGGAAGCTAAGCTGAATCCTCTGATAGCCTCACATAATTAGAGCAAAGCACTTTTAATACCAGCCAGTGCCACATCTGCATGCAGCAAAATGTCAGCTGTTATTACACCACCATTTCTGAAATTATATTTTAATCTGGCAGAGCAGGAGAACTAATGATTTTTTTTGCTATTTCGTTTTTAAAGCAGTTTTGATATTTTCCCTTCAACTAGATGTCTCCTTTTACTCCGTCTTTTTTTTTCTTTTGTTTGCACAATCTTTATTACAATTATTTCTACTTTGATTGATACCTTCCCCCCGCCTCTTTTACACCATTGGAGGTCTACTTCATCACCGGAGGAAAACACTTTCATTCACTGGCTCCACCTCATTCTCCATTCGACTGTAGAGCGAGGCA
This sequence comes from Solea solea, assembly GCF_958295425.1. Classification (NCBI taxonomy): domain Eukaryota; kingdom Metazoa; phylum Chordata; class Actinopteri; order Pleuronectiformes; family Soleidae; genus Solea; species Solea solea. Next base: position 15,147,760 of record NC_081134.1, read on the forward strand.
GCAAGCTTTATATTCGCTTCTGCAGGCTGCAAGTCAACAGTCTAAAAGGCATCTCTTCAATCTGTGCAAAAAGGGAGGAGTTGGATTCTGGGCGGCTACAGCACAAAGAGAGAAACCAGTGAAAACTGCAAGTATTGTCTGGCACTGGCGAAGGAGATGGAGGAGTAAAAGACCTGAGCAACAGGGGTAAGCCTCACCGGATTTTCAAAGTGATTGCCTCTGCGAGTGAAGCCATCGCTTACATCTGCAATTTTCACATCCATTTATCTATTGATGAAGGACTGGTAATGGTTACGCGTGATGGTTTTTGTTAATGACGTGATTCAGCTGTTTTCCTCAAAGGAATCCTTATGTAAATCAATTTTACATCCCCCAAGGAATTCACTTCGTTTGTTTACATCTTTTTAAGCGTGAACATTGGGACAGCTGAGTATTAGGAATTCACTGCTACATGGAATTTCTGCCTGGAGATGGCTGTGGGAAAAGCCGAGTGTAAATTAGGGAAGTACAGGGTGGACTAATAAAAGACTGCATCTACTAAAGAAGCACCTGCCCAGACTTGAGCAATTATGGTCAAAGCATCCACATCTGAATCAATGGTCCTGGGGACACACAAGCGACATGATGCCCAGGAAACAACTCTCCAAACCAATGATTCCAGCTCACTGAAATCAACATGGAAAGAGATCACGGTGGCTTTCATAATGAAGACCAAGATCCATGGTTTGAAGTTCATCTTCTCTACAGACAAGTCGAAACCGCAGCGGGTCATCTGGATGATGGCCTTCTCTGTTTGTGTGGGTCTTCTCGCCACCTGGTCCTGGAACAGAATCCTCTACCTGATGTCCTACCCTGCTGTCACAAAGATCTATATGGCTTGGGCTCACAACTTGTCCTTCCCAGCTGTCACTTTCTGCAATAAGAATGTCTTCCGTGTGTCCGCAGTGACCAAGCATGACCTTTACCACAGCGGCTACTGGATGGACCTCATGTACCCCAATCACACCGTGATGGAGAGGAGCCTTTCAATTCTTAAGGACAATCAAAAACATGGTCTCCTGAACCTGCTGGACTTCAGCAACTACACCCCACCCCCCAACTACCACATCAACACCACTGAGATGATGGGACGCCTCGGGCACCAGCTGGAAGACATGCTGTTGGAGTGCAGGTTCCGCGGCGAAACATGCACCTACAAAAACTTCAGCACTGTATGTACAGAAAGAAACATGGCATTTTGTCAGGTGTAAATATGAATGTTGTTCAAAGAGTGCATTAATAATTCATGCAAGCATTTGTCACAGCTCCCTCCAGCAGGCTTTGTCTAAGGATGTTTTAAGGTGTTGATGTTTCAAAGCCACAAAACCAGCCCGTCCTGTTTTTGCCTCTCAAACATGACAGCTTTTGAATTATTAAACTTGTGTTTTTGGAAAGTCACACAAGGAATCAAACACAGACCTTGAGTTGTGGTGGAAAATCAATGTCCTCACTTCAGTGTGACCTTTACAGGTTTGTGAATTACTTATTTGCCAACAATATTAAGGGGGGGAATAATTAAAAATGCAAATGTCATAAATCAGTCCAAATTAAAATTTTAGTTTCTCTATTGAAGCATCTGGAGGGCATGTAGAGTTGAAGTACGACTGAGTTTTCAAATTAAAAGACCAGATGGAAGTCTACTGTACCCTTTAGCAGAGTAACAGAGTGTGTGACATTTCCCAACCTTAGTGTTAATTAATTCCAACTGGAAAATTCCCCAATAAATACTTTCAACACAAACTTGCAGCTTTTATGGCCATCAGAAAATATTCACAAGGCCAAATGTCTGTGGTGAGAGTTAGGCACGCATTCACAGAGGCAAATTTATTTCTGCAGCACTGGTAATAAATCTGTGACCGCGATCGTCAGCACAAGCACACGCTGGTATGAAACCATCTGACTTTGATGCAAATCCAGACTAGATTCATCTAAAGTCAAGTTGTCAAATTCCGACTGTGATAGCTTTAACTGGACTGAGACTCGTGTGAAAACTACGCGCTCCAAAGAAATCACTTATCACGGCCAGTGTGTAGTCATTATTGGGATTTACATTTGCTGTGTTGTGTTTAAGCAACACATGGTCTAGCTGTGCTGTGACTCAATAAATATCTCATTTTATTATCTTACCATGAATGTAAAAAAAAAAATCACTCGTTAGATGCTTTCTACTCTTCTTTGCAGTCCTCATTATATAACCAGCAAGGGCAAAGGAGCAAAGCTTGGTAATCCGTCTCAGCTACATGTGAGTCTGTCAGAGTCTGGATATGGAACACTGATTTTGATCTCTGGGGATTGGCTTTGCTTTTGGCATGCTGGTCGAATTTGATGTCATCTGGCCACTTACCACGGTAGTATTTTGGATTTGGCTTGGTTTTTGCTCTGATATTTAACTGAATGCCAAATGACTTTATCACAGGTGGAATGCAATTGAGGTGTGAATTGTCAACAACAGGCATGGGAGGCATCTGAGTAGAATCTGAATATTCCAGTATTTCCTTTTGTCGTTAATTGGTAGTGTAGGCCGGGGATACATTTTATTTTAGCCGAAAGCTGCAACTTCAAATGATGCGGGTATTATTAATGTAGGATTTATGGCAAAATTACTTTTTTTGTCACTTTACAAGCAAGTGAATACCTAATCAAAAGTGAAAAACCACCACACACTGAAATTATTTTAATTATCTTTATTCATTACAGAACAATGCATTTTTCAGGAAATCAAAGCTGTACAATGTGGTGATTTTTTATATTTTAACTTTTTTTTTTTTTGTTAATCTATGAAATGATCATCTGGAATTGGTTGTCGTATTCCTACATTTCCTCAGCCTCTCAACCCGTTTGCTTAATTATTTCGTACTAAACCACGATGATGAATGAGCTCAGTTCAAAATGTCGAGTCTAATCATGATAGACGTGTGCTTGTTTTCCTGTATGGACGATCATTTCCCAATCACTGTGAATGAAATGTCAGCCTGGAAACAGTGAGTGCCAGAGTACAAGCTGAATATAAATCAAGACAGCTGGGTTCATTACTTCAGAGAGACATTTGATGTGAGCAAACTCACCACAGTGACTGCACATCAGTTGTTAAATACCACTGAGCTTTACTGGCATGGATTTGGTCTCTTACAATGTCTTTCACGTGAAGACACACAAAAATGTATTTTACGAACCCAATTTAACTCCAGCCTCAAGTGTGTCGTCTTTAATGATAGCAAATAGTACATTCACTTTAAATTACTCAAGGGAAATGTGCAGGGAAACGGAATAAAGTTTGATAGTTACTGCTACTGCTAAGTAGCACCCTTTAATTCCTCAAATCAGAGTCGGGTGTCTGTGAAGAGCTAGCAGTGGTTTCTCAGGTAATCACAAAACCTCTGCAATTATTGCCTGTCTTGCATAATTACATACTGACATGTGACACACGCCGTGCTGCTACTGAAACACACTGTAAAATGTTTCCCTTCTTGTTCTTCACAGATTTACACACGCTACGGAAAATGCTACACTTTCAACTCCGGATTAGATGGCAACCCTTTGTTGACAACGTTGAAAGGTGGCACAGGGAACGGCTTGGAGATCATGCTGGATATTCAACAGGATGAATACCTCCCTGTGTGGGGAGAGACAGGTCAGTGCAGCGCTATCCACCATTCTGACATTTACAGTAACATCTGTCATCTGAGCATGTAGATGTGTCACTTTATACAGTGACCACTCACATATGGTCACAGTCTCTCCCTAGCTTCCCTAGTTATGTCAATGGATAATGGCCAAAACATATGTCTCACTGAAGTTGAATTTTTGACATAAAACGTCATTATGTAAAGACTTTTCAGACTTTTTTTTTTTGTCTGCACAAGATGGACATTTTCTGCAGGGAGAGATGTGACCTTTGACACTTGGTCACCAATTCTTATCAGTTCATCCTTAAGTGCAAGTGAACATATGGAGCAAATTTGAAGAAATTCCTTTATGGTGTTCTTGAGATATTGCATTCATGACAACAGGCAAGAATAGGAACCTGAAAACATAATGGCTCCATGCATCCACAGCTGTTGCTGGTGTGGAGGCAGAACAAAACCCCCAGGATTCCACAGGTCTCATCATTCATTGATATCACTGCTGCAAAATCTTTGCATTATTCTGCTCCACACACAAGTGACTTACAACTAAAGTTTAAAGGCATATTGTCTTGATATATTACATGACTGGCATATTTTTCCTTTCCATGGTGAATCACAACACTTTCTGTGCCATATATTCACACGCAAGCTAGCATGTAATAAATCATTTGATGTACACCTGATATATTGTTGTACCCTACTAACCTACAAGTATTCCTCTCCACATTAGCTCCTGGCGTGTTGAAAAAATCTCTGTCCATATACAACTCAGCATCACTGCTAGTGGGAAGGATAAAGGGCCACAGAGTGGGTTTGCATAGCCATCCACAGCTTTTGTTCCATTTTCTGGCGTGCTGTATCCACAGATGAGACCTCCTACGAAGCAGGCATCAAGGTTCAGATCCACAGCCAGAGTGAGCCGCCCTTCATTGACCAACTGGGATTTGGTGTGGCCCCTGGTTTTCAAACTTTTGTGTCATGTCAGCAGCAACTGGTACCTAACGTTCAGCCTCCTCCCGTGCAACCCCCTCGCCTTTTTTTTGCTCTGCTTCATTGTGTGTTTGTCCTCAAACCCTCTCTGGCTAAAGCCCATTACACCTGTGTGACAGAGCATGGGGCAAAATCTGCTCTGTGATTAATCTTGTGTGGGAAATGTGCAGTTAAAACGTGTTAAATAAATAAACATCCAATGAATCTGGGTACAATAAATGAAACGGATGAATTATAGCAGCCAAGGTCCGTTGATAGACCAGGGCCAAGTAATGATTGGATGCAAGCGAACAAGCATACTGCCCTGATCCATGCCAAATAACCTCAGACTCTACAGCAGGCAAAATATCTGGCAGAGTATTTGTTTTGTTTTCCATAAGCCTTCAGTGCTTTCAGTCAGCGAGAGAATATAAAAAAATTCTGATTACAGATATTTGAATGCTTGGGGAAAACGGTCTCACGTGGCACATTTGAAGAGAAGCCAGAGAGAAGAGCTTAGAAGAGTTAAGGATTTCACACAGACGTGGTCAGCACATGATCAAAATATTAACTATGATAAATATAACATCAACCTAATTAAAAAGTGAATTAATTAAAAAAGAATCTCATAATTAACGCCCTTAAAAATACATTAAAACATGAGGGATTTTTCTCAGCAGCATTAGTGATAATATGAGCTATTAGCTGCCACTTTCACTCAGTTTCAAAGCTTTACTATAAATTAAGAAGAGGCTCCAGACTTTATGTGTCTTGATAGAAGGAAACGTTGCTGTTATATTAGTTTAGTTTACATATCCACTAACAATTAAACTAAGTATTCATAGATTACCCACAGCAGTTTTTTTAATTGTTTTTATTGCCCAGTATCAATGACAGCAGAAAGACAACGTGGCAGATTTGTTGACTGTCCCCTGCCACCAGTGAAGGATGACAAGTAATAACTAGAGTTGAGTCTGAATTGATTAGAAAGCCTTGAGTGAAGGGTCCTAATACTTATCTCACATGGATTTCCTATCCAAATGTAATGAAACTGTAGCGCAGCTTTGTGGCATTACCACAACAACATTTAAACTGTCTCCTTTTGTCTACACTAGAATAGCACACAAGCCAAACAACGCTCTTTGGTTTCCAAAAGTAAGCATTGTCAGATCAGGAACATTTCCACTGTCAAACAGCAACATTCTAAGTCAGGCAGCTGTGCCACAAAGGACTGTAGGTTTCTGCGACGATTACCGCTAAGATCAAGTGTATTTTTGTGCTCTAGGCTTATTAAAATTTATACCACACAGCCATTGCCTGGTATTAAGTAATGGATACACCAGCAGTAAACCCAATTCATTACTTTAAGAATTAATCGAGCCTACTTTAAATGATTTTGCTCCTAAAGTTAATGGTCTTGGTCAGTTCCTGAGCATGCGATAAAGGATGAAATAAATTCTTCACCCCTCTTTTCGCAGACTAACATGGGATGATTGAGGCAGAATTTTGGTCTCTTGAAACAGACACTTGGACACCACAAATGTGACAAATTTTATTTTGTTTGTTTTTTGAATATATGATTTATAAAGTATGTGTGTGTCTCTCTCTCTCTCTTGCTCTTTTTGTCTTTCTCTCTGTACATGGTGTATCATTCAGCCATCTCCAAAGAGAACAGAATCTGATCTGTTTATCACCATCACTGAAGTTTCCTCCAGGAAGCAGAAGTGCATGCAATGTCATTAATTACCATGACACAAGTGCCCATCCCAGTGTCAGCCACAAGACATGTTTACGACCTAGAGGATGTGTTACATGAATTAGGTCTGTTATTAAAATCTGGACAGCAGTGATTTCAGTCAGTCTCCAATGGTGTTATAGTGTGAAACAATGTTTGAAAACCTTTTTAAATGAATTTGGTTTTTAATGCAAGGCTGTAACTTATGAATCACAATGGATGTGAAGAATATGCCGTCACATTTTGGACTACAATTATGCTATTACTACTATACTATTATGAGCTTTACTTCGAGGAAAGAAGAGTTTTCACATGAGAGTGGGCGTTGTAGCTGTCTTGTTGCTGTGCTGACAACAGGTTGTCTGACTGTACAGAGGCGTTGACCACTTTCTCTCCCTTACCTTACTGTTGCACCTCTCAAATCTTATTTTTGATAATTATGTGGGCTGTGTTCCCTCACCCCTCGCCCTAGATGAGACGTCCTATGAGGCCGGCATAAAGGTTCAGCTCCACTCTCAGTCAGAGCCTCCTTTCCCTCATCAGCTGGGCTTCGGGGTCACCCCCGGCTTCCAAACGTTTGTTTCCGCACAAGAGCAGAGGGTAGCGTATAACTGTCTGGGCTTGCTGCATGCCACAGATAAAGAAACAAACTTAACCAAAAAAAAAAAAAAAAATCAGTTATGCATTAGAGCTACACCTGTCATCAGGTTCCATACTTTTCATCTGCTGGCATCCTTTCCTTGGGGACTTTCCCAGCTCCAGTCTGTGTGGCTGAAGCTACAACATCTGTAGTCGCTTGTTGTCGTCATTGTCTTCTCTATTTATCTATATCGAGCAGTGACTGTGTTCCATTTCAGCTTGAAGCCTTTCATCTGCGTCTGTATCATCATGAGAGCTTCTGCTTGGCTTTGCTCTTTTACTGTCACGCATAGTTCTCTTCACATTTTATTTCCATGTGTTAATGGGTCGATTCACTGGACTGCCCCTTAATGTTATTTGGAGGCACCAGCAAATGTGATTCATTATAGATTTTAATTTTTATTACCCACGAGGACTCTGGCATCAGTTTGAAATCCAGCATTTATTGCACTATTGTTTTATCTCTAGGGTAACTCCAGTTATGAGAGTCTCTAGACTAGAACTGGAGCTCAATAAAGTCTTAATCAGGTTTGCAGGTTTGTACTCTATCTCTGTCACACTTTATCGACTAAGTGACATTACATTGTCAAGAGTTAGCCAGGTGGGAGCTGGTGGAAATGATTGGGAATTACAGTGAACGCTCACATGACAAAAACTGTAATTTCCCTGCGAGAAGAAGCCTTCAGCATCGATTGTTGGCGAGCTCCAACTGCAATTAGTGCTATTTACTCAAATGCCCAAGCAGGCATCAGTGCCATTCATAAATAATTGGCTGATTTTTGTCATGGTGATTTGTTGTAGGCATTGTTGTCGTAAATTGACTTTTAAAATGGACTGAAAGTCTCACATTTGGTTATATATGACCATGGTCAATCTGCAGAGAGAAAAATGTTATGTTTAAGGAAGCTCTAAACATGATGCAAACATTTAGTAATTAATGTAGACGGAAACCTTTAAATTAATTAAAATAGTCCTCATTAGAGGGTTCAATTAGAATTCCCCAAGTTACTCATAACGGCGTTGACCTCCTCCTCACCTCGTTAATGAGTTTCCCCCAATGAGACTTTAGACCATGTATGCACTGCATTTGCAGTCCATTATAAAACTGACTGTAGACACACACCGTTGTTTTAAATCGCTACTCAACAATAAAACCACCGTCATTAACTTAATTAATTAGGAACTCTTTCATTAAATATACCAGCTACGCATTTCTGCTTAATAAAACCTTATTATCTGTGTAATGTCTTGTATATTTATTTGGCTGTTCCCATTTGATTACCGTGAAACTGTTTATTGTTCCGACTTTCGTTCTTAGACTGCAACAATTTGTTTTGTGGATTGTGGTGTCCTGTTCTGAAAAGACATATTTGACAGTCTGTCTCTAATCCCATGGTACTCTGCTTCCTGCCGTGGACTAGACCTGCATTAGTAATGCCCTGCATGGTGTCTGCTTGCTGCTACACATGAGCAATAACGTTGTTGGACATTTTATGCACACATTGTCTCGGTGCACATTTTCATTTAAATGTATGCATATATTTTTTTTTGGTTTTATGACATTTGTCCTCTGTCTGCATATGCGTGCTGTATTGCACTTGCTTTTTTTATTTATTTATTTATTTTTTGTAATTTGTTATGTGTTGTGCTTATAGACTGAGTGGAAAATGTGTTGTTTGCTCTTTCAGCTTCAGTACCTCCCTCCGCCTTGGGGAGATTGCAAGTCCACCCCTATAGAGTCTGAATTCTTCTCCACGTACAGCATCACCGCCTGCCGTATTGACTGTGAAACCCGGTACCTGCTGGAGAATTGTAACTGCAGGATGGTTCACATGCCAGGTATGAGGTTGGACCGCCATAATCAGTGGAAAATGTTACACACCTTTGTGTCCTTGTGTCATTATCTTCATGTGTCATTTCAAACAGGGACCTCAACAGTTTGCACACCTGAGCAGTACAAAGACTGTGCTGACCCTGCTTTAGGTGAGCCCAAACTCTGTACTGTATACGAATCAATAATTTGTGTAATAGTTTTGCATAGCAGACGATCTCAGCCTTGAGATACAGTAATGCCCCTGCAGGTTTACCTCGGGAAATATTTTTTAATCTCAGACAGCACTGAAGCAAAAAATAATAAAGTTAAAGTATTGTTTTAAAAATCCCATTTGGGAAATTTGTAATGTGTCTGTGCTTCATTGGCATCAAATAAATCCCAGAGTGCTTTTCTCTCCCTCCTCTTTTAGCTTTAGTTATTACTTGCTTTCATGGAAAGTGAACGATGGCAGCGAATGTAGCTTCTCCGTTGTGTGAAGATATTTTAAGTGCAAACTGCATGCAGTGTGTTTGATTTGTCGTAGTCACCGCAATGTTTTTTGAATGACTTTGATCATCCACAGACTTTTTGGTAGAGAAAGACAACGATTACTGTGTCTGTCAGACCCCCTGCAACATGACTCGCTATGGCAAGGAGCTGTCCATGGTTAAGATCCCCAGTAAGGCATCTGCTAAATATCTGGCTAAGAAATTCAACAAAACTGAGCAGTATATTGGGTAAGTATTATATGGTAGTCGTGAGTTAAAACAGGTAATGGCCTCTTTTCTTTTTTTTTTCTGTTGATGGATGGATGTACTGTAGCAAGACCCGAGTCTCCATCGTTCACCTTCAATGTAACAATAACCAAAGATAGTTAGGAAATGTGAGTTATTGTTTGGTGTGGCGCAATCTCACCGGAAATATCATCTTTTGCATATGCTGTTGTCTGTCTTTTCTCCAGAGAAAATATATTGGTCTTGGACATCTTTTTTGAAGCTCTGAATTACGAGAAGATTGAGCAGAAGAAGGCCTATGAAATTGCAGGGCTTCTCGGTAAGCATTCTCTCAGCCTTGGGGTCCACCGTGACAGAATCAGCGCTCTCAGCGGGCCGTCGCTGCTGCATTTCACGACGTGTTCACACATGGTGTTTGAGGTTACTCCTCTTTGAAGTCATGAAACAGGCTCAAGACATAATAATCTGATGCCTTGTGTCTGATGAGACGTTGGGGCTGGACGTTCTGCTTAGATTATGACTGTCACACAACATTGTTCAATTACTGTACCTGCCCATGCATCATCTGTTCATCTCTCTTTCTCTAGGTGACATTGGAGGTCAGATGGGGCTGTTTATCGGAGCCAGCGTTTTAACAATACTGGAAATATTTGACTACCTATACGAGGTAAAATTAAAAATGTAAAAAATGCTAACCATTAATTCTCAATGATGTCTTAATATAGAGCATACAGTATATCGATGCACTATATGCCAAGGATTATTAGGGACAAATGCATTCTCTCTTCCCTCCTTAGCATTAGATCAATAAAACGTTTGCTTTTGCAGCTAAATTATTTTACCCCAAGGGAAACTGTTTCCTTTTTCCATGTCAATGATTGTGTATTTAGTAGATTTAAACTTTGTATCTGATGGGTTTTTTTTGCGTTTAGGTGTTTAAGGACAAGGTTATGGGTTACTTCGTACGCAAGAAACGGCCACAGCGTTGCCAGAGCGACAATCTGGTAATTACAGTCTCTCAGAATGGATCTGACTGAATGAAATGAATGTAATGAGCTCAGGAACAACAACAGCAACAGCAGCAGCAGCAGCAGCAGCAACAAATGTCTGCTCATACTTAAAGTGCTACTAATGAACAGCATCTGAGAGAAAGCAAAGCCACACATTATGTAACCATTCCTGCAAAAACTTTTGTGCTTTTCTAGAGAGCAGTCATTATTTTTTACATACAATGTTTGTTTGTGTTTTTGCACAGCATGAATGCATAATTAGGGAACTATTGTTACAGCTACATCAGTCTTTTATTTACATGGTGAACATCATAGAGAAGCAGCGCAAAAATCTACAAACATTTTATAGATGAACTCTATATAAATATTTACAAAGACCAGACTTAGTTAACTTGTCTCACTTGGCTTTTTGTGGTTTGTCAAACTGTTTGACACTTGAGTGTCCTTAAGCCTCAGTGCATGAAAGTAGAAGCGAAAAATCCAACCCTCTCTCCGCTAACTTAATTTATGACTCGCCAAATTTACACCGATTTCACCTTCAGTCCTATGATTAAATGTAATTGCAGTTCACTTGGAGCAGGAAGAACTGTTATATTGTGGCTGCTTTTGTCTGGCAGAATGATTAGAGCAAATTCAGAATAGATTCATGCGAGAGTATAGACGAACGAGCAGAAAGCAGAGACGGATAAAGAGCATTTTTATGATCAACTCCTTTACAAAGCCTTCGAGGCAATAAAACCCATTTTAAGTTCAAAATGAAGTCGAGCATTGAGAGGCATTTCTCTCCGTTCCTAAATCACAGCATTTTGTTGAGCCCAGTGTTTGAACACAGGGCACCTAGAGGCACTTCCCCCTGCTGACTGTTCTATATGACAAAATTATTTATGAACCAAAATGAACCTTCTAATCAGCAAATGTGCTGCACATGATGCTGATTCAAAGCTTCGTGGAAAATTGCCGCATTTGAAGTCAGATAGAAGTATATTTGATAGAAAGTGTGTTTTTTTACTATTATTATTGACATAATTTCATTATTCTGACACTTAAGTTTCTGAAAAGTGTTATGTTCTTCTGTAAAACAATACTCAAAAAAAGTATGTGAACTCTCCTTTAATATATACGTGTGTGTATATATATATATATATATATATATATATACACATATATATATTAGTGAGGTCAGTGGAAGTTATGTTCAAAACTGACAGACAACTTCAGTTATCAGAAGTTGTCTATGTCAGTTTTAATATTTTTTTAAATTATGATACTGACACTAATTAAAGAATGTAATGATGGAAATTATTATTTTCTTGGCCACTCAGACACAGTTTATGCAGAAAATGTGTCACTTGAACAGTAAAGGCAATAGTGATCACTCCCTAACTACCTGTGGACCCACAATTTGACCAGCACCGTGTCTGTTTTTTCAACCAGACATTTTCCAGATGTTACCTGTCACTCACTCTGGTGTCCATTCATATTTGCTGTATTTTATCATCTGTTTTCCTCTAAATGATGTTCTCATTTAGAGGAAAACGCAAGCCGAAGCTTGTGTTTACTGACGTTAACAAGACATAAGTAGACTAATTTTCCCCAAAGGCTTTCATTCAAATTGAGTTCTGTGTCTTCACAACAGTGACAAAACATCTACTGTAACTGCTCATTTCACTGTATCACATGGGGATCAGTGATCATGTTCAAATAACGGCTCAAAGCACTAAAACAAACCACTAGACTCTCTAAATGACTTCTAAAACAAAGACCGAAACAAAATCTTAAAAACCTCTCTTCTTCTTCTTCTTCTCCTCTGCTGCTGTTTTAATTCAAAGCATTCAAGCAGCTTTAACTTCACTACAGACGTTTCCGTTTGTCCCTCAGGATGTTGAATCTAACAGTCGGCATCCAGCTTTCTTGACAGCTCTGTTTCTTTGTTGTGTTAAAAAAAACAAAAAACATCTCATCTTTAAAACAATCATCTTAAAAACAAAACCCCAAAACATTTAAAAGTAGGTTGTTGTGCAATTGTTTCTTGAGACATGTAGACAAGTTGTGTGCTTGTGTGTGCGCATGAATGATTGTGATTCTGCATGCTTGGTTGCCTCAGGTTCAGAAACTGGTTTGATTGCAGATGTGGGAAGAAGAACAGTTTCTTTTTAGTTGAAGCAGATTTATGTTGACTTAAGCCGACTGTAGTGGCCAAAGGACACTTAATTCCAAAGCCACTGAATAGTCGTTCCAATTGGCTTGACTCGTAGGTACTGTTTTAACTCATCACTCACGAAGATGAGACGGAGGTTGTTGTGCGGTGCCGTTACTTCATGGCTGATATTTAGAGAATGTCCCATTTTTCTGACACAGGGTTTTGCTTACTATGCTCTTCTCCATTCATGCCATGCTGTGTGTTTGTCTGCCAACTGTATGCCATCTTCTTCACTTCTCTCTCTCATACTCAGTAACGAGTCCATTGTCACATCTCCACTCTAACAGCCTGACAATGAATGAGGTGATGCATTTAGTTGCTTGTGACACTATTTTTTAGTTTGACTTTCATTCTCTGCAATGATTGTCCACGGGTCTGACTGACAGTAACTGCCTTGTGCCTTCTTCCCCCTGCTTATTAAGAGGGGAAAAAAAAACCTTCACTCCTTCACTGCTACCATGGAGAAGAGAACACGCTCTCACATTATTCCCCACTATTCTAACTAATAGCATTTGCACTGTGTTTATTTTCATTTCACTCACCCTCACCCATCTTTCTTTTCATCATGTCTATTCCAGGAGTTTCCAGAGAACCCAACCAGCCCTGGTGTCACGCCTAATCATGCCCCCAGGTAGCACACCCCATCAATAATAGCTGCTCCCTCCCATGCTGTCCCTCTTTTTCATACTAGACCATCTCATACATCATTTCTTTCAGTGACTACAAATGATTTGGTTGGCTTTAATAGACGGCCATCAAAAAAAAAGGGGGGGGGGGGGGGGTAATAATCTGTCTTATCTATCTGCAGTGAGCATTTATTTATGTACTTACCTCTGTGTCAGGACAGGTTAGTTTGGTGTGTGTCTGTATTCATGAAGACATGAGTTGGTTGGATTCTCCAAATGCATAAAAAAAAAATTTGACTGTGCAAAACTCGCTCCATCCGCTAAATAATGACGCTTCCTTTCCCCTTAGGTTATAACGCAGTCCTCCTGTGAGAACAGACGACATATTTACTCAGTTATTGTACAAAAGAGCGGTGAGAGCCACGTGAGACCCATTTGTTTCCCTGCAGCCAGATAACGTCACTCGATGCATTTCTTTGTGACGTTATCACACGTTTGCACTGAGTTAGTTGACACGGAATATAAACGATTCTTTCTCTGCTGGAATAGCCATTTTTCATCGACATTTATTTTTTTGTAATGCACACACAGGGAAATGCAGTCACATGTGGATGTTTTCAACGTCCGTAACGTATACAATTTTTATGTGTTAGTGTAAAAACAAAGTCTAAAATGTGCTGTTTTCTGTCTCCTGTCCCTCCTGTCATTCACCTTTCTCCACCTCCCTCCCATTTTCCAACTTCATTCAATGAATTACATTTTTGTTTTCGCTAAATGTCTCTTCTCCACCTCTTCTCTGCGTCCGTCCATGATCATTTCGGTTGCCGTTATTTTTACCTGTGCATCATTTCTTTTACTACTTCATCATCATCGTCATCGCCCTTCCCTTAACCCGGTTGAACTCGTCTTCCCTCCTTCCCCCCCCTCTGTTTTGCAGAGCACCTGTGACACACTCCGGAGTCACTCGGACAGTCTCGGATTCACGCCGAACATGTTACCTCGTCACCCGACTCTAGGCAACTTTGAGGAGTTTGCTTGTTGACAACATTTAAGTAGGGGACGTGGGTGGGGTTGCACACCTGGGGACTTGACAGCAAACTGTGAAATAATTTGTGTATTTAACAGAAAAATGGGTTGATTGTATAACTCAAACACACATATAGTATAGAGTTTATCAATGCCTGAATAGAAATAGAATACTATCATCAGAGAAAAAAAAAGAAAGAAAGAAAGAAAGAAGAGAAACCACTTCCAAAACAGAACTCAGGTTTAACTGCCATGTCAAGGCATCAGCATTAATTTATTCATGTTTCATTTTTTTTAATGGAATTGCTTTTTCTTCTCCAGTCACTTTAAAGGTTCATACAATCACTGAAGATAAATAATAGTGTCCAAAAGTGACTCTAACCTGTGTTGAGGCGAGTTACTGTTGTGCTAGTTTTCCTGTGATGAAAAGGTTAAAAAAAAAAAAAAAGTGGGTAGGTGTGCGTAGCTTATCAGTGTTGTGTCTCCGGCATCTAACCAATGCTGTATTGAGTGACCTTATACCTGTCACTAGTTAGAACAGGAGTCTTTTTAGGAAATCTGCTCCGTTTGACGAGCCGATTGTTGGAGAAAAGAGCTGCTCAGACCCGAATCAAAACACGAGACCTGTGTTAAATGTTGCCTTTTGCTACTTTGAGGCGTTGAATTGCCTCATTAATTATACAACTGTGCTTATTCAATTTAAAAACAGAGGAGGAACTTGACTTATTTGTATATATGTAAGTATTAAGTTTTGTTCCACATGAACCCTGACTCACTGTGTACATACAATTCATTAAGGTTTAAAAAAAACAAAAACGGAGCGAGTCAGGAAGAATGAAGGCTGTTGATTGTATCTTTATATAGCTGACATTTTTATTTCCATTTATATTTCCCATTTTTCTGGGAAAAATGTTGCCATGGTGACCGTCACAAAATAGTACTAGCATTAAGCATGCTGTAAATGTTGGCCCCTATTTCCTCTGAACCATCAGACCAAAAACAGCCGGGCTTTCTTCTGCCTTTTCTAATAATTGTGTTTGCTCCTTATCGTGTCTTAAGGGTGTTCATCAGCACAATGATAGTAATCTATTCTCTATTGAACATGAGGGGAGTTTAAAAGGCCTGTTAGTGACATTCCTTCACTTGGCAGAAATGTGTAAATAAATGCGACTAAATGCCATGATGATATATATATCTATATATATTTATATATAGATATATATATAGATAGATATAGTTTTCTGGTTATTATAATATTACCCCATGACTGAAAGCTGGAGACTTATTATATCCATTAGAATTGCCTCAAAACATCCAAACCACCATGGGCCTCAGCGTCATTCAGTTAAGTTGATTTATAACAGCAATGCATTGTACAATTTTACCACTGTAACCTATTATTAATAATACTATTATTATTATTATTATTATTATTATTCCAGAACATGTATTAAGTCACAAATACCAGTTTGTGATGTATAAATGATCCAAGTATAATAAACTCTATATTTACCCATCTTACTCATGTACACAATGTTCCTTCTTATCTTCATGTCGCTCCACTTTGTCTCTGCTTAATTCACTGTTGTTTGAATCCTTGACACCACAGTTACGGACTTGTAGGTACACTTTCGCACCCATCCTCTATAAATACTTTATTGAATTCTTCTTTTTTTTTTTTTTAAATAAAAAAAAAAATGTGAAACTTTCAAGTATAATGCCAAACCAGATGTGAGTGGTGTTCATATTATTGTAGCTTTATTACTCTGTTGTCTGTGTATTAGATGACTGTTGATGTGAAGCACAAACCCTTGGAGATCAGCCATCACTTGAAAGCCAATGACTGGACGTCTATGGTTGTGACTACCTTTTATGGATGGAGTGTTAACCTCTCACTGTTACACGTGGTCCGTTCACTGCTCCAGCATATTCAGGAATCAGAGCTCCCCGCGAGGAGCCACAGACCACCTTGTGAAGAGACTGGAAATCTTTACCTTTCAGGAAAAATGAGAAAAGGTGAATCAGTGGCATTGAGCAATAAGTGCACTGAATCAGAGGCCACTGTTACTAAAATGAAATGATTTGATTTGGGGATTACCGCATTCAATCACTAACTAAAGGAAATAACACAGATGTGCGATTAGAGATTAAGAGACGCAAATGCCACTTCACGCCACACAATGATCCTATTCTGAAGATGCTGCATTGCCATGATGATTTCAAGTGTGTATGTATCATGTTGTCAGAATAGAAAAGCAAAGTATATATACAAAAAAAAAAAAAAAAAAAAATGACCCAGAACCTACTGTGAACTGTAGGATTTATGTCAGTGTTGCTGGTCTTTACCTCTTCCTGTCACTCCTGCCTCACCAGTCCAAGAACAGCAGAGTGTATCTGAACTGGCAGAAACTATTATTGACCTGTTTATGCTCATTAAGTAGACTGAATCTTACTGCATAGCTATGACCAAGTAGAAAACCATATTCTATACTGTTATTATACTGTACAGAGATTTGAGCTATTTTATTCTTACAGTCGATAATTAAACAGCACCTCGCTCATTTTCTTCTTGCATGAACGCTGTGTATTCCTATTACCCCCGGTCTCTAAATGTAATACTAGCCATGCTTTTCATTTTGTATTGTCCAAAGTGTATTTTTGGAGCCAGATGAATCAAAGCAATGTTCTCCATGTCCCTGCTGTGCACTGTTTATAATGTAATAACAATAAAAACCCTCTTCTAACTAGGCATAGGGATAGCTCTGCAATGCTCGGCAACGGAAAACGTGTGCAGGTAAAAACTGAAATATCCATAATTACACTCAATTACACTTCAATGATTCTAAAATGCTTAGTGAGACTTGCAGTCAAGTACAAAATGTGCCTTTAAGACTGGTTCTTACTGGTGACGCCGAGATATTCACGCTCATGTGGAGAACTGGAGTTGCTTCATCTTCCTCCATGTGCTCTATGTGCATTTTATTGTAGATAATGTGATTTTAACTCTGAGCTGTACAATAAATAGTTATTACACTTAACACTGTGTTACGTACTCAGTCGTGAACTGTCGAGAGCATTTGCCAACTAATCTCTGTTCAATCTCAGTGACATGAACAGTCAACTGTGATTGAACAGATAAGGTTTTTTGTATGAACTCCTCTCGTGAGTTGAACATGCTCGGGAAAATGTAATGTGAAGCCTTTTCTGTGTTCACAGTAAGAATGAATCAATATTTGAATTTAAATGTGACTGACTGTGAATGAAAGCACCACACAGTCACAAAGAAGCTGATGAGCTTTGAGAGTCTAACTTTTATTGTTATGATGAGTCAATTTGTTAATTCTGACATGTATAATATATAGTAGTAGTATACTATATATAGTATAGTATAACAGCTTAGTATACTATATATAGTATAGTATAACAGCTTTTTTTAACCAAATCAAACAATCCCTCAACAGCAGATGTCAGTAAGTGTTTGTTACTCTGGATCTGCATGTTGTGTGAATTGTTTTTCTTTCTTTTTATTTGGAAAATAATATTTATTTTCTTTTTTACTTATTCATAATGTTTCATTGCTGTGCAATAAAACAATACGAATAATGTTTCATCCATCCCAAATGCAGAGGTAAATTAATTAAGTGCAGACTAGGTTTTGTCACAATTGCTCAATAAACTTTTGAAGAGAAAGTCTGCTCTTTTCTAACTCTCTAAAGTGGAAGAGAGAAGTGAATGACATCATTCTTTTAAGAGACGTTAAAGTGTTATGTGTCTGACCACAATGTATGTAACTGAGGACGTGCAGCAGATCTGCAGATACTTGACCACAGCACACACTTATTACTCAGATAATGAGTGCAATGCAGACACTTACATTGTATAAGACCATGATTAACATGTGGACTTGTCCCAACATAGTCTGACAGCTCCCATCCCCAAATCATGCTCCCACATTAGTTTGTTTTTAAGTGACTGGGTTGATTTGGAAAATCTGAAAATTGGCTTTAAGAGCAGTATCTGATCTGGAAGTAGCAAATCCAAATATGTATTGCGTCTTTAACAGTAAGTGGTAAACTTAAACCTATTAAGGAATGGAGAGACTTGTTTAAACGTGTATATTCTCTCAAACCAGTAGAGAAGTTTCTAAATATCACATCTCCAATTACATCACTTTCTTAATATGCTGTGGTTTGTTCTTCCATAGAAAAAAAGAGTCTGATTGCATTTTGTGGAATAGCACAAACATGTTGAAAGCGGTGAAGAAATTTGGTTAGCGCAATCATTTTTTATGAGACTATTGTGACCAGCCAATGAAAGGTGCAGCGTTAACTGCTAATACAAAACCTTGTTTACAGTTACAATAATGTGGAAAAGGTATTTATGTGGCTGTAGAGTTTAATGAAACATGCTCTTGCACCCTGAGAATTTACCCAAATGCTCAAATTTAGACATTCAACCATGTAGAAAGCATTTTCTGTGTCCAATGAGAGGACAACTTCAGAAAATGTGTGCTTGTTTTATGTCACGGCCAGCATTTACTACGCTGTCTCACTATAAGATTTATTTAGAAGTTGTTCTGAAGCTTTTGGTCATCTCTCATAATCCTCCGTAGCAGATGACAGTCATGGCTTTGATTAAAAGCTCCAGAGCAGCTACTGAACGAACCTTGAGGAACGGATAACTTTGCCACACACGCTGTCCAAGATCAAGAATAATCTCAAAGGCAAACAATGTGTATTTATGTCAACTTTATTGAACGTGGAGATTTCAGGAAATGACTGAAATACACAAAAAGGAGTAAATAAAAAAAAAAAAAAAAAAAACATTTTGGAGTTCTACCAACAAAAGCAAAAGTGCAATCACCACTCTTCATTTCAAATTGAAATTTAGGCTGTATGAAGTCACTCCACAGCAGTTCAAAAACGTCTCAACATCATGAGATAAATTAACACTGACAGCAGATGTTTTGTGTTTTCAGATTATGACTTCAACATTATAGATCCTTTAAGAGGCTGTTAAAACACTATAGATGCGTGAGTGTTATTTTAAAAGCATCCAAGTGGAGTTTTTGTGTTGGGTGAAGAAGCTGTGCTACATTTAACCAAATGCAAAGAAAGAGCAGACATTCCATCATTAATAAATACATGCATCCATTATCTCGTCTTAAGTAAGCAAAACGACAATAAATCTGTTCCCTATGAACAAAGCTACTTCAAACAACTCATTAAGGAAGCTTGTGTGGAACAAGTTGCACTGTAATAGTCAATAATAGTCAAATAACACTGCAAGCTGTTGACCATGTTAGCATAGGATTGCACAAAGCAATCGTGAGTTGGACTATTACAAAAGCATTAAAAAAAAAAAAGACATAACGACGATAAAGATGATGTCAAAAAATACAAATGTTTCACAAATGGCCCACTGGTCATTAACATATATATTGGCCCATTTATTGATAGCCGGCTGTAATCCCAGCTGTCAGTGTTCAACATAATAATATCAATGACTTCACGATTTTAAATAAAAACCGTCATTTACAAAGTGCACAAAAAAAACATACAAAATGAGAAATTCAAAAAAAAAAAATTATAAATTAGCCTCACATGTGATTATACAATCTTGTAATAGTTAGTGGGACATTGTACTGTTGGTATGTGAAAGAGAAGCAACAGAAGTGTGTTCTGGTTTTAAGATGAACATATGTGAATTCAAATAAATAAGTGTGTAACTTGACCCAAAAGGATGAAGACTTTGTTTGTTAGAACAGTTCCAATCAGTCCATTTTAAGTGTTAAAACCTGTGTACAGGCAAAAATACAATTTACGTCAGAAAAGGAAAATGTTTCCAGAGATGAATGAATAATAGATGAGTATTTTACTCTGATGTAATTATTCCATAACAATATTTTATCCATCAATGTACCAAAAATGACATGTTTGTGACCAAGAAACTTCTATGAAACTGAAGACAATTAAAAACTGTAAATGCTCACCCAAGCCTCAAAAATGGTGTAACATTCACTCAAGCCTTTAGAAATGGAAAAAAAAAATGCTAAAACTAGCACAGCTATTTATCATAACTTAAGTTTAAATAGTGACTTTTTCCAGCATTAGCTGCCCCCAGGAGCCTGAGGTCTCCACTAAAGCCAATATATGGATAAATACTAACAGAAAACACTTGTGTGTCACAGATTCATCAGTACCAGAGTATGTCGCAGACAGAAACAACTACAAATGCCAAATCTAAGATAATTATAATTTAGAAAGTGTCTTAATAGTAAAATATCCCACGCAGAACACATACACTGCGTCTTGGGCAAAATTCTGTAATAACCAATCCTCATCAAACGTGCTCTTTAATTAAATTTGTTTTTGAACTCTTAAAATATCAATAGTGGAAATTCCATCACTTATCAGGCTACAGTTTGCAACAGTGTTAGTGAAAGGACACAGGCCACCAATGCTTTACACATTAGAAGAACAGAAACCAGTATACTGTAATAAAAAAAGGCTGTTTGGGTCACTGATGCAGTTTATGCTACCTGTTGGAATTTCAAGCTCCGATGTTCATTTCATGCTCAGCTAAAGTCAAATAATCACCACATGCCAATTTGATTCTCTTGGACAAGAGAGGCTTCTTGTTCTTCAGCATCACCTCTGCAGGTGGAAAAGTTACTTGACGCAACACACAGTACTTCCTCCTGTAACAGCGCTAATTAACTAGGAGGCGTACAGTATATGTACCACCTATATGTGTGTGTATATATATATATATATATATATATATATATATATATATATATATATATATATATATATAATTGGCTTTCAACTTACAAGAAATGAAAACCTTGCAGATCCACAAGGACTTGGTGACACACAGAGGCACAGCTGAATTAATTGCAGGGGAGTGTTTGGAAACTGATGAGCGACTGAACGGAATGAAACCAACAGAGCAAAGGATGATTGATTCTGGCGGCTGAGCTTCACCGAGCGGCAACGTGGCATTTACGGTGGGCAGAAATCAGCAAAGTATGGGTGCTGCAAGGCTTCCTCTGCAGAGATCCTCTGCACGGGATTACATTTCAACAGGTTCTGGGTGAGAGGAGAGGAGACATTTTAATGAAAGCGAGCAGAGAGATCAGATTTCTTGCACGCAAAGAAACCTGGTGTTGCATACTGGCAACGCAACTGAGTCAGGAATATAGCTGCTACGTCCACAAATATGACAAAAGAAATGGGTCTTAGGGCAAGTTCACACATAGATGGGTATTTTTGAAAAGTGGCTTTCCTCAAAATTATCCCGTCCACAAGTTTCCAAAAATATCTTTGTCCACATGAAATCCCCCCCAAAAAACCCTGTTTTTGTCAACAGGTGGCAAACTGTACAACCTTGTTGGTCAATCAAGAGAGAGGGGGAGAAAACATCACTAACTTGTGTTAAATGTCTAGTTAAAAGTTGGCCTTTCACAACTCGCATCATGTAAATGAACATGATGACGTCACGACACAAAAATACCCTCATATGTGTGACGTGTGGACTGGGCTTTAGTATTCTATCCTGATGTAATTAAAGTAAGGCATGTTGAAAAGGTGAAAATACCTGGAGTAGATCCCGTCCTGTGCTACTTAGTTTAGGGACCACATTCACCAGTGAGGTGGTGGCTGGATACATGGGATATGGCTGCAGGTAGAAAAGGAGACAGTACAAGAAATTTCAGTTTGAGAATTCAGTAAAAAAAAATATAAAAATAAGCTAAGGGAACATTAACAATTTACCTTGTAATCAGGAAGTTTGGTCATTGTTTGCCATTGTTCTTCAGTCGGTGTCCCCAACAATGTTCCAAGTAGTTAAAGAAACAACAAGTTCATAAATAATTGATCACAAAACAGATCATTGCCCGTGCACAAACACCTCTGGTAGCAGAGACCCACACACTAAATGTTACTGTATATAATCAGGAGTATCATCATGTCGATACAAACTATGATCACCCAAAAAAAAAAAGATATCTGAAGATTCTTTTCAACTGGTCGTCCACATCATTCCCAGGGAATAAAGGCCTTCCAGCATTAGCCAGCTCTGAATCACACAAAATAAAGAATGTAAGGATAAAACTGAATAGTGAACCAGGAGGAAACGAATGTGAGTGGTCCTCTTCAGCTCCACTACACTTATACATTTATACTGACATATATACTGTTTTGAAAACTTGAACAGGATCCAAAGATTTGCCCTGAAACACTAAAGCATTAGCTGCAGAGAAGTCATCATTCTGAATTAATATTATGTCTATCTGCTATTATAAATATTACACTGAGCCCTTTCTTAGTCTGGTGCCTTGTTGTTCTGGCATTTACCTCTTTGCCATGTCATTATCTAAAATGCAACAAACTTAAATGTCACAATATCCATTTTTATTATTACTACAAATGTTTTGGTAGACACTTTAGCAAAGAAAAGAACAATAAAGAGACACAAGAATAGAGTGACAACTCATATCCTCACTAGCATCAAATCACAAATCAACAACAAAAACGAACCTGCAAATATGCATCCAGCAGACCACATGTCAATTGAGGTAGAATAAAGTTTGGCACCAAACAGCACATCTGGAGGCCGGTACCACAAGGTCACCACCTAACAAACAAATCACACAGCACAGTAATAATTAGGTGGCCACAGAGGCGTGATATTAAGTCAACACATTTTTCAGTGCGTGCTTTTATGCTGCTTGCACTGCATACAGTACACTCATATTGTCAAAAGGTAGTAGGAGTCTGAGTATAATACATTCTTTAGTACAGACTGAACCTTTAACATGACCTTCTTTCAAATCCGCAACACTTAAAACTTTTCCCCCTCTGGGTCTTGTGTTTGTTTTATTTTCAGATCGTTAGTGTCACCACAGGTCAACTGTTCTCCAAAATGAGACTGGCTTGCTGAGCCCTCAGGTCAGCCAACCAAAAAATAAATTATATTCGAGTCCTGCCCATCATTTCTCTGATAAGAGCAACAACACAAAAGCAGCCAGCACTCAAACCACATGTGTGTTACTCTGTAAGAATGAAATGGAGGCAAGAAATTTAACAACCAATAAAACCAGTTAGAGCTGAAACAATTACTAATCAATTAATCGGTTTGAAGCATTGTTTTCATTATTAAAACAGGATTTCTGATTGTTTCAGCCTCTTAAATGAGAATATATTCTTCAATTCTTTGCCCAATATAATAAAGGAATCATTAAAAGTGAATCATTTTGTGGACAAAACAAAACATTTGCGAACCTCATAATTTCCAGGTTTGACAAACACTGATGAAGTTTTCCGACATTTTATGGACCAAACGATTACTCGATTAATCGGGAAAATAATCGACAGATTAATCGAATTATAAAAATAATCGTGAGTTGCAGCTCTAAAACCAGTGCATTTTATTCGCCAAGAAATATTTGCAATTGTGCAACAGGCTGCATATTTCTGTCAATACTGTTCCAATTTGCCAATGAGACATTGGTACAGAGCCATATTTCATTTTCACTCATGTCATCCAGCAATAAAACAAAGCCCAGTAGAATGTAAACCGAATTTAAATGCCTTGGCTCAATTTATCATTAAATGTGTGAAAGAGTATCCTATGCAATATCACACAGGTTAGAGATTTAAACCTGCTTTGTTAATGTTACACAACTGACCTCTGCTGAGTAACACCTCACAGGAATACCAAAGGCTCGAGCCAACCCAAAGTCAGCAAGCTTCAGCTCCCCATTCTGAAAAGAGAGAGGAGAAAACAAGTTAGCAGCAACACTCAGTCATAAACTACAGTCACAGTGCATCAGAGCAAGCCATAAAGAGTGAAGAAATTAACACATTTGTAACCAGTCTTCAAGTCCAAGTCCAATTGCACCTAAAAACTCACTCTGTTGATGAGGAGATTCTGTGGCTTCAGATCTCTATGAAGAACATTTCGACTGTGACAGAAAGCAAGGCCTTTCAGCAGCTGGTACATGAATGACTGCAAAGTAAAAGCAAGTATAGAAAAAACAAAACAATATTTAAGAGACTTAAGTGTTTTGTGCTGATCCAAGTTTAACTCCCTTTTTAGATCATCCAGGGTGTTGGTATTTTACCTTCACAGTTTCTGGGTCCAGATCCCCATTGCAGCTGTCAAAATACTTCTTCAAATCCTGAAATTGTTAAGAGACACCCGTTAGCTTCTGGAGACACACGATCGAGAACATACTGCAGGTTTCAGATGACTCACCTGATCACAATATTCAAAAACCAATGTTAACTTCTTGTCACTGTGCAAAACATCATGTAGTCTGAAAGAGACAGAACAGTTTTACATTGACATTTGTTGATATCTGGGTTGAATGCATCCATCTGAAAATTGTGAAAATTCCATCCTCATTCCTGATTAAAATGACAACTGTTTATGAAATGACTGCGACGATTGTAAAAATATGCTTCAGTAATTCTTCTCTCAACTTATCTATGTTATTAGGGGGACCCTTCTGTCTGTATTCTAGTCTCATTCTAGTTTGTATCCAGCTACTCTAGAAATACATTACAGATATTTGAAATTCAATTATCTCGAGGTAAAATGAAGATTTCACCGGCATTCCTCCTATTCACATTTCCTATTGTCATTTTAGATAAACATAACTTAATTCTTTCTAGGAGAAATGTTGTGTTCAGGGTTAGTCATGACAGGTATCTTCAATGAACTTGCAGATTGTGGATATTTGCAACTGTATTAATAACAGAATTATTATATTTCCAGTAAGATATATATGTACAAGTTAAATCTGACTAATCTTAATCTTTAATTTTCCCAAATTTAAGATACCTACATTATTCTTTTAAGACTATAGATATTAAGTTTTAACTCGTCAGAATGACAGTGCAGATTATGTTAAACTTGAATTGTTGCTAGTCAAAGATTATGCTGTAGATATCTCAAACTGTGTGTTCATAATGTAACTGTAGATATCTCTAATAAAAATGATCAATTACCATTATCGAAATAAATTTTGATTTGGAGATATATCAAAGTGGAGATATCTAACTTTCATTTAACATAGATTAAACGTAACTGCAGGTATCTCTGCAACTTTAGCCAGTAAAAATGTAATTATGAAAATCATGTCGTTGATGTTTATAAAGATTCCATAGTAACATGTAATAACGAGTTGAACTCAGTCTGAGTGGAGGTCTGTCACTGACCTGACAATGTTTTTATGTTTTAGTTCCTTCAGAAGGCAGATTTCTCTCAGAGCAGAGCTGGGCACCCCCTGCAACAAATGACAACCACTGCAATTAGCACTAGCCTATGCTAAACATAACTTGCATGGAATGAAATATTATATTCTGGCGACATACCTCATCGTCATCGTCCAGCCTCACCCTTTTCAAAGCCACTATTTCGTGGGTTTCTCTGTTTTTAGCCTTAAAAACTGTGCCATATGTGCCTACGGGTGAGAAGAGGACGAGTTAAATCCCATTCAGTCTTCACATTAGCTTAGCTCATTTAGCAAGTGTTCATATCGTAAACGCTTGCGTCCCTAAATCTTCAGGCAATCAATGTTACTTACACATTCAAGTGTTAATAAAATTGTCGCTGTGTACGTGGATGTGTGGGATGTTATTTGACAGATACATAGCTTTCAGTTTAGCAATCGTTAGCTTATCCCACAACTACATGAAAGCTAGGTTAGCAAACCCGGCTAGCTAATGTTAACTTCTTTTTTTTCCCAAAAGGCGCATGTAACTTACCCTCCCCGATTTTTTCCAGTTTTTCATATTTCTGCATATTTGACCAGATAAGCCAGCCTTGGGCCAGCCACCAAATTAACGACTAAATAAATGCCCCAGACTGGGGTTGATAATGTCCTGATAGCTAGCGTTAGCTTGATGCTACACTTGGCAGCTTCTGAAGATCTGCAGCAGGTTTGTGTTATTGTCATCTAGAGGCCAAAAAAGGAACTGCAACATTCTTGTAATCCCACTGAAGGTTTCAGTAATAAAAGATAATACTTTTGATCATTTGTAACCTAATCTTAAACTGTAAATGTATTATATTGCTGTTAGATAAATGTTTTAAACATATTACTCACACAGTTCTTTGGCTTACTAATTCATTATATAGGAATGAATGAGGTTACTAGGGAAAAGTGACAGTGAATTAGACCTCTGAATTTAACCCATCCTTATTACACACTGGTAGTGAAGACACATAAGCCAGGCACAGGACAGGGCTATGGGGGTTTGGGTGCCTTCAGGGGCACCCCAGCCCTTAAACTGTCCCCTCTCCTCTTGGTCATGGGCCAACACTTTGTACAACCTCTGTGTCAGTGCACATGCTGCACAGACAAAGGCTGGATGAAGTTAATACATTTCTTTTCATTTGAATGTGACTTTAACTGGATGATATCCAAAAGAAAAAATACCGTCCAAAGCATGCATGCTTCATTATACAATTTTAAGTATTTAATCTTTTCAACTATGTATTTGAATGAAAAAACAGTAACATTATCTGTATTCTTAGTCATATAAAGGAAAATAAATACAGTAGAGCAATCAAAACAGATTTTAATGTTTTTTTCTATACATAACAGTTTCTTATTCTATACAGAACAAAAACAACAGTGTTAAGACTGTACATTAGGGAAGTTTGTAGTAATTGTCATTGTCACATTAAGATGGTAGATTTAAAATAGATTCTATACAATTCATCATGTTTCAGCAAGGCTCATTGCACATTAACTCCAATATTTCAGAGTTCATTTCTGCCCCTCAGCTCTTTGCCTGCGGATCAGATCAGAATAAAGTCCTCCTTTGCTCAGCAGTTCCAGGTGAGTACCAGCCTTAAAAGAAAAGAGGGCAGATATAATTAAAGACTATATAACACAGTAAAATGAGAAGCACCCAATACATCTCTAGGAATTACTGACAAATAAAAGCGGTCAACCATCCAACCCTACAGTGCTTCTTTGAATTTACAAGGTTGTCTAATAAATA
Organism: Solea solea; assembly: GCF_958295425.1. NCBI lineage: Eukaryota > Metazoa > Chordata > Actinopteri > Pleuronectiformes > Soleidae > Solea > Solea solea. The sequence goes on from NC_081134.1 coordinate 15,175,199, forward strand.
AGCCAAGGCATTTAATAGCAGATTACAGCACCTCTATTTTTTGTGTACTTTCACTCAACTACCTCACCTCCACAATGCGGCCATTGCTCATTACACAGATGAGGTCAGCCCCTTGAATGGTGCTCAGCCGGTGGGCGATGATGAGCACAGTGCGACCTCTTGTGGCCTTGTCCAAGGCCTCCTGCACCACCCGCTCAGATTCCGCATCCAAGGCACTGGTGGCTTCATCCAGCACCAGGATGCTGGGGTTCTTGATCAGGGCACGGGCGATGGCAACGCGCTGTTTCTGGCCACCTGATAGGGTCACTCCTCGCTCACCTGAGTTAAAAAAAAAAAGGATAAACAAAATAAGTAGTGCTTATTAGTTACATGTCCCAGAGTCTCTTAACAGTTTTAAAAGCTTAAATGAAAACACTTACCAACCACAGTGTTATAGCCGTCTGGGAAACTGGTAATGAAGCGGTGAGCATTGGCTTGCTTCGCTGCATTAATGACCTCGGCGTCTGTAGCCTCAGGCTTCCCGAAGCGAATGTTCTCCATGATAGATGACCCAAACAATACTGGCTCCTGAGTATTGAAAGACACAGTGCAGAGACAATTGAGTTGCTGAAAATGTGACTTATAAATGTTGCTATTAGATCTATCCTGATTTAATCTTTACCTGATTGATAAATCCAATGACTTGACCCCTGAGCCAGGTCAGGTCAAGTGTTCGAATGTCAAGTCCATCCAGCATGACTACGCCGCTGGTTGGGTCATAGAAACGCTCCAGCAATGAAGCCACAGTGGACTTCCCTAGAAACAATGGATTAATAACTTAAGGCTAAGCATAATTTTTTACATGCCACACTTCTACAACTAGAATCTGGAATAAATTACCTCCTCCAGATTCTCCAACAATGGCAACAGTTTTACATGGAGGCAACGTTAAGTTGAACTTATTCAGAATCTGATGGCCAGGTCTTGTTGGATAACTGTAAATATACAGTATATTTAAATAAGAAATCAATAAAATTACCATCTGATGTTATTACACAGATAATGTCTACACTTGTCTGAAAATTGTATTTGTTTTAAATTGAGATGAGGCTCCAACCTGAATGAAATGTCCATGAAGTCCACTCTTCCTGTCAGAGAATGGTATGGGATGCGTCCGCCCCCAGCAAGTGTGATCGTTGGCTTCAGAACAAGGTATTCAAAAACTCGGGCACCAGCACTGGTTCCTCTCACCATCTGTAGCAATATAATATGATTCTACATCATAAATGTGTGTCATTCAGATAACACATACTCTACATATGTACAGAATTCTTCACCTGTCCAAAAAGGATAGAGATACTGGCCAGTGACCTAAACAGAGAGACATTACATATGTTACACACCAACACCAGCTACATTTAAGCAAATATGTTTAACGATAATACAGATCAGTTGTTGAGAAGCAGCATTTGTGTTTTACCTCTGAACGGTCTGGGATGCAACCAGAAAGGACATGAGGTCTCCAGGAGACATTTCGTTTTGAGAAACTAAGCTCCCTCCAGCAAAAATTGTTCCCAGTACAATGCCTGTATCATTGACAAACATTGATTTTTTTTTAATGTAATATCTGCTTATCAATATGTTAATCAATTAATATTAGGAACCAACACACTCACAATTCAGGGCAATATTTGACAGTCCCTGGAAAACTGCTATTCCAGTACCAAGATTTTCATTCATTTCACTTGATTTGTCCACTTCATATGCAAATGACCTGGAAAAAAACATTGGCAAAATTACATTAAATTAAAAAAATATGATCTAACAAATTTGATACACAGTATATTGTGGCTCTACAGCGCTAGGCTATGAGCAGATCCAATTGTGCTCTCACTTACCGGAGTTCTCGCTCCTCCATGGCAAATGCTTTCACTGTCCGCACATTGCCAAGAGCCTCATCTGCCACTCCTGTTGCTTTTGCCACCTTGAATTTCACACAATAAAAATCAGCCAGACTTATTATATATAATTAACTTATTTTACAAACAGTGAAATAATAAAGATTAAGGTCAACGTTAAGATAGCAAGCTGTTGTGTTTAAGGCATGCATTTTTCGGTAAAAATAGCTTTAACTTAATGTCTTTCCGCTTTCAGTTTTTAGATTTGCAGCTCAAGACAAGGTGGAACTTAAACTCAAGACACTGTGCTGTACAGTCCATCTCCATCTGATCTTACCTGCTCCTGAGCCAAACGGGAGAGCTTGCGCAGGAATGATCCAATCAGAGCCCCAGCTCCCACCAGACAGGGAAGGACAACGACAGTCAAACCTGTGAGTTTGGGGGACAAGACATATAGAGACACAAAGCATCCAACTGTCTGTGTCACACTCCGCAGACCCTGCAAATATGCAAGAACAGTAAGTTAGTAACACTAATATATACTGCAGCTTATGTAGAACTGATCATTTTACAACACAAATTTACACATTATACCTGAGAAATGACCAATTTAAAAGATGACTTGAACTCTTGAATGTCAGCAGTCAAACGATTCACGAGCTGACCAGTTTTATTGGCATCAAAGAAAGCCACATCTTGCCTGTGATAAAAAAGAAGAACAATGGTTATCTTTTTTGTGTTGCAGATGTGGTCTGTCAAAAAGCAGTACACATAATGTGTCTGATCTCGGATTTTTTGTAATGGGTACCTCAGTAAGGAAGCAAAAAGAGCCTTCCTCATATCTGCTGCCACTCTCTCCCCCACCTGGGAGAGCAGAATGATGTAGCCAGTCGTCAGCAGGCCCTACACAGTGGAAGTGATTAATGACCAGCGCAACAGGCCATTTTTCGGGAAAATAGCTGGGCCATTCCTGCACATTTCTCTGAATGAAAGTGAGTGAATCCAAGCTTGCAAATGTGTGAGAGGAAAAAAACCATCCTCCTAACTAAATAGAAAACATTATTAAACAATCACTAAAAGCCACTTAAATGTGTAAAAATGTTAAACGTATTAACAAAAGGAAGTTATTTTCTAGGTGTTGCTTTTATTACATTCATCCATTGCATTTCTTCTTAGTTAATTTACAGCAACTTAACATACAGCTATCAAAATAAACTGCAATCGCATATTTTAAAATGCTACATGTAGCCCAAGAAAAAATAAATAGGCAATCATACTAACATCAAAAAAGTGTCAATACTACACATGTTTACAGCTGCGTCATTATTACAGCATACTTGGCCCAACTTAGATTAAGTGTCTTTGACTGTTGTTGAAGTGCCGGTATATTATGTTGTGCTACAATGTCACATTTTCTGTACTTACTTGGGCACCATACAGTGCAAGTAGTTTCAGGGCAGGACCTTGAATCTCATGGACAAAAGTCCCAGTATGTTCTCTCAGGTAACGTGCTACAACATTAACCAGATCCCCGAGCATCAAGGGGATTTGAATATTCAAGATTGCTGCACCAAAAGCAAGCTACAAAGAAAAAAACATTTGTTTAGTTATATATGAACACTTATGTTACATTTGATTGAACTGGTAAGAGCTTACCACAACAGCTCCAATGAGAGCTAAGAGGTGAGGCTTGACAAACTCCCACAGGATATGCCATTTGAACTCAGGTACAGGTTTTGTGGATACAACATCCACCAGGTTATTGTTATTTACATCTTCCTGACAATGTGCTACATGGCAAAACAGCCGAGCAGAGACAGTGAGTACCGCTGGTCCCAAGATGAACTTCAGAGCCACTCCTGGTTGTTTGGATGTGCGGGTGGCAGACTGACGGACAGCTTTCCGAGTGAGGCCCCAAATACGACTGACAGCATTTCCAGGCTGTCGTGAAAAACTGTATCCTGTAGATCCTGGAGATACATACCACCTGGATATGACAAAGAATGCACAATATGACATTCAATAACCGAAATCAAGGAGTTTACAAGACTACATTAGAGTTCTTAAAACATTACTTTTCTTTTCATTAAAGGAAGTTTTTAAATTGTATTTCACATAAAATAAATCACTCAGATTAGCGATTAAGCTAGTGTATGAACATATTATTATGAGTAGTGGCTAACTGGTTAATCATGTTGCAGTTTAAACTCAAGTATGGAAACAAAACACAACACAAACCTATGTACTGTCTGGTAAATCAGAAAAGGCTAAATTTAGTCTGAAGAATTATTTATCAAATAACGATCAGCTGTCATGTGGCAACCGGTCACCTTACCGTGACAGTTTCCAAATGTCTGCTGTTTTACTACATCGCGGGTATAGAGACAATGACCGCACAGGAGCAGCAATGCTTGCTTTACTACAAATGATCTGAAACATGTTTGATGCTTATTTCAAAGAGAAAACGAGCTCATTAGGTCAAATAATCGTTAAGCTCTGAGGTAATCCACAGTGAACCAGTGGGCTGACATGTTGACTCTATCCCAGAATGCATTGCTGCGCCTGTACAGTGGAGGTCCTCATGTCTACTGGGATTTTTGGTTTATGACAGTGTCCTAATTTCACTAAAGGAATTATGTTTAAGTTTAAGTGATACGTTAAATATCAGATTACTTTTGAAACGAGACTCCACTTTGTTCTGGAGAACTACAAACCTTGACCGGAAATGAAATCATATTACGCCACGTTCACGTACCAATCCGTAAAATCGTAATTTCGACCAACCCAATGAGAAATACGTTCACATCAACCTGTGTGTTACTGTGTATGATATATCGGAAATAAGTAGTTATATATCACACCACGTGGTGACAAGAACATTGTGCATTAAATCAATTCAATCATAGAAATTGTTTTGACCTAACATTCTACAACAGCTGAAGAACTATTTCTAGTATCACGGCATACAAGAGGACACACAATACACAGAATGAATAACACAGAAAAAGACTTGTAATTGAATTCAATTAAAAAGGATGCCAAGGTTGCCAACAAACTTTTCAACTGAATTATTTGAAGACAAAAATAACAATAACAGTCACGTGAAAGTTGAATTCAAGCAACACTGGCCGGGACCTCACACTATTGCACTGATGTTTAGTTTTACACTTGGGCTACACGTATTTATACCGCATTTATATAGTAATGTATTGTACATGGTATTGAGAGTTGTGCATAAAATATGTATAATTGTTTATATTTATTATGTATTTGGTTGTACTGTAGATTCGTTGCATGAATAAGTGTAGGTGAAACGGGGTAAGACCAAATAAACGACAATGTTGCTGTCGTGTTGTTGACACTGGCGCTGCAGCATTTTGTCATTCCTCTGATATTTCCTGAACGCAACATTAAAACCGAAGTGACGTCAAAGTCGTTTTGTTGACATTAGTTTGTGAAAGACAAAAACGCTGGACGCACACACGCACGGGATGGTGTGATTTTGGAAAGCCACTGACAAAGCGCTGGACAGACTGATGAAAGCTGTGTGGAGGTTAAAGCCGAGTGTCTATGTTTGCTTTGATCGACGTTAACTACAAAGAAGTGAGCAAGTGCAGCATATGGACGGAGCAAGACGGGAACAAAACAAACCGTTGACACTCAGACGACAGTGGCTGAATCACGCTGGCTAGTCAGCTATCATGCACCTGGCTTAGTTGGCTTGTGTATAGATTTTGTATTTATTAATTACCCGTAGAATTCCCGTCTACTTAGTTTTAAACTATTTACGTTGTGTCATGGTAGTGTAGAATTATCCAAGCGCCGTCCGTCTGAGTAGCAACTTAGCATGCTAGTGTTAGCTGCAGCTAACGTCACCCTCACTTAAAACCGCTTGAGCTGCTGTGTTAGCAGCTACAGCATGTATCTGAGGTTCAGAGGCTGCATTTGTTTTAGGTGCAGCGTTTAATTCAAGTAGCTCGTCAGCTGATAGAGAGGGAAACTTCAAGAATGTGAAGCACAATGGCCAACTTTGAAGCTTACCGTGAGTACCAGAGGATTGAGAGCGGTGAGGATGACTCGCCACCTGGGGAGGAGGATTTACTGCTGCATGTGCCCGAAGGCCTGAAAGGTAATAGTGTCAGGACAAAAGTGTCTGGCTGTAATTATGAAAGTTACACATTTGTGATTATAATTAGAAGAATTCTATCTATATAGCATCTTTATGAATCAAGTTTCAGAAGATCAAATGTCTACTTAAACATCTAGTACTCCAAATGTAGTTTAAAGAAAAATAAAACCAAGGAAACTATCACTAGAGCAACTAAGAGTGAACAAAATAACAATAAGAAATGCATACATATACGTAGTAAAAGCAATAGAACACAGGATTAAAATAGGTAGATGGATGTCATCATGTAAGTTAGTAAATATGGGTTTAAGAAATGGTTTAAAGTAATTATCCCCTCAGGTAGGTCATTACAAAGTTGTGCCTTGTGGCACAAGTACAGTTACCTTAAATGTAAGTGTAGATTTTGGGATTTAGGGCCCCACCCAAATATCAGGCTGCAAGTCATCTGTCTGTATAGAATAGAAAAGAATATATCTTGATTGTCATTGTTACGATCAAAACTATAACCAGCATCCTCCTTTCATTTTTACATTAAAAATGAAAACTAACAGCATATTAAGAACCTCAGCATTCAAGTACTTTTATTGTTATTGTGTCGCACATCATTATTGCTTTGTGACACCTCCAGAGACTTTAAATCCCAAAGACATAAACAAAGAAATAACAGCAGTAATTTAAAAGCAGAGTTGAAATAGACTACTATATGATAGATACCAAATAAGAAATCATCAAAACAACATGTCTATGTCAGCAGTGGACACTTTCTGCTATTTATATATCTGAAATATTGCACATGATGTTCCGAGGTCACTGCACAAGTATAACCACAGTGAAAGCACATACAAGATAAACAGAGTGTTTAAGTCCTAAAAGATTATGATTGATTATAATGTTGCCAAAATTGTGACAAGATGTGTTAAGTAGAGTTTAGATCAGTGATGGCTCTCAGTGAATAATGGTCAGCTGCTGCTCACATGTTGTGTTGAGTTTTCTGTTTTTCATTGCTTTGTTTTTCTGTTACAGATTCATGGAGCCATATCAAGAACCTGGATAATTTCTTCACAAGGATATCCTTTTAATGATGGTGTAGTTAAATAACAGGCTTACCAAAGTCCACTGTCATTGTATGTCACCGGCATCATATCATGCTCAGTCATTCTTGAACTTGCTGTGTCAGTAGTATTCATATTTAGAGAGTGTGGAGTTGCAACTGTTTACTTGTTGACTCACACACACAATTTCATGGTTTTACTGTTGGAAGAAATGTGAAAGTGAATTTCATTCAGAACTTCACGTTTGGTGTATTTGTGATATCTTCTGTTTTCTTCAAGAACATTTTCACTAGTGTAATGTAGTGTCAGTGGCTGTTCATGTATAGTCGTGTTAGGTTAGAGCATAGTTATATTATTTTGAAATTTTCCTTAACCAGTCTGTCTACATCTATAATTTTCATCAGAAGAATGGCTTTGCTTGTATGATGCTGTCTGAGTTCTTTGAACTTATGTAAGTATCAAGCAGTACTTTTCCTTATTGCCTCAAAAATAAAGTATAAGGTAAAAAACATTGGGCCTAGGTTGATTGAGTTAAAATGTCAGGTTGAAGTTCCAACATCATGCATGTTTTCATTAAACCTGAGCCTTGTTTAAGTTACTGGTAATCTTTCACACTTTGACAGATGGGAGTGCCTTCAGCTTTAGCCTGAACAAGCGCAACCAGATCATTTCAGCAGCAGCTATACATGAATCTCATACACGTTGTTTTTTAACGTTAGTATCTATACACAAACTGTGGTTACATTTATTAGGCTTGCACAGTACGTACGTGTATCCTTCCCAGTTTAATCGATACAATAAATAAATCATCTCTTCTAATAAATTATGTCAAGCTTAATCACTTAAAGCTGCATTGTGTAATTTTTTTGTTGATATTATTCTGCCTCTGTTTGGTCAAATGATGTAACATTATTTGAATGCTGCATCCTTGCGTTTTCAGGTTTACTCCAACCTGTTAGCAGCCGTCTCACTTTACTAGTGCAATGTTACTGTTGCGGTAATGTTGCTAGGATACACAAACTCTAAACACTGGTATAGTGAGAAACACAGGGAGTCGTGTGAGGCTGATGGACTTAATCGGCCTAGTGTGAACTCACTTGACAATGGTTTGAATCTAACAATATTCAAAAGCTGTACACTACAAGTTTAAGTGGAATTTGGGCTTATTAATATATCGGGCAACTTAAATCATTAGCTGTAGAAAATCTGTCTTCATAATTGCAATTCCAAACAAACCTCAGCCTGTCAAGATATGTACTCACAAAACTGCAATTGATCTTCCTTAACTGCACTATAATTAATTGATCACCTGTCAGGGTATGCCGAGTGCACTGTCTATTCATCTACTGAATATAGTCAGTTAATATGTACTGCATTAATTTCTATTGTCATGGGTTATATATCGTATAGTGTGACTAAGTATAAAGCCTAATCTCTGGTTTTCTTATCTCGTCCCAACAGTCAGTTTCTGTTTGTCGTCATATTCACAACCTTCCTTGTCAACTGTGTGGATTATGATGTCCTGTTTGCCAATCGAGCCGTTAACCACACCGAGCCAGTTCACAATCCATTGGACAAGAACAAAGTCACTCTTCCAGATGCCATCCTACCTGGCCCGGAGTGCACTCAGAGGTAATAATGTTTTAAGTATAATAGAGAGCTTTATTGTGCGTGACATGGTATTTTATGTGTAGAAAAGTTAATTAAAGTGAAAAAGCTATTGTCGCATATCACGATCTCAGATATGTTTGTCCTGTCTTCTGCCTGTTTAAAGACATACTTTGTTCTTAGGTAGACATGCCCCTGGGTATTATCAGAACCCATTAAGACATAGACAACCAGATGGATATAATTTGTCTAGCTTAATACAATTGTCATTAGACTTTTAGACATTTCTCATTAGTCTGTGACAGATGAGGCTTCAGTGGAATATACAGTAATATCAGCATAGGAATATAGAGTATTGGCTTATCTAACTTTACCCCATATGTGTTTCATGCTTTACCATAAGACATTTTAGCAGGTTTTTGTATTCATAATACTTGGTTCATTATACCAGTAGATTGAAATGTAAGTCTGTTTTAGTTTCAAGTCTGCTTTAATGCTTGGTTTTGCAGTTTTGTTGTTTAGTTCAACCTGACATTGATGACTTTCAGTTGCAACATTTCTTGAAGGTATTTGTGTACCGAGTTCAGACTAGCTTTAGGGAACAGGGCTTTGTAATTGATAGCCTCAGTGATGTAAAACCAGCCAGCTGAGATACTGACAACATGGCTTGGCTAGCAAACAGACACCCACATGACACTTCACTCTCTGGCTGTTAGGGACAAAAATCCCCCAACACCCCCCACCCCCACCCATTCTGCCTTTTTTTCACAACTTGTTTTTCTCCCAGCTACTCTTAAAAGACCTTACCAGTTTTTTCCTCATACTGGTCATGGCTCACAAGTAATTTATATCAAAGTCAATGATATTCAACTGCTTGAAATTCTAATTTGGGAACAGCTGACCCCACAGTCTGGAACATCTATGTCCTCCTCATAGATCATCTCTTATTTCCATGTCATAACCTTTCTTGTCTCGAGAACATTCTAATATTGTGTTTATGCCTGAAAATGACCTCCTATGTGAATTGATATGGAAAATATTTCAAAGAACAGTACTACTCAGATAGTGGCTAGTGTGTGCTTGTGCGTTACTGATGCTCAGTGTGGTCAGTGTGGTTTTGACATCGAATATTGAGGAGCTTGCTTAATCACAGAGTGAAGTAAGCAGGTTGCCCAAATCTGTAAACAGGGGCCCAGTTTGAATTTAAATAGCATATTAAATAAATAAAAATCCCTCTGCCCCTTTTCTGTTCAGGATTCAAGGGAACAGCTGGAATATATTTCTTCTCATCATGGCGGCCATTTTCTGGATCTATCGTCTTGTTAAAGTCTTTCGCAATTTTCTGAACTACTGGGAGATCAGGCAGTTTTATGTCCAAGCACTGAAGATCAGGATGGTAAGAGCTGCACCTGGAGGCACTACATAAAATGCTTATTATTTATTTGTGACAGTTGTGTGTGATGTAATAAAAGTCACTCATTTGAGTAATTGTGTCATGCATCGTTGGTTTACTTTGTGTTTGTTGCTTCCTTGTCCCAGGATGAACTATGCAACTTCACATGGCAGGAAGTCCAGGACAGGCTCATCAGCTTGCAACAAGAACAGCAAATGTGCGTACACAAGAAAGAGCTGACGGAACTTGATATTTATCACCGCATCCTGCGTTTCAAAAACTACATGGTGGCAATGATAAACAAATCACTGCTGCCAGTGCAGCTGCAACCCCCCCTGCTGGGCAATGTGGTGTTCTTCACGCAGGGCCTCAAGTACAACTTTGAGCTCATCCTCTTCTGGGGGCCCTGGTCTTTGTTTCAGAATAAGTGGAGCCTGCACCCCAAGTACAAGCGGAACACAAACCGCTTAGAGCTCGCCCAGCAGCTCAGTAGAGTCATCCTGCTGGTCGGTTTGGCCAATCTGTTGCTATGTCCCTTCATCCTGGTGTGGCAGGTGCTGTATGCTTTCTTCAGCTATACAGAAGTGATCCGCAGGGAACCTGGAAGCCTGGGTGCACGGCGCTGGTCGCTGTATGGTCGCATGTACCTGCGACACTTCAATGAGTTGGATCATGAGCTGCATGGGCGTTTAGGGCATGGCTACAAACCCACCTCCAAATACATGAACTCCTTTACCTCTCCACTACTAGCTGTGTTTGCAAAGAACATGGCATTCTTTTCAGGCTCAGTGTTGGCTGTTCTCATTGCTCTGACGGTCTATGATGAGGATGTTCTGACAGTGCAGCACATTCTTACTGCTATCACTCTGCTGGGAGTGGTTATCACCATCACCAGGTGAGTTTTCAGTAACACTCTCTGTAGGTGTAAACCTTATAGAAGATGTAAATGTTTCTTTTGCCCTCTATATGAAAATATAATGACATGCTTAAATATGCAGGTGTTCATTTGGATGTTATATATATATACATTTTTTTTTTTTTTCCTCTTTTGTTTATAGAAGTTGAGTCATTTATTACAGGGTTTATTACAATGTATTGGTTTGGGGATTTGCCAATGTATGGGAACCTAGCACTAGAGCAAGACACTCACTTTCAATTTATAACTTTAGTTTAATGTAATGTTTACATTGTGTCCTCGCCAGGTCCTTCATCCCAGATGAGCATATGATGTGGTGTCCAGAACAGCTGCTGCAGTGCATGCTGGCACACATTCACTACATGCCAGACCACTGGAGGGGCAGTGCAAACAAGAGCGAGACCCGTGAAGAGGTGGCACAGCTGTTCCAGTACAAAGCGGTGAGGTGTTTAATATTCTTGATGTTCTTTAGATGTGTTTTTTATTTTTTTAGGTAGTACATAGTCTCTATTATGATGTTTGTCCTGGTACAGGAACTGCAAAAAAACTGAAAATGTATTGATTTATTTTTTGTGAACATATGATTTAAATTTTAATGCATTTTATTTCCAAATCAGGTGTTCATCTTGGAGGAGTTGCTCAGTCCTATCGTCACACCCTTCATTCTCATATTTCTTCTGAGGAACAAGTCTTTAGAGATCATTGACTTCTTCAGGAACTTCACTGTGGATGTGGTTGGAGTTGGTGACATCTGTTCCTTTGCAGAGATGGACATCAGACGCCATGGAAACCCAACAGTAAGTCATGACCCCTCATTTAAACAGGATTAAAGCCATCCTACTCATTACACCTCTGAATGCTGAGTCATGATTATTTACTTTATCAGTGAAAATTTATTTTCTTGAATTTGTCTGTACCTTGGTGTTTTTTGCAGTGGATGTCACAGGGCCAAACAGAAGCCTCTGTGTACCAACAGGCTGAGAATGGCAAGACAGAATTGTCCCTCATGCATTTCACCATGAAAAACCCACACTGGCAGCCACCGCAGGAAAGCTCAGTTTTTATTAGCCAACTAAAGGAGAAGGTGAAGCATCATGCGCACGGTGGTCCGTCTACCCACCTACTGCTCTCTCAAGCTCCCCTCTGCACCTCACTGCAATCCATTAATCCTATGACTATGGTAAGCACTTAAGTGAAAGATATTGGTGTACATTTGGTGTTCAGATGCTTGTGTTATATAAACAGTAATACATGAACTGTAGTGCACAACGTCTATCAGCTCTCTTGGTTTCTCAATATAGCTGCATCCAGGAAGTGATTTGTTTAATTTCTAGAAAACTGGAAGCAACAGTAACATTACGCTAATAAAGCAAAAAAGCAGCAACAGGGTAGAGTGTGGCTGAAAAAACAAAGAAGCATCACCTGTCATTCAACAGTCTGACGGGATAAATGATTCTTATCCATCCCAGATGATGGACACAGCATGCATATAATGTAATATTATTTCTGTTTACAAAGACCATCTACAACGACAAATAAATTAATGTAAAGTAATGTAATTAATGTTGTTGTTTCCAGCCTGATAATCTCCTGGCCAGTGTCATGGCCCACCCTATTCTGACTGCATCTGGATTGCAAGCAGGAGAGCCTCATTTCATCCAACCCAGCGCCGCTGCTGCTGCCAGTGTCCTGGCCTCTTTGCCCCCCTCCCAGCTGGCACATACCAGTCCTGTCCGCTCTCATGGCCCCCTGATGTCCTCCATGTCCCCCTACAGCACCACCTACCACAGTGATCGCTCCGTCAATGACAGGTATCCATCAGCCAGTGCATTTGCAACTTTATTGTTCACACACTGCATCTGATAAGTGTATGATGTAACCGATAATTGTATTGAATTCATCAGTTTTTATTTTCATGATTCTTTCCCAGTATGATTCACAGTGATTCACTCATGCAGAGAAATTCACTTCCCCCTGAGTTGGTCTCTGCGGAGATGAGCCTCCATGCCATCTACATGCATGAGGTAATTTTCTAGTCATGAACTTATGCTGGGCCACACAGCCACTTTGTGTCTAACACTATTGCCTCACAGCAAAAAGGTTGCCAGTTTGAATCCCGGTTTGACTGAGGGCCTTTCTGTGTAGAGTTTGCATGTTTTCCCCCTGTGTGTGTGGGCTTTCCAGTTTAGAAAGTAAACCCCAGTAAATATCATGGGGAAATATGGGGGTTTTCACTCCCACTTTCACTCCAATTTTGAGCATCTTCGTTAGTTTTTACAGCTTCATCTTTATCTACAGCTCCACCAGCAGAGCTCTCACCCACAGATGACTTCAGGACAGTGGCAGAATGCAGTGCCAATGAGAGATATACATACAAACACAGGTAAATGAAAATATTGATTTTGAAAAGGTCTGTTTAGGGGAGTTGAACCCCTGCAGTATTATTTTGCCTGAATTGAGGCATGACAAATGTTGTACATATTCCAAGTTTCCAAACTACAGTATAGTGGCTGCCAATAATGAAAATATTGGCATTTGATGTCAAATATTGTTATATGTGTGTAACAAAAACAGCATTAAATCACCATTGTTAAAAACTTAAAGATCTTGGAAGGTGTGATCCCATTCTGACTTTGTTGTACCACCGATGTTAGGCCTCCAGCAGAGCAGCCATGGTCCCAGCATGTCCATGCCCACCCCTGTCTCCCTTGGTGGCTGGCAAGAGGAGGAGGAGAATGAAGATGATCAGGAGAGTAAAAGTGGATCTACTTCAAAGCACGGCACTGGAAGAAGTCAATGAAGTGCCTTATCTCATAAGGTACTGTATGGTTGTTGTTTTTTTCTATCTTTAAAGACTGAATAATGTCAGCTACACAAGAAAATATGATTGATTAAAAGGGGGCATGTCCACTGGAGGACCTGAGAACACACACTCACTAACATGCACCAAAAACTAGTGGGGACCAAAAACCTCTGATTAAGTGCTAACTATGGCTCCGGTGCATCTTCAACCCTTATATTTAGACACACCTAAAGAAAATCCTGAAAAGAAGACTGGTCTTTCAAACACAGGACACTTGTCCACCATCTGCACTTCGTAGTCCTGTAAACAGTGACGTGTTTGTTGAATTAACAATTATTGCTTTTCATCCCACAAAGGATACATCACCATCATAATGTTTCTTCTCTCTTTCTCTCTTTTTTTATAGTGTTTACATTTTGCTTTCTTTGAACATTGTGGCCTTAGATGATCTTCACAGAGAATTTAGCATGGACCTTTAAAACGTCATCTGTTTATTTGTGGAAGAGGGTCATTGAATAACCACTGTCTCTGCACCTCCACGACATCCTGTCTCATCAGGCGGACTATGGCATCAGGGAAACCATACGTCTTCCGTCCATTATATTGTGAGCTTGTCATTAACTTGTACAGACAACTGCAAAGTGTACATCTGCCTGAGAGACAATGTAGCGAATTCATAGGATCAGTTAGTGACGATGGCCGTTGGCAATTCTGCTCAGCCTCTGTGTGCTCAATTCAAGTATTTGTGGATCAAAATGTTTCAGAGTTGGTGTTTAACAGACCGTTTCACAAAAGTCCTGGTCTGTGCTATAACGACTGCAAAACCATATCTTAGCTGCCTGAACAATTTTAACCATCCAAAAGAAAAATTTATTCAGTGTTTCAAGTTGTGCTGATTTGTAAATACACTTTTCTGTGTAACTTATCCTTTAAAAGTCCACTTTTTTTTCTGCTAGATTTAATCCTTTAAGAAAATTTACCAAGCATTGTTATGACAAAACTGACTGTAGAGTAGCCATACTACTAAAACACTATGTGTACCTGGCAATAAAACATTTTGTTACCTAGACATACACTTGTTTTTGATGCTGCTGTAGATGCTGCTGTAGATTTTATTCAGTATTAACATTTGTACAGCTGAGTTTTCGAGATCAGCAGTTCCTCCAAAAACAGCACTGAAATTTGTGGACCAGGTACTTTTGGCATCAAAATCTTAATTCTTTTTAGAATGGATACACGGTCAGCTTTATGCCTTAACAGCCACATAAATGTGTACCTAAATCCGAGTTTTACAGCAGTGATGAAGAACATCAAATCCTCAAATCGATACCTCGGCAGTATATTAATTCCTATCTGAATATACAATATATACTTGTCTTTTGCAATTTACAGATGCTCCATTCAACTGCATTTTGCAATGGAGCATATTTTATGTCCTTCTCCTGTTTCTTGTCCAGCAGTTAGTTTTTGAGTTAGATCTCCCAGAAATTATTGTATCTTATAAAGAACAAAACAGAACAGAGTGGCATTGCTTTTACAAAACAACAACAACATATTAACATAAAATCAAAATTTAACATCACCATAATAGCTAAGACAAAATTGGAGCATGTTTTGTTGCTTTTGTAGCTTTAGGATTAAATATTTTAAACCTAACCTTAAGAACTTTAACCCTAAAGCACAATTTCCACTGAAGAATTCATTTGTTAGTTTTAAGAGTATTTATTACCTGTTTTTCCTCCAGATATTTAATTGATATACCATATATTTTATATGTATTATTTATTTTTGATTGTTTTAATTGTAAAATAGCTTACTTTCACAAAGGTGTATTATCTAATGAATGACATAAAAGGCATGTACTCCCCTCACTAAAAGTAGGTAAGGTTGTTTTTAGATTTTTTTTAAGCTCTGATATAATGATTTATTGATGCTGAGAAAACATGCCCAGCCGCATGATGTTGAATGTGATTAAAACTAAAAACAAACTGGGACTAATTTAGCAAAATCACAGGTCACAGTAGTAGTATAGATCTCATCTTCCTTTAGAGGATACAGATGTCAGCTTTTCCACTTTGTTTTTGTATGGAATGAATGTGTTTGGACACTTGCATAATTATGCTTATACAAACTCTGAATTTTGCACTGGAAAAAAAAAAAAAACATCCACTTGCATCAGTTACAACTCAAAAAAGACATGGGACACCAAGTCAATCTCCACCCAAAAGGAGCTTGCCTCATTGTTTGTATATAGCATCAGCACATATTGCAGTGTCACTGCAGATCATGTGGAAAACACTGTGGCAAATCATTAAAGGTCATTCTTACCTCTGGTCAATTCTAGTTTGTCCTGTAGGGGATGATGTGCGTTTCTGTCACGCTTCCATTTGCTTACACCGTAAATCACCATTGTGTTATTTTCTTCTGTCAGTTTTCCCATTTGCAGCTCACCTTTGTTTGTTATGTTATTTTCTGCAGTGCCTTAGTATTAAGGATTAGCCTTTTTATTCGAAGTTCATGTAAACCACCAGATTTGCTTTCACAGACTCAGCAGCACATACTATGTACAGTATTTTTGTTTGACAAGTCATTGTGTATAGCATCAAGTTTGTTGTGAAACTGTGGATGTGGCTTGTAAGATGAGCTACGACCTGATCGTGAGACCTTGTGTCAAACTGTTGCATCTAAGTTCTTCTTGTCATTGTGTCTAAACTTGCACTTTGGAAAATGTTGAAGAAGCAGGGTTATGCCATGTGTCATCATGGCCAAGCCTCTCATCATACTATGGTTTCATATCCACTCTATACCAGTCTAGCAGAGACTGGAACAAGGTGCTAAGTTTTCATCCTGAACTGTTGAATATGTTTTAAGACATGTTTTTTGTTTGGTTTGTTTGTTTTGTTGTGTAACTTAAAGAGACACTATTAAACATGCCAAAGGAACTTGTTTCCGGCACAGCTTTGACACAGAGATGTGTTTCTTTTTTTTTTCCTTTGAGTGATAAGAGAGGCAAATAAATATTTGAGTGTATTTAATTATTTCACCTGTGGTTGATGTGATGTTTATTTAAAATAAAAATGCTTTTTAATTTTCTTTCAGTTGCCATGGCTACCTTACAACATCAACCTCATATTTTCTTTGAACTGTTTGTTGTATTGAAAATGATGTTGGCCTTTCTTGAATTAAGAGGTAGACTTTTATACTGCTTATACAATGTTTCTTAGTGTGATCTCATCTAATGACTCAGTGCCACTTCACTTTATTTCTGCCCAGTAACTATTGGATTCATTGTCCCAAGGTTCTCCAGTTGTTTGCGGACCAGTCGGACATGGATGTTTTTACAGTTCTTGACTCAATGTGGGAGGAAATTTATTATTAGCACATTAAGGACATTAATAGCACAGGGCAAGTTTAATCCTCAGTGTGATAGGATTCCATTCTTAACCTGAATTTAGTTTTTTTTCCCCTGGCAATCAACATCAGACAAAAACGCAATATGCCTCAATTTATGTCTGCATACTCTTTAAAATCTTCACTGTAGAAAGTGTTTTCAAACATTTAGCACTAAAAAGCATGTACTACAACTTTGAGTGTGTGTGTGTGTGTGTGTGTGTGTGTTTGTACTTTACTTTATTACCTATTTAGAAACTCTTGTGGCATAAACACTAACCATGGTAGGACCTGTAGTTTTAATGTAGACCAAAACCTAGTCCTAAGGAGCCAGAACATTTCTGAGGAACTGGGTAAGTTTTGGGCTAAGATGTGAAGGCTTAGGCATTAAATGGTTAAGCTTAGCAGTGCCTCTGCCCTGTTCTGGCCTTCCCGTGGTCTAGTAGATAAACTGAGCTCCAAGTTGAAAGCGTTTCGTTCTCATTTACAAAACATTACCACTTTATAAAGAAGAATCCCATTTCTGCTCCTTGCAGAACCCTAACATCATAAAATGATCTGAGTTGTATCGCTCTGACACACAAAGATGTGGGGCCTGCTCGAAGTCTTTGTTGGTTTGTTTTCCAAACAGTTGGAGTGAGTTTTTTTTGTTTCAGTTTGTAACCCTGGTGATCTGGTAACACATTTTTTTTTGTGTGTACATTTTAAATAAACGTCACATGCTTCTATTTTGTTTCACATTATTTTGTCCCAACTGTTTCACCATGTGCTGTACAACCTTGCTTAAGTCCCCCCCCACCCCGCAGACCTTTTAAGGCACTTACGCCATCTGCTGTTCACTCTCAGCTATCTGTCCTTGGTGCGACTGACATTTGTCTCACTTGTCTTCTGATATGTAAATGTTCTTTAGTAGTAATTCCAGCTGTGAACATGATACAACCATGACTTTATTCTTGGAATGGCTGAGAGCCCAGCTAGAAGGTCATTGGGGCATACATCTGAGGATTTACATTGCATTTATTTTGTTAAATGTCTTGTTGTTAAGAAATGTGTATTTTACTCCACTCCAGTCATTGCTGTGCCAATCCACCGCCCTCTTCTGTATTGTTTTGAAATTGCTATGAGAATGACTGCTGGCTGAGAGTCAGTATTGGACGGTTGCTGTAAATACCATGCATGATGTGATATGATACTAACTGGCCATTAATATGTGTCGACATGTGAGAGCAGAGTAATTTAAAATTCAAATTTTTACATGAATATTGCCCACTAATCTCATTGTTTGGGATTAATGTTGTCCAGAGGCAGAGGGAAGCAACGGCTTAGTTTATAACTTTATTGTAATTCAAAACAAAATACTAACAGTAAGGACAAACACAGTAGCTAGAACAGGATGTAAGTAGTGGTTAAGCGGCAATAGTGGATTACTGTGCTAGAGTTTCGGGAAGTTAAATCAGTGTCCATGCGACCTGCTGCTGTCACTCACGGGCACTGGGGGGAAGCCCGCGATGAAAGAGTAAGGAAATACTATGACGCCAAAGAATCGGGAAGACAGGGGTGAGACTTGCTGCCCCTGATTTAAGACACTATTATAGATAACTGTCAGTTAATTTCTCTGTCATGCTAAATGATTGCTTAGTGTTTTCATCATTGTGATGGTGACATGGGAAGAACATGTGATGCATTTACAGTATTAAGTCATGACTTAATTATGAGCAGCTGTACAGCAGCTGTCACAATGGTGTCTGTGGAATACAATGTGCCACAAGCTCAGTGGCAAGTTCAGCTAATCCTCCATCTTGCCCCCAATCACATTTACATTGAACCGTGACTGACTGGTGACTGGGAGACTTTTCTAGTTTGTCCATTAGAAAACAGATCTTCAGGATGCTGAGATGACACTGAGCAATAAGCAAAGAGAAAAGCTCCAGTGTGTAATTTCTGTCACCAAAACACTGCTAGAGTTGCTACACCATTCTGCCCGGACCATACGCATGACTGCATGGTCTGTGTAGTGCAATACTTTCCAGTCCAGTTGGTGGCGCCTCTCGTTTTTGTCATAAGAGAAAACAAAAATACGAAGTGGCTCTCTGCACATGCACAACGCAGAAGGTATGACCCAGCCCTAAAGGTACTTTTCTTGTTATTTATTTATTTATTTTGTTTTGATGATGGTTTAAATTATGACAGTCATTGACCAATCTCATCTAGATATCATTAACGGACTAGGAGTTACAGTAATAAGTATGCATGCCAAATCCTGTCAGCAATGATTAATGGACGTCCAAGGTTACACACTGCAGCTTTAAATTCTGAAATTGTTTAACTGAATTTAAATGCCCTTATTTAAATGCCAAGCTCTCAATTTATTTTTTTGTGTTGCATTATTAAAATAGCCTTTTATTAGTGTTTATGTGGAGCCAAAGACCTAATTTCTACACTGTGGACAAAAAAGTGTCACCTAACCTAACCTTACCTGACCTGACCTAACCTGACGTATTCAGAATTATGAGCTGTTTATGACTAGTGTTGTGCAGCCTGCAAGAGTGTGTAGTGTGCTCTCCTCTGCTCTCCTCACCAACAGGACTCCATCTCCTATCTCCACAGTCTATTTTGGAATGGAGGCTGCGCCAAAGTAGGCACGTCAGCCTTTTGGCATCAAGAGGTGCCGGTGAAGAAAGAAAAAATAAGTCTAGTCAACCGCCCACCACAGGAGACTGGGGGGGATGTTCCACCATCCTGGATTTACAGCCATTTCAAGGATATTTGAGGACAAACACGACATTTTTATTCACTGTTTTTCGGTGGGATTTCTAACCAACACTGACACCAGAGGAGGAGCAGGCTGTCGTCCGGAAAACAGAAGTTTGTAAGTCCACATGATTCAACGCTAGTTTCACCTGAGTGGCTGAAGATTCAAGGTAAAAAAAACAAAAAAAAACCCGAAAACAACTAACACATTTCATTTAATTTCACTGATACTAGCGTACGTGCTGTTCTGAAACACACATGTAATGGTTCTTATTTTAATTAGCTTCTGAGTGGCTGAACATTCAAGGTATGAAAAAAAGTAACACATTTTATTTAATTTCACTGATAGCCTACTAGCTTACGTGTCGTACAGAAACACACCTGTAATGGCTTAGTTTAACTGGCTTCCTCCATTCTTACACTATAGTTAGCTTCTGATAAAGTGTACTTATTTAGTATTCATCTACGTAGAAGAGTGTGTTCTCAAAGTTTCATTCTTTTTACGTGACTTCATTGAAATGAAAATGAAGTAACATTTAAATTAAGTGCATTTTTGTGAGCTTAAAGGGCTAGTTCGTGAAATGTGTGTGAAGTGGGAGCTTTTATCAAACAGCTGATGTCCCTTTCGCTTCTACAAATGGAAATGGACAGAGACTGAGTCTGACAGCTGAGGTTATTTTTGGTACAGGCGCAGTTCGAGCGATAGAGGTGACAACGCTGGTAAATGTCACTCTGTGAAAGGCACATATCTGCTCTATTTGACCTTGTTACATGGGGAATTCTTTTGTTGTTGTGTTTTTTTGTACTACCTGCACATTGAAAAGGCTGCATGACATCTAGTGATGTCTTTGTAGGCCCAGTACAGGGGGTTCCACCCTCACTTTAAGTGGTGACTATAAATATGTCATTTGATTTATGTTTATTTTCACAGCATATTTATAGAGTTCACATAGCAAACTGTCATGTATGTGTATGTAACTGTCATGATAACTGTCATGATCCTATGACAGTCACATTGTGATGTCATTTAATATGCAGAAATGAAGTCATAAATGTGACTGATAGTATATGTTGTTGTTGAACAAGTCGTTTTTCTTTGTGCATTACTTCAATTAAAACCTGAAATGTGTTAAATTTTGCAGAACATTATCAGAAACACAATCAAATTTAAATAAAAGAAAATAATAATTACATAATCGATGGGCTCAGACTAATGATTATTTTCATTATTGATTAATCTGTTGCTTATTCTTCGATTAATCCATTGCTTGTTTTGATGTATAAAATGTCATAAATTTCCAAACAAAATGAGGACGCCTTAAGATAATAATTTTCATGATAAGAATATCAGTAATCTTTATTTACATAGCACTTCTCACAACAAAGTGCAGAACTACAAAGTGCTTCACAAGTATTAACAACATTTAAACATAAATAAATAGAAGCACCAAAATAAAAGAATAAAAACATTAAAACATTAGCATGACCAACCATAACAAATAATAAGCTAAATTAGTTAACATCTGGAAATGCGGAACAGTAAACGTATTGTTTGTTGTCATAGAAGAGCAAATAAATGGAAAACATTACATTTAGGAAGTTGGAATTGTTCTTATTCTTTTAAATGACTAATAGATTATCAAAACAGTTGGCAATAAATGTAGGTCTCAATTACTTATTCATTCATTAATTGTTGCGGACCAATAATATTGATTAATAAAAGAAAATCTAGATTCATTTTGCATTCTATGTCCTCTAATTTTCTCCCTGGTTTTGTATGATTATAGGAACACAAAATGGATCCGAACCTGTTTGGAGGAGCCCCCAGATTTCTTACTCGCCCAAAGGCATTCTCGGTGTGTGCAGGCAAAGATGCCACACTCAGCTGTACCATCGTGGGTAATCCCACCCCTCTGATCACCTGGGAGAAAGACAAGCTGAAGCTGACATCTGGGGGCCGCTTCAAGAGAGTGGAGGATGGCGATGTGTATCGTTTGACCATCTACAATCCAACTCTGGAGGATAGCGGACAGTACATATGCCGGGCCAAGAACAGTGTAGGGGAGGCTTATGCTGCTGTAACCATCAAAGTGGCCTTGCCAACAGAGATGCCTCAAAGGGCCCCCGTTTTCACATTGAAGCCGACTTCTACACGTGTGGGTTTGGGAGGGGATGTTGTTTTCCAGTGCCGGGTTGTGGCTTTCCCTGAGGCTAACTTTGAGTGGGAAAAGGATGGGCGCTACCTGGGGGAGACAAACCGCATCAGAGTTGTTTCTGACACTGACAGCAGCACCTTGAAGATCCAAAGTGTACGAAACCTGGACAGCGGCACCTACACCTGCAGGGCCCAGAACACCGTTGGCCGCGCACATGCTGCAGCAGCTCTCGTCGTCGATGCCCAGGATGCCCACTATCTGGCTTCAGACAAGGACACTTCTCGTCTCACTCACCTACAAAAGCGCAAGGAGGAGATGAATAAGGACATCTCAATCTATCGTACTGAAGAAAGCTCTTCATTTTCCTCCTCCAAGGCTAACATCTCAGATAGTTTGAGCTCTCTGAGTCTGGAGCATGAGCTGAGGGCATCTGTGCTCGCAAAGCTGCCCAAAGGTGTCTTCACCCGTACCTGCACAGTGACTGAGGGCAAGCATGCCAAACTCAGCTGCTTTGTGACAGGTCACCCCAAACCTCACATTATCTGGAGGAAGGATGGAATAAACATCAGCGAGGGCCGTAGGCATGTCATTTATGAGGACCAAGCTGAGAACTTCATCCTCAAGGTCTTGTACTGCAAGCAAACTGACAATGGTCTCTACACTTGCAATGCAACCAATATGGCGGGGCAGACCTACAGTGCTGTGTTGGTAACAGTCAAAGGTAAGTTTAAAAAAAGAAGCTCTGAATGTTCTATGCAATGATGGCACACTACATTTGCGGTAACAACATTTTACAGTATATAATTTCCCTCTGAGACATTCTCTTGAATGCATCATAGGTCGACACTCAATATCACTTCATGTATAGTACGTGTACAAGACAGACATTAGTTGTCTACTGAGTATTTATAACACTAGGATAGAGTATATATAATTGAGTCAAAATAAATGTCAGTGCCTAATATGTTCAGCATAGCAAAAGAGCTATACTGTATGTTTGGAGTATAAACGGATTGTTGGCAACAGTGGCCCAAATCACTGCAGTAGACTTATTTAAACCTCTTAAAATGTGTGGCTTTTCACAACAAGGTTGAAAGCTGGCTCACCCTCTGAAGGAGGGTGTTGTGTTGCATCTATTTTCTGCTGGTGATGAATAGTTCACAGTTGCTAAGATGGTCACTCACTCACTCACTGGAGCACACTGGCACGAGTGCTCCCTTGGGAAGAAATTGGCCCCAGAGAAAAAATAATAAAAAATGTTGTAGAGCTACAGCATGTTGGTTGCTCATCAGCATTCAGTGAGGTGTGCCATTGATGGTCCTGCATTATATTGCAAGGTACAGGAAAGTGGATATAGTTGCATTCTGGTAGATTGCATTTGAATGATTACCTTGTGGACTTTTGGTTGTGGCTGTCAGTCCACTGATTAATTATAAAACACGTTTAATACTGCACTGAATGTAGGAAACGTAATAACAAATGCATTTGCAAAGTTGTAGTCAGTTATGTGTCACTTTTTCTATAACAGAACATTATATAACACAAAAAGAATGGACCCATATGAATCTGCCTATCAATTTTAAACAAAGTACACACAAGACAGTGTACCGTATGTGTCCTTTAATAACTTTACATTGGATTGTTATATATCACTTAGTGGCACAAGTATGAGGGTCTTTGCAGGTCACATTCCAGGGATGAAAACCTTTTGTTTGGGCTGCTAATGTTTTGGTCCATTTGGAGCTAAAACATTTCACTTGTCCTTTGAAATGTGTGCTAAAGGAACCACTGTAACTATCTTTCCATACATTTTATTTTATGTGGATAGGTAAGGATTCTCTTAAACTAAGACATTTTATCCAATAAAGTTACAGTGGACATCCACAAGGGATGCCTGATCACATACATTTGTAAAAAACAATAATACAGATGCAATAACCGCTATGGTATTAATATATGCTGCACTGAGTTTGACTGATGCCTGATGACAGGCATGTGCAGTTTAACTGATCATGATACACACATAGATATAAAATAAAAAGCCCACCCAACTGAACCCAACCCAGCCATTTCTAATTAGTCTGTGATCCACTGGTCTGATCGTGCATCACAGTTGTGGTGTAGAGACATAAAAATCCACACGATGCATCATGTTCGTCTGCTCTTTAAGTGAGAAAACATGCATAAAACTGTCAAAGCTCAACAGCACTAAATTATGTTAAGAATCACAGAGACTACAGTGCAAACAAACATCTAACATCTCAGCCTCAGGAGGGGATCTGACTGAGTACACTTGCAGTACCACAGGTGCTACCAACCTGTTCATTAAGATGACATCAACCATAAGGAGTACGATTATGTAAACTTACATGTAATTTAAAATTCTCTAACTTTGCTAGAGCCTAAGGTGCCATTCAGGAGGAAGCTGCAAGATGTTGACGTGCAAGAGAAAACATCAGCCATACTGATGTGTGAGGTGCCTCTCACTATCACTCACGCCAACTGGTTCATGGAGGAAACAATGCTTGAGCAAAGTACCAAATATCGAATGGAGGAGGAGGGCACCTTGCGACGTCTCACCATCCACAATGTCACCATGAACGATGATGGGGTCTACATCTGTGAAATGAAAGAAGGCAGCCGCACTGTGGCTGAGCTCACTGTCCTGGGTATAATTGAGACTATTCTTTTTTTTTTAATTATTCTTTATTTATTCCTTGTTTGTTTTTAAACATGTTTGTGAATGTCATCCACTACTATTATTATTATGTGTAAATACTGCAGTTACTTGCAAGTCTTATATGCTTTTAAGCACTTTTCTTCTTTATTAAACACATACTTTGTCTCATATCCCAGGCAATATTACCAAGAAGCTCCCCCGGCGGACGATAGTTCCTGTCAGTGACACTGTCATTTTTTGTGTGGAGCTGGAGCATCCCTACGCAGACGCCTACTGGACCCGCAATGGGGAGAAGCTGAAAGAAGATTCCCGAATTTCCATTGCCTGTGTGCTAAGACAGTACACCCTCACCATCAGAGAGTGCCAGGCAGATGACTCAGGAGAAGTGGCCTTTGTGGCTGGAGACTGCAAGACATCCACGCGATTCACTGTCACTGGTGAGGATAACACCTGGGTCAAATGCTTTTTAAAACAACTGTGTTTTTTGGACCTTCTATGGATAATCATCCTTAACATTTTCTGTGATTATCCTTTTTATTGATCTTGCACTCATTGATTGTATTCTTTTTTCAACCCTACCTATCTAAGCATCTATGCAGATTTAGGTTAAATATTACACATGATTGATTAGGTTTAATAAATTAGAGCTTCAACGATTATTCGTCAACTATTTTGGTAATCGATTAATCAGTTTGAGTTTTTTTTTTTAATAATTAAAACAAGCTCTCTAATTCTCCACAAAGAAATTATTCAAACTGACTAATTTTGGTGGATAAAACAAGATATTCGAGAACATCATCAGTTCCAGGTTTGGTAAATACCAATCAAATGTTTTCAAGATTTTCTGACATTTTACAGGCCAAACAAGTACTTGATTGAGAAATGTTTGACACATTATGAAAATAATCTTTGTTGCAGCTCTAAAATATATTAATGTAAATACCTAATGGGAAACACATATTTTCCTGAAATTATTTTGCTTTTAAAAATGTATAAAAGATGTTTTCACCTCAAATAAGTGGCTAAGAAGTTGGAGCTCTGTGCAGCAAATTGTTTTATTTTGAAATAGATTGATGCAATGTCCCCATGCACTCTTTTAACTTTAAAATATGTGAAATTGTTAAAAAAATATATGATCTGATCAAAATAATACGTTTTTTTTTTAATACTATATACTGTAAGCAGACTATCTCTCTTTCTCCTGTAGCTGCAAGGAAGCATCCCCCCGATCCCCCAGTTGATGCTGTGGTGCATAACAAGACTGACTCATCCATCACCATTCAGTGGTCTCCACCTGAAAGCGATCGTCCTGTGCCAATTAAGAGTTATATTGTAGAAAGAAGAAAAATTGCCACTCAGACATGGCAGAGGTGCAATGCTGGGGAAACCCTCATTTCCACAGAGATCACCATCTCCAACTTCAAAGAAGAAGCCACCTACCAATTCCGTATCTCTGCAATGAATGATTTTGGCCAGAGTCCCTACCTGGAGGTGCCTGGAAGCTTCTACCTTGGTAAGGCTCATATCTCTGTTAATCACTATCTACTGTATGGTGTTGTTTAATGCATTCTTTTCAAATATTTGCTTTGCCTCTTGCTTCCAGAACCGACAGCAGAAATCAGGAAAGGCCTGAATAACAACACTGCATTCTCTGGCGAGGAGTTCTCTGTCTCTGTGGAGCTGTCTGCTGTTTGTTCCGGGTTCTGGTCTCTAAATGGCCGCCTCCTGCGCAGTGGAGCTGATTACCTCATCACCAGGTCCAAGACCACACACACTCTGCTCATCCGTGTCGTGACCATGGAAATGAACGGAACTGAAATCAAGTTTGTGGGGGGAGGTTCACAAAGCAGTTGTATCATGTCTGTGAAAGGTAGGTGCCTGAACATAGTCAGTTGAACTATCAGTATGCTTTTCTACATTAAAATGCAGATTCCTTGACTGTCTTTGCCTTGATTTTAAGACCACTGGTATTTATTGTTTTTTTAAAAAGTTTAATCAATAATATATTCTTAACTAACTGCTGTATTTTTAGCTCCTCCTGTTAGGTTCACTAACAAGTCACATGTGATGGAGGTGGTGACATGCAAGGCCCAAGCCTCTGCTCAGCTGACCGCTGAAGTGTCAGATTACGAGACGCAGGTTTGCAATGGAAACACACTGCACATAATTTCCAGCTTTTCCTCTTTCCTTTAATAGATTATATGAATATACAGTATGATAATGATTCCACAATGGAAGATTTATATGTGCTATAATTTCTGTAAATGAGGAAGATTGACTTATTGACCATAGTTAAGTTTGTTTTTATGGCCTGTATAAATGGGGATTAAAATTTTTTAAGGATATCTAAATAAAGCTGTGACCTGCTTGCCTCTAAATGAATAGCGTGTAAATCTAGTACACTGAAATGACAGCAAACAGTTCCCATTTATATCAACTACTGTAAGTTCCATTATAACAAAGATTTATTTTTAAACTCTAGCATTTTCTTGATTGTGCCTTGTTGTTGCTCAGGTGGTTTGGATGAAGAATGGGCGAGAGTTGAAAATGGGCAAGAAGTATGAATACGTCATCACCGATCACAAGAGAATCTTGATGGTGCACAATGTCACAGAGGAAGATGTGGGCATCTACGAGTGTGTTTTAGCTGATGACAAGATGTCCCTGCAACTCTCTCTTAAAGGTACACTCATTAAAATTAGTAAAATATGTTTTAAGGTTTTACAGATCAACAGTGTAGTTGCTGTTGATTGTTCAAAAAGCTGTGTTTCACCATATGTTAAGTATTAAATATGTCCTGTGTGGCACAGAGATTGTTTCATGTAGCCATTAGGCTCAGTGTGTGCAGCGAGCTGTCAGGGAGACAGTTTGTCTCAGATAATGTGATATACTGGAATGTGACCAGCTCTGATTTCCACTAGCACATGCTTATACACCATCCAACAGATGAAAGCTGTCATCATGTAGTCATCTCCAGTGGGCCTCCATATGAGCTTCACTGATTAAAAAAAGAAGAAGTGAAA
The DNA here is from genome assembly GCF_958295425.1 of Solea solea. Taxonomy (NCBI): domain Eukaryota; kingdom Metazoa; phylum Chordata; class Actinopteri; order Pleuronectiformes; family Soleidae; genus Solea; species Solea solea. The sequence goes on from NC_081134.1 coordinate 15,202,977, forward strand.
TATCGATTTTCCAAGATATTTTAAATTGATGCCACAGAGATTTAAAATGAATTACTCTCTTATAAGGCAACCTAGATATTTAAAAAATATATCCCTAGAAATTAAAAATTCCATCTATTTTCCTTTAAGATGAACCTGCCAAGTTTCTGAACAAGGCCAGAGGTCCCATGGGAGCGTCAACGTCCCTTAAAGGAGATCTGGAACTAAGCTGTGAGGTATCTCCTGCAAGTGCTATCGTTGTGTGGAGAAAAGATCAGGTGGAGATCACTGAGGACCAAAGAACTACCTTCATCTCCAAAGGGACTCAAAGGAAACTCATCATCAAGAATGCCAAGAAAATCGATGAAGGACATTACTCCTGTGAGACAGCAGCAGACAAAATCACATTCCAGGTCAAGATAAAAGGTAACAATGTGGTGCCTCTGTAGTGCTTTTACATTTTTGACTGAGCATCACAGGTTTAATTTTATTTTCCTGTTTTCCTTCTAAGAAACTCAAGCCTTGGCGGCCTTCTCCAACAAGGAGTCAGTCCAGACGGAGGTGAAAGCCACTCTTTCCCAGAAAGCAACTCTTAGTTGCGGTGTGTCGGATAGCAAGACAGAGGTGAAGTGGTACAAAGATGGAAAGCTGTTGATTTCCAGCAGGACCATATACTCAGAAGTAAAAGGCAACACTCGTCAGCTGGTGATTGAAAAAGTTGAAAAAAGTGATGCAGGAGAATATACCTGTGAAGCTGGAGGTGATAAGTTGGTTTTCAAGTTATCTGTGTCAGGTAGGACTTCTCCACTGATTACTTGATATATAGACTTTGAGAAATATTTTAATTTTGTTGTATCAATTTTTATAACTTTAAGCTTTCAAAATGTTGTCGTTTGTCGTGGGAGGCTAAACATTCTCTTTTTCAGTATTTTGAATTGTTGTATGTTTACAGTGTGTCTACGTTCACGTCCTAACAGTCATTCTCATTTACCATCAGAGGCCCAGTCAGCCTTCTTCAACAAAGAGTCAGTCCACAGGGAGGTGAAATCTATTATCTCTCAGAAAGCTATTTTAAGCTGTGAAGTAGCTGATACAAAGACCGAAGTGAAATGGTATAAGGATGGCACACTCCTCACTTCCAGTAGGACAATCCATGCAGAATCGAAGGGCAAGAGTCGCCAGCTGGTTTTTGACAGCGTGGAGAAAAAAGATGTCGGAGAGTACATCTGTGAGGCAGGGACAGAGAAGTTGGCTTTTAAGATTCAGGTGACAGGTAAGGGAAGAGGGTTTCTATAATAAACATATTGCTCATTATTGTTTATTTGTCAGTTGTCAGTTAAGAACACCATCATGTTTTCATCCATTAGAGCCCCAGTCTTACTTCTTCAGCAAAGAGTCAGTCCAGAAGGAGGTGAAAGCCACTCTCTCCCAGAAGGCTTCTCTGAGCTGCGAGGTCTCTGATTCAAAGACAGAGGTGAAATGGTACAAGGATGGCAAGGTCCTCACTTCTACCAGGGCAATCCATGTAGAGTCGAAGGGAAAGAGTCGCCAGCTGGTGATTGACAGTGTTGAGAAGAAGGATGCTGGAGAGTACATCTGTGAGGTTGGGACAGAGAAGTTGGTCTTCAAACTCCAGGTGGCAGGTAGGGGCAAGGACTGAAAATGCTGTCAACTAATAAATTCAACCAGTATTTCAGATGTTAACATGGGACATGGGAAAACGTTTTGTCACCCACATTCATGTTCTTCTCCATAGACACACAGATTCAGTCTGCATTCTCCAAAAAGGAGTCTGTCCAAAAGGAGGTGAAAACTACTCTCTCCCAGAAAACCACACTGAGCTGTGAGGTAGCTGATACCAAGACAGAAGTGAAATGGTATAAGGATGGCAAGCTGCTCACCTCCAGCAAGACAATCCATGCTGAGTCTAAGGGCAAGAGTCGCCAGCTGGTGATAGACAGTGTGGAGAAGAAGGATGCAGGAGAGTACATCTGTGAGGTTGGGACAGAGAAGTTGGTCTTCAAACTCCAGGTGGCAGGTAGGGGCAAGGACTGAAAATGCTGTCAACTAATAAATTCAACCAGTATTTCAGATGTTAACATGGGACATGGGAAAACGTTTTGTCACCCACATTCATGTTCTTCTCCATAGACACACAGATTCAGTCTGCATTCTCCAAAAAGGAGTCTGTCCAAAAGGAGGTGAAAACCACTCTCTCCCAGAAAACCACACTGAGCTGTGAGGTAGCTGATACCAAGACAGAAGTGAAATGGTATAAGGATGGCAAGCTGCTCACCTCCAGCAAGACAATCCATGCTGAGTCTAAGGGCAAGAGTCGCCAGCTGGTGATAGACAGTGTGGAGAAGAAGGATGCAGGAGATTACATTTGTGAGGTTGGGACTGAGAAGCTAGGTTTTACGATTCACGTGGCAGGTAAGGAGCTAAATAAAACATTGTATTTCCTAATTCTGATGAAGTCACACTGCTGTCTTTTTCATACAAATAAGAAAAAAAATATGGTGGATATGTGTTCTTGATTTGTCTGTGGTCTTATTTTGTTGTTGAATTCTTAGTTTCTTTAGTTTTACAATATTTGACTGGTTTACTCAAATGTCTTATCATATTAATGGCCATAATATATTAAGTTTTGTAGCCGATATGATCTACTGGGCTGCTGTTTACAATGTCTCAAATGATCGTTTTTTCGGTGAGGAGGCTCTGGTCTAGTATCTAGTATCTCTAATTTGTTTTTACTCTGTGAATGTAAATGTAAATCTACATAGTTGTGTCCTTCAGCACAGTTTATCGGATTTGTATTTACGGAGTATGTTTAGTTCATCCAGAGCAGTGTTTGTTTTATGGTTTTGTGTTGTTAATTGTATTCCCTCGGTACTCCTTTACTTTTACTTTCACACAAATCTGACTTTAATCTGCTTGCCTCAGCAAAGTGTCTGTGTGGAGGAGGGTAAATGCTGTGAGGTAGTTCATAACATGAAATGCTACAGAGCCGATGAGCTGCTGAGTCCCAGCAGAGCATTTCACAGATTGAGAAGAGAGCAAAAGTTGCAGAAGAGGACATTTGTGAAGTTAGAACAGAAAAGTATGCATTTAAAGTTCAGGTGACAGGTTTAAGGACATTAAGGCGTGGGATATATCAGATGGCATTGACAGATGAACAGCTGCAGTGCAGGATTGACATTTTTAGCTTTAATTAAATGCTGTAATTATATAAACTGTTCTTTCTCTTAATAATTGATATTTGTGCAAATCCTCATTTTTGTGTGCAAAGATTGAGAATACACTCTCATTTCTTTGGGTCCCACCTTTGTGTGTGCGCACTGATTTTATCTGTTGTTCAGGTTAAACTGGTTTGAAATGAAGGTGAACAATACTTTCTTTTTGCAGAGATTCAGGCCAAGCCGGCCTTCTCCAACAAGGAATCCATCCAAAAGGAGGTGAAAGCTACTCTCTCCCAGAAAGCCACGATGAGCTGTGAGGTAGCTGATACCAGCACAGAGGTGAAATGGTACAAGGATGGCAAGCTGCTCCCCTCCACCAAGACAATCCATGCAGAGTCTAAGGGCAAGGCGCGCCAGCTGGTGGTTGAAAAAATTGAGAAAAAAGATGCTGGAGAGTACATATGCGAGGCTGGTACAGAGAAGCTGGTATTCAAGCTTCAGGTTACAGGTAAACTATAGTTTAAAAATCTTTTTGTTAGAAATTTGATAGGACAGCAACTAAAAAGAACATTTTATGTCTCTGTAGATGTAGCTGTCAAGTTCCAGAAGAGGCCTGTCAAAGACACATGCACTGTTCAAGCAAGTGAACTGATAGTTTTGACCACTGAGCTGACCACAGAGAGTGGTAGTGTAAAGTGGTATAGAGATGGTGTGGAGGTCAAGGAGGGCAACAAGTATGAAATGAAAAAAGATGGACGCTCTCGTTCCCTGATAGTAAAATCCACTGAAAGTAAAGACAGTGGTACATATACCTGTCAGACAGCTGATGACAAACTGGATTTCAAAGTACAGGTTAAAGGTAGGTCATAGAAAAGTTTACAACCATGTGATAATTGCTGCATAGATATTTGTTAGTTTGATATCTAACCTCCCTCTTGTCATTTCAGATTCAGCTTTGAAGTTTGTTGTCCCCTTGAAATCTGTTGAAGTGGAGTTGGGGGGCACACTCAGCCTGATGTGTGAACTAAATCAAGCCTCAGGGGATGTTGTCTGGCACCATGATGGTCATGAAATTAAACCTGGAGGCAGTTACTGTGTCAGGACTGATGGTACCAAGCGAATCCTCACTGTGAGTGCCATGGCTAAGGAGGATGATGGAGAATACAGCTGTGAATGTCGAAATGACAAGACCTCTGCCAAAATCTCCTCAAAAGGTATTTCATTCAGAATCTATGGAGAACACCAGAACTTTTAGATTCACTGTTTAAACTTCATATTTCACCTTAGATTTGGTCCAGGGTTTGCCATACTTTTTAATGGAAATCTGGCTTGTCATTCTTTTCAGCACCCAGAGTTGTAAGGTTGACCACCAAACTGAACAATGTGGCTGCAGTGGAAGGAAAACAAGCCATTTTCAAGTGCTCAGTCACCCCAGCAGATCTCAGTGTGAAATGGTTCCACAACAATATACCCATCACTGCCGGACCCAAGTATAAGCTTGAGCATGGTGGCAACACTTACTCACTCACCATCATGTCTGTCACCCAGACAGATGCTGGAGAGATTAGCATTGATGCTGAAGGCAAAAGCTGTAAAGCTACTTTACAAGTCCAACGTAAGAATGTGAATTTATAATTAAACTACTAATGTTATATATGCAAAATAATAGATTATCCTCATTAATTTCAAATTTTCTTGATTAGATGAGCCTGTTACATTTAAGAAAAAGCTGGAAAACCTGACAGTAGAGGAGCAGAGTGAAGTGAAGCTGGAGGTGGAGCTCAGTAAGGTATCAGATGAAGTGAAGTGGATGAAGAACAGCGTCGTGCTGCAGCCTGCTGGAAACCTGGAGATTCGGGTGAATGGAGCCAAACAGGCACTGGTCTTCAAGAGTGTGACTTATGCTGACCGTGGCATCTACTCCTGTGAAACTCTGGATGACAAGACCCAGGCTAAACTCAGCGTAGAGAGAAGGGGTAACCATGTTCATATGTCAGATATGTATGACTATAAAACTGTAGGAGCACATAACATCATTTTGTCACTCTCCACCAATGTGTGTGTTTGGATGTACATTATTAAATAACAAGCCTAAAAATCTTGCCTTTATGTTTACATGCTAATATTTATTCCTCCTCCCTTTAGTGAAGAAGATTCAGGTGGTTAAGGGCCTAAAAGAAACTAAGTCATATGAGACGGAGACAGTAACACTTGAGGTCGAACTTAGCCAGGCTGATGTTGAAGGCTCGTGGACAAGAGACGGGGCCAGATTAAAGTCAGGGGCGAACTGCAGAATCACAGCTTTGGGGAAGAAGCATGCGCTCACATTGTCCAATATCAAGAGAGAAGATGCAGGAATAATTGCATTTCAAGCAGATGGTATCCATACATCTGGCAAACTGATTGTCACAGGTAAGGTGCAACTTTCTGTCATTTCGTCTGATCCTTTGTGGGTAGAAGATTTGCTAACAAGCCTTCAAGGTACCAATGTCAACACAAAAGTCCAATGGTTGTTGATTTTACAGAGCCGCCTGCCATGATCTCCAAGCCCATTATAGATATCAGTGTTCCTGAGAAGGAGAAGGGTACTTTTGAATGTGAAGTGTCCAGAACAAATGCAGATGTTAAATGGTTCAAGGTAAGAAATTATTGATTGAAATTTGCATTGCCCATTACTGTAATGAGACTAAAACAGTATCAAGAACAAAATCTGTCAATTAAATATCTTTCCTTCAGGGTGACGTGGAACTGAAACCAGGGAAAAGCATTAGCATCCACACCTTGGGCCGAAAGCGTTCTTTGGTCATCAACAAATGCTCCCCTGAAGATACAGGCACTTACATCTGTCGCACCACTGATGACAACACCTCGGCCAAGCTCACCGTTAATGGTAACCTTTACTCCTGTAAGAAGGCACTTTTGTCTAAGGAACAGTATAAAAATGTATATCATACATTTTCCCACAGCCCGAGATATCAAGATAATTAAGAAACTGGAGAATGTGGAGGTGATGGAGAAGGAGAGTGCCGCATTTGTCTGTGAAATCTCACATGATGAAGTGGACTGCCAGTGGTACAAAGGAAGTACTAAACTCAAAGTCAGTGACAACATTAAGATGAGACAAGAGGGTAAGGAAAAAAAAACCTCATCTGCCTTTGCTTTCATGCAGTGTTGAATAATGAGTCTGAATCATGATTAAAAGTATAATCATTTTGTAAGCTGATGTGTGTCTTTATCCAGGCAGAAACTATGTACTGCTGTTCAAGTCTGTCTCCCCAGAGGATATGGGCGATATTAAATTCACAGCTGAGAAGGCCTCTTCAACTGCAAAACTCAAAGTTAAAGGTAATCAAATAAATGTATGATGCACTGAAATCACTTCACCATGAATACTGTATATTTTTACAGATGCATTTTATATAATGGTCAGATGTGGTTGACCATTCATTCTATATTGATTTTGTCAAGGCTCTCAAATCTCATGCACATGTCAATGTGTCTGAAACTTTCTGATTCTGAATCAGAATGCTGTAAATTATTTTGATGCCATAACCAAGTCAGATATTGTTAAAATCCTCAAAATTATCAGATACATTTCTAAATTGATCTCAGTTTTATTCAGTTTCATTGAGGCCTAACAAAGCAAGCATATCTCATTTGTTATCTTTCTATCTGAGGTTTGTATCTCAGAGATTTTGTAGTAAAGCTTTCTTTCTTGACTCATCATAGCTAAGCATCTCTGTGATGGTTCAATTAAATTATTGGTCAGAGAACTGAGAGAAAAATAATCTACCTACAGTTATGATAAAGGTAAAAAGTGCACAAAGCAGTCAGTCCAACAGCAACTGATATATAAAAAAAATATGACTGTCACACAGTAATTCCTATGTAATGTAATCTGTTTTAGTTTCTGGAAAAATTGTTGGAATTGATGATGCCTCAAAATCATTAATGTGCCATTTTATTTCAGGCTCATTTGCTCTGGCATAATTCAAGTATGCAGACTGCCTGTGTTATATTGCCCTAAAGCAAGGCTTTAGCATCTGTAGCAGTTATTGTTTGTCCTTTGCATAAACAAATGTTTTCATTGATCTGGTCTTATTGTTACCATAGAGCTGCCTGTCACGTTTGTGAAGAAACTCAGGGATAAGATAGCGATGTATAAGCATCGTGGTTATCTTGAATGCCAAGTGTCACGTGCCAGTGCAAAAGTGAAGTGGTACAAGAACAAGGCAGAAATTAAACCCAGCAAGAAGTACGAGATCACAAGTGAGGATATCTACCGAAAACTCACCATCAACGATGTGGATGCCGGGGATGAGGACACATATACCTGTGATGCCACTGACGACAAAACATCCTGTAAACTGCTTGTAGAAGGTAACATGATCAAGACGGCACGATTAATTGTAAACTTAGTGTGAGGGTAATTACTGTAAGGCATTTTTCTGTATGACTTTGTAAATACATATACATACTCACAGAATTTACACAAAGCAGGCCATCAGACTAATGAGGTATCTGTCTGTCGATCTGTTGAAAATGCTTAGTATCATACTAATGACAAGTCAATTTTATTTATATAGACCAACATCACAAACACAGTTTTACAGCAAGTGACCCCACTAACCTCCACTCCACTAAAACCCTTCTATGGGGAAAAAAAAAAGGGAGTAACCTCAGGAAGAACCACAGAGGAGGGATCCCTCTCCCAGGATGGAAAGACATTTAGTTGGTATCGCATGTACAGAAACAAGTGGAAACATAAATCACAGAAATGTGAAATATAGGAAGTTTTGTCTGTCCATAATATTTTATAATAATCTGATCTACTAAAGAAATGAACATAACAATTTATAATATTGATAGATGACAGTATTAAACAGTGTATTTGTCAGTAGAAAACAGTACATTTTCACTTTGTATGAAAACATTTAATTGGATTTTAACTAAAACATTTTTTCCCTTTGACCCCTCCAGAGCAGTCCATCAGCATTGTGCGGGAGCTTAGTTCAGTAGAAGTGACAGAACCCTTTGCAGCTGTTTTTGAAGCTGAGATCAGCGTGGAACTGGTGAAACCTCCTACATGGACTCTGAATGGAGTTGCTGTGCAGGAGAGTGCTGATGCAGAAATGGAGAGAGAGGGCATGATGCACCGTCTCACTTTCAAAAAGACCAAAGCATCAATGACGGGACCTGTGCAATTTACAGCTGGGAAGAGCAAATCTCTTGCCCAACTCACAGTAAAAGGTACATGTGATCAATCCACTACATGGTTTTAATCATTTATACACTGCAGAACTGCTGAAATCTGACATTCAAAATTCTTAATCACATACTTTATCTCATAATCAGAGCGCCCACTTGAGATTGCAGAGCCCATCAAGGACGTGAAAGCAAAGGAGAAAAGTGCAGCCCTGTTCAGCTGCAAGTTTTCTGCATCTCCAAAAGAGGTTACATGGTTTAAAGGCCAGGTTCCTCTGGCAGCATCAGACAAGTATAACATGAAGCAAGACGGTACAAGGGCTCAGCTCACCATTCAAAACCTAACAGAGGAAGACAGTGGAGAGTACCGCTGTCTGTCCGGACCTGCAGAGACCAAAGGCAAACTTACTGTTGAAGGTACAGTGTACATCTTTGTATACAGGCTTTACAGCTTATCAGGGACTCAAAGCCCACAAAAACACAAAGGCATCGTGACGTAGTGGAAATACTTAAATAAACTAAATACAGGTGACCAGTCATAGGTATCAAAACATAGAGATACTCAGGAAAATGAACAGAAAAATAAACATAAGCAGGAAAATAAACAACCATGGACACCACAGATTTAATATAAGAGGAAGCACAGAAGCATTGATTGATGTAGGTGAGTAGGAGTATTCTATTTTTCCCAAAACTGGGACATTATTGCAGAAGTTTCAGGCACTTAACACCTTAAAATATAAGAAATGGAAATTAGATAAAAACTAAATATATGTGAAAAACAAAATTACATGAAAATACAAAAAGTTTTACAAGTGGAAGAAAACTATTAAAATAAAACAAAATATAAGACATTAAAATTGTAAGGTAATGAAAAAGTAAGAAATAATTTAAGAAGCAAGACAGATTGTAACAACCACACAAAGTACCACAGCTGCATATTTTGTCATTAAAACACTTTAAATAATTTGGTTTTCGAACCCAAGCGATCGTTCAATTGAATCTATATTTCTTCCTTGTAGTGCGTGAAATTAAAATCACCAAGCACTTGGCAGACACGGAGGTTGATGAAGACAACGATGCAGTGTTTGTGTGTGAGATTAACTATGCAGATGAGGAGGCACAGTGGTTCCTGAAGGATAAGGTGCTCTTCACCAATGAAGTCAACACCATCACTCATGAGGGGAAGGTTCATAAGCTCATGCTGAAGAACTTGGCACCCCAGGATGGGGGCACTATCACTTTTAAAGTACGCAAGGTTAAAGAGTCTGTTACACTCAAGGTTAAAGGTAAGAACTTTTACTAACTGTGTTTACAAAAAAAATGTTTATCTCTGTGACAGAATTGAAATTACTATGTTAAAATCAGTTCATTGCCAGAAGCCAAAATTATCTGATTCCTGGGACTTAAAAGTTGAAAACATGGTACAATCATAATCCATGCTCTCAATTCCCCCATAGAGAAGCGTGCTGTCTTCCTCAAGTCTCTAGACGATGTCATAGGTGAGGAAAAAGGTATGATAACTCTGGCGTGTGAGGCGTCCAAGCCCAGAGTTTCTCCCACATGGAGGAAAGAGGGTAAAGTCTTGAAGGCGGGGCCAAAGTATGAGCTTCTTCACACAGGAAAGTCTTTGGGACTTATCATCAAGGATGTCACCAAAGATGACGCTGGGGAATACATGTGTGATCTGGGGACTGAAGTTTCTAAAGCAAAGGTCACTGTAAGAGGTTGGTGCCATTGTTTGAGATGAACAGTTCTACAGCTTTAGCTTGAATACATAATATGGTTTTATTTGGCATCTTCACCACTTGATGTTCTCTGCCTCAAATGTAGAGATAGGTATTGGAATCACCAAGTGGCTGAAGCCAGCTGAGGTGAATGAGGGAGAGACATGCAGCTTTGAGTGCATCCTGTCTCGTGAGAACACTGACGAGTGCTCCTGGACTCTTAATGGCCAATCCATTTCAAATGGAGGCCGTTACAAAGTCACCAGCAAAGGCCGCAAGTACATGCTAACAATTAAGGATGTCACCCCATCTGATGCCGGTGAGGTGGTCTTCAACATTAAAGACTTGAGCTCCAAAACCACATTAACAGTGGAAGGTAAGCTGTATATCAATTTTTAAGAGGTTTTAAAAGATTTTTTTTTTTTTTAAATTAACATGCCGTATTCCCTCATTGCAGGCAGAGCTTCATCTGTGTCCAAAGGACTACAAAATGTTAGTGCTGTTCAAGGAGAAGATGCTGTATTTACCTGTGAGGTAACACAAGCTAGCTACACTGTAAGGTGGGCAAAGGAAGACAAAGCCATCAAAAAGAGCCAGAAGTATGCCATCAGCCAAGAAGATAAGGTCATGAAGCTCACCATTCATGATGTCTCTGCTCAAGACTCTGGAGAGTACATCTGTGAAGTCGTTGGAGGTGCAACAACCAAAGCCCAACTGGAAGTTAAAGGTAAGACTCTTATTCGCTATTAATACAGTTTTCATCTTTGAGTCTATGTGCAAGAGACTAAACTATAACAACAGTGATCAAGATTGTTGCTATATTTGTTTGAAAAATTACAACCTCTTTTTTCAGATCCCATCCATAAATTCATTAAACCATTAAAAGACAGCCAGGCGGATGAGAAAAGTTGCGTGACTTTGCAGTGCGAGACGGCGCAAATCCCATCCACAGTGATATGGCTTAAAGGTCACACAGAGCTCAAGTCAGGAGGGCGATATGAGATGTCCCAGAAAGACGGGTCCCTAAAGCTCACCATCAGACACTTGGAGGAGGAAGACACTGATATCTACACTTGTGATGTGGTCACTGCAAAGAGCATGGCAAAGGTGACAGTCAAAGGTAAGGACTAATAACTCGGAAAATGTAATCAGGATTTAGTGTGGAAGAAAATAGTTAATGTTAAGTTATATAACTAACTATAACTAACCAGGTGCCTTTTTTCATTCAATTTAATATAATACAATTAATGTTCATACGTTTAGAATGTGGGATTTTATGGAGCTGTATAAAGTCCACTGTACAAATCTACATAGAGTGCATATTTGTTAAAATGCTATTGACTATTGCTTAATTGTTACTGCATTTATTGTATTTGCCCATTGAATATGGTTCTCATTATCTTGCTTTGTGAGCATATTACCAAAGGATCTTTGGTTGTGTGTTGGCACCATTTCTGTCCTCCTTGTTTTGGGATTATTATGACTGAGAGACTATTTGCACATCCTCAAATTATAAATGGCATCCATTAACATTTACAAATATTTCCAACCGACATGTTCCCAAATGTATTGTCTGATTATGCAAACACTCTGCCTGGCATAAATGTATATATGTTTGTAATGTTCTGTGCAATTTTAATAACAAGGATTTTAGTTAGTTATTTCATCAAAAAACAACATAAGTCAACCTCACATAATGTTTGGGTTCTGAAGGCCAACTATCTGCAACAGGAGCTATGTCATCATTCATCAGCTTTGCCACAAATCACTTTCCATCTACCATCACAGCCCAACCACATACAACACCCTTTTTACATAATCAACTCTTAAAGAAAAACTCAAGAATCAAGACACAAAAGAAGGGGAGACAGTCACGCTTTATTGCAAGTTAACAAATCCTGCAGCCAACACTCAGTGGAGGAAAAACTCAGAGATTCTCAAATCTGGAGAGAAGTTTGAGATTAAGCAGAAGAAAATGTCTTTGGAACTTAAAATTAAGGATTTGAAGGTTGAAGATAGTGGAGAGTACTCTTGTGTGTGTGGACCAGCAAACTTTTACTACTGTTAAAGTCACTGGTATGGATTCCTTTACTGCAAAGTTTTGGAAGGTTTTATACTAGAAACACTTGTTGTTCTATTTGTTAAAATAGTTCCATTTGTCCCTAATTAAAGTTTAATGAACATTTGATTGTACAGCATTGCCACCGACCTTCACACAGAGCCTGAAGAACCAAGAAGCAGAGGAGGAAGCCAGTGTTACTTTGAGCTGTGAGCTCTCTAAAGCTGGAGTCCCAGTGGAGTGGAAGAAGGGATCACAGGTCCTGAAGTCTGGAGAAAAGTATCAGATGAAGCAGAGAGCATCTATGAATGAACTTCTCATCAACAAGGTGTTGCCAGAAGACAGTGGAGACTACAGCTGTGTGTGTGGAGACCAGAAGACCACAACAAGCCTCAAGGTCAAGGGTATGAGGAAGAGTTTCAGATACCCTCTTTGTGTCACAATTTTATAAGATCACTGTTTTTAATGTACATATTTACACTCTTCTGAGTTTCATCATGGCTTGCAAATTGTCAGTGTTTGTCTATTGTTTCTTGCTTGTGCTTGGTTTGTACCATTTTGATATCAACATATTTATGCCATGACATGCTGCTAATGCTAACCAATTAACAACACTCAGCCCAACCAGCAACCTTCAAACAGAAGTTGGAGAGCCAGGAAGCAGAGGAGGGCACCAGTGTTACTCTGTTCTGTGAGCTCACTAAAGCTGGAGTCACAGTGGAGTGGAAGAAGGGAGCACAGTTGCTGAAGTCTGGAGAAAAGTACCAGATGAAGCAGAAGGCATCTGTGAATGAACTCATCATCAACAAGGTGTTGCCAGAAGACAGTGGAGACTACAGCTGTGTGTATGGAGACCAGAAGACCACAGCCAGTCTGAAGGTCAAGGGTATGAGGAATATTTTCAAATACCCTTTTTGTGTCACAATTTTACAAGATCACAGATTTCTATGCACACATTTAGACACTTTGGAGTATGTGTGAATTCATTGCTTGCAAATTGTCAGTGTTTGTCTATTGTATTTTGTGCTTGGTTTGTACTATATCCATATCAACATATTTATACCATGACATGCTGCTAATGCTAACCAATTAACAACACTCAGCCCAACCAGCAACCTTCAAACAGAAGTTGGAGAGCCAGGAAGCAGAGGAGGGAACCAGTGTTACTCTGCGCTGTGAGCTCACTAAAGATGGAGTCACAGTGGAGTGGAAGAAGGGAGCACAGGTGCTGAAGTCTGGAGAAAAGTGCCAGATGAGGCAGAGAGCATCTATGAATGAACTCATCATCAACAAGGTTGTACCAGAAGACAGTGGAGACTACAGCTGTGTGTGTGGAGACCAGAAGACCACAGCCAGCCTCAAGATCAAGGGTAGGATGATCTGTTTTTCAAAACCTGATACAACAGGTTTAAACTGACACATTGTTTGTGTAGTCAACATGACATTCTGACATTTATCATGTCAGTGTTTGTGTTCAGTTTCTTTGCTTAACATTTTTCAAAAATAATGTGTGATAGCACAATGTTGACCACTAAACAATGAATAAACACTCAGCCCAACCAGTAATCTTCAAAAAGAAGTTGGAGAGCCAGGAAGCAGAGGAGGGAGCTGACATTACTCTGAGCTGTGAGCTCTCTAAAGCTGGAGTCCCAGTGGAGTGGAAGAAGGGATCACAGGTCCTGAAGTCGGGAGAAAAGTACCAGATGAAGCAGAAGGCATCTGTGAATGAACTCATCATCAACAAGGTGTTGCCAGAAGACAGTGAAGACTACAGCTGTGTGTGTGGAGACCAGAAAACAACAGCAAACCTTAAAGTCAAGGGTATGAGGAACATTTTTCAAATAGCCTCTTTGTGTCACAATTTTACAAGATCACTGTTTTCTATGCACATAGACACTTTGGAGTATGTGTGACTTCATGGCTCGCAAATTGTCAGGGTTTGTCTATTGTATCTTGTGCTTGGTTTGTACTATTTCCATAGCAAAATGTATACACTGTGGCATGCTGCTAATGCTAACCAATTATTAACACTCAGCCCAACCAGTAATCTTCAAAAGGAAGTTGGAGAGCCAGGAAGCAGAGGAGGGAGTCAACATCACTCTGAGTTGTGAGCTCTCTAAAGCTGGAGTCCCAGTGGAGTGGAAGAAGGGATCACAGGTCCTGAATTCTGGAGAAAAGTACCAGATGAAGCAGAAGGCCTCTGCGAATGAACTTCTCATCACCAAGGTGTTGCCAGAAGACAGTGGAGACTACAGCTGTGTGTATGGTGACCAGAAGACCACAGCCAGTCTGAAGGTCAAGGGTATGAGGAATATTTTCAAATACCCTTTTTGTGTCACAATTTTACAAGATCACAGATTTCTATGCACACATTTAGACACTTTGGAGTATGTGTGAATTCATTGCTTGCAAATTGTCAGTGTTTGTCTATTGTATTTTGTGCTTGGTTTGTACTATATCCATATCAACATATTTATACCATGACATGCTGCTAATGCTAACCAATTAACAACACTCAGCCCAACCAGCAACCTTCAAACAGAAGTTGGAGAGCCAGGAAGCAGAGGAGGGAACCAGTGTTACTCTGCGCTGTGAGCTCAATAAAGATGGAGTCACAGTGGAGTGGAAGAAGGGAGCACAGGTGCTGAAGTCTGGAGAAAAGTGCCAGATGAGGCAGAGAGCATCTGTGAATGAACTCATCATCAACAAGGTGGTACCAGAAGACAGTGGAGACTACAGCTGTGTGTGTGGAGACCAGAAGACCACAGCCAGCCTCAAGATCAAGGGTAGGATGACATGGTTTTTAAAACCTGATACAACAGGGTTAAACTGTGACATTGATTGTCGAGTCAACATTGAATTTACCACGTCAGTGTTTGTGTTCTGTTTTTTTTACTTTACATTTTTCAAAAATAATGTGTGATAGCAAAACGTTCACCACTAACCAATGAATAAACACTCAGCCCAACCAGTGACCTTCAAACAGAAGTTGGAGAGCCAGGAAGCAGAAGAGGGAACCAGTGTTACTCTGCGCTGTGAGCTCACTAAAGATGGAGTCACAGTGGAGTGGAAGAAGGGATCACAGGTTCTGAAGTCTGGAGAAAAGTGCCAGATGAGGCAGAGAGCATCTGTGAATGAACTCATCATCAACAAGGTGGTACCAGAAGACAGCGGAGACTACAGCTGTGTGTGCGGTGATCAAAAGACTGTAGCCAGCCTCAAAATCAAGGGTAGGGCAATTTTTAAAGAATTGGTTCTTTAAATCTTTTACAGAACCACTTTATATTCACACAGATTGAGACATGTTTGTTTTGGAGTTTATATGATAAGTATTGTTTTTTTGTGTTTGACCATTTATTTGTGTATTTTTGTATGCTATGGCATGTCCTTGATGCTAACCAACGAACAATGCTCAGCCCAACCAGTGATGTTCAAACAGAAGTTGGAGAGCCAAGAAGCAGAGGAGGGAACCAGTGTCACTCTGTCCTGTGAGCTCACTAAACCTGGAGTCCCAGTGGAGTGGAAGAAGGGAGCACAGTTGCTGAAATCTGGAGAAAAGTACCAGATGAAGCAGAAAGCCTCTGTGTGTGAACTCCTCATCAACAAGGTGGTGCCAGAAGACACTGGAGACTACAGCTGTGTGTGTGGAGACCAGAAGACCACAGCCAGCCTCAAGATCAAGGGTACGAGGATTAGTGATTTGAACCTCTACATTACATTAAGATGTGTCTTTACAATGTTATCTAAAAACTTTTCCCATTTTGTGTTGTTACATACATTTCCACCTTAGTCACTTTAGAAAATCTAATATTTAGATATAATCTTTATTGACTTGCAATGATGTTAAATTGATAGGAAAATATATTTGATAATATGATCTTTCAGCACTTGTATTGAAGATTCTTTTTAGTGTTTTGCTGATTCATCCAAAGTCAACTTTCTAGGTGGATGTAACATCAGACTGCTTCCCACACATTGTATCACTTCTCTGCAGTTTGAATTTTGGAATGTTTTTTATTGCTTTGCCTTCAGTGTTTTTTATTGTACATTCAAGAAAACAACCACAGAAAGGATGCAGCCAAAAACTCGGGGTAATACCTAGTTAGTCCTTTCCACATGACATAGGTCATTTGTCTTGCTCATTGCTAGTTTTTTTGTGTGTCTTTTGTTATGAATTTCCTTTTTTTATAGTGGTGTGGATGAGTGATATGTGTATGCTGGTCTGTAAAACATTTTGTCTTTGTAATCAGACAAGACGATCTTTTGTACTGTAGTTATCAGCTTGTGTTATCTGCTAATTGCTGAGGCAATATTAAGTTTTTAGTTATTATTGTAAATTACTATAGATCACTTATTCCCAGAGACTGGGTCAGGACCCTTACATGGTTGTGGGAGATTTATTTTGGGTTGCAGAATAACTTTGCAGGTATGTTTACCAGCCTTTTACTCGAGATTTTCAAAATAACACAAATGTAGTTGTGAATTATTTATCAAATATATATACGATGTGGACAAAAGTATTCAGCCACTGTTAAGTATTGAATGTAGGTCTTTCAATCAAGCTTTGGGCTAGGCCCCTTATCTCCAATGAAGGGAAATCTTAACGCTTCAACATTCTTATATTGGACAACTTTGTGGCAACAGTTTGAGGAAGGTTCTTTTCTATTCCAATATGGCTGTGCCCCAGATCCCCAGAGCAAGGACTATAAAGACATGGTTTGATGAGATTGGTGTAGAAGAACTTGACTGGCCCGCACAGAGCCCAGATCTGTTCCCCATCAAGCACCTATGGAATGAAGTAGATAATGAATGAATGGCCTCAAATTCCCATATAATCTTGAAGCTGCAACCAGGGGACCAACTCCATACTAAAGTGCTGTATATGTTTTTGAACAATACACCTTTCTGTGGAATGGTCAGGTGTCTGAATACTTTTGTCTATAGTGTATCTCTTGAAATGTCTGGCTTACCTATTTAAAATAATAATATGATGGTACAGAATGGCAGTAAAATAGTCAGAAACCTGATATTCTTGCTGTTGTTACGGAGATTGTTTGTCTTGCTTAAAAAGTGTGTCTTTACATATAAAGTTGGGGAAACACTGCAGTACATGACTGAGCATGTTGCAGCATTCTGAATACAGATTGTTCTCTCATAGCTGCAAAGCCGTCAGCTCCTCTTTCACCTGCTAAACTGGAAACGATAAGGCAGGACACCAAGGAAACAATGGGAGGTATGAAAGGAAGATGGCAACATGCCGTATGTGCTCTGTCTATCTTGATAATGGCCTTTGTGGTGTCATGTGCAGCTTTCCTGTATGTTGATCCTTGTACACTAGGAGATAAAAGTCTCCCTGTGGTGTCAAGTCTTGTTTACAGGATGTTATCAGAATTGTGTTGTTTGCTTCAGTGGTGTCAAAAGGTTGCTTCTGATAATAGCCCGGACTTCAAAATATCGTTGCCGGTAGCATGTTAGTTTGAGAATTTTGTTGGCTTTGTGCCTAATTTATTTGTGCGTGGCATTTTTTTGTCTTTCAGTTTCAGAGATTGAACTTCTATTCATTTAAATGTTGATGGTCACTTGTTGCATTTCTATGTCTATGTCATACTTTCAGCCAAGACCATTGAAGTTTCAACCATAGCTGTTAAAGACAAGCACACATCCATGCAGGAGATACATGAAAAAGTAGAAGGTAATATTCTACACTGTCAGCCTTGCTTTTTTTTTGTTTAGCCCATTTGTATTTGCCATTGGCTTGTTGGCTTTAATTGTGTCTTGTTGCTTGAGGGATTGATTTGAGGCATATAATGGGTTTACTCTACTGCTATTTGTATAACATAACTGCACTATTTCATCTTCCTGCTGGCAAACGTAAGAGGGGATCTTGGTCTCTGGGTGACTGTCTTATTGGTAAAGATATCTATGTTCTTATCAGCTGCTCTTTTAACCTTCGAGAACCCATTAACTGTTAGAGTGGATTGTCACATTTACCAATATTGTGTTCAATTTAATAGTGGTGACTCTACAAACTACGGGACAGACTCCTCAACATCAGCTCCTTCTACAGGAGAGTCACAGAGATTCACAGGAAGGTAATTAAAAATGTATGCATGGCTTTTGTTGGACACGGTGCTATCTGTTAATAATGGTGGTGTGGTGGATTTATTTGGGATATAATTTCTTGCTTGTAGAAAAACACTTAAAACCACAGAAGTGGAAAATACAGAGCAGCAGGCAGTTCAATTTGGATTTACAGTCTGTGCAGCTTGTTGTTTTGCCTCGAGAATGTTTGAAACATATAAAGAATGTGGCTTTTATGTTTTTATCAGCTCTCATATGTTGCTGTTCTGTCAGGTCTCTTTTTGTGTAAATGTGTTTTCAGTTGTTTTAATGCTTTGCTGCAAGTGTGTATTTAGGCCTATTTATGGTGTATGTTAATGGCAGTACTCCGTTTGTGTCTCACTTGTCGTTAATGATCTGTGAAAGAATAGTGAAGGGGCCTGTAATTGTTTTGTCTTGTAGCTTTATTGATTTTGACATTTGTTTTGAGATATGGCTTAAACTCCCAGTGACACTTCCTGGGAGAACACCAGCATCATGTGTGCAGCAATGTTACAAAATGTTTTTGTGACATTGCTGCATACAGGCGACACTGAAGTGAGTTTGATGGGTTGTGTTTGACTGTGTGTGCTTTATTAGCGCTTGTTGGCAGTTGTCTTCAGGTTATTGGACTCACAAGAGTAAGATGGTGAGATTAATGTTGTGTCTTATCACAGTTAAGAAGACTGATGCTGCAGTATCTATGAAGCAGTGGGCCACAGGGACATTTACAGGTACGCAAAGGGTTTGGACTCTTCTTCATTTCCTGTCACCGCTGCTTATATTTTTCGTTACCAGATACTCATGGTCTTGTTCTGTTGTCTTGGGTGTATTACGCTTGACATACTGTTTGTTTGGCTTTAGCTTATTTGTGTCGGTGCAAGCAGTTAGCAATAGACTGAAATAATATCGAGTAAAGATATTTTAAGGTTAGATTTACATAATGTCACAATATGAATAGGGAAAGATGGTATAGTACTTGTTTTTTGTATTGGTTATAGTATCTTGCTAAAGCTGCTGTTGTATTTGTCTTTGTGCTACAGTTGGCTGTGCTTTTGTTTGCCATTTTGTGGAAGTGTCATTGATATATTGTGGTTAATAAATGTTTACAAAGGCTTAGTTTATAGCGATAGTATAGATCCATTTCAGCAGTATTTAATGATTATGTGGTGGCTATTCGTCTAACAACAAAATAATCAAAATCAAGGTCATTTAAGTTAATTAGATGACAACTATTGCACCATGGCAAAAGAAACTTAATGTTCAGTCAGGTGACTGCCATTTCTGTGGACAAAGTATCCATGTCTGCCTCTCTTGCCAAGGTAAACAACCATATAAGCCCACCCAGGTGCACTCTCGTCCCTTAACAGCCATCCTACATAAGTAACTTACATGATACCCACATTATGGCTAAACCGATCATATAAAATAACAAAAACTCAAACATTCTAAGCAAGCTAGCAATGTAATTAACAAATATACCCAAATAACATACTAATAAAAACTGATAATCAAAACGAATTATTTTAAGTAATTAAATATTAAATAGAATTGTTCTACAAAAAACATTTTTTTTATCTAACTAGGTGTTTAATTATTTGATGGTCACTGTGCATCTGTTGCCTCTTGTTGGTGTAATACTCTTGGCCATGGCGCTTTTTGTTGCTGTCGTCATTACATATTGCATGAATATCAGTATCATCTTCACGTTAAAGTCAGTATTTTTCACTACCAAGCTCAGACAATTTCAAATCCAAGTCTCTGTGTTTCTTGTCTTGGACCTTGTGGTTGTGCAATTTGTGGCACATTGCTTTTCATCTGCTGCATTGATCCGTGTGTCGATAAAGATTTGCAGTGAATTAAAATAATTCAATATTATACGCAAATAAATTGCTTTAATTACAGCAGAGATGTCAACAGATTCAGCAGTGACCTTCAAACTTCAACCTGAGGAGCAGGAATCCAAAAAGAGGGTTGAAGGTATGTGGCAGTTAAATAAAAAAAGCTCAGAGAGCATGTTTGTTATAAGAGCAAATTAAGTCATTTTAATTTTGTTGGTGCTGTTTGTGTACTGGGGATTTTGCCTAATCACATGCTGTGTGATAGCAGATGAAATGCCCAAACTATTATGATGTGAAATAGCATTAGGGCTCTGTCAAGAGTCTGATTAATTTGTCCTTGTTGGCAGAGGAGTTGGAAATTGCACATTGGCAGTTGCCATTCATTTTGAATCAACTGATATCTGTTATTTTCAGTGGTTTTGGTTTGTTTAAAGAACTTTGAATTATTCAACAGCCAACAAAGCTGGGAGAAGGAGAAGGTAGACGTTTCTTGTGTACTGTATTTTTAGTTTGTCTTGTTGTTGCTCACTTCATATACACATGTGAATGCCTGGTTTGCTATGGTATGGATTGTTGTGAGGGGAATATAAGAAGAGTTGGGTTTGACAGTCTGAATTAATATCTTTGTGGCCATTTCGAGTGGTTTTTTTTTGACTGTTGTACTGTGTGTGTGTGTGTGTGTGTTTGTGTGTGTGTGTGTGTGTGTGTGTGTGTGTGTGTGTGTGTGTGTGTGTAGGCTTATATTTGTTACCTCTTTACACCTTTAAGGATTTCTTTAGCATAAACACTGACCTTGTCCAGACCAGTAGTCCTCATGGCGACCAGAACCTGGTCCGAATTATGCAGAATGCATTTAGGGCTAATATTTGAATTATGGTGAGGTTTGTCCCGGAGAACCATTGCTCTGGATGTTTTAGAAGTTTCCCTGCTCCAACACACCTGATTCAAATAAATGGGTCATTATCAGGCTTCTGCAGTACTTGCTTGTGAGCTGACCATTTGAATCATGTGTGTTAAACATGTAGGGCGGGTCAAGGCATTAACTGGATATGATTAAGTTAGGGATAAAGCTTTGTTTTGGTTGTCCACAT
The DNA here is from genome assembly GCF_958295425.1 of Solea solea. NCBI lineage: Eukaryota > Metazoa > Chordata > Actinopteri > Pleuronectiformes > Soleidae > Solea > Solea solea. The sequence goes on from NC_081134.1 coordinate 15,224,157, forward strand.
AAATGGACATCAATGCAGGGTCCTAAGAAGAATACCTTTGTGTGCACATATTAAAGGGGGCATACATTTATTTTTGTTTGTTTGTACTTTAAACCCCATGTCTGATAAGGTAAGTTAATATGTTTTTACACAACATCTATACTGTAGCACACATCTACCCTATCTGAAATCATGTTGGTCACAACAGAAACACAGCCACACCTTATCTAATGTATTCAATCTCCAGTTCTTCCAGCCATATTCATTCGAGAGCTAGAGAGCCTGGAGGCTGAGGAGGGAAGTAGTGTTACTCTTCACTGTGAGCTTTCTAAACCTGGACTCACTGTTGAGTGGAAGAAAGGAAGTGAAGTCCTTAGTTTGGGAGAAAAGTTCCAGATGAGGCAGACAGGATTCAGTTACGAGCTACAGATCCACAACTTGACACCTGGAGATGCAGGGAACTACACCTGCTGTTCAGAGGACACAACAAGCTCATCCTCTCTTGCAGTAATTGGTAGGACTATGTTGTCATCTCATCTGGTCCTCTCGTTTTGATTTGTTGTTTATTTCACTTTATTTGTTCTTCATCACTCTTGACCTTACACTGTTGATAAAAACCTGGTCATTTCTTTTCACCCTTTAGCTGCACCAGTCACATTTACAAAAGAGTTGGAAAGCCTAACAGCTGATGAGGGGGACAGTGTCACCCTGCACTGTGAGCTTTCTAAATCTGGTGTTCTTTTGGAGTGGAGGAAAGGAGAACTTGGTCTTTGTCCTTGTGCCAAGTATGAAATTAGTCAGACAGGACAACTTGCCATGCTAATAATCCATGATGTAGACCCACAGGATTCTGGAAGTTACACATGTGACACTGGTGACCATCAAAGCACTGCACAAGTGTTTGTGAAGGGTACGCATTTTTGAAACTTCTGTTTGCAGTCGAGATACTTGAGTTGTTTGTGTGATGGATTTTGGCCCATAGTTTTCTTACTTGACACCCCTCCTTTAAGTAGAAATTTAAATAGCGAGGACCTGACCTTTTTATCTTTGTAAATATTAAACAAAATATATGATACACTGCAGATAACATATATGAAAAGATGAGCTTTGGTGTTAAGTAGCATTGGTTGTTGACACATTATTAAATTAAAGCGATACACTGGAGAGGATTCTTGTTTCTGGCATTCTAGTTATGCTTAAGCTATCTTGACTTATGAGTTAAATTTGGGCTTTGACTCAACGTTTACAGTGACACTTGACACTAAGTGTCTTGGATATGTATGACTCACTTCCACCTCTGCTATTTACTTTGTGACTCATTACCATTCTTTTAAATTCCCTCCTCTGCAGCCCAGCCTGTCCTTTTTAAAACCCTGCTGCAGAACCTTGAAAGACAGGCAGGGGAGATAGCTAGTCTCTGCTGTGAGACTACAAAACCGGGGGCTATTGTGGTCTGGAGACGTGGTGACAGTGTGCTGGAATCCACTAGCAAGTATCACCTGAAACAGGAAGGGACGGTAGCCGAGCTTGTCATCTACAAACTACGGGGTGCAGACTCAGGAGAATACTCCTGTGATACAGGCAGCCAGAGGACGTCAGCTGTTCTCACTGTGCGGGGTAGGGTTTGTCTAGTTAAGACTGTCCTTTTCATGCACTCTTTCTGGAGTCCTGTTTTGCGTGCATGTTGTTCTTCACTCCGTCTTGGTGATTGTCCTCTCACAACACTTGTGTGTGAACTGCATCAACCTTTCATCTGGAGATCTTGTTTGGAGTTTTCTTCACCGCATTACTTTTCATCCTCTGTGTGTTCTTGATTTCCTATTCACTCTTTCAAAAACAATTCACTTATTCACATGAGCACTTTGTATGTTGAACTTTATCACCAATCCCATCTTATCATATGCATCTTCTTTGTTACTCTTCACAAAAAGTAACTCACCCTACTCAAAATAACAGCTTGGGAGAAATATTCAGTCACACTTTGATCACAATCTGCACAACTTCATCACTTTCTTTGTAAAACTCTTATTTAATTCATCAACCATGTAACTATTCTTCTGAATTTAATTTGCCAAACAGAGGCCGAGATTAGCATTCTGAAATTCTTGGAGAGCTGCGTTGTCTTCGAGGGTGAAGATGTCCACTTTGAGTGTCAGGTTTCTCACAAGGAAGTACCTTCGGCCCAGTGGAAGCTTCAGGGGGTCCCGCTACAGAATAATGAGATGAACCTGATCAAGACTGAGGGCCAAATACACAGCCTCACACTCAGAGGTGTCACCACAGCTGACTCAGGAACAGTCACTTTCACAGTGGAAAACCACACGTCCACTGCTTCTCTTACAGTCAGAGGTAAGAGAAACACTTGGCTCCTTTAAGGCAAGAATCCGCTATTGTGACAGTGACACCTGGACTCTGCTCGATTCTTCGCTTTGTTCTTGTTGGACTCCTCCCCTCAATCTTTTCTAAAGGTTCCCATAAAGTATCTCTGAACTCAGATACTTGTGATTCCAAAAGGCTTTTCTTTCACTTTCTGACTTGTTCATTACACTTTCTTATTTATCCAACATATGTGCTTTTCAGCACTTCCCATCATACTTATGTGTTCATACTTTTATTCACTGGATTTGAATTAATCACATTTTCTTTACGCTTTAAAACCTTGTATTTTTTTACATATTGCCATGCTGATCAGTATATGTCCCTTTCATATTCCGCACTGATGAAACTCCATTAGTTTCACAATTCATTTCTTTTATGACCAAATGAACAAATTAGTACATTTCATTTATTTTTAAGTGGGTCAAGTAAAGGTCAGCCACTGATTTGTAACTGTCCTCCTCGTGTTCTGATATAAGCTGCTCTGTTGAATGGAAATATTGAAATTGTGAGTATAAATAATGTTGCTTGTTGGTACAATGTGTTTTACTTGAAAATATTTGCCTCTAAATAATCTTAGTTAACACAACCTAATTAATTATTAATGGTTTTTCTGTCAGCTGCTCCTGTGTCATTCAAGAAGGAGCTTGAAAATCAAGAGGCCATTGAAGGAGGTAAAGCCAGCCTGTCCTGCGAGACATCCAGTCCTGATTGCAAGGTAATCTGGCGAAAGGGCTCATCTGTGCTCACCAGTGGGGAGAAGTACACTATTGAGCAGCGAGCTACCACCCACACCCTGGTTATACACAAGCTGAATGTGGAGGACAGGGGGGAGTATATCAGCGATACGGGAGACAAGAAAAGCACTGCAACACTGACTGTGAAAGGTAACAGCTCATCCTCATCTCAACTATGTCTCTTGTCTCCTCTTATCATCATCCTCCCGGAAGATCATTTTTACATTCATCCATACCATTCCCACTGGATCATGTCTTCTACTTAGGAACTTATTCTTTTTCATATATTTCTGTTGTAGAGTTGCAGTTAGGATGATTATTTCAACTTAAGTTAAAATTATCCGATGTTTTAGCTAACTTTCTTATACAGCATTTAACTTTTTGGACAGTTTTATTTTAGGTAATTATCACGTGGTTGATAGCCTAATGTTTGTGAAATCAGACTTCATTAGAATGGCATAGGCAAGAAAACTACATTTGTAGAGATTAAACTCTAAGAATTATGTGTTAAATTAATATTAAGATTAGATGTTTGGTGGCGGATATCTTCTCATAGTGATGCCTTCTGCAAAATTTGCTGAGGTCTGATCACTGACTACAATCCCATTCCCCCTCAGAGCATGTGCGCATCATCCGGGAACTCTGCGATATCACTGTTACCACCGGGCAAGATGCAGTCTTTGAGGTTGAGCTGTCACATTCAGGCGTGACAAATGGGGAATGGTGGCTTGGAGACAACCTGCTCCAAAATAATGACCTGAATCAAATGAGCAGCCAGGGCCGAGTGCACCGTCTGGTCCTGAAGATGGTAACCACAGATGAATCAGGGGATGTTGCCTTCGTAGTTGGAGAAGAGAAGAGTGTGGCCTGTCTGCTGGTGGAGGAGAAACCCAAAGGTAAAGGGGAACACATTGTCACTTGAAGTTTTTAATCCTCAGCTCCATCTTCATCGACCACCAAACAACTTCTGCTCACACCATCATTGTCATCATCTTCCACACTCTAATTTTCAGATGTATACTTTTTTGTATACAAAGTTATCTATAATACTTAAATGTCACATCTTGATTCACTGTCTGATTAAATGTGCAAAAGCATACAGTAATCCGTGCATGTATATATTTAGTTTTTTTAATTATTAATGTCAGCTTTGTAAAGAAAAGGTAGAGGACTGCATATAAATGTTCCTGTTTTTAAATCAAGTTGTGGGTTTCCCATGTTTACAGTGCTAATAATAGAGAGACCACAAAACACTGTGGCATTAGAAGATGAAACTGTCACTCTGGCCTGTACCATCTCCGACCCCAAGGCCACTGTCACCTGGATGAGAAATAACGTAGCCATTCAAGCAGGTCTCAAATATGACCTGAAGAAGAGTGGAGCATCCCATCAGCTTCATATCTACCATGTGTTACCTGAAGATTCAGGAGTGTACACCTTTGACACTGGAGATGCACAGTGTGAGGTCACCTTGACTGTGAAAGGTAACAAACATTGCCACCTCTAATAAAGTCTCTTTCCTGTTGATCAAATTCAAGACTATTGACTAAAATAGGATTGAATTGAGCAACTGACATGTTCTTGAACCCTCACATCAGCCAACCACAGACTCTTGCACCAGCATATCTCTTTTCATCTTAACTATCTGGTGCCAAACCTCTCCTCTCAGCATCTGACGCAAAACTTTACCATTTTAAAATCTCACCAGGTATTCCAGTGTCCTTCCGGAAAGAGCTAATGAACCAGGATGCCATGGAGGGTGATGATATTATCCTTCACTGTGAGCTGACTAAGCCAGGTGTTCGTGTTGAATGGAGGAAAGGAGGCATGATCCTCCAGCCCAATAAGAAGTATGAGATGAGGCAGGAAGGGTGTGTTCGAAAGCTCTGTATAAATAACGCGGAGCCTGACGACAGTGGCTACTACACCTGTGACGCAGGGGATCAGCTCACTACAGCTTCTTTGGCAGTGCAAGGTAGCCTCCTTAAAATACTGTTGTTTGTCCTTGATGGAAGAGTTTTTGTCTCACCGTCATTTAAGATGACATAATGCAGATAATGAGTATGATTTAGGCTATTTGCCTATTTGTATTTTTCACTCAACAGTGAAAGAAGTCTACATTGTTTCTGGTCTTAAGACCACCGACGTCTTTGTTGGGGAATGGGCAACTTTCTCCTGCCAGCTGTCTGGTAGAGCACCTGGCAAGGTGTATTGGTGGCTGGATGGCACCTTGCTGGAGAACAGCCCTTTAAGTGAGATAGGGATGAGCCAAGGCCACATCTACACACTCACCTTAAAGAACCTGGCCACAGATGACTCTGGCACTGTCACATTCAAAACTGACAATTTATCATCAACCGCCAAGCTCTTAGTCAAAGGTATCATGTTACAAAAATAACAATTAGAAACTGTGATGAGCAGTTTCTTAATCTCTTTTTTGAAACCCTGCAACATTTTAAGTTTGCATATGAAATCTTATAGACACAATATTTTAAATTCAAGGATGTCCTGCAGCTATTATGTTCAGTTTAGCAACTAGCAACATTTACTTTTATGAATTCTATTGTTGACACAAAACTAAAATATACTGAATTTTCTCTGTTTCTCCTTAAAGTGTAACTAAACCCCCTCTTTTCCAGCTAACTCTGCCCAATACCTGATTTTGAAATAATGTCAAAGAAGTGAGCTGAGACCTGAGTGAGGGACAGGGAGGGACAGTGCAGAGCAGCAAATGGGCACAGTCTGGTAGTGAAATCTGCCATTTTTCAACCGAGTGGAACGGTTCAGTGCAGTACAGTACATATTTTTTGCGTTTCCATTAGGAATAGTACCAAAGTAACCACCCCAACCGTTGCATTTTTTGGTACCCTTCCCTTGGGGTACCACAGTATTGGTACGGTACGGTATGGGTGGAGCTAGACCGGCTCCATCCACAACAGTGAGCTGATTGGGCGACAGAAAAAAGTCCCTTCCCTTCAACCAGTGTTTCTTCAATGCCTGCAGTCTATGACATCACTCTACGTATCTCGCTGACGCAGCCATCAAGCACAGCCCACACCCCCCACCTACCAAGTAAAGGTACTGTTCTCAGCTGAAACGCAAGCCTGACTGAGGGCTTTACTGTTCCAGTATTGTACCGTACTGCACTAAATCAAACTGTACCACAATGGAAACATGGCTCAACAAGGTGCTGCTCACAGCAGGCCTGTGGAGAGAGAGGAGGAGACAGTGCAAAAGAAGGAGTCAGGTACAATGAGCCTTATGCTGATTAGACAAGAGAGTGATAAAAGGGTGTACCAGTGACACAAGCATGGACTAAAATAGCCAATGTCAAAATTTGTGTTTAAAAAAACTGGTGTTTGACCAGAGAGGCAGTAGATATGTTCATTTTTATCACAGCATGTATAATTTCAGTACTTTACACTCAATGGTGAAGATTTGCACCTGGATCAACCAGTAACATTACTAAATAGCCATATTCAGTGGTTTTCACTTGGAAAATAAGTGGTTTAGGGGTTTAGTTACACTTTAATGATTAGCATCGACGATTTGTAGTAATTTCTCTTGAAAAAAGAAAAGCGGATAAAACATGAAAGGTGATTGTTTTGTGCAGGGTTGCATAAAAAGTTTGAAGTTCATGTCAGTGCTCCTTTATGCATGAGCAGTTTTTTCCTCATTTCATTAATCACAATAATGATATTAATAATACTATTAATAGTATAACAATAGTTTTTCATGCCATGATTTCACGCAAATAAAACATTCAGCTGGGTGTAGCACCACAACTAAATTATGTAACATAGAAGATGTAATTTTCATCGTTATTTTCACTAGAGTATTTTGGGCTGCTAAACATTATAACTACAGTTGTGTTTCTCACTTTTGAGATCATGGTCATTTTAAGCATGTATACATTTTAAATGTGTTTCATGCCTTTATTGTTGTTCAAGTCCGAAATGCAAAATAAGGTCTTGACATTTTCTATTTAGATTTAATATTAGTCAGTGCTTTTGCCAGCAAATGTCTCTTAAAACACACACCACCCACTCTTCTACAACAAAACTTTCCTGCACTATTACTGAAAACACATTAGAGCCTTTGGTTTCATAAACTAGTAGTCAGCTGTCATGTTTCTGGTGTTGATGCTTACGGTACTTTAATCAGTATGTTGACAACAGAACCTCACAGTAAAGATCATTGTGATGCCTACATTGGGGGGTTTCTACTGCTTGTACACGGATGACCTACTGTATCTTGCTGCTACCCCAGTATTTCAAAGCTGTTTTTCACTTGGTATTTGATGTTTTGGCTGGACTGATGCCCGATCTACATTTTATTTAACTCATTGAACATTACTCATCCAAAACCATAGCCAAACAGTTGTTGCCTTGTTGTAATGTTCTTGGCTTCATCAAAAGCTGTCTTTTGGGAGGCAGAGCACAGTTAATATAAGAATGATGGAAGCAAGTCTCTCCATTAGAGATTTATTGTCTTGTCTGAAGCCAGGTACACTTAAGTGTCAAAAGTGGAAAGCATAATTGTGATTATTAAATTGTGCAGCCCTAAACTTGGAAATGTAAATAATGAGTGACTATTTGGTGACTGGAATATCAGTGTTTCACATACAGAAGGCTGGTTTTGGTGTTGTTTGATCCAAGTTTTATTGTACAGGGTTAGTGAAACACATATAGACAACAGAGAAGAAGTGTTTGTAAAGTGCTGCTCCACCCATGCAGGCCGGCTGCTGTTCAGCACTCATGTTCCACCTGCACCGTCTAATCCCACCAAGCCACACCTCTAACCTTTGAGTACTAAAAATCCTAACTTCCCCCACACCTATTTAATGAGTTTGACATTTTTATTCTATATCATACCTATCATACCTCTTTTTGCTCCTCTTGGGCTTTGGTTGTGACCCTGAAACCTGACAGTTGGGCTTTTTGACCCCCTGGATGCTGCCACAAGACGATTCAGTAGTCAAAGTGAACACACTGTAAACTCTACCATGGCACATACAGCACAATAAAAACATAATAATGACCCTCGCATGTGAACATTTCATCAATATGCCTTTGGGGGTTATAAAATCCATATGTCAGGTGGCATGTCCTTCATAGAATATGATTATATCTCATGGCCAAGGCCTGACCCTGTGACCCTCAACCTCAGATCCCACAGTTGAAGTGGTGAGCGAGATGGAGGACCTTTGTGTGGTCGAGAACCAACCGGCTGAGTTCATCTGCCAGTACTCAAGACCAGTCAGGGCTCAGTGGAAGAAAGACGGGCAGCCATTGCAGCCTGATGGCCGAAGGGTGGTAGTGGAGCAGGACTGGAATGTGGCTCGCTTGTACATTAGCTGTGTGTCCGCTGAGGACAGAGGCACATACTCCTGTGAGGCAGAGGGGACCTGTGTGTTTGCTTCACTTAATGTGGAAGGTGAGCTTCTCCCCCCACATGAAAAGACCACCTATCTCTGCGGAATCCCCTCTGCTCTCTCTTTATCTCAAAAATTGTTTGGCTGAATTAAGTAATCATTATAAAGGTGTTGGCAAACTCCCATATGAGTGGACAGTCTTAAACTCTGCAGCTTTCTTAAATTATTTTTTGTGTGTTTCCTCTCCCTCTCTCCCTTTCTCTTCATTTCCCTGTCTTCTACAGGCAAACCTATTAACATCGTTCAGGGTCTGGAGAATGCAGAAACCTTTGATGGAGGCGAAGCCCTGTTTGAGTGTGCCTTGTCTCGTCCTGAGAGTAAAGATTTCCGCTGGCTTCTTGATGGCAAACCAGTGAAGGAATCTCCCAATGCTGAGATTGTTACATTTGAGAGTGGTCGTCGTCATCTGCTCCTTCTTAAAGAGTTGCATGTTCATGACAGTTGTACAGTGACATTTAAAGCTGGCACAGCATCCACATCTGCCCAGCTCTCAGTCAAGGGTGAGTCACACAAACTTTAGATGTAACTGTACTTACAATATGTTTTGATTTAATCATGCATTCTTATATGATCATTCATTTACACACTTATGTTCTTAGTATTTTAATTGGCATCCTTTTAACATCTAATGTTATGCATTTCTCCCAAAAGGATGGAAGCTGGATGTTGTTAAGGGTCTGGAAGACAAAGTGGCTGCTGTGGGAGAGAAGGTTGAGTTTTGTGTTGAGCTGACCGAGCCCATACCATCTACAGAAGTAGCTTGGTATGCAAATGGCGTTGAGCTCAAGCCCAGCGATCTCTGGTCTATGAGGGTTGATGGCTGCTCTTATCGCCTTGTCCTGAGAAAGGCACCACTTTTGCCCCAGCAGGAAATTACATTCGCTGCTCGAGATGCTCTCTCTTTGGCTAAGCTTTCCATCATTGGTAAGTAAGACTTTTGTAACATTTTCTTTATTATTGTCTTATCTTAACAGTGAATCTTGACAATGTATCCTAATACAGATAAATATAGATTACAGTGTAATGAAGTTAAATTATAATGGTTCTATTTGTTTAGTGTTGCTGCCATTACACTAGGCAACAGCTACTCTTCGTGGGGTCACAAAGGAACAAACAAAGGAATATGACGATAAATCCATAGTATCACATCATAACACAATTATAGATTAAAGGAAATTGACAGAATATATAAATAAAGAAAAACACTATTTTTTACTTTGAAAACAACAATGTCTATTTTTGTGCTTTTGTGCCCTTATTTTTTGAGTTTAGTTGAAAGATGACAGCATGTGAAGTCAGATAGGGATATTACATCTTACAAAGGTTCCTGGTTTCAAATAAACCAGGAACTTTTATGACTGCAGTGCATGGCAAACATTTTATCATCTAGACCTTTATGTCATATAATGCTAAAATGGTCCCCTTGTTGTATACTGCAACTCATTAATAAATGCGCTTATATCAAAGCACCGTTCGAAAAAACACTATAAAGGGCAGACGTTGAAAGACTGACTAGGGTGTAGTTTCTTTTCTCTGTGTTCACGAGAGCTACTTTTTTTTCCAACAGCTGTACCTGATCCTCCAGAGGACCCAGAGGTCCTCAGTAAGACTAAAAATTCTGTTAACCTCTCTTGGTTCACTCCACTACATGATGGAGGGAGTCCCATTCTTGGCTACAAGGTGGAGATGCGACTGGTAGACAGTGGTCTCTGGCTTCCATGCCATTCAGAACTTGTGTGCAACACAGAGTTTGTGGTTGAAAATCTTAGCCCCGGGAGTAGCTACAGGTTTAGAGTAGCAGCCGTCAACAGAGCTGGGACTGGAGAGCCTGTTGAGTTGCCTCAGACTGTGCAGCTCGGTGAGTAGTAGCATGTCCAATGTGCAGCAAGGGTTGTTCACAAGGACATTTTGTTTATTATTGGTCTGTTAAACACTAATTGTTATAATAGATAAGAAATGACATTGAAATCATTGTCATCACCGTTGAGTAGAATTATGTTCTGTTAAAGGAAAGCTGTAAAAAAAAAATACACATTTAATTGTCTTCCCACTCTGTGAGTCATGTAACTATTTTGGCCAAATTGTGAATGAGTGATGATGACTACAGTGAAAGTTTGGTCAGGTGAGAATAGTGTAATTAGAGATTCATCATACATCTACTAACGACACAAAACAAACCAGAATGCTTTTTTTTTTTTAAAAAGTATATTCATATAATGTATCAAACTATTATTAAATGTTATTGTGTACTTTCAACAGTTATATAAATGTATAGCATTCTGATTGACAATTACTAAATTATATATACTGTTGCTACCTAGGTAATATACTGTATAAGTATTTTAAACTAATATATATGTGTTTGTTTTCTCACTGTTTTACAGAACCAGCTGTGCAGCCACAAATTGTCTCAGGTAAGACATTGTATTTGTTGTGTTGTTGTTTTTTAATTCACCCTCCAATTACTGAAGTTAAACACCTTTATACACTTGTCCCTCTCAAACATCTGAAGCCTTCACAAATATCTGTCACACTAAGCTCGGATAAGCCGAGCCAAGTCTAGCATCAGAAGATGATTTTAAATGTTTATGTATGAAGAAAGAATGAAAACTGTATTTTGGTTGTAGGTATAAAGACAAAACAGGTAGAGACAGAGGCACTGGGACAGCCCAGTCTGCCTCCAGAAGCTGTTGAAGAGGGTGATGTCCATGAGCTATGGGAGGAGTCGGCTAAAAAACGGCGCATGAGTCAAGACCCCACTTTGGACTCCATCACTGAACAACCTGAAGAGGGCGCTAAACGTGGTCAAACAAAATCAGAACAGAAGGAAGTAAAGTCCTCAGATGAAGCTGAAATAAAATCTAGAGAGAAGGAGCAAGTCACTGTGCCTGCGAAGCAGACTGAATCCAAAGTGTGTGTCAGCTCAGAGGATGAATCTGTCCCGGGAGGCTCATCACTTGTGTCCTATCTCAAGAAGAGCAGCAAATCTTCTGTCACTACGGCCACTGAAGGAGAGACAATGACCCCTGAGAGGTTCTTTGCACATTTCCAGATGGCAGAGGAGAGAACAGTGCATCAGACTGAAGTGAAAACAGCCACAATTCAGCAGACAGATACGAAACAGGTATCTAAAGAGGAGACTGACGTAATGGTAATCAGTAAAGAAGATGAGCCTGATCTCAGAGATGCTGCCATTAAAATTCAAGCTGCTTTTAAGGGTTACAAGGCCCGCAAGGACATGCGACCTGTCTTCAAAGATGTTTTCAAAGACCAGACCAAAGAACCAGGTGGCACAATACATCTGGAATGTGTGGTAGAAGGTAAACCTGAAAAGGTGCGTTGGCTAAAGGATGGAGAACCACTTACAGATAGCAAGCACCACCATATTGATATTTATAATGATGGTACTTGCTCACTGGTCATCACTGCCATCACCACAAAGGATACTGGAGTTTACACTTGTGAAGTTACCAACAAGTTTGGAGTTGCCTCACACAGTAGTAAGGTGACAGTAGGAACAGTGAGAGAATCGTCTAAACAACGGCCACTGACAGTGGGCTATAGTGCTGACAGTGAGCCAGAGAGCTCCTCAGGCAGTGAAATGGATGAGTCACTGAGGCAGGCAAGCAAACGTCTGCGACGTCTGTTGCACACACGTCTCCCACCAAATGTTGAAGAAGAACCATTTATCAGTGCAGATGAAGGAGACCTGCGTCCCCCAGATCCACACTCTTACCGTGAGGATGACAGTTACATATACATTCGCTTTGATACGCGGACTGATGCTGTAGTTGCCTCTAAGAGGTTCCAAGAGATGTTTACAATTCATGGGGTTCCTGTAGAGACAGCCATCCTGGAGGCAGGGCCTCTTAAAGTGGAGCTGCGTATTAAAAAGATGGGCTATATCCAAGATGGCACACAGACCCCCACACAAGAAAGACAACCTCCTGCTTTCATGGCTGGACCCCACGGTAAGGTTTTGTTTGTGAAGACACTCATACTTAATGATATCTACATTTAGCACTGGTATACACTTTTCTTTTTTTATCTTCTTTTATCTTTATCCAGCTGCTCCAGTCTTCTTGACAGAGCTACAAAGCCAGGAGGTTCCAGATGGCAATCCAGTCAGTTTTGACTGTGTTGTGATTGGCAAGCCCCCTCCAACTGTTCGGTGGTATAAGGATGGCAAAGTGCTGGAGGAAAATGACCATTACATGATCAATGAAGACCTGGAGGGTTGCCACCAACTGATCATTACTACTGTGCTGCCCATTGACATGGGTGTCTATCGCTGCACAGCTGAAAACAGCAGTGGCATCGCAGCCACTAAGGCTGAACTCAGGGTTGACAGTAAGTGAGCATTTATTACATATGTCTTGGATGTTATTCTAATTCTTGTATGTGCCTTGGTTTCCGCAATTCTCAAATTACATTTCTTCTGAGTGGAGGCAATCCTCAAAATTTAGTTAAGGTATAATCATCTCTTTCCCCCGTGGGACATATGGCTGCAACGTGTCGCGGTCTTGTGCCTTGGCTGAAAAATATTAAATCCTACCTGACAAACAGTGCAAACAAAGTGTCTCTGATTTCCCTGATCATTGTATAACTATATACATCAACCCTTTCCATCAGTGTCTTGTAGCTCAGATTATGACACTGCTGCTGATGCCACTGAGACCTCTTCCTATGTCAGTGCCAAAGGCTACATGTCTAGGTGAATATACTGTGAACACTTTTATTATGTAAATTAATAGTAAATAAATGTGCATATTGGCACATGAACTGAATTCTTGAACTGAACTATACGTCTATTCTTGTGCAGGGAAACTGAGACATTTGAGTCTGTGGCTGAAGATGATCAGCTACCGCAAGTTGTGGAAGAGCTTTGTGATGTTCATGTATGTCCAGGGTCACCTATTGCTAAAATGCAACTCAAGGTTAAGGGTAAGTATATCAATAAATGCTAATAGCTAGCTTTACCAGAGGCAAATAAATTATCGTTATGAGGTCCAATACCTGTCGTCTTCCAGGCTTCCCCAAACCCAGATTATACTGGTTCAAGGATGGCCTGCCTCTGCGGCCCTCAAACAGGATCCTGTTACTGTCAGAAAGAGATTATCACAGCTTGGAGATTCTGGAGGTGAAGAGAGAAGATATGGGGGAGTACTCTGCTTACATCAGCAATGCAGCCGGTTCTGCTTACTCCTCTGCCAGACTCATAGTTCTGAGTATGTATGGAAATGTCTGAAAAACTGACATTGCAGAAAGACCATGTGATATTGTATTTTAAATTACTTTCATCTAAAAAAAAACATTATTAAATATCCCACAGGTCCTGGGGAGAAATTGCCACAAGACAAGAAAGGTAATTTAACATGGATCCTACACACTTATATTTTATTCCATGTCACTGTTATTCATGTTTTTTAACACTTTATTTTAACAGACTCCAAAGAACCTCTGGTGCCTCCACGCTTCCTTGAAAGGTTCAGCAACAGGAAGGTGAAACAAGGAACAAGCATCACTCTGTCTGTCAAAGTTGAAGGTCTGTTTGCTTCACTGTGATGTGACTTAACAGTTTCTCAATTTCCCATTGTTGTTGTCCATCATTCAGCATGTGTTTTAAGTTTTCAATACCCCCCTTTATTTTTCCAGGGTCTCCCACTCCTATGGTGTCCTGGCTAAAGGAGGAATCTTTGGAGGATGTCCTGTGGATCAAGCCTGATACCAAGGGATACAAAATAGCAAGCTCTGGACGCCAGCACAGTCTCATCCTGATGGATGTGGGCACAGAGTACACTGGCGCCTACACCTGTATAGCTACAAATAGAGCAGGACAGTCCATCTGCACTGCACACCTTGAGGTGGATGACAGTAAGGAAAAATGTTACATTTCGAGGACTTAATATCAAAATAATGTTGATCGTTAGAGTATCTTTAAACGTGAAGACCATTAATGCAAACATTAAGAGTTTTTAATCTTGATTTTTGATTGTAATAATGTATATCTGTGCCCCCTTCCATTTTCCAAGCACAACAACTGAAGAAAGAGGCTAAAGCTTCAGAGTAAGTTCATACAATTACACAATTTATTTAAAGTAACTGCTAGAATTTGAAAATAAACTTTCCTTTTTAATTTAATTCTCAGGGTTCTTGGTATCACAGTTAGTCCTCCAGAAGGGGAGGGTAGCAGCACAAAAGGTGAGGGGCCGTTTTCTTCTGTTGTAATAAATACTATAATTTTGATGTTGCTATTTTCTCTTTGTTTTTCACATGTCCTTCATTGTCTACCTTAAGAGGGTAAAATGCCCTACATAGGTGAAGTAGGTACAGAGGAATTCCTTATGAAACTCACCTCCCAGATCACTGAAATCGTATCGGCCAAGATCAGCCAGGGTAAGTCTGTTATGGACTACATTTAATAAAATATTAGTTTGTTAGATCATAATTTATTTCATTGTTAAAGCCTTTCCTTGTATGTATCGTAGAGCAAATTAGTGTACTTCAAGTTAAAAGTTTACTGCAGCTCCCGTAAAGCTTTGAAAGTAATGATATGTGTTGTTAATAATGGTCCAGTGTGTAACATTTAGGAGGATGTTTTGGCAGAAATTGAATATACTACCCATAAGTATGTGATTACACATAAAGTGTGTAATCACTTTTAAATAGAGAATAGTTATTTTTACTTGTGTTTAAGCTCAGGGGCTTTCTTTTCGGGGTCCACCATCTTGAGTCAACATGCCTGAACAGATTATGCATTTTAAAGTGGAAGCTAATTATGCAAACAATGGTGAACAAATTCACCCACATAAACCTGATGCATAAACCAACAAAGAAGACAGCAGAGAGTGTGGGTGAGTGGAGAGAGATGTCAAACAATATTTCCATGCGTTTCCTGACTCACTTGGAAAAGAGCTGGAGTGAGCGGAAGAGTCCTCGCTTTGTTGCAGTCTGTAGTCTCACCATTAGATGTCATTGATTTTCACTATTTTTTACACACTGGATCTTAAAATCATTTTACCTTAGTTTGGTGTTCAAATATTTATTTGAATTCAGTCATAGAAAATCTACTTAGCTCAGAAAATGGACATGGGAGATGTTTGCAGCTCTATAGGTGGGATTTTTTTATATAATAGTCAATCTGCATGTTCAGTTGAAATAATAAAAGACAGCTATAGTTAATATAGGAGAAACAGATTGTTTTATTCAGTGTGAATTCATTAACTCATCATACAAGGAACAAGCTAACAAACCAGATAAATGACAAGGTTTTAATTTCAGTTGAACGCCACATCAGGTGATTTCAGTGTGAAGATGTATTCTCCCTGGAGGAAAATCTAATTCTTAGATTACTCAATTTTATCTGTGGTGGATTAAAAATGTCTAGGTTACCTAAACCTCTATGAAATTATACCCGAGTGTTATTTTCTGATGCTGCATATAAGCCTGTAAGCTGCTGTGAATGGCTTTGCTAATGCTAAAGATACTGTAGATAAATAATCCACATCATATGTGTAGTATTAGTTTATGTTAGATGGAGTGGTTTTTCACCAACCTGGCTGCCAAGTTTGGTTAAATAATTCAAGAATTGTAAAAGTTATTTAGTCTGAATGTTCTAAACACTTTGATTCTTGAATTTGAATTCACTCTCCTGCTGATTTAGAGTAGATACCAAACTTGATCATGTTCTCATGTTTTTAACTGATTTTCTAGTGCTTGTTTTGTTTTCAGCATGTTTTGCTTCCCATTAAAATCCCCTCATCGATTCACAGTCATCATCCCTTCACCACTTTTTACGTCCATCATTTAATCAGTCCAACCAATTAAATGCTCATTCAATCATCAATTTGTTATTCAGACAGCTTACAGAATTATGAAGTGCTCCAGTGGATGAAATCTTGGCCCAAAACTACCAGTATGTATTCCATCGGTATGCATTAACTTCATAATAATTATATATACTTATATGTATATATGTATATGTATATATATATATATATATATATATATATGTATATGTATATGTATACATATATACATATATATGTATATATATGTATACATATATATATACAGTATATATACACACATATTATAAAGAAAAAAGTAGATATGGCTCATTGAGATACTTGGGTTGCAAAATGTTAGGGTAGAAATGGGTTTTACTTTTTTTGTACATATAGAAAACATGTGACATGTTAATCCAAAATGAATATGTTAATCTGTTTTCAAAAATGCCTTTTCCATTTCATCTTGTCTTTGCACCTTTACACCTCCTTAGTCATCATCAGTATAGGTTTCTTAATTGGCTTCCCACCAACTTATAGCTTGAATACATGTTTACAGACATGTATGGGGAGAGTTCAGACAATATTTTTTAATTGTTTTGTTTTGCATGTTGTGACAACAGCAACAAAATGGTTGTTGTGGGGATTTTTTTGCACCAATAAACATCTACAATATATTGATTTTCCATTAGAGAAGACTTTAAATCATATATTTAAGCAATGACTTGCCTGTTCGGACAAACATCACCTAGTAAATTAATCTGCAGTAGATGCAGCAGCGTTGTTCCTTGAAATGTGACTTTAAGCTGATTGTTCTGGCCTCAGCTAAGCTTTAACTAAATGGTGTGGTTACTAACAACTGCTACATTAATTCAAGCCAAGAATAACTTTTCTTGGCTTGAATTATTGTATATTAGCTATTTATTTGATCAATCATGTTCTTTGTACGGCTGACCTGTGTTTCTGTGACTACCTCCCTCCACCCTCTCTGCCCCAGCTTCACTACGTGTACCTGGGGTTGACAGCGATGACGAGACCAAGACTCCTTCTCCATCGCCTCATCACGGTCGCTCTCGCCCTCCCTCCCTCATAGCTGACTCCTCCTCAGAGTCTGATGAGGGGGACGCCAGGGGGGAGGTGAGTTTTGGAAATTATCAATGTACTATAAAAGGGGACACAACCTTTTTTATACTGGTCATTCATGTAAAAAAAACACTCTAAATATGGTCTGAGTGACCACAAAATTAGAGACAGGTGTATCAGTAGTACATTATATTTGGTATAAATAAAACATTTGTCTTCTCAATGAATGATGTTAAGTAACAATGGATGGAAACCAAAACTGTACAAGAATACATTATGCCACAGTATTAATTTTTTTTATATATTTACAATTTTACAGATGTTTGACATCTATGTGGCCACAGCTGACTACAACCCCACCATAGCGAGCAAAGAGTCTATTTCTCTGAAGGAGGGACAGTATGTTGAGGTTTTGGACTCGGCTCATCCACTCAAATGGTTAGTCCGGACCAAACCAACCAAAATGACTCCATCCCGCCAAGGCTGGGTCTCACCTGCCTATTTGGACAAGAAACTCAAAGTATGTCTCAACACTACAGCCACTGATCCAACAGCAAACTTAGCAAATTGTTTTTCACAGGCATTCATTGTCATTATGATGACTAATGGGTAATAATGTGTTGATTCAGCTCTCAGCTGATGCAGGTGACCTTCCAGAGACAAGTGCAGAGGAGGTGTCAGAGGGTGAATACAAAAGGAAACTATTGTAAGTAAAACACGCAGTTACAAAACACAATTACAAACCACAGACGGCAAAGAAATGAATATATCATCATCATAATGATTTCATGTTTCCAGCCAACTGATCCAGGAACTGATGAATGGTGAATCAGAGTTTGTAAAGGAGATGAACTTCTTCACCTCCCATCACATGAAGCACGCAGACAGCCCTGACACACCACCTGATGTCAGTAGCCAAAAAGAAACTATTTTCAGGAACATTGATGACATCAAGTCCTTCCACAGCAAGTAAGCTCGCCTCCTTTTTACGTCTCATTTTAGTCATCTCCTTTAAAACCAAAATAAACTCTTCTGAAAACATAATACAAGACAGTGAGATTGCCTTGTCAGTATTTCTGTTTGTGCACATTGCTGTTTTTTAGGGCATTCCTCCCAAAGTTACACGACTGTGACACAGATGATGATGTAGCCATGTGTTTCCTGAAGAACAAGGACGGCTTTGAGCAGTATCTCCAGTATCTTGTTAGTCAGGGTCAGGCAGAATCTGCTGTCGGTGACAAGGCAGTACATCGCTTCTTCAAGGTAACCTGGCTCTGCTCATGTTAGGGCCAGGGCTATTATCACTCTGTAGTTGAAAATGAATTGTGCTATGACCAATTGTGCTTTTCAACCCTGAATTTTTGTAAGAATTTGCAGATTATTTGTTATTTTTCTGGTAAATCATTAGATCACACTTACAGGTGTGGTACACAATTCTTTCAGCCACTCATGTTTGGATTATTTTAACTGAAAAATCTTCCTCTCACTACACACCGTAGGAGTACACTGAGAAAGAACAGGCTGTCGCAGACCCTGCTGATCCCCCTGTACGTAGCATCAACGCCTACATCCAACAACCGCTGGAGAGAATTCAGAAGTACAAGGCTTTCCTCAAGGTGATGACTTTGACACAGCGTATGCACCAGTAGATTTTTTACTTCAGTTCAGTATTTTCTCAAGGTCCAAATAAACAAAACAAACTAAAAAAAACAGACAGGATATATGACTAATAGTATATGTAGGCGATTCCTAAAATGTGGGTCCACTGCTCCCTGCTGGTTTTTGAAGGTACTGCAGGTGAACCATGGGAGGGCATTAAAATAAACTAATTAAAGTTTTTTTCATTTTTGTAAAACATTAATGATTTATGTGAAAAAGGTTGCTTTTCAAATAGTTGATTACAATAGACAATGTATTGATAATTTAGATAGCACTATACTCAGAGGCCTGATTCAAAGTTGAAGTTACTTTTATGCCTCTATGAAATAAATATGAATGAAAATGCCCAATCCCATTGTATTGTGCATTAATCAGAGTTGTCTTTCAAGGGTTTGTTGAACTTCAGAATTTAAAATGAGCCGTGACTTTCTTGAGCTTGGGAACGGCTTAGGGAATTTACTTTTTGTCCCACATCAGCTGAGGTGACATTTCTACTGTGACATGTTCAGGAGCTCATTCGAAACAAGGCGAGGAACGGTCAGAACTGCTGCCTCCTGGAAGAAGCTTATGCAATGGTGTCTGCGCTCCCTCAGCGCTCGGAGAACACCCACCATGTCTCCATGATCGAGAACTATCCTGCCACACTGGAAATACTTGGAGAGCCAATAAGACAGGTATGATGTCTTTAATTCCATTAGCTTACAAAGGGATTTATGGACATGGGTTTGCATTTTACAGCGTAAAATACCTTTCTGTGCTTTTTGTTTTACTCCAGGGACCCTTCCAAGTGTGGGAGGGAGCTCCGGGAATTAGGTCCTCTAGAGGTCACCACCGCCACGCCTTCCTCTTTAAGAACTACTGTATAATCTGCAAACCCAAGAGAGACAGCAACACTGATACACAAGCATATGTCTTTAAGAACATGATGAAGGTAGGACTTTTAATTTAATTAGCCTTTTTTTTTTTTTTTTTTTTGGTTACTTTCCTCTTTCCAGCCTTAATTATGTTCTCCATGTTCTTCATCTTCTTGCAGCTGAACGACATTGACGTGAACGAGACAGTGGAGGGCGATGACCGCGCCTTTGAAATCTGGCATGAGCGCGAGGACTCGGTGAGGAAATATACTTTGCAGGCTCGAACTGTCACCATCAAGAACTCCTGGCTGAGAGACTTCAGAGAACTGCAGCAGCGATACAGCATGCCTGCGTGGAGTGAGTGGGACACACACAAACACACAAACACACATGCCTATTTGTGAAATATTTTTTTATGTGTCTTATTCTCTCTCTCTCTCATCCTTTTTAAATATTAGGTCCCCCTGACTTCGATGAAATTCTGGCAAACTGCACTGCAGAGCTGGGACAGACTGTAAAACTGGCCTGCAAAGTTACTGGAGTACCCAAACCTACAGTCACCTGGTACAAAGGTATGAAATAAAATACTATGTCTGTCGTAGTATTCTGTAACAGATGATATACTACTGTACAGACTGATATATTCTGAGTTCCTGTCGAATGTGACCAAATAATGTACTTGTTTTCATGTGATGTATAGATGGACGTGCAGTGGAGGCAGATCCTCATCACATCATCATTGAGGATCCAGATGGTTCTTGCACACTGATCCTGGACAACATGACAGCAGATGATTCTGGCCAGTACATGTGCTTTGCCACAAGCTCAGCTGGCAACGCTAGCACTCTTGGAAAGATCACAGTTCAAGGTAAGTGACATTGATAATGACTGTTTTCATTGGAAACTACATTATACTGCATCACTTAAAGGGAGAGCTGTAATAATTCAGTCGTTGGTGTTTTTGCAGTCATGGATTAGATTTAATCCATTTTGTTGTTTTTCATGCAGTGCCTCCTCGTTTTGTGAATAAAATGAGGAACGCTATCTTTTTTGCTGGTGAGGACGCACAGTTTACCTGTGTCATACAGAGCGCCCCCAGCCCTAAGATCAGGTAAA
Organism: Solea solea; assembly: GCF_958295425.1. Classification (NCBI taxonomy): domain Eukaryota; kingdom Metazoa; phylum Chordata; class Actinopteri; order Pleuronectiformes; family Soleidae; genus Solea; species Solea solea. The sequence continues at coordinate 15,245,182 of NC_081134.1, forward strand.
GACATTTCACCTCTCTATGCTACTATAAAAAAGCATTTGGATTCAGTTTAGTTTTCTTGGAGGTCTGTGTCTCAGTGTGTGTTCATGTCTGTTCTGTGGCTTTGTGTCTGTGTTCAAGGTGGTTCAAAGATGGCAGACTTCTGACTGACCAAGAAAAATATCAGACCTACAGCGAGCTCCGTAGCGGGGTTCTGGTCTTGGTAATAAAAAACCTGACAGAGAGAGACTTGGGACACTATGAGTGTGAGGTTGGTCCAGCCTTCTCAGTACAATACTCACATTATATTTGAATCGTGTGATGATTTAGAATATTTAATTCAGCTATATTATTTTGGTCTCAAACCCAATAACCTTATGTAAGTTCATGTCACTGAGCAACAAGAAGTCTTCTGTAAGACTCTAAAAATAAATCCCCGTTGTTTCCAGCTGTCAAATCGTCTGGGCAGTGCCAAGTGTGCTGCTGATTTAGTCCTACCCTCTGCTGTGGCCCGAACTGGTGAACAGGCCATCACTATTGAAGGTAGGAACACTGATTTTCTTTGTATAATACACACAGCTTTCAAGGTTCTGAAACACTACAAATGTTTAAATATGGATGCTATCTTACTATAGATGTTTACTTTTTTATTTTCACTTCCACTCTAGTGTGGACCAATCATTTGACTTTTTATTTGTTTCTTTCAAACTCCATAGTTACTGAGCAGGAGACAAGAATACCAAAGAAAACCATCATCATGTAAGTGGGAAATGGTTAAACTGACCCTCATGCATGAACTATAGCTGCTGTGTGTGGCTCTAGACATGAGTATGAAATGAAGCTTCATATTTTTATATCAGATGATTTACAGTGCAGTAGTTGATTTTTTTTGTGCGATTAAGATCATTTTTGTTGATTGTGTAGATATTGTTTAGTAAAACAACGTATTGGCTTAGAGGAAATTCTAAGCTCCTCTGCATGTGTGCTCCTTCATCTGGCCCCATGTATGCATTGCCATGTAGTATTTAAAGCTGGAGTGCAAAGGATTCTGTCAGAGTGATGAGGACAAATGGTTTGGCAGTCTTCACCAGAGTGTTGTCTTCTTTTAACAGCAACTTTATTATACACGCAGCTACTGTATGTGTCATTTTATGTTAAAGGTTCAATGTGTAACATTTAGCATGGTTTATTGGTAGAAATTGAATACACTACACCTAAATATGTTTGTGGAAGTGTATAATCACATGGGTTGTTAAAGCTTTAAAATGTTTAATATAGGCTGTAGGCATTTGGCTTTGCTTTACAGAGGTTGCCATCTTTCTACAGCAGCCTGAAAGGACAAACCAGAAGAGAGTGCTTTTTGCATTTCGTAGCAGAAGCTTACTGTATGAAAAGTATGGCTCTGCTCCTCATAAACCCAGTGCATAAACATATTTTATAACATCCGTAATCCATGTGATCCTCACCAGCTGATGGAAAACTCAACAAACTTGTTGATGACATTAGATGTCACTAATTCTGACACACTCTTCGTTTCAGTCAATTTTGTTCATGTGGTAAAATTCTCCTGAAAGGTTTAAAAACATAAAAAAAGAAACCCACTTTACTTAGACCCTGAGGATACGATCCGTCTGAAAACACTTAATGAAGACTTACAGAGGGATTACTCTTCCATAAAGACAGAAATGTAAGATTACAGAACAGAATAGACCAAAATATTCCTATTGCAATATTAAAAGGGGAACTTCGTCATTTTGGAGATCTTATGCTTAATCATGCACATGTGACCGTGCATGTACCTTTCCATTTTTGAGGAGTTACATTTCTACTATTAGTGATATAACTTCGCCTCACTTGAAACCCACGAGTGCTGATGATCAGGGTGACAGCTGCATGCAGTTTGGTGTTCTGTACCAAAGATCTACATCATTAACACTTGTGTTGTCTGTGGTCGTATTTCCGATCCAGTGAGGAGACAATAACCACTGTGGTGAAGAACCCTCGTATGAGGAGGCACAGATCCCCCGGTTTGACTCTTGTTGGGACCCACCGCTCTGAGACTTCCACCCCAGAGCCCCCGTCTGTCCGGGTAAGGAGGGTTCCCACTCCACGGAAGACAACCATCCCTACCCTTTATGTTACTCATGCTGAGGGTGCTCAAGCCAGAGTCATAGAAAGCAAGCCCCGGTGGGTAGAGGTCGAAGAGGTCATTGAGTACAAGGTGAATAAATCTCCCAGGCTCCCCAGGAGGAGAGGCGTCTCACCTGCAGTGTCTGATCGCGTAGCCACTCCATCCAGACCTAAAAGGTCTCCACCTGAAAACCCCAACGCTAACAATTCAAACAACAAGCTGGTGGAGCAGGCTCAGGCTGAGCTGCAGACAGACGTCAGCAGTCAGCCCCTCTCCTGGGAAGAAGTGGAGGGTAATGCTAGCTCAAGTTCTTCAGCTGCAGAGCCACAAGAGCTCTCAACTGACCTCACTCCAGCTGGAGAGGACAGCGACGACCTAGACGATCAACAAACGGTCATCTTTGAACCCGATGATGAGGATAATGATCTCGATTTGTTCAGAAAGCAGGAACCAAAGATCCTGAAACACGGAGACCGTGTTTTGACCCTCGAGGACTTGGAGGATTACGTACCAGAAGAAGGAGAGACCTATGGCTCGTCCAGTGTTGCTGCTGAAAAGCCATGCGAGATCTCCGTGTTGCAGCGGGAGATCGGCGGCTCCACGGTGGGACAGCCAGTGCTTCTCAACGTGGGGCGGCCTGTTGCTGCGCCGAGGCAGAGGAGCAGCTTCTTCGGCCGCTTCAAGGACCATCTCGCCAGTAACCTTCTCTCCTCCACTGTCACTCCAGCCAGCGGAACGCAGTCCAGGGTGGAGAGGTGCGTCCCGATCCAAGTGAGCCACGCCAACCTGGAAGTGAAGCCTTCATACTGCTCAGAGGTGCAGAGAGGTGAGGGCAGGCAGCAGAGCTTTAAAACCAAAGTGTCAACTCAGACCTACGGCTACACATCAGTGGGAAACCCAGTCACCCTTCAAATTAGAGATCAGAATTATCAGAACCAGTAGAAACGACAGTTTTTAAATTTGATACCACAAACCATCTTAGTCTTAAACAGACATTTCTACTTGCATAATGAAAAAAAAGCAGACGTATATTTACTGCATTTGACTGACCATTCCACTTTGAATCTTCCTGTCAGAAAATAAGCTCACCCTCCTTTTTTCGGTCAAATGGATTTGACTGGTCGAAGTGAGTTGGTATGTATGTCACAGTAAACAGGTTTCAGTCCAGTGCTGTTCTGTAACAACTGCCTTACGTATACACCTATGCGACGTGGCCGTGATGGACAGAAGCTAAGAAACTACGGTTTAACATTTCACCGATAATATAATGTAATGAATATAATGAATTCTACCACCCGATCCATACATTGTCCTCACTGACAACTATTTATAATCGAATACGTTTAGAGTAGATTTTCTGATTTTAATTGCCTTTTGCACTTTTGCAGTGCTTTGGTCAATAGTTAACTCACTACTAATGTAGTCATGACGACATGTTTTCAGTATTACTCATTTAATTTATTTAAATATGCGACACTGATAGTGGAAAATTGACGGCAGAAGTGTGCTGACTGGGCTGTTGCTCTAAGCTTAACAGTCAAATTATCATCAGACAATGAATTGCTTGGTGAGCAGCTTAATGACATTTCTACAAGCAAATCGTTTAGTTGAGCCTACAACCTCTCTCTCGTCAGATCTCTGACGGTGCCCGACTGCCCGTTTACAGATGTCTTGCAAATTAATTGTGACATCTGTTGATTGCAGTGCGATGACCTGTGCACTCACAGGGACTTTCATATGTATGTGGTAGATTATTTAGACGAGTGACTGCATGTGTTTGCTTTCCCCAAAGCAAATGGGGTTTATCTGAAGTGATGTGACCTGTTGCGTCACGTTTGATTTTAAGCAAATGTTTGAGCTAAGTATTGGGGCTCACAGAATTTTACTACCTTTCAATGCAATTTAAAGAAGAGTGACTCTAGCAAGTGCCTCTTTAAATGACGTGTGGTGCTGTTCAAAGGTGTTTTAGTCACAAGGATGATGGTTTATATTCAAAAAAAAAAGCACTAATGGATGATGATTGCTTGTACTGTACATGTGTAGTTTTTGAAATCATGAGTGTTACATATAAATTAAATAAATGTATTAAATAATGACTACTGTGTTTTACGCTTATTTGTTGCACATTAAAAAAAAAATCTCCCAGTATTGCTTTTTAAAATATTTAATGGAGTTTCAACAGGTAACAGTCTTACTGCTGTATATTAAATGGACATAATTTTCCCACAACAAGTGGAGTCTTGTGGTAGCAGGTTAGGTGAAATGGCAAACCAGAGGACTGCGTGCTTCTCTATAAATATGATATAGCATAATTATTTCTACATTGTACATACATTACATTGTAATAACAGGAACAGAAAACAAATCAGATGGAAAATAGGTGTTACAAGATGCCTATATTGAATATACAAATGGATTATAAATATTTTCTTCCAGGTACAATGATATTTACTTTGTGCTTGGTTGTAAGCAATATTAACATGCCATTTTGTTTTGTCTCCAAATTAAAATGCTCTTCTTTTTTTTTAGAAATCAGTCCACAGAATGACATTTTACCAGACACCTGAAGCTGCAAACTGAAAATGCTACACAATATAAAATGTTTTACAAATATACAACTATAAAATAAGCAGTTGAATTGTCACCTCCCCCCACCCGCCCCGGGCATGAGATGTACTACTGATTTTGTTCCAAGCCATAACCTTTCCATGTCTCTCATGGGATTTAATCCTGCTACAGCACATCAGTACTTAACTCTTATACTGCAAACCAAACTTTAATGGAGTTATTATTAGCACATTATGTTAACTAAAGTAGAGTAGAGTAACAGATTTAACCAGTACTGGGATAGTTATGTTAACAGCACAGTTGACATGCATGTATTCCTTCTTGTAAGTAAACAACTTCCATGTTTTCCAGAGAACAGCTAAAAGGTGAAGTTTCCCTCCTGAGCCTGAGAGCTGAGTGACTCTCTACTATTTCACTATCAGAAAAAAAAAAGCCTAACGCTGTATGAGTAGCATAACTTGCTGCCAGTAACCAGGACATCTGGTTTTTCATACTCTTGACAAACCAGTTAAATGGATGGAATGAGTTACATTTGTGTTGGTTCATGTCGACGTCCAGTGTTCTGTAAATGGTGTTCAGAGAACAGAGAACTCTACCAGACGCATATCAAGTACGGATTGTTGGAGTTAGTGTTTTTTTTTTTTCTTCATAAAACTGAAAATAAAAAATATAAAAAGCACTCTGCTGGTAAAAAACAAAACAAAACAAAAAAGTGTTCCACTTAACAGTATGGTATCATCTGCTGTACTTCTAAACATGATGTGAAACCTACACACAGACGGTCCTCTGTGGGAATGTACACGACTGGAATGGAGGTCTGTGTTTTTGCTTTGGTGTGGGGAGAGGAGAGGAGGAGAGGCTGGACAGGACTATGAGGTGTCGGGACGCTGCGGTCTCCTACGAAGACATGTTTGTTTTCTTGACCTGGTCGATTTCCTGGAGAAAGAGAATTTTACAATCTTTCAATTACAGGCAGTTCATTCTGATTTTCTGGTGGACATTTAAAAGGTCCGGTGTGTAACATTTAGAGGGTTTATTGGCAGGAATTGAATATGCCATAAGTATGTTTATGTAAGTGTATAATTGCTTTAAAATTAAACTCCTTTCGTTCTTCATGACTAAGAAAAAGCCTTTTAACCGCAAAGGAGTAGAAATTAGCAAAGAGAGTTGTCAAAGAGTGTTTACATCCTTTTTGGTATGCAACAGCCACAGCTTGCATCTCAATAAAATAACGTCTCCCACTCACAACAATATCTAAGTAGAGCTTCGATGCACTCTGCACATTCTGAGTCTTTTTTTTTTTATTTCTCTCTTCCTGTCACTCACAGACCAGCCTACACAGTTCCCTTCAAATAGTAATTTAAGCTTTTTATTTCTTCAGATATCAACTTGCGCCATTTACAGTACATATGGCAAAAGATATACATGTGCAAAGGCGTTAAATGTAGACTGTTCCTCACGCTAGTTTTGTTTTGAGCCAAGAGCATTTTCCAAATATAATGCAGCCCTACGTTTAATCAAACAGTGTGTGAAATAGCAATAGCAACTCACCTCATTGAGAGTACTTTTTAACACCTTGTAAGCATCCTCCAAATTATCATTGATAATTATAACATCGAATACGCCAGGTTCTTTACCTGAGGTAAAAAACAAAACAGATTTATGAATAGAGCATCAGCACTGAACTCTGAAATTTCTGAGTAATTTACAAATTTAAACACTTACCAATCTCCATATCCACCTTGGCTGCACGCAAACGCTTCTGGAGGCTCTCCTCCGACTCCGTTTTTCTGTCTCTCAGACGGTTTTCCTGAAAAAGTTAAATCCACAAACCGGCAACAATGAATAGAATGAATAGAATGAATCCAGGATTCTTTACGGAAAATATTTTTAAAAGCCTGTTCAACTGAGAGAAAATGAAAACTCAAAATCACATCCACAAACTTGCGTTTTCTTATGTTCTCACCAAGACTGCCATGGATGGTGGCTGGATGGAGATGTACAGGGGATTGAGGTCTGTTTCTTTGATGCTCTTCACCCCCTGCATGTCAACGTCCAGTATACAGATGAGGTTCTGGGCCTGGACTTTTTGCACAGCAGCTTTACTCGTCCCGTACATGTTCCCGGAAAACTCTGCGCTCTCGATGAAATCTCCTCTCTCGACGCCTGCCTTCATCTCCTCCCGTGTAACATAATGATAATCTAAACCCCAAAAAAAGGACACAAATTGAACAAAAACATGACATAGCTCATCGATTGAAATTGTTTGAGGTTAGCACGGTCACGACCGAAGAGGAGTTATATTGTGTACCTTTGCCATTCACTTCCCCGGGTCGAGGATTTCTTGTTGTATCTGAGGAAGGATAAAAACATTTTGGTTACAGTCTGCACTACATTTTAAACCACAGCTAAAACTTAACAGTTGATTAATATAAAAGTTGCCTGTAACAAACAAATTAAGCAAAAATATGAAAAGATGAAATTATTCGATTGGGGGAAAATCTCTATTCCATCTATTCACATGACGGATCAGTAGCTTATTATCTTATTGTCCGCACACTTACGGGAGACGCTGAACCCAAAGATGTTTTCATATTCCTTCATGAGCTTCTTAAGCAAAGTGCTCTTCCCTGCACCGGACGGGCCGCTAAACACCACAGGCCTGGGTCCAGCCATTGCTGAAAGAGAGGGAGAAAAATGAGAAGCTTTAGTGTTTGAAACCATGAGGCTGAGGCTGGAGAGATGATGCTTTACCACTGGAAGCGTATAGCATGAGTCATCGCAGGACCAAATCTGCCGGCGCACTCACATTCATTCTGTTTAAAGACATCAGTGTCGACGCATTAGAGCCGATAATTAAGTGTGGACGTGCCTTGCCCCGGTGGGACCAACACAATGAAATGATAAGTCAGCAGCACTCGGACCAAAATATCTCCCACAGGAGTGGAGGAAATGTTAGGTGAGCAAGTGGTGAGGTTACCATGGTGCTGTAGAGGAACAGACACTCAGCGCCCTCTTAGGAGGAATTGTACGGTTGGGCAAACACTTCTGTGGCTGCAATAGTGACGCGAAAAGCAGCCTTTTTTTAGTCAGCCGTCTGAGCTCTGTCTGTTCCAGGGATACAAATGGTGGAGAACACAAGAAACACAGAAAAACATCATGTGCAACATGTGGTGGCCCTGAAAACTCCACATCCAGCAGCATTGAATCCCAACAGTACAGACACAGAGAAAGTGTCCTCACTACTTTGTTTTCAACACAGTCTGCCATTTGGGAATTAAAATAGCAAGTCTAGACAACTCTCCATGTCAAGTCTGGCCTTGTGAGGCCAAACAAAGTGCAGCTGGAGGGATGTCATGGCATATATGACACACACAGTATATGCCATCCTGCACTGGTGCATCTTTGGGTACATGTTTGCTTTGCTTGCTAATGCTAATGTAAAACCTAAATGCTAACTGCTTAGCTGAAACGATGAATTGGTGTCAAGTGCAGGGTGTGGAATCTCCTTTATCAGGAAGTCCAGCCGGTTCCACGTATGACTTTCTAGTTAAAAAAATGTCTCCACCTCCAGGGCTGGTATCGTATACCGGCAGTCAGTCAGGAGGAAAACAACATGACTCGCTTTAACCCCAAATCATACAATCAGCAGAGAAAGTGTATATCTGTTAGTAAATTTGTCTTTTTTCTAGGTAAGCTGCTCAGATAAAGAAATCAAGTAGTAGTTTTCTTTTCCTCCTTACCTTTCCTCTTTACCCACAGAGTGCAAACAGACAGGATATTTGAGTGAGAAGGGAGGGTGTGTGACTGTTAAACACAGTGCAGATGGGAGGAGGGAACGAGAGGGGCAGGGCCACATTAATACACTTTGTCACCAGAGAAATTCAACATTTTAGTAAGTAAAATGTTATAAATTACACAATGATCTGACGTGGCAGACTCAATAGAAAGTTGCCTCAGACTGAGACAAACCACTCCTTTATTTTATTGTATATTTTTAGTTTTCAGTAACTATGGGCATCTATCAGACATTAGTAATAGGACATATGTTACAGTTGTGTTACTAAAACAACTACAGTCAAGGCCTACTATCCACCATCATGTATAGAGGTTATATGGCTTTGACTTACAGCAATATCAGGTATCAATACTCGTTGACAGTTAATCCAGACATGAGGTATTTCATAAGACGTGCTCCTGACATGCAGTAAATCACAAAGAAAAACGTTTAAATCAGCCTAATCTGCACTGGACGTCTGGACTTTGTCTCTCCTCTGTGGACTCTCATGGAAAAGACTAAAATCAAAGCATTATGAGCTGAGCTGTCTCGTCTCCAGGCAAACCAGATACAGTGAGGTTGTGTTTGCAGCTGCAGATGACAAGTCATTCTCCATCGCCTCTTGAATGCTTCATGTAAACAGAAACGTGGCTAATTAAAGCAACAAGAGTTTTTTTTTTCCTGAGCTCAGTGAAGGAGTCCATCTGTAAAGACAAATATCTTGTTCTATTTTTGGAAACAAAGTGGCTGCAACAGACACATATGTATATCCCAGTGTATTCCACAGCAATACAAGAAAAAGAACACATTCACATTTGACAAACTACGGCCAATAAATGTTATTTGCCATTTGTGAGTGAATTGGTGAATGGTAAAACTGTAGCGTAAAGCAGCTTTGAGAGGTCATCAAGACTAGAAAAGTGCTATATAAATACAAATCATGTAATTAATTATTAATTTTTTTTAAATAGTGTTTTTGAACAATTAGTTCTATGAGTTTTCAGCTTCTTAAATGTCTCAGGTTTCTTTGTGCCAGGTAACAAAGAAATTATTATAAAACTAAATAACTTTGGTTTGTCGACAAAAGACAACTTAAAAACGTCACTATTTTGGGGTTGAGGGGGGAAAATAATAAAAGTTTTATGGACCAAACAACAAATTGATTGATCGAGAAAGTAATCGACAGATTAATTGATTATGAAATTAAGTGTTAGTTCCTTACATTGCCACGTAGAAAGTGTCTTTTGCTCGTGTCCACAACAAATATGGATGGTGGGGCTAAGAGTAATAACAGTCCTGAAAAGAACAGGGTTTTTTTTTTACATGGTGCTCAGGGAGGGAAACTTCCTACTTAACAATGAACACAATTAAGACACGCTTTTTATTTCTTATTAACAACGTGCAGCTCCCACTCAATTACACAAGACCCAGTGTTTCCAACTCAGATTGGAGCTGCATGACAGAAAATGAGAGACGTAACTCGATTACCCACGTGAGCTGACACTGATTGGACACTGCACTGTGCTTGTAAACTCTCATGTGATTGATGTTTGCCTTAAGCAAAGTTTAAGTCATATGAAATCTATTAGCATTCAGAAATCAGATACGGCAGGTTAGGTGTGCTGTTTTGAAACTGAGACGACGTGTTGATTATTGGATCCTCGTTACATGAATCAGTAATTACTTTTTTAAGAAATACCATTTTCATGGTTCCGTGTTCTTAGATGTGATGAGACCATTTCAATAGACAAAACTATTCTGTCTATTGACAGTGAAAACACTTGGCTGTTTAATCTGGAATAAATGGAATACTGTATGTTAGGTGTTTGGGGGTTATATTTTCTCATTCAATTGAATGCTGTAACTACTCGAATAATAATAATTTCTTTGTATCATGTAACAAAGAAATCATTCATTACTGAATAATTTTAGGTTGTGGACAAAACAAGACATTTAAGAACATCATCATTTCCAGGTTTAGGAAACACTGTTGTCAAAATATGACTAGGCACTTTCCATGTACTATTATGGCATGAGAGTTATGAGTGTCTTTACTATAAGATTATCTGACAGATTAAAAACAACTAACAAAGTTCACTTTGACTCACTGGAAAGAGCAATAAAACTTTGAATCACTAGAAGAAGAGAATGCACCACTTGTGCCTGCCATGTGCAGTGATTCATTGGATTTTTTTTTCATTGCAGTATTACTGTGTAAAAACAACAATCATATTGAAATATGTTGAGTTAAACATGGAGATTTTAAAATACTGCCTCAACACACACTCACATAATGTTTACACTGATTTTACGGTACTGAGCTTATGTACAGTTGATTTTGTATAAACTTCAAACAGATTTTTACACAAACATTGTGTTATATTGTGCCTTTCAATCAAATAAATACCACTGACTTTATAAAAATGACCAGGACTTGATTAAATTAGCATATAACATACTGGAGGAAAACTACTGTATCTTTCCTGTTAGTTCCACAGCTATCCATACAATTATACATAATATTTTTTTTCCTAAACCACTGTTTTGCATGCAGAACTTTCACGTGTGTCTTTGCGTTGTTATTGTGTTACTATTCCCATTCCCATTGTTTGATTACTTGTTCCACCACTGGATTTACAAGAATTACTAATAAGAAAGGACACAGCCCCCCACTTTTTTTTTACAAACACAACAAAGATCCACGGTATATACAGGTAAACCAAACCACATGCTCTTACACGATGTAGACAACGGGCTGGAGACAGTGAGGGACATCGACGGCTGTCTCTTAGCTAGTGATGCCACTGACATGTTTGAAGCATAAACACAATTAAAAAAAAACCCGACAACCTCCCTCTTACCTGAAAAGAACCTGGAAAAGAATCTCATGTACATCGGGATAAACGTTGGTCTAAGACGGCAGGGTCGCGTCTGGAGGGTTTTCTCCCTCCTCTGCTGCCATCGGGAAACCGGGGCCGCCTACGTCATCACTGCGGGTCTATTATTGTGTGACGTCAGGAACGTGCGACTAAAGTTTAGCCTGATTCTAGCTTAATTTTTTAGAACCCCAGATTTTTTTTAAAAAAACAAAAGACGGACGCAAAATACCTGGGCCAAAGTCCAAAGTCTTAATTTTTTTCGACCGTTGAACAGACTACACAGGCAAGCTTAACTGAAAAAAAAAAAAAAAAAAAAAAAACGATTCTACAGTAAAAGTCTGGCGCTCCGTCCACATTTATAAACGCGACCCAAAAACAGTCCTCAGTTTACTTTCAACTGTCTACTTTCTTCATCACCAAAGAACTTCCGACCAACGCGGGGAAGTTATCGCAAAACTTCCCGGATGAGACCGGCCTGTCTGACCATCTGCGCTGCTAACGTTAGCTTGCCAAACAACGCACTTCTGTCCAAACTCTAAAAGTGACCAAGTAAAAATGTTCGGCTCAGCGAGAGCAGGAGGGATCCGAGGAGGCCAGGACCAGTTCAACTGGGACGACGTGAAAGTCGATAAACACAGGGAAAATTATCTCGGTAAGTGTGAAAGTCTGCAATCTGCGCTAACCACAGATGCTAATGTTACCGTCTGCTAACTCGCAACCAACTCAGCAGGACATGTAAATTCGCACATTTAAAAAAAACACACAATTATCGACACACAACCTTTTCCATTAGTTTCCACGTGCAAAAATTAATTTTGGTTTAACGTCCAGATTAATAATAAAGTTAATTTCGTTTCTTCTTGTGCCCCAACTTAACATGCGCATTAAAAAGTTGCGGTGAAATGCTCGCAATCATGTAATAGTCGTTATAAATACCTTTCATTGTCGACTCCCTCATTCCAATGTCTGAGCTCGTCTTTTGGTTCGGATTCTGTTCCGTATGTCCAGTCTACAGTCTGTCGTTCCTGGCTTGCGTTGCTCACCCTTTTCTTTTCTGAGGCACATACGTAATCCCTACGAGAGGAGGCCACGCTGCTGCCAACACATGTCAACCTTGAGCTACTCGGCTATATCGAGATAACCGTAACAATTAAACTGGAACATGTGAATTTTCCCAAAAAATGCAGTCATTGTCCTCTTACCTAGTAATGCTTATGATGTAGCCTTTGATCGCGTCTGCCCACTCAGTCCAGTCCATTTCCTATGGGAGGAAAGTTTTCAAAAAGTTTAATACTATTTCAGAAACGTATAAAGGAATAGGAAAAAATAAAATACTAGTGAGAATGTCCTGTACCACACCAACGATTTGATGTATATGTTGAAATCAGTTGAAAAATGTTGGAGGGAAACTAACTTCTGGATGGTCACATTAATATCTACCAGCTTCCGTATACAGAGCTGTTGTTCACCCACAAAAAATAACTGTCAACTGCTTTGTTTTAGAATGGAGCTAATTTCAGCTGTGTTAAATATTTTGTTGTTTAGCGTAAACTTGTGCTTGAGGAAATCTGATGGGCATTTTCCCTGTTGTCTGAGGTCATTTTTGACATTGATGAATTACTGTGTTAAAGAAAGAAATGACATTTTGATGGCTAATGAAAACAGCTGTGTATTACATTACGTCATGTTACATAAGCTGTAAGATGTCAAGTGAATTAATTCATCTGGTGACATTTTCTGGAGTTGTTCCACAATAATTAGACTGACTAATTATTATCAGATGCATTCCTGAATTCCAGGAGGAACTAGTTAAAATGGGTATGAAATGTTGCTGTCAACCACTTTTTCTCAAGCACACCAAATTCTGTCTTACCAGGAAACTCATTGAAGGCACCAGTAGGACGATGGCAAAAAGGCAAAGATCTGACATGGTATGCAAAAGACAAAAAAGGTGGTGCAGCTCCGTCCAAAGCTGATGAACTTGCTGCGGTCAAGGCTGCAGAGCATGAGGCACTGATGGCTGCACTGTATGTATAACTTCCTTCAAAAGAAACTGGTAACTGGTAGACACTGACCCATAAAATAATCAATTTATATTTTTTGTTCTGAATCTAGAGGCCACAAGACTATAAAGAGACAACCAACTGGGCTGACTAAAGAAGTATGTCACTTTGACGCTTGAAAGTCTTGTTTAAATAATTTCACTGCTTTGAAAATATAGAATAATGTGAATTTTATCCCAAACACCAGGATCTTGCAGATGTTTACAGGAGGGAAGGGGCGGATGGTGAAGAGAAAGATGTGGATCGTGTGTCAGGCTTGGGAAGCTCTAGGTAAATACATTTTCTGGGCTTTTAGTCAGAAAACATTTTTTTCTGGATGTTCAAGTGGTTGCTGATCTTCATGCACTGTGTAAAGTGTTTTTGTTTACTATGTACAGTGCAGGGTCAAGAAAAATGGTGCTGTCCCAAAAAGAAAAGGAGGCTGCTAAAATGGGCTTACCAGTTTTTACAGTAAGTATTTTTTTTCTATGCACTGACTTTTTAAATGTTACTAAACAGAGGAATGTTATCCCAGTAAGTGTGAAGGTTAAAGTAAAGGCACACTGTCTTTACAGCACTACAAGACTGAGGGATGTCTAGAAACCACAGGAACAGCTGAGACTGTAGGAAAACCAGAATTGGAACAAAGGTTTGTATGCGTATGTGTGTGTGTGTGTGTGTGTGTGTGTATGCAGGATGAACAAACATACTGGGTAAATGTGACCGAGCATCCTATTAATTGAGTAATGATTGCTGCTTTTTTTTTTTTTTTTTTAAACAAAAACATAGACATGAGAGCAAAAAGAAAAAGAAAGAAAAGAAGAACAAGAAGGAGAAAAAGAAGAAGGAAAAGAAGAAGAAAAGGGAAAGACGAGACTCGTCCTCCTCAGATTCGAATGATGACAGAAAGAGGTTAGTTGTTAATTTCCTCACAGCTCTTTTCCAGTACCTGTCTCACAAGGATGGGCAGTATAACATGTTTTCCTTCAAACTATGACTTGAAAACAGATGCACTTACTTTTGAAAGTAAGGCATTAGTAGTTCTGTCACGCTTTTGTGACCAAAATCAGAACCTTTCCTCTGTTGGCACTAGAGGGCACCAAGGCACTGTCCTACCTAAAGCAACTGGAAGCATGACCTTTTAAAATTTGGCAAGCATGTGTCCTAAGGATGTAGATATCACAGAAGCATCCCACATTATAGATGTATCCCATGGTAATAAAGGTCATGAATCAAAAATTTGACACTTAAAAAAAGTAATGTAATTATTTGTGCTTTAGAATTTGTGATGGCAACAGAGGATTTGTATGACAGAAAACATACAGTGATGTACTGAATTCGTAGTGGATACAGAAATGTGTCAGCACTGCAGCCAGTGGTGTTCCAGCTGCTATGGTATTTCACTGCTATGTAAAAGCTGATAGGGCAGTTACTTGTTCCCCAGCCTCACACCATCTTTGATCCCCACCACAGCACCAGTCATTGATTGTTTGTTTCCTTTTACTCCTCAGACACAGAAAGGACCACCACCATCATAATCCATCATACCGTAGTCAGAGTGGAGCCAGACCCCATGACAGCCATTCAAGGGGGGGAGCAAAAGCCGAGCGAGAGCCCTCCCACCCTTATCATCGACAGCGGCAGCATGACACAGACTCCTCTGATGGGGGGTCCCCTGTCTCCCGTAACCCTGCCAGCCACAAGATGGCCCCTGCTGGTGCAGCACAAAGCCACAGGCGGCGCCACGACACAGACTCTGACAACTAATGTCCCTCCCCCCAATTCAAAGACGCTTAATGTGACCAGAACAGCTCTACAGCAACTCAACCAACTCTGAGTCTGAAGACCTCATTTACCCTTCACAACCAAACAGACTGAGGAGACAGGTTGAAATGTCGGACAAACAGGCTTTGACCTTATGTTTTATTTTTTGCACACAGTTTGATAGTCAGTTGGTCATTTGACACTGGGGTGTTTGATTCAAACACCCAGAACCTCAGTGGTGTCATAGGTGGTTGATTTAAAAAAAAAAAAAAAAAAAGTATTTTTTAATAAATTCATGAGACAAATAATTGTAGCCGTAATAGTTGTACATTTTTCTTTCCATGGCTTGCCCTGCTAGCTGTTGAGGAAATCTGCTAAATATGTTTGACTATAAACATGGTCACCATAGGAGCATTTCTTGTGTGCCATTTGATTTTTCTGGAAAAGACCTAATGCTTATTGTATCTTTAGTTTAAAAATAAAAGAATAAAAAATTTGATAAAAAGTGTCAGTTACATGAACGGTGTGTATTTTTTAAGGGTATCGTACAGGTACAATAAATTGGTATGCATACTGTATAGCTGTTAAGTCCTCAGATTGGATTTGGCACAGACATTTTTAACGGTCACAGTAAGTTGTGTCACAAGCATCGTACATCCATCAGTAGTGTCAATGTAAAGAAATCTGTTGCTACTTTACTGAAAATCCCTGAGGATGCGGTTTGATGTTTTTCCATCCTTATACATTTCCTGTGGTTCTTGAACTACCGGGCATTTCTGGCCATTTTCCTTGTCTCAGCCATGTTAGCGCTACTTAATCCCTCAGTGATCTAGGTTGAGCTCCCTGACTGGGTATGATACCATTGGAATGCTCTCCACTGGTCATAATAGAGTGTTGTGTTTGTGTTTGCCTTGAATTGGTCTGAAAGAGGGTATTCTGCTGGCTGGCACCTGGGGGGTGCACTAAAAAAGAGCAAGGCATTCTTAAAAGAGAGTGCAAAAACCCAGGCTGGTCCTTTTATATGGCCGAGTACCATTAGACCGCCACACACAAACCAAGCTGATGGAGCAGCAGGAGAGGAAGCAGACAAAGCTACCCCATGAGGGACCCAGGACTCGAGCTCCCTCTCTTTCCACTACGACCTTACTCTCCTGCCATGTTTTATAGGCTCGGCTGCATTAACCACGGCAGCCTAATCAACCTGCAGGAATGCCCTGACACAATGTGAACCAGGGTGTGCTCTCCACATTACTGCTTTAACCCCAACATTGGGTGGATTCCATCACCATGTGGCATCCCACTTCTTCCTGGGTCAAAGGGTGATCACCTCCAGCAGTTCACGTTGACATCAAGTAGTAAGTCTGTGGTTAGATCACAGCATTGTTTCCTAAAGCGTATCAGTTATTTTCATAATCTGTCCATGAATTTCATATTGATATGTTGTTTTGACAAGGCCATGTATTTTGGTGCCATTTGGCTTGTGGCGAGATTATGCAAAAACCCTCTGAACCGATTTTCTTGAGACTTGAGTCTCAAGTGGAGTGTAGGCCAAAGACAAACTCTTTAACTTTTTGGAGAAGATATGAGAAACATGATAGATTAGGGTTTCTCTAACCTGGTCCTGGGGATCCACTATCCTGTTTTAGATTTTTTCCACTCCAACACACCTGATTCAAATTGTCAGCTCATTAGCAAGCTCTGCAGAAGCCTGATAACGAGCCATTTATTTGAATCAGGTGTGTTGGAGCAGGGAAACTTCTAAATCTTGTAGGGCAGTGGGTCCCTAGTGCCAGGGTTAAAAAACCCTGTGATAGATGCAGGGATTTGTTTGTTTACTTGTCGGTATATTGATATTTTTACTTTCTGTAATGGAGATATTTTTTAGATTTTTTTTTACTTAAGTAAATACACAGATCAATATGATAAAAATCAGGCATGTAGAATGCTAATGTCTCACAAAATTAGGGGTGGATCTATACAGCATAGCATTTTGTAGTTATATTTGATCATTTATTTGCAAAAATGCCCAGTTTTAAACATGTTCATTCCAGTATTTTTATTTTTTATTTTTTGTGTCTGTAATTCCATCTATCCATCTGTTTTCGGTCTAAAAATATAACGTTTAACTTTCCCTCTTAAATTGAAATGTAACGAGAAAGTTGATGAATTCTAAAACAAGGAGTAGGGGAGATGCTACATTATGCACTTTGACATTCAGTAATTTATTGATGTGACACAATCAGCTTTAACCTCAGTTTTATTTATTTATTTATTTATTTTATATATAATTACAGTGACTTTTCCCCTCTCAAAACAAAAGCTTTACATAAAAAACATTAGATTTCAAACATTCAGGAAGATACAATAAAAATGTTTCATGCCACCTAGATGAAAATCTTTCAGAGGCAACATGTGTCTCAAATGCAAAGGCATATTCACATTTAGCCCAAAGGACAATATACTGCAGAAAGAGGCATAATGGCACTTGATTTTGTATTGCCATCAAAATCCTATGTTCCAGGATGTCACAAATAGAAAAAGGCAAATTTATTTTTAGTGTGCAAGTACTTAAGCTACTATTAGCTGAGAAAAAAAATACAAAAAACATACATATATATGTATATATGTGTGTATACACATACATATATATATATATATACACACACACACATACATACATACATACATACCCTTTATGAGCCCATGGAGTTTTGCTTAACAAGTATATAGCAAAGGCAGCATATTATCACCCTGAGATTGAGAAATACAAAAACCCAGCATGGCAGTAAGGAGTTTGGATAGAGTAATGTTAGTTAAAGAGTGCAGATAATATACCAGTGTGGACTAAATGGCAACCTGGGGAGCTGGTACAGGTAGTAACTGGTTCAAGTAACCACAATCGCAGTAAGTAGTGCACCGTGTGAACTTAAAGGTCCAGTGAGCAACATTTCAGATGATTTATTGTTAGAAACTGAATATATGACACATGTTTGTAGAAGTGTTTAAATACTTTGGAATAAAAATACTTTGGTTTAGATTTGAGGAGGGAGCTTACTACACAAAAGAACATTTTTGCTGTTACGTGAAGTAACGACAAAGGCCACTGTAGTTTCGTGATGCACTTGGTGTCTCACCATTAGATGTCACTAATTTCTTACACACTGGACCTTTAAATTAGTCTTTCGATAATAGTACCTCATGGATTATGCTTTACAGTACACGTCACAGGGTAAGAAGTCATCCGATTACATTGAGGCACTGAGGCACACATGGCTGCCCAACAACCAAGAGAACAGTAACTACAAGGGGATTTACAAGTGTGCAATAAGCTTCCCCACTGCCAAGTAATATTTACAATTACACATAATAAAAAAAACAGCTTTACAAAAATAGATAAACCCCACCACTGGCTTGTTTGTGGTAACAACAGCAGGAGAAAAAGCCTCCAGTGGGTGTTTTGAATTTATTAGCTCAATATTGCGCCACCTTAAGAGTAAGGAGCAAGGACAGAGACGGAGTGGGGTAGACAAGTTTTAGACGGCTGTGATTATTATTATTTCTTAAGGTTTGCAGCCAACCAGTTCAGTCCTTCATAGAGGCCATCTCCAGTGGTGGCGCAGGTTGCCTGGATGTACCATGGTCCATGTCGTATGGTGTGAAGACCCATCTGGTCTGTGAGTTCTGCAGCAGACATGGCATTTGGAAGATCCTACAAAGCATAAGCAGTAAGTTCAATTAAAACAAAAAAGGTATTTGTGATACACAGCTCATTAAATGACAAGCTCTTTAGTAAGTATTACTTGTTTGTTGGCAAAGACTAATAGCACAGCCTCGCGCAGTTCGTCCTCTGCCAGCATTCTGAGGAGCTCTTCCCGGGCCTCTGCACATCGCTCCCTGTCATTGCTGTCCACAACAAAGATGACCCCTAAAACAAGAGCACAAACAATTAAGTGTAAGTGTGTGGATGCACATACATCATATACCTATAATTGCAAGGAACATTTGTCTGTCTGTTAATCCCATATTGTCCAACAGGTCACTTGACAGAAATTCATTTAACTAAACTTACCCTGTGTGTTTTGGAAGTAATGACGCCACAGTGGTCGGATTTTGTCTTGACCACCGACATCCCATACTGTGAAACTGATGTTCTTGTACTCTAAAGTCTCTACATTAAAACCTAAGACAAAGGGAGAAAGAGAGAGAGAGAGTTACATTAAAAGCAAACTCATAGTATTACTCCAACAATTAGTCAAGGATCAACTACAATTGAATTATTAATTATTATTTTAAAACATCAACATCATAATCATCAGCTTATATGAACCTGCCTATTGTGGGAATGGTGGTGACAATATCTCCGAGTTTGAGCTTGTACAAAATCGTTGTCTTTCCAGCGGCATCCAGACCCACCATGAGGATACGCATCTCCTTCCTTGAAAACCTTGCAAAAAAATTTCCCATGGTGGATGGTAGTGGGAATCTTCTTTGGCAAAAATAAACCTGTGGAGAAGAGTTCGGCTGTTGAGCTATAGGAAAAGGCAAATGGCTAAAAACCAAAACATGACTAGAAATGAATCTTCACTTTTGATACGCATCAATTAATCATGGGCCTGCTGAAATATTACTGTAAACAAACAATTGCCTCATTACTATAGGCTGAATAAATGTAAGCTTCTTAATCAAACACTTAATCAACGCACCCAATTTAATGTCTATCTCTTCACCTTTATACAGACGTGACCATATTGGATGAAACTATATTCATTTACTTCATGGGAAGATAGAGTTAACACATCAACAAATGAATTGCATCCAAAACTTGCCAAATGTGTAAATGAAGCAGAAATGGCATGTAATATTTGTGTTTCTTTCCAATAATGTGCTTGTGTTTTCTTACTGGGATTAATGCATCATGTACACTGTCACTGATAAAAAATACATTTAATATAAAACAGAAAAAACAACAACAACAACAACAACAACAACGGTACGTTGTGTATTTCAAATTTGACAGTGTAATGATTTGCCATAAGACTCAATACGAATTGCGTCACATTCATGGACATCCCAAGAAACAACGTAAGGATAGGAAATATTTATTGTTTGTCTTTTTAGCTGTCCTTGTACTAAAACATGGAACAATAATAACCGCTAAGACCTGATTAGGAAAGTAGTCCGATTGTTGATTTATTGTGACCTAAAGATATTTCAATCTGTCCGCCTCACTCCTGTCCTGTCAAATAACGTGAGGTAAAGGCTGAATGTTGACCCGCTGCGAGAACAAACGACAACACAAGCACGTTAAAGTGTAATGCTTATTATTATTATCCTGCCACTAACTCGGACTAATGACAATTTATTGTAAAAACAAGTCACAGACGCACATACTGGTGTTGCGTTAAACAACTAAATAACTCACTTAGCCACTGCAACTAAGTTAGGTTAAAGTTACTCATTTTCAACGCGGTTACACAGACAACTGAACCTGCAAACGCGCTGAATTTTGAATGACTGAACGTTTTTGAAAGTGCAAAACTTAAGATTGATTGTACACTTACACTGTTGATATGTTTTCTCCGCTCTTTAAGGCGTTTCCTTTCTCTGGGAGATGGCGACAAAAAAATTGTACGTTCGTCAACTTCTTGTATTTCCTGGTTTCCGGTGGACTGCATGCTTTGCGCTACATTGCTGCCCCCCTGAGGCTGGGGTGAAACTGCAGGGCGGGGTGATTTATGACACGTCACGGGTTCCCATAACTCCCGTCATCGTCAGGCCAGGGTAAGAGGAAATGCAACAATAAAATAAACATATCCGCAGTTAATTTCATGAGAAGAGGAGAGATTGTACAGATATAGACTGGCAGAAAACATGATTATTGCCATACATATACTGTATTAACAATAACATTAAGGAAGAAGATGTCAAAACTTAAACAAAATATCCAACCAGTTTGCACTTTTCCAAATTCTTAGATATTGACATTGAACCTGAATCTTTATCCCATTTATTTTACAGCTGCATCTACTCCATTTATTTCTTATTGATATGATATGATTAGAAAATCATCTCACAACAAATATTACAATATATAGTAGATATGTTATAATATGTTGTTATTTGTGTGATTCTGTGTGGTAAATTGCACAAATGCAAGTTTAATTTCATAGGTTTTCTGATGGAATTCAAATGATATTTTAGGACTTCAAAATATATCAATAGGGGTATAACAACTGTAGACAAATATCTACATGGAAGAGTCATTCCCCTAATAACACATTTATTTTGATATTTATTTTTATTTTTGTTTAATTGATCTCACTTGATTGGTTTGATTTATTTTTTTTCTGCATGTATCTTTTGCATTAGTAGCTTCTTGTTAAAATTGGAGTACATGTCTGTTTTATCTACATAATATAAAGAAAAAGTAATCAGTGTCGCCCCTTGTGGCCGAGTGGGAACCTACTATTTAAGAGATTGTTCAATGCCAAGAGTTTTATGTTTATAAGAAGATTGTGTAACAGAAGCACTCTCTTGGTCTTATGGACACTTCAGTGGATTAATTGTCCCTTTCCTTTCTTTTAAGAGAATAAATCATATAATCATTAATCTATACGTTTTTTATGGACCCTTGCTTGTGTCCTTCATATAGTCTAATAAAATAATCGATGCCTAAAGGGAGAAGCAGACACATATACATTTTACAAACTTCAAATTTTACTCAGAGTGACTCAACCAAACACAAGTAAAACTATTACTACTATTACTAACATTAGTGTAGTTTGTGCACACTTCTGTGTGGTCTAATGCTGCCCTGTTTAAGAGCATAAACAATTCAAATCATTAATTGTACCACGTCTGCCTCAAATCGACGAGTAACCTTATTTTAGACTGTACAGTGAAACAAAAGTAAATCTACAGACCAACACACTCAGTTGAAACAGAAACTCACACTTGTTTTATTGAGTGAAAGTCTAACCCGGGTCATAGTTGGACCAGTTAAATTTTAACCAAGGTCAACTATGACTACCATCAGCAGTGAGGAGGCAGCAGGAAGGCAGAAGGGCAGAGAACAATGCGAGGGGACAAGTTTCTATGGCTGTGATGTGATGGACCACACAGTGAAAGCTCATAATGTCGTCTCCCTCTGTGACCATAATTTGTAGCTTTGCCCTGCTAAACGCCTGAGATATCTTCCCAGTGTGTATCCACAGAACTTCTTTGTCTGTGTGTAAGTTATGTTGTCTTTTTTAACTTTGACTCTTAATTTTTAATGTGTAGCTGCTGCACATTTACTCAGTGTTTCCGTCAAATATTCTCTTTGACAGCTTTTATAGCTAAATTCTTGTAATCCCCGAATTAAACTGATAAGGAATCCACTCTATTTCTTCTTTTCACCCTAAAACAATGGTCTTTTCCCACCACATCACCATTTTTTCCCATAAAAAAATTCTAAAATGATCCACAAAAAAAGTTGAAAACAGGACTATAATGTTAATGTAAGTCACACTTGGAAACATTTTTATATATATATGTATATGTATATATATATACATATATAAAAGGATTCCACTGCCCACAGCACATCTCTAAACCTGCAGCACATATAGTTTCTAAAAGAGTGATGATGCCTCACACCAAACACAATCCTTAAAACACATTTTTGAAGATACATTTTTTTTTTTTTTTTGCCATTTGCTCAACATGCAACATGAGCAGATAAGAGCTTGACCGTGGCTCTGTTCAGCAGTTATTCTGTACAAAACACTGCAATTCAGACCATAAATGCTTTTCCTTAAAGACACTTTAGCACTATAAAGTAAAAAAACTTGATGATCCGTCATACAACTCTGAAACCTTCCCCCCACCACCACAAAAAACCCCATTTTTCCTCGTTGCACAGTCAGAGCACAGGTGCAGGTGTGACAACAAAGACACACGCGAACACGTTCAGTGAAACCTGTCAAAAATGATTTTATCAACGCCGCTTCCTCTGATGCACTCCCGAGCCAAACCATCTGGACTCTAAGAGAATCCTGTTGGAAAATTATATCTGCAGGCTAAGAACAATATATATTATATATTTATGAACCCCATGTTGGCTTCTAATCTCATTTCAAATCAAATAAGACACTGTATGGTAACGTCAAAATGTAAGAATATCTCTCTCCCGATAACCTGACATCTACTTTTATTTCGGTTTTAACAATTAAAAATCAAACTTTATTGAGTTTAAACTAACACAACATGTATTTGCAACGTACCATGCAGTGACTCGAATCCACCTTTCCATGCTCAACAGACAGACACAGAAGTAACATCCAATTGAAGGGCTCTTTCTTTCTCTTCTGCCTCATATCTCACTTGATACTGACAGCTGTGATGTGTGGACACAGAGCTAGATATAGGACAGTAGGACACACACACACACACACACACGCACACACAAACAAATTCTGATGCCCACGTTTGTGTACAACTTTTTCCCTCACGTGCACAAACATGCGCACGCACAGACACACATGTGCTCTCCCTCTCTTGCTCACTCTCTCTCTTTTCTTTCTTTCTTCTTCTCAAGATCTCCTTTCCCCAACGGATTTCCTTGTCCCACCTGGGGGCCATGACCCCAGAGGGGTCAGCTAACAGTTGGGCCCTGTATGGTGATTTTCAAGGCAGTAATCCACCTCTGCAGAAAAATGGTAAATTCTACAACAATGTATACATCTGTGATATGTTACTAAAGTCAGTCATGTCCAAAATCTAAGTAAATGTATGAGTCGTGAGGCAGAGAGCGAGGCTTGTCTGCGGTTTGTGAATGGACGGGGACTGCCAAGGGTCCAAACAGACTTCGCAGTAGGAAGTGGGTAAAGATCTCAGTAGGGGCCTTACTCCCCTCTGAGACAAGGCCTAGCAAGGATAAAAACACTCAGTGAGGGGCTTGGGAATGCTGATCTAGTGTGTGTGTGTGCGTGTGTGTGTGTGTGTGTACCCACAAATGTGTTTGCATAGGAGAAAGAGTTTCAAATGTCCACACTTCATGTTGGACAACGTAGAATTTGAAGTTTGTATGTATAGCGTTGATCATAATCATACAAAAAATGATAACAGCTGCTCATTATGAAAAGTTCCTCGGGAAACAAATAGACAAACGCTGTGTGAGCTGTACAAAGGAGCTGGTTTTGGGCTGAGCAGTGCTGGAACTAAGATGGACAGGCATGGGATACCTCCCTCTGCGGCTCATGTACTGGATTATAGGTTGGGGCAAAATTCCAAAGGAGGTGTGAAAGCGAGAAACAAACCGAACATTATTACAACGACCTTCGTCGCTGCCATGAGCGGATCCATGCTGGCTCCATCCATTGGCAACAAGTGCCACTGGGCACCATAACCCACGCCTCTCACAGTAGGGGGCGCTACAGAGAGAGACAGACCGGGGCAAAAGGATAAATGTGCACCAGTGTCGCCTGCCAGTCACCTTTGTATGGTGATTGTTGGCAGCCTGAGAAGTTCGGGAAGGGGATTTACATAACATTTTGCATCCCGGCCTGGGTACATACAGAAGTGTTTCATTTTATATTTTTAAGTCGTCATTGCACTAAGAGCCTTCATATATACAGTACGTCAACACAGTTTATAGAAACTGTCGCTGCTTGCTGGATGGCAGTTGAGATGATACAACGATCCATTTTTGTGTGTTTATCACATTACTATTGTGTTGGATCACTGGACTTGATGGGAGATGTCCGGTACTGATCATTGGGAGAAGCTCTCCTTCGATGTACTTCCTCAAGAAAGAACATGGGGGCCTCTGTCGTTGGGGGGGGGGGGGGGGTTAGGGGATGGAGTAGGAAGTGGGTTAAGAATGAGAATATCTTTCAGGATGTGGGTGTACTGGCAAAGTGTATGGGCTACACATAGAACAAGGCGTCCATGCCAGAGGACTGGACTTGGTTGGACGTGAGAATACCACGGTCTGTTTCTTTAGGTTCTCTGCGTTATTTAAATGACCTACATTTAACAGAGTGCTCGCTGCCTTCTATGAGCTCATTTTGATTGGAGTAACATCTGAGGCTACTTTTGCTGCTTTCTCCTCATACATACGTAGCCTATGACGAGCCATTGCAAGATGAAACAATAGTCAGGATAAAGGTGTTTCTTTGAAAGACCTTTTTGTTTCTCTCAGTGAGTTGGTTTGAAGTTGATTCATGTTTGCTTTGTATACAGGTTTTTAAGAGTTGTCCCACCCCTTCTCCCCGCTTTAATCCGACTATATCCCATCAGTGGAGGCATCAAAGATTAAATTGTGAACCTGTTGCACCTTGGGGTAGATAATTGGTTGGAATGCACAGCATGTCGAAGCAGGGCCTTGAGGACAACCAGCACCAACTAAAACCCATGGCATCAAAATCAGGTAGATGTCCAGATTTACAATCAGGATTTTTTTTTTCCTTGTCATGTTGATGCAAAATGGTTTGTAATGTGGTGTCAACTTTAGAGAGGGCTCACGGTGACAGGCCTAACCTGCTCCCAAGGTGGTCCTGCGTGTTTTTTTTTTTTTATTGCTACTGACAACCCTCTCAGTCCTGCAAGTCCCCCAAAGATAATCCTTAAGTGATTGAGTAATGAATTTGGAAGTAGGCCCATTATAAACACTGCAAGCACACACAAGCGCCGTCAAAAAATGCTGGATAATTTTGATCGGATAATTCCTCCGTACTAACGTGGCATTTTGTTCACTCTAAAACAAAAATGGTTTCAATTGTTAACTCTTCTTTGTCTGTGTGTGTGCACGTGTGTGTGTGTGAGTTGCTCATCTGCGCACCTGTCTGCCTTGAGGCTTAAAATGCTATAGCCTCTCATTTCTGGCCGGCACTCGTGTGGTAATGTATTAGAGGGCTTGTCATTGTACTTTACTGAAGACAAGCTATTTGACACTCTTGACAGGGTCAGAGGTGTCAACCTGCTCACACTGACAGGGAGATGGACACGTAAGGGCACAGGAAAATTAGGCTGCTACACGAGTCAATTGCTGGTTGTTGCCTTAAGTCACTTTGTTGCTCCGCCAGTGCCCCAGATGTCACATTTGATGCTGCACAACAGAAACCAAGATTAAAGTAAAGTTTTTAAATTTTGTAATTTGGTTTCTGTTCAAGAATATTGTGGCCACACTTACATGGAGAAAATGTGAAGAAGTATAGATTTGTAAGGGCCCTGAAAAGACAATTTAGCTAAGACGGCAGTGGATGGAAATAATGGCACAGTGAATTCTTAAGTCTCAAATCCTTGTTAAGACCCTCCACCTTTCAAACTAAACTGGATCACACCAAGAATCTCCTATCCCTTTATCCTGTTTAGATCCTCTAATCCCTCAGCCATTTTCCATTCTGTCTCTTTTTTCTCATTTCAAATGACAACGCTTTGGTTGTCCGGCTGTGGAACGTTGAGAATTTTTCCTTTTGGTGAAAGGAAAGTAACTATATTGAAGAAAGGAAGAACAGCTTGACAGAGCCAACTATGCAACGAATCTCTTTAAGTCCCATAATGAGATGTTTTCTCTGCTCAGAGCTTGTATTGACATGGAGACTAATGATTTCCACAAAGTAATAGATTGAGAGAGTAATGCGCAGGGGTGGGAAAGACAACACGAAGTGATTTAAGTTGTAGAGTAGCCAAGATGCTCAGTGCCTCTCTTTGTATGGGATGTGAAGAGGCTTGATGATATCAGCCTTCTGGAGCAAACACACAGAGAGCCATTATTGCAGTGTTTGCATGTATCTACAAAATGAAAATGAACACACTCTTGATTACCACAAACAGATCTAATGCAATACAAAAACACAGGTATATTCATTTGGTAACTACTTAGATTAAATAAAGACGGGGTTTGTATGAAACTTGCATTTTCAGACCTTCCAATTAGCGACTAATGCTATCTATATTAACCTTCCCCCTGTAGTCTGACTTAGTTTTATTGAGGGAAGAGCAAGGGGGTTGGGGTTGCCGCAATAAAAACAGCACTAAAAAGCAATTACAGTGCTGTGAAGAATGGGACTTGTCAGTAATTTGCTGTCTAAAACTGAGGAGATTGCAGGTCTGGGGCCGATTGGAATTCTGAACCTGCAGTGCAGTGTGGGAAAAGCAGTGGGAAGGCAAGCACCAGCCTTTGTGAGGTAATTACTGGAACTACCAGAGGCCAGCGCCAGTCCCTGCTAATGATAACCCCGCTACTCTCCCCTGCTAGTCACCTTGTAACTGATAAACCCAATCTCACTCACTCAGGACATGTCCACAATTATGGGGATGAATTAAATTCTTTTTATTTGCTTCCAGACCCATTATCGCTTTTAAACAAATATGAATGGATTCCATTTATATTGATTTATTCTCACACAGTTTTGAGACACCAAACACAAATATAATGTGAAAATAATATTAATGTGTTTGTGTGCTTTTTCACAGCCAATTATTACAAAGGTTTATTATTTCCATTTATGTTTATTTCTATTTTCTTTTCTTTATCCAGGTGCTGTGTTTGCATTGGTGAAGGGAAGCAAGCGAAGTAAGAATTTCATTTCGAGGTTTTAACATGGTGTTTTTACTATATGACAATATAGTTCTTGAACCTTGAATGCAGTTCTCACCTGCACAAAACAACAACAACACATGGAAAAAGCCGTCTTAAACCAATTACTTGCTAAGAGCAAAGTAACGTCGGGTAACATTGGTAATTGAGCAATCACAAGTTCTAACCAAGACAAATAACTGCAGTGTATTTGCTGACATGATAATTGTGATAATTAGCTGCTTCATTTAATAGCATCATGGCTGGTTTGGTTGTGTGAAAAGGCTCCAACTCTGCATGTTAGCATGTGTGTATCAACTTGCCGAGCTATTAGAAAAAAACAAATATGCAGCAACAGCCAGAGATAGTAGAGAATATTTTCTCTACTATCTATGCAAACACTGGAAATGGTTAAAGATAATTAAAAATTCTATACGGTGTCTGTCAGCTGTTGTAATGATTCATATTGTGAATTGGGTGAAAAATGTGGGTCCCGTATAGAAAGTTTTGGAAACCCTTATTTAAAATGGTCTCAGTGAGAGAGAGGTGTGGTTTTCATATGAGCGACAGGACTGGGATCCAATGAATGGGTGCTCATGTCCTCCTCCTCCTCCTCCTCCTTTCCTAACCCCAGTCTACACGGATCTGGATGACCTCTTGTCAACCTCCAGGCTATGCACTCCATCTCCACCAGACCACATCTTACAGCAACAGCTCACCTGAACGCACCACGCTGCCATGAATAACTATCACGTACCTCCTTAAATTATCAGAAAGCAAAAATGCATGAATTAAAAAAAACAAAAAAACAGCAGAAACAGACTGTGAAGTGCATCTCTACACCACCACCCCTCCCAGTGCATCCCTCCAGTTTGACTAATGTTCCCTTGTGAGTAAAGACGTTGGAAAATTCCTTTGTTGCCTTTGACAATGCACACAGGCACTTCAAAAGAGGACGAGGCTGCTTTACAGGTGTCACATCTCATCTGATGATGGCTGCCCTCTTTAGAAATCCTGCAGATAACCCATCATCCTTATTCAAGGAGGGCGACGTACTTCACACGTCGCCCTCCTTGCCTACAAAAGAGAAAATATACCACCATGATTGCAACAGATGTTAAGATGTTTTCATCACAGCCATTAATTCAAAGGTTTGTTTTGTGTGAGTGCACAGGGGCAGCCACACAAGTCTGTCTGCCTCTCATGTTCACCCAAACATGACTAAAAAAGACATTAGTGTTGTGTGATAAACAACACATTGGAGAATCTTAATTTAGAATTTATT
This sequence comes from Solea solea, assembly GCF_958295425.1. Taxonomy (NCBI): domain Eukaryota; kingdom Metazoa; phylum Chordata; class Actinopteri; order Pleuronectiformes; family Soleidae; genus Solea; species Solea solea. The sequence goes on from NC_081134.1 coordinate 15,274,168, forward strand.
GGCTGAAGTGTGAGTTAAATGTGTGAGGACCATCAGGATGTGTTTGTTTAGAAAACAGAGGTGAGAACCAGCATGAGCAACAAGGCAAAAACATTTTTATGTGGCTTTAGTTTGTAATATACCCAATTAGGATTGGTTCACCTGTGTCAATGTTTTCCGTACAAATACATTTGCTTTTAATAACCCTCTCATCTGGAGGCTGTGATGTGTTAAAAATGTGTTGAAGGGCTCTAGTAAATCCAAGGGAGAGATCTGAGTTCAGACAGAAGGACACACAGGCATCAAAAGACTGGCTTCAAAGTCAGCGACATCGTGAAATGCCCACACACTGCACTCCCTCTGCTGTACAGTAGTTCACTTCTGGCCCGTCACCTCTGGTGCGTTAGACAAGAAGAGCTTTGAGAGTTAGACTCTGCAGAGCCACACGGTCTGTTCGTGTGTGAGGTGCAGTGAAGCAGCTGAGAAATAGCATCATGTCACAATTTAACTGTAAACCCAGATGAAACAGCAAAATCACACCAGGAATTTGCTTCAGTGTTCTGGTGCACAACAAACTGTGCAACGAGTAGATGAGATGATGAGATGATGAGATCAATAAATATTAAATGATAAATATGTACAGCATACAATATGAACATCTGTACATCTGGACATTTAAAAAACAGGTTTTGGTACATAGAGTATGTATCAATTTATTCCAAGAAATCCCTTCAATCACTCATTCAATTTAACCTTATTTATTGATCCCGGGGAAAATTGCTTTTGTTACAGCTACTCCAACCTAGAATAGAAAAAAAACAGAGATTCCCAGCCTATACTAAGATACATATACTATTAAATATTTTACCTCTGTGATAAATATACAAGAAGTGAATAATAGTATAGCACTTTTTATACACATAAAATTTAACATGTGCTTTGCATTAAAATACTAAGACATATCCTCCACATACACTTAACCACATCAATACATATAACAAACCCATTCAAGTCACACATCTTTAAGAAAAATGTCATCACAGAGATTAATGTGAAATGAAGTGAGAATTAAATGAACAAATAAAAGGTTCTGAAGCAAAGATCATGTCATGTCAAGTATCCTTTCTGACATGTTTGTTAACAGTGTGAGGACATTTTAATGTCTGATTGAACATCAAAAGGAAGAGTGAGACAGAAGCTTTGCTGTAGCCAAAGTGTGACTTCAGTGGGAGTATTTGCATCATGTCATTGGAGTGGGAGGCTTTGCACTTCTCCACTGTATTTATGTCGCTCCGCTCTCTCCCACAACAACATAGCTTTATTGAAATGCATGCAGTTGCCTCTTGTGAAAGTCAGGGTGAAACCCGGGACATAAAATAAAGAGAGGACACTGATTGCAATTAGGCCCATTGTCTCCCATTTATATGGTTATTGGGTGGTGCCACTTGCAGTCTGATGGCGTCAAAGTTCTCACAGTCAGGATGCCACCCCTCTCACTGGGGCTGCTGGAGCCTCCTCTGGCAACTATCTGCTAACAATGTGCGTCTCACTTGGGTGACAAAGCTGCAAGGTGGGTCTGGTGGAAGGGAAGGGCCCATTTCCTTTGGCCAAAAGACAGCCTTGCTGCAGGGCCGGGGTTTCTGTCCATCCTGTGATCTGTTTCATGTTTTGTACTTGTTTTCTCCCCATTCAGGTGGTGTGAAAAGTGTCAAAGGTCAAAGCATGGAATGAGCTGCTGACAGTCTCCACTGTTACTAAACCAGACCAGGACTTCCAGGAGTTCATACACAACAGAGTCTTCGATGAGACCATCATTATTTCTCAACATGAGGCAGTGTTTAAATTAGGGATACAACTGTCTTCTGCCTGGGGGCGTGACTTAATACTATTTATATCATCAATTGGATCACCAAATTATCAATTTAAAGAGAGACCAAAATTAAAGATGCAAAACAGTAACCAGTGTAACATTATTACTGAGAGCTTTGAGGTGTTGTTGTTTTGTTTCCAGGGCATCCGCGAGGTCAAAGTTCTGGCACGGGCGATGCAGAGGTGAAAAAAACAATTTCGGACTGGAAGAGGCTTATTATGGATCACATTGAATCTGACTCTTTTTATTGTAGATATCTGATCCAGTGATTATTCAAGGAGGGCAACATATTGGAGGTATTGGACCAATATTGGTACTGAGTTTAAAAGTCACAGCATTTTTATGAATGTCTGGGAAAATATGTACACTTGAGTAATGCGTTTCAGTCACAGGACAAACTGTGAAAGACGGCTTATAATATAGTTTGATGTGGGGGTGGGCAAGGTAATGAAACTGCATGAATGAGAGCGGAAGGGTATCACTTTTTGTGGTGCTTCCACCTCAGAGGGGGTGTGTATCAATCTTTCTGAGTGATAATGGGGTTAGATAGCAATGAGACCTGGCCTCTGGTTGTGACATTGTTGTGGGGCTCAGAGACTATCAGGGGTCCAGGGGCTGAGCCGGAGCACTGGTGGGCTCTATTCACACCCAGCCACTAATCTATCTTGAGATCAGGTCTTTCTCTTCAACAAAGCTTCATCTATTTTCAAACTCTCATCACTGAGATTTTTTTTTCTCTGTTATTATTGTTTCTCCAAAAAGCACAGCTGGCCTCTGCAGTCGCTCAAAAGATTCAAATTATTAATCCAGCCTTATTTTTCCTCCCTTTTCTCCCTATTCCTAATCCATGGATTTGAGCATATTGGCTGAAATCTATTAGTGTCCATGACTGACAGCTTGTCCATAGGGGACTTAAAATATGTGAATGTAGTGAGTTTTTTTTTTCTTGAGTCCATTCATCATTATTAGCTGTGGTACGGTGCAGTAGTTTGGCTAATTACCTCCATGGGGGCATTTCCCCTGTTTATTTGTCAAAAGGATGATGCAACATGTACAGAACCTATTTGACACCAAAGGCACACGCGCACTTTATATAACCGTACGTGACCGTTTGTGCTATTTGAAAAATTACACCAAAAAGTCATACTATATAGTATGTCATCTAAAATCACTCAAAAAAGTTGTACTATGGTATTTTGTTCAAATTTACTAAAAAAAGTCAAACAAAAGTATGTGGTCCAAAATTACTCACAAAAGTCACACTATAGTATGTCGTCCAAAATCACTCAAAAAAGTCATACTATAGTATGTCGTCCAAAATCACTCAAAAAAGTCATACTATAGTATGTCATCCAAAATCATTAAAAAAAAGTCATACTAAAGTATGTCATCTAAAATGACACCAAAAGGTCATACAATAGTATGTTGTCCAAAATCAACCGAAAAAGTCATACTATAGTATGTCGTCCAAAATCACTCAAAAAAGTCATACTATAGTATGACATCCAAAATGACACCAAAAAGTCATACTATAGTATGTCGTCCAAAATCACTCAAAAAAGTCATACTATAGTATGACATCCAAAATTACACCAAAAAGTCATACTATAGTATGTCGTTCAAAATCACCCGAAAAAGTCATGCAATAGTATGTCGTCCAAAATCACTAAAAAAAGCCATACTATAGTATGTCATCCAAAATCATTAAAAAAGAGTCATACTATAGTATGTCATCCAAAATGACACCAAAAGGTCATACTAAAGTATGTCGTCCAAAATCACCCGAAAAAGTCATACTATAGTATGTCGTCCAAAATCACTCAATAAAGTCATACTATAGTATGTCGTCCAAAATCACTCGAAAAAGTCATACTATATTATGTCATCCAAAATCAATCAAAAAAGTCATACTATAGTATGTTGTCCAAAATCACTCAAAAAGGTCATACTATAGAATGTCGCCCAAAATCATTAAAAAAGCGTCATACTATAGTATGTCATCCAAAATGACACCAAAAGGTCATACTAAAGTATGTCGTCCAAAATCACCCGAAAAAGTCATACTATAGTATGTCATCCAAAATGACACCAAAAGGTCATACTATAGTATGTCGTTCAAAATCACCCGAAAAAGTCATGCAATAGTATGTCGTTCAAAATCACTAAAAAAAGCCATACTATAGTATGTCATCCAAAATCATTAAAAAAGAGTCATACTATAGTATGTCATCCAAAATGACACCAAAAGGTCATACTATAGTATGTCGTCCAAAATCAACCGAAAAAGTCATACTATAGTATCTCGTCCAAAATCACTCAATAAAGTCATACTATAGTATGTCGTCCAAAATCACTCGAAAAAGTCATACTATATTATGTCATCCAAAATCAATCAAAAAAGTCATACTATAGTATGTCGTCCAAAATCACTCAAAAAGGTCATAGTATAGAATGTTGCCCAAAATCAATCAAAAAAGTCAAACAATAGTATGTCGTCCAAAATGACACCAAAAGGTCATACTATAGTATGTCGTCCAAAATCAATCAAAAAAGTCATACTATAGTATGTCTTCCAAAATCACCCAAAAAGTCATACTATAGTATGTCGTCCAAAATCACTCAAAAAGGTCATACTATAGAATGTCTTCCAAAATCATACGAAAAAGTCATACTATAGTATGTCGTCCAAAATCACTCAAAAAGGTCATACAATAGTATGTCGTCCAAAATCACTAAAAAAAGTCATACTATGGTATGTCATCCAAAATCACTAAAAAAAGTCATACTATAGTATGTCTTCCAAAATCAATCAAAAAAGTCATACAATAGTATGTTGTCCAAAATCACTCAACAAAGTCATACTATAGTATGTCGTCCAAAATCACTCAACAAAGTCATACTATAGTATGTCATCCAAAATCACAAGAAAGTTATGCTATAGTATGTCGTCCAAAATCACCTGAAACAGTCATGCTATAGTATGTCGTCCAAAATCACTCAAAAAAGTCATACTATAGTATGTCGTCCAAAATCACACAACAAAGTCATACTATAGTAAGTCATCCAAAATGACAGCAAAAGGTCATACTATAGTATGTCGTCCAAAATCACCCGAAAAAGTCATACTATAGTATGTCATCCAAAATGACATCAAAAGGTCATACTATAGTATGTCGTCCAAAATCACTAAAAAAAGTCATACTATAGTATGTTGTCAAAAATCACTAAAAAAAGTCATACTATAGTATGTCATCCAAAATCACTAAAAAAAGTCATACTATAGAATGTCATCCAAAATCAATCAAAAAAGTCATACAATAGTATGTCGTCCAAAATCACTCAACAAAGTCATACTATAGTGCAGGGGTCACCAACCTTTTTGAGACCGAGAGCTACCTGAAGGTTAGAGAATAATATGGAGGGCTACCATATTAACATTTTATGCAGTTTACCATTTAAATGATAAATATTATGCATTCAATTGCATACACATTAATTCCAGTGCTTACTCCTAATGATTATCACAGTTTTTATAAACAGTATCAAGGACATTTTACTCAGTGATCATATGGATACATACAAGTGAGGTGAAGTGAAATGAGCCCGCGGGCACCTCGTTGGCTGCTCGCGGGCTACCAGGTGCCCGCGGGCACCACCTTGGTGACCACTGCAATAGTGTCATCCAAAATCACAAAAAAAGTTATGCTATAGTATGTCGTCCAAAATCACCCGAAAAAGTCATACTATAGTATGTCATCCAAAATGACATCAAAAGGTCATACTATAGTATGTCGTCCAAAATCAATCAAATAAGTCATACAATAGTATGTCGTCCAAAATCACTAAAAAAAGTCATACTATAGAATGTCGTCCAAAATCACAAAAAAGTCATACTATAGTATGTCGTCCAAAATCACTAAAAAAAGTCATGCTATAGTATGCCATCCAAAATCACTTAAAAAAAGTCATACTATAGTATGTCATCCAAAATCACCCGAAAAGGTCATACTATAGTATGTCATCCAAAATCACAAAAAAAGTCATGCTATAGTATGTCTTGCAAAATCACCAAAAAAAGTCATACTATAGTATGTCATCCAAAATCACTAAAAAAAGTCATACTATAGTATGTTGTCAAAAATCACTAAAAAAAGTCATACTATAGTATGTCGTCCAAAATCACGAAAAAAGGTCATACTATAGTATGTAGTCCAAAATCACTCAAAAAAGTCATACTATAGTATGTCGTCCAAAATCACACAACAAAGTCATACTATAGTAAGTCATCCAAAATGACAGCAAAAGGTCATACTATAGTATGTCGTCAAAAATCACTAAAAAAAGTCATACTATAGTATGTCATCCAAAATCACTAAAAAAAGTCATACTATAGAATGTCATCCAAAATCAATCAAAAAAGTCATACAATAGTATGTCGTCCAAAATCACTCAACAAAGTCATACTATAGTGTCATCCAAAATGACAGCAAAAGGTCATACTATAGTATGTCGTCAAAAATCACTAAAAAAAGTCATACTATAGTATGTCATCCAAAATCACTAAAAAAAGTCATACTATAGAATGTCATCCAAAATCAATCAAAAAAGTCATACAATAGTATGTCGTCCAAAATCACTCAACAAAGTCATACTATAGTGTCATCCAAAATCACAAAAAAAGTTATGCTATAGTATGTCGTCCAAAATCACCGAAAAAGTCATACTATAGTATGTCGTCCAAAATCACGAAAAAAGGTCATACTATAGTATGTAGTCCAAAATCACTCAAAAAAGGCATACTATAGTATGTCGTCCAAAATCACACAACAAAGTCATACTATAGTAAGTCATCCAAAATGACAGCAAAAGGTCATACTATAGTATGTCGTCCAAAATCACTAAAAAAAGTCATACTATAGAATGTCGTCCAAAATCACAAAAAAAGTCATACTATAGTATGTCGTCCAAAATCACTAAAAAAAGTCATACTATAGTATGTCATCCAAAATCACTAAAAAAAGTCATACTATAGTATGTCATCGAAAATCACCCGAAAAAGTCATACTATAGTATGTCATCCAAAATCACCTAAAAAGTCATACTATAGTATGTCGTCCAAAATCACTAAAAAAAGTCATGCTATAGTATGTTGTCGAAAATCACTAAAAAAAGTCATACTATAGTATGTCATCCAAAATCACTAAAAAAGTCATACTATAGTATGTCGTCCAAAATCACCCGAAAAGGTCATACTATAGTATGTCATCCAAAATCACAAAAAAAGTCATGCTATAGTATGTCTTCCAAAATCACCAAAAAAAGTCATACTATAGTATGTTGTCCAAAATCACCCGAAAAAGTCATGCAATAGTATGTTGTCCAAAATCCCTGAAAAAAGTCATGCTATAGTATGTCGTCCAAAATCACTAAAAAAAGTCATGCTATAGTATGTCGTCCAAAATCACCCGAAAAGGTCATACTATAGTATGTCATCCAAAATCACAAAAAAAGTCATGCTATAGTATGTCTTCCAAAATCACCAAAAAAGTCATACTATAGTATGTCGTCGAAAATCACTTAAAAAAAGTCATACTATAGTATGTCATCCAAAATCAATAAAAAAAAGTCATACTATAGTATGTTGTTGAAAATCACTAAAAAAAGTCATACTATAGTATGTCATCCAAAATCACCTAAAAAAGTCATACTATAGTATGTCGTCCAAAATCACCCGAAAAAGTCATACTATAGTATGTCGTCCAAAATCACTAAAAAAAGTCATGCTATAGTATGTCATCCAAAATCACTAAAAAAAGTCATACTATAGTATGTCGTCCAAAATCACCCGAAAAGGTCATACTATAGTATGTCTTCCAAAATCACCAAAAAAGTCATACTATAGTATGTCGTCGAAAATCACTTAAAAAATGTCATACTATAGTATGTCATCCAAAATCACTAAAAAAAAGTCATACTATAGTATGTTGTCAAAAATCACTAAAAAAAGTCATACTATAGTATGTCATCCAAAATCACCTAATAAAGTCATACTATAGTATGTCGTCCAAAATCACGTGAAAAAGTCATACTATAGTATGTCTTCCAAAATCACAAAAAAGTCATGCTATAGTATGTTGTCGAAAATCACTAAAAAAAGTCATACTATAGTATGTCATCCAAAATCACAAAAAAAGTCATGCTATAGTATGTCTTCCAAAATCACCAAAAAAAGTCATACTATAGTATGTCGTCGAAAATCACTTAAAAAAAGTCACACTATAGTATGTCATCCAAAATCACTAAAAAAAGTCATACTATAGTATGTTGTCGAAAATCACTAAAAAAAGTCATACTATAGTATGTCATCCAAAATCACCTAAAAAAGTCATACTATAGTATGTCATCCAAAATCACAAAAAAAGTCATGCTATAGTATGTCGTCCAAAATCACCCGAAAAAGTCATACTATATAGTATGTAGTCCAAAATCACTCAACAAAGTCATACTATAGTGTCATCCAAAATCACAAAAAAAGTTATGCTATAGTATGTCGTCCAAAATCACCGAAAAAGTCATACTATAGTATGTCGTCCAAAATCACGAAAAAAGGTCATACTATAGTATGTAGTCCAAAATCACTCAAAAAAGTCATACTATAGTATGTCGTCCAAAATCACACAACAAAGTCATACTATAGTAAGTCATCCAAAATGACAGCAAAAGGTCATACTATAGTATGTCGTCAAAAATCACTAAAAAAAGTCATACTATAGTATGTCATCCAAAATCACTAAAAAAAGTCATACTATAGAATGTCATCCAAAATCAATCAAAAAAGTCATACAATAGTATGTCGTCCAAAATCACTCAACAAAGTCATACTATAGTGTCATCCAAAATGACAGCAAAAGGTCATACTATAGTATGTCGTCAAAAATCACTAAAAAAAGTCATACTATAGTAAGTCATCCAAAATCACTAAAAAAAGTCATACTATAGAATGTCATCCAAAATCAATCAAAAAAGTCATACAATAGTATGTCGTCCAAAATCACTCAACAAAGTCATACTATAGTGTCATCCAAAATCACAAAAAAAGTTATGCTATAGTATGTCGTCCAAAATCACAGAAAAAGTCATACTATAGTATGTCGTCCAAAATCACGAAAAAAGGTCATACTATAGTATGTCATCCAAAATCACTAAAAAAAAGTCATACTATAGTATGTTGTCAAAAATCACTAAAAAAAGTCATACTATAGTATGTCATCCAAAATCACCTAATAAAGTCATACTATAGTATGTCGTCCAAAATCACGTGAAAAAGTCATACTATAGTATGTCTTCCAAAATCACAAAAAAAGTCATGCTATAGTATGTTGTCGAAAATCACTAAAAAAAGTCATACTATAGTATGTCATCCAAAATCACAAAAAAAGTCATGCTATAGTATGTCTTCCAAAATCACCAAAAAAAGTCATACTATAGTATGTCGTCGAAAATCACTTAAAAAAAGTCACACTATAGTATGTCATCCAAAATCACTAAAAAAAGTCATACTATAGTATGTTGTCGAAAATCACTAAAAAAAGTCATACTATAGTATGTCATCCAAAATCACAAAAAAAGTCATGCTATAGTATGTCGTCCAAAATCACCCGAAAAAGTCATACTATATAGTATGTAGTCCAAAATCACAAAAAAGTCATACTATAGTATGTCGTCCAAAATCACTAAAAAAAGTCATGCTATAGTATGCCATCCAAAATCACTTAAAAAAAGTCATACTATAGTATGTCATCCAAAATCACCCGAAAAGGTCATACTATAGTATGTCATCCAAAATCACAAAAAAAGTCATGCTATAGTATGTCTTGCAAAATCACCAAAAAAAGTCATACTATAGTATGTCGTCGAAAATCACCAAAAGAAGTCATACTATAGTATGTCGTCGAAAATCACTTAAAAAAAGTCATACTATAGTATGTCATCCAAAATCACTAAAAAAAAGTCATACTATAGTACGTTGTCGAAAATCACTAAAAAAAGTCATACTATAGTATGTCATCCAAAATCACAAAAAAAGTCATGCTATAGTATGTCGTCCAAAATCACCCGAAAAAGTCATACTATAGTATGTCGTCCAAAATCACCCGAACAGGTCATACTATAGTATGTCATCCAAAATCACAAAAAAAGTCATGCTATAGTATGTCTTCCAAAATCACCAAAAAAAGTCATACTATAGTATGTCGTCCAAAATCACTAAAAAAAGTCATGCTATAGTATGTCGTCCAAAATGACACCAAAAAGTCATATGTCATCAGAAATCACTCAAAAAAGTCATACAATATTATGTTGTCCAAAATGACACCAAAAAGTCATACTATAGTATGTCGTCCAAAATCACTCAGAAAAGTCATATGTCGTCCAAAATGACACCAAATAGTCATACTATAGTATGTCATCCAAAATCACCTAAAAAAGTCATACTATAGTATGTCATCCAAAATCACAAAAAAAGTCATGCTATAGTATGTCGTCCAAAATCACCCGAAAAAGTCATACTATAGTATGTCGTCCAAAATCACTAAAAAAAGTCATGCTATAGTATGTCGTCCAAAATGACACCAAAAAGTCATATGTCATCAGAAATCACTCAAAAAAGTCATACAATATTATGTTGTCCAAAATGACACCAAAAAGTCATACTATAGTATGTCGTCCAAAATCACTCAGAAAAGTCATATGTCGTCCAAAATGACACCAAATAGTCATACTATAGTATGTCATCCAAAATCACCTAAAAAAGTCATACTATAGTATGTCATCCAAAATCACAAAAAAAGTCATGCTATAGTATGTCGTCCAAAATCACCCGAAAAAGTCATACTATAGTATGTCATCCAAAATCACCCGAAAAGGTCATACTATAGTATGTCATCCAAAATCACAAAAAAAGTCATGCTATAGTATGTCTTGCAAAATCACCAAAAAAAGTCATACTATAGTATGTCGTCGAAAATCACCAAAAAAAGTCATACTATAGTATGTCGTCGAAAATCACTTAAAAAAAGTCATACTATAGTATGTCATCCAAAATCACTAAAAAAAAGTCATACTATAGTACGTTGTCGAAAATCACTAAAAAAAGTCATACTATAGTATGTCATCCAAAATCACCTAAAAAAGTCATACTATAGTATGTCGTCCAAAATCACGTGAAAAAGTCATACTATAGTATGTCATCCAAAATCACAAAAAAAGTCATGCTATAGTATGTCGTCCAAAATCACCCGAAAAAGTCATACTATAGTATGTCGTCCAAAATCACCCGAACAGGTCATACTATAGTATGTCATCCAAAATCACAAAAAAAGTCATGCTATAGTATGTCTTCCAAAATCACCAAAAAAAGTCAGACTATAGTATGTCGTCCAAAATCACTAAAAAAAGTCATGCTATAGTATGTCGTCCAAAATGACACCAAAAAGTCATATGTCATCAGAAATCACTCAAAAAAGTCATACAATATTATGTTGTCCAAAATGACACCAAAAAGTCATACTATAGTATGTCGTCCAAAATCACCCGAAAAGGTCATACTATAGTATGTCATCCAAAATCACAAAAAAAGTCATACTATAGTATGTCGTCCAAAATCACTAAAAAAAGTCATGCTATAGTATGTCGTCCAAAATCACCCGAAAAGGTCATACTATAGTATGTCATCCAAAATCACAAAAAAAGTCATGCTATAGTATGTCTTCCAAAATCACCAAAAAAGTCATACTATAGTATGTCGTCGAAAATCACTTAAAAAAAGTCATACTATAGTATGTCATCCAAAATCACTAAAAAAAAGTCATACTATAGTATGTTGTCGAAAATCACTAAAAAAAGTCATACTATAGTATGTCATCCAAAATCACCTAAAAAAGTCATACTATAGTATGTCGTCCAAAATCACCCGAAAAAGTCATACTATAGTATGTCGTCCAAAATCACTAAAAAAAGTCATGCTATAGTATGTCATCCAAAATCACTAAAAAAAGTCATACTATAGTATGTCGTCCAAAATCACCCGAAAAGGTCATACTATAGTATGTCTTCCAAAATCACCAAAAAAGTCATACTATAGTATGTCGTCGAAAATCACTTAAAAAATGTCATACTATAGTATGTCATCCAAAATCACTAAAAAAAAGTCATACTATAGTATGTTGTCAAAAATCACTAAAAAAAGTCATACTATAGTATGTCATCCAAAATCACCTAATAAAGTCATACTATAGTATGTCGTCCAAAATCACGTGAAAAAGTCATACTATAGTATGTCTTCCAAAATCACAAAAAAAGTCATGCTATAGTATGTTGTCGAAAATCACTAAAAAAAGTCATACTATAGTATGTCATCCAAAATCACAAAAAAAGTCATGCTATAGTATGTCTTCCAAAATCACCAAAAAAAGTCATACTATAGTATGTCGTCGAAAATCACTTAAAAAAAGTCACACTATAGTATGTCATCCAAAATCACTAAAAAAAGTCATACTATAGTATGTTGTCGAAAATCACTAAAAAAAGTCATACTATAGTATGTCATCCAAAATCACCTAAAAAAGTCATACTATAGTATGTCATCCAAAATCACAAAAAAAGTCATGCTATAGTATGTCGTCCAAAATCACCCGAAAAAGTCCTACTATATAGTATGTAGTCCAAAATCACAAAAAAAAGTCATACTATAGTATGTCGTCCAAAATCACTAAAAAAAGTCATGCTATAGTATGCCATCCAAAATCACTTAAAAAAAGTCATACTATAGTATGTCATCCAAAATCACCCGAAAAGGTCATACTATAGTATGTCATCCAAAATCACAAAAAAAGTCATGCTATAGTATGTCTTGCAAAATCACCAAAAAAAGTCATACTATAGTATGTCGTCGAAAATCACCAAAAAAAGTCATACTATAGTATGTCGTCGAAAATCACTTAAAAAAAGTCATACTATAGTATGTCATCCAAAATCACTAAAAAAAAGTCATACTATAGTACGTTGTCGAAAATCACTAAAAAAAGTCATACTATAGTATGTCATCCAAAATCACCTAAAAAAGTCATACTATAGTATGTCGTCCAAAATCACGTGAAAAAGTCATCTATAGTATGTCATCCAAAATCACAAAAAAAGTCATGCTATAGTTTGTCGTCCAAAATCACCCGAAAAAGTCATACTATAGTATGTCGTCCAAAATCACCCGAACAGGTCATACTATAGTATGTCATCCAAAATCACAAAAAAAGTCATGCTATAGTATGTCTTCCAAAATCACCAAAAAAAGTCATACTATAGTATGTCGTCCAAAATCACTAAAAAAAGTCATGCTATAGTATGTCGTCCAAAATGACACCAAAAAGTCATATGTCATCAGAAATCACTCAAAAAAGTCATACAATATTATGTTGTCCAAAATGACACCAAAAAGTCATACTATAGTATGTCGTCCAAAATCACTCAGAAAAGTCATATGTCGTCCAAAATGACACCAAATAGTCATACTATAGTATGTCATCCAAAATCACCTAAAAAAGTCATACTATAGTATGTCATCCAAAATCACAAAAAAAGTCATGCTATAGTATGTCGTCCAAAATCACCCGAAAAAGTCATACTATATAGTATGTCGTCCAAAATCACTAAAAAAAGTCATACTATAGTATGTCGTCCAAAATCACTAAAAAAAGTCATACTATAGTATGTCATCCAAAATCACCCGAAAAGGTCATACTATAGTATGTCATCCAAAATCACAAAAAAGTCATGCTATAGTATGTCTTCCAAAATCACCAAAAAAAGTCATACTATAGTATGTCGTCGAAAATCACTTAAAAAAAGTCATACTATAGTATGTTGTCGAAAATCACTAAAAAAAGTCATACTATAGTATGTCATCCAAAATCACCTAAAAAAGTCATACTATAGTATGTCGTCCAAAATCACGTGAAAAAGTCATACTATAGTATGTCATCCAAAATCACAAAAAAAGTCATGCTATAGTATGTCGTCCAAAATCACCCGAAAAAGTCATACTATAGTATGTCGTCCAAAATCACCCGAAAAGGTCATACTATAGTATGTCATCCAAAATCACAAAAAAAGTCATACTATAGTATGTTGTCCAAAATCACCCGAAAGTCATGCAATAGTATGTTGTCCAAAATCCCTAAAAAAAGTCATGCTATAGTATGTCGTCCAAAATCACTAAAAAAAGTCATGCTATAGTATGTCGTCCAAAATCACCCGAAAAGGTCATACTATAGTATGTCATCCAAAATCACTAAAAAAAAGTCATACTATAGTATGTTGTAGAAAATCACTAAAAAAAGTCATACTATAATATGTCATCCAAAATCACAAAAAAGTCATACTATAGTATGTTGTCCAAAATCACCCGAAAAAGTCATACTATAGTATGTCGTCCAAAATCACAAAAAAGTCATACTATAGTATGTCGTCCAAAATCACTAAAAAAAGTCATGCTATAGTATGTTGTCGAAAATCACTAAAAAAAGTCATACTATAGTATGTCATCCAAAATCACTAAAAAAAGTCATACTATAGTATGTCGTCCAAAATCACCCGAAAAAGTCATACTATAGTATGTCGTCCAAAATCACTAAAAAAAGTCATACTATAGTATGTCGTCCAAAATCACTAAAAAAAGTCATGCTATAGTATGTTGTCGAAAATCACTAAAAAAAGTCATACTATAGTATGTCATCCAAAATCACTAAAAAAAGTCATACTATAGTATGTCGTCCAAAATCACCCGAAAAGGTCATACTATAGTATGTCATCCAAAATCACAAAAAAGTCATGCTATAGTATGTCTTCCAAAATCACCAAAAAAGTCATACTATAGTATGTCGTCGAAAAACACTTAAAAAAAGTCATACTATAGTATGTCATCCAAAATCACAAAAAAAGTCATACTATAGTATGTTGTCGAAAGCCCACTAAAAAAAGTCATACTATAGTATGTCATCCAAAATCACCTAAAAAAGTCATACTATAGTATGTCGTCCAAAATCACGTGAAAAAGTCATACTATAGTATGTCATCCAAAATCACAAAAAAAGTCATGCTATAGTATGTCGTCCAAAATCACCTGAAAAAGTCATACTATAGTATGTCGTCCAAAATCACTAAAAAAAGTCATGCTATAGTATGTCATCCAAAATCACTAAAAAAAGTCATACTATAGTATGTCGTCCAAAATCACCCGAAAAGGTCATACTATAGTATGTCATCCAAAATCACAAAAAAAAGTCATGCTATAGTATGTTGTCCAAAATCACCCGAAAAAGTCATACTATAGTATGTCGTCCAAAATCACTAAAAAAAGTCATGCTATAGTATATCGTCCAAAATGACACCAAAAAGTCATATGTCATCAGAAATCACTCAAAAAAGTCATACAATATTATGTTGTCCAAAATCACTCAGAAAAGTCATATGTCGTCCAAAATGACACCAAATAGTCATACTATAGTATGTCGTCCAAAATCACTCAAAAAAGTTATACGTCGTCCAAAATGACACCAAAAAGTCATGCTATAGTATGTCATCCAAAATCACTAAAAAAAGTCATACTATAGTATGTTGTCCAAAATCACCCGAAAAAAGTCATGCTATATAGTATGTCGTCCAAAATCAATGTTATTTATAAAAAATGTTTTATAAAAAAAGGGCCAACAGCACTATCTCAAAGGACATTTTCTGGCCTTTTTATGGTTAAAATAAGCAAAAAGGTCCGGATGGACATTTTGAGGCTTAGTTATTTAAGGGTTAAGCAATCAAGACATATATTTGTGTCATGTCAACATCCATTTTTAGACTTCAATTCAAGATGCCACTAAATCCTACAAAGGACTTCTTCAATCTGAGGGAAATTACTTTTCAATGTAACTCACCTATATCTTATTGTGATATGAGCTTAGTTTAGTTTCATATTTAAGAAATACAATTGTGCACACACTTTTGTACGGATGACACTCAAGTCTTTACAATCATGAGTCACAAGAATTTTCAAGATTCAGTCATAGATAATAGAACAACAGTTTGTTTGTTTATGTTGTTTTATTTTGGTGTTAGAGAATAAACTTTAGAGATCGACAATACCTGTGTGGAGTCAGTGAAAAAAACAGATATGAGGTAAAAAAAGGCTACAGTGTTACACATCAAAACACTGTTTTAAAAAGTTCTTTTTCTGCAAACATATATATATGTATATACATACATATATACAGTATATATATATACATATATATATATACATATACATATATATATATACTAACTAATATGTACATGGCATGAAATAAATAATTATAAAAACTTAACATTTTGAAACCCATGAAAAAACTAGTTTTACTAAAAACTTTGGATTTTAAAAAAACTTGACAAAGAATTAGAACAAAGTGTCCACACAAGCAAATCAATGGAACGCACATACAGTAATAAACAGTAATAAATGCAAGATAGCAGATCTTGTACTGATAGTGGTTGCTGTGTAGTTTATTGAACATGACTTACATGAGAAACTGGTTATGGCTGTTCATTAATATTTTCAGTCATGATGTAAAGTAATCATGGGTGGGCAATTTTGATTAGAGCCTGAAAATAACACATGCCTGAGACATGGCTTTATAACAAGAATTCATCAGTGACTTGACACATCTTTCCGCAGTATCAGTTACATAATACACCAACTTTTTTCCTTTTTTTTTTTTATTTAATAAACATGACATGGTTTCATCTCAGCTTTCAGTAGTTGTTCACTTTCCAAATAAATAAACACAGTGTAGTATTTCACCCTGGGGAAAGAAACGTAGATTATTTTTGCCCTGATGTTTGGCATGTCTACAAAATCCACAGACAACTACAACAACACAAACTCTATTTTGGACTATTTGGTTAAATGGAGATTACTGAATGTAAAAAAAAATTAGTCAGGACTTCACATTTTTTTTCCGAAACTATACATATATATATATAATATTTTTCTTTCACAGAAAGAATCAACAAAAGCAAGAATATACAAACAACGCAAATAGACATATTGTATGTAAAGACCTAAACACACAAACACATATAATCTTTACTTAGCAGCATTAAAATTGGGAAGTGTTGATAGTTTCAGTGATGCTGCTTGTTGATTAGTTGATAAGCCACAACTGAGAATCATCAAATGCACAGATTTTGGTCATCAATTCACTGCCATTGCAAATGATACTGCATTATACAGAGCTTAAATGATACAGCTTAGTTGTTATTTGTGTCGTTTTTCTCCTAATGGAACACAGGCTTTTACTTCTATCTTATCAAATATCAAAATAAACAAATATATTCACAGAAATGTAACAAAAAGTGGGAATATCCCTTTTCATAAATAACAGTTTTTCCCCCACACCCACTCACACAAGACAATGCTAATACTGATAAAAACAAGAACATGCTTCATATTTCTCAACAGGACACAAGTGCTGAGCTTTAAGATTCGTTTACAGCTCTCTGACCACAGCAGACTCACAGGGGTTTTCTTTTCTTGTCTTTGGTCATTCAAAGCATTGTTACAAGACAAAGCTTTCAGCAATTCCAGGTGTATTATGAAATGTGCTGACAGTGGGCAGTATATTCTTATTCTGCTAATGTTCAAAGGATGTGACCAGGGGTGTTCCAAGGGACTTTGGAGGCCCCGGGCATAATGGACCAGGGGGCCCTACATTGAATAGACTCTGAATAATTTTTTTTCTTATCCTCGTCTGGTTTTGCTTTCTTTCTTTCTTTCTTTTTGACTAACAGAAGCATAAGTGTGATTCATATTCAATATTCAATATTGCCGTTGTGATATTCCACAGCAATTGGGACGGGGCTTTGTTCAGAGTATTCCGACAATGACACTGTTGCAGTTTTCCTGTACATCATCAATTACAGACTCATTCACACTGATATTAGTGGGTTATACCAGTGATTTTTCTTAACCCAGGTGACCCCACGAAAAAGAAACAACAGCAAAACAATGCGTGACAGTGTTACAGTCATTGCTATTTTGTATCTTTTATTTACCTGTTCAAACTTAAGGGTAAGTGACCAATTTTAAGGGGCTAATAATATGAAATATGATTCATAAAGAATATTCACCACGTTTTTTAGTTGTAAAAAGTAAGGTCATGGCTAAAGGCCCCGGTATACTTCTGCGCACAACGCACGTGGACCCAAAGCTAAATTGCGTCATCAACAGGCAACGCGCATGTTACGCGCACATCCCAGATTTTGGAACTGCCTGCAAAGAGCGTGTTGGGTGGACAGCGCATGCGCAAACTGAATTTCCGCCCCACGGGTAGGTGGAGTATTAAGCCCCGCTACCAAGCAGAAAAACCATTTCGATAACAGAAGAAATAGTCGCCAAGGATAGTCATTCGTGCCTCGACCTGGCAACCCAAGAGCCAGCTGACACCCCGACTCCCCTGCTCGACAAGCCTTTCAGCTGTGAGCGGCTCGTACCAGATGTGTCCGAGGGAGCTCTAGCACTGTTCTCTTCTTCTTTGGTAGGAATGTGTCCTATTCCCTGCGTCCTGACTTGTACCGCCACCCGATGGTGAAGTGGGATACTGCAGGACCCTGATGCACGAGTATACCAGGGTCCGCGATATGTGACACACACTTCAGTGAAGTATACCAGGACCTTAAGGGCTATGCTAACGACTGGGAGAAGATTGCACATCTTAGCACTGTGTTGGAGATTACACTGGGATCCACATTGCTGCCAAAAATGAAGTTGACAAAGACGAAATTACCGTATTTACCCGGTCTTACCCCTGCTAATGCAGACCGGAGCCATAGCTGATACAAATCTAGAGTCATTTGACCCGCGAATGAATGCCAATTAAACACATTCCTACTGCTCAAAAACCAGTTTAAGCCCAGAATGAAATAGTACTTCAACCAGTGGAAATGGGATGTTACTGTCATTGCTGTGAACTCAAGTAATGAGCTGCTCTGCAGTTGCCTGCTTTGCCTGTTGCAACACCCCTGGATGTGGCTCACGTCTACTCTCAGATAAAGTTAGTCATTTAAAGCAGATATTAACTTGTTAGCTTAAGACTTTGTGAACATGTAAACACAATACAGCACAATACTACATTCACTCAGGTGCAAGTGCATTCTTACCCAAAGATCAGTAACTTATTAAGACTAAAAATCAAATACTCACTCAGACATCGGTAATGTTAGTTATCAAATAGACTCTACATGTACATACTAACAATGTTGAGGAAGTGGATGCATGCTGTTGAGTGTGTGATTGTGTCAATTTGTCATAAATGTGGTCAAAGAGATATTTTAACATATTTAACAAATTACATTTCCATTGTTTGCCCCATAAACATGAAAGCATTGGCAGTGCTGTACTATTCTCAACAAAAGTAACTACTTGGTACACAGAAAAGAAAAAAAAACAAAAAAACACCAATATGGTGTTTGTCATTTAGCTGACTCCTTTCCTACGTCAGTACACAAAAATTGTTTTGCCATTGCTATAGATACCAACATTGTTGTCATTATTGCCACCGTCGCAGTTCATGTGAGTGAAATGCTTTGTGATGTCAGCATCTACTGAACTGTTCCAGTTAATAAAGTCAGAGATTGGCTCTTCATGTCTGCCGCTGGAGTCCACGGACAGGTCAGACATGTTTACAGTCTCTTATAGCTTGTGGAAAAGTTAGTATAATTACTCTTGTGCCAATTAAAGAGTGTAAAATTTGGTGAATAAAAAAGGGGGGGAGAAGAAGAAACATCATTTGCAGGTGTGGACGTCATAGACTCGCACACACTCCTGACAGCTCACGTAGCAGCACCAGTGAAAAATACAGTGGCACTTCTCCTTCCTCTTCTCAGTCCGAGTGTTGTGACCCCGCCCACAGCACAGAAGGTCGCACCCGTCTATGCCGTGGGATGTCAGGTTGCAGATGCGATCTCGAGTGCCAAAGGAGCCAGTCTCAGGATTAGGGTCACAAAAATTGGGCGAGCTTTCATAATATACCAGGTCACGCTCTGTGGGGGGTTTGAAGTAGTTGTACTTGGGTCTCAGCGTCTCCACCCATCCACGGGACTCCTTATGTTTCTCCACAACCATCTCAGATGCGCTGTCATACTTATCCTTCATGTAGTCACCGATGACTCGGAAGTCTGGCTGAGACCACCAGCACGTCTTGACCTCACAGCTCCCTGAAAGACCATGGCACTTACATTTCAGGAACATGTTCTCATTGAGGGACTTTAGAGGAAAAGGAAAAAAAAACACTGTTAATTAAAAGTAGCAGAAAAACTGCAACAATATCTTCAACAAAAAAAAACTAACCATTCTTCCTGCCTCGTTGTTATGGCGGTTCATGGCTGAGCGTGCATCAGGGCGATTCTCTCTCGCATCAGCAAACTCCCGGGACACCATGCTCCCAAACTCCACATCCTCACTACAACCGCCCCATTTCCATCCCTCACCAGGGGGGCCCTTGTGGCGTGTGTCACACCCGCAGATGGTGGCTGAACCATCAGCGCAGGCACGGGTCACTGCAAATGCCACTCCCGCTGAGGCAATGGCATGAACAAATGCTGACTCTCGAGTGGCTGAAAGGGGAATTACAAATCTGTTAGAAATTTATCATTTGAATTCGGTGGAAGTTCAGTCGCTTCTATCTAACCTGCTGAAGATACCATGGTGTGGATGACTGAAAACCATCACAAACATATATCATTTGAAAAACTCTAAAAGGCTCTACCCCGCATAGAAACATGCAAACAGAAATATTGCTTGATGCCAAGTATTATTTGCAAGATTACTTCCAGTTCATATAGATATCAGCTTGTGTTTGCTATAATTATATGAGCAAACAAAACCAAGCCACACGAAATATAGAGTGCCATTGCTGTGGTGGGCTACGTGTGTTGAGGTCCAATCTACCAAGGTGTACCAGTGTGTAGGTTCAGTCAACCCATACATCAATCGTCCTGTCTCTGAATAAGACCTGAAAGGCCTCTGTGTCTCTGTCTGACATAGCTAAGTGATGACTCAGAGGGATCAGGATCTTCCAGAGAGATGAGAGGAAGAGACGGGGCTGACAGGCCTATAATTAAGAGACTCAATTAAGCTTTTGAAAGGTTAGGAAAGGCCTCACACTCATGGGACACAAGTCATAGACACTAAACAGAAATAGGACTGTAGTGTCCAGATATGCAATCCCAAACAACTGGTACAGAAGGAAAGGCCCTGCATGCTTCAGCATATACCTCCCTCTAACAGTGCTCATTATTGCAAGAAGGCTGCCTTGAATATATGTACTTGTATGGTCTTGCACATTCATAAGAAGACACAGCAATCAAGAAAGTGGAAACACCAGGGGTAAACATGAAACAATGACTCGCGTGGAAGACAGTTATAAAGATATAAACAGAGATAGTTTAGTTTAGATAGATCAAGTTCATGTAATTAGTGTTGAAATTTTCTGTACAAAAAAAAGGATTGAAATAGTGAAAGACAGAAAGGAGAGGGAAAGGGAGGGGTATATAAAGCTAGAGGGAGTAGGAGCGCCTCCCTTGTAGCAGGTTCCAACCAGTTTGAGGACTAAAGGGCATTAGAAACAATGATGCAAGAGAAAAGGTCTACTGGCATCCTCCACCACCCACTTAATACTACAAGCATACACACAAGTTTACTAATGTGTACACTAATAAACACATAAACCTCTGCTTTCCTTCCATATTGTTTCACATGACCATTGAAGTGTTTCCCCTGAAGCTGTGGGAACTGAAAGCCGTTTGATTTAATGCTGCTTGACTGTCTCAGGTAATTAAGTACAAATCACCGTGCATCACATGCAACTGACAACATAGAAGCTTCAAATTCAGAGCGACGAGTGAATTGAACAGACAATTCTGAGGTGATAGTGCATCAATCTGAGATGTTGGGTAATGACAAAATGGAGTGTATTCCATGTCCTGTTAAGTTATTCTGCAGCTAGATGTTGTATATCCCTGTGTATTACTCATTCAAACTAGTGCATAAATAAATAAATAAATATAGTAGACCTAAAATAATGCCTTGGGGAACACCAATGGAAATATAACCTCACCAATGACTTGCTATGATGTTGCACAGTATAAGTGGTAAGAGATGAAAACTAAAGAGGAAAAGAAGATTAAGTTGTGGTGCTATGAACAAAGGAAATGGTTTAAGGCAAATTAAATATGTCCTGATCATATAATAGGCTTCTAATACGGATGGGGACTTTCCCATGCTCGTCCAAAAGAGCATTGTATTATGATTCAAGTGAATGGTAAAGCTGTGTCAGGCTTTAGCTCATGATGCTAAGACTTCTAGTAACAGTGCAGAATCTTTCACTGTTGAACTGAAAGCTTTTGTTTTTTTCTTTCCCTAAAACTCAATGCCTGGAAAAAAAATGATGCTTCCAAAAATATTTGGCACATGACTGGTTTTCTCTATATTTACCTTACCATTCCAAATAAATATTTTACCTCGGTGTGTGGTATATACCTATATAGTGTAAAAAAAACCCTGCTGATATTACATGTTATGTTTGGTATTTCATTGGCATTAAAAACCGTTATAGCATTTACTTCACCTGGAAACACCAGCTCTTACAAAAGGCCTCTGCTTTTCTTAGCTTTATGACCAATGTATGGTATTTAGGGACACTTGCCCTCTAACAATGCTTCTCCACCAAACCTTTCCAGATCCTGGCAGACCAAGTGGTCCCTACAACCTGCTGGGGGGCTGAATCCCCTATTGTGAAGCCACTGTCACGCTATGTTAGTTCCACAATGGCTGCAGATATTTTATATGAAATTTGCCCTGGCCAGTGATTAGTGGAGACCAAGTTAAGTCATAGCAACAGAGAACTATGCAGTGGCCGGACCCCGCTTGTCGGCAGACGGGGAAATCCCTATTCAAATGGTTTAATAAAACAATCTAAAGGGCGTGTGAATGGGGAAAAGCACTTTTTCTCCTGCTTAATCTCATGGTCGCGAAGATATTGTGCTCTGAGCAGTGCCCAGCGGGAAGTGGGGCTAAGGTCCCCCCATCAACTCCATTTAACACACCCCTTCTTTCTTTCTTGCCCAGAGTTAATGATAAACAGGAGTGCTAGTTTCCCTCCCCCAGCATGGAGAGACATACGTCCCGTGAAAAGCAAAGACCTCTTAGCTCATCCTAAATAGTTACACTTTCTCATCCTCAGGTCGTAGGTCATAACCCACATAGCCTGACCTTCCTGCAGTTAGTTTAGATGAACCTTAATCATTTAGGTTGATCTGTTGTTTGGATACCACAGTATTAAACTTTGCCCCCCCCCCCCCCCCCGCCACTCACACACACGCTTTACATATTATGTAATAGTAATTTCATGTGACCTTCGTTTTAATTTAATTTAATGGTTTCAAGTGGAATAGTGATGATGCATGTCTCTACCTGTTTGGGTGGTAACACCTGTGAAATAGAGACTGTCCACTTTTTAATAGCAATGGTGACCTTAATAATGGTATCATGACTCATAAAGACGAGGCTGATTACACCCATATAGTAGGTAGCTGTTCTGTAAATACCAAGAATGCCAAAAACAGTTCTGGGATTGGCTCTGCAGACTAAGAACACCTGTGCAGATTTTTACCTTTCATCACAGGCAGATTCCAGCAGAGCATGTTTTGACACTTTAGTTAATGTAAATTAATGAGTGCTGACGCAGACTTAGCCTAGAGGTAGGGCTTGTGATTTGAGGTGTGGAGTGAGAGCGAGAGAGAGAGAGAGAGGGAGAGGGAGAGAGAGAGAGAGAGAGAGGGAGCGGGGATCACACCATGTGTACAGGAGCAGGAACACACACAAGAGAAAGCACTTGTCCGTTTGTAAAGACTGGAGTAATTCAAATCTTTGTTTTTCATAAACAATGTTGGGTTCTGTGTGTTTAGAAATCTTTCACTCCAGTCATCTATATAACATAACTGCTTCTCCCCTATGCTTTTCATTCTTCTACTACTCTGAAAAACAAACAGATGCCTTGGTGATTGTGAGGGGGGACTACATGATAGGAACTAATCTGCTGAAGCCAATAAAGGTACCTACTCTTCCTTTTAGCTTTGCCTTCCAAAAAAGGCAGGAGGAAACTGACATACAACAGTCTGAATCACAGACAAACAGACACCGGTGAGGACAATAGCCCAGTTGCACAGATAAACACCAGCATCAATCAAATCCAATGAAATGGAAGCCCTCTACTACTAAGCCCTATCAAAGGGCCCTGAGCCCTCGAGTCACTCTCCTTGGCCTCTGACAAAGGCACTTAATCCAGCCACTTTGACCTCTCACATTATTAAGAACCTCAGTGACCTTAATCCAATCAAAATGATTTACTAAAGCCCAGTAGCTGCCTCCTCTTTCCTCTCACTACCCCTGCAATTTAGACTCAGGAGGGGAGGCAACGGGAGAGATGTGATGGCATTTTGCACCACAAAAGGCCTTGGATTGAGAACCCCCATCGTTAGCTACCTAGCCTCTTCTATCAACTGGCTCCAGAGTTTATTAAAAGCAATTGCCCCAACTAACCTTCAACACCCTGTGTTCACATCAGTCCCCCGCTAAGTAAGTGACAGGTTTAGATCTCTTCCCTCAAACCTTGTGTTCTTACTCAACTTAAAAATATTAAAATTAAATAAAGCAACAATGCAGAAAACACAAAACTGGCACCTTATCTATCATGCAGGATATATCAAAGTGTACTGAACCAAAATTGTCACTTTAATACACTTAAAGAAAACCTAAGCAGAAAAATATATTTTGGAAAACTCCATTACTTTGTTGAAAAATATTTCGGAAAGGGTATGTACCTCATGGGGAAAGTACAGAAGAGCAATCACAGGGGATTTCCTCCTGAAGAAAACTCCAACAAGACAGAACTTACTCGTCCTAATTGTGTACATTATTTCATGCACACAGCTCACTTCAGTCCTGTCTATTTAAACAAGGATTTGAAGGAGCATAATGGATCATTTAAATAGGGAAGGCTTGTTTGCTTATTTTTGGCTAAGTAAGCCCTATTACAAATGCCAAGAAATGTAATTTACCCTTGAAGCTATGGGTCTGCTGCACTGACAGAAGCATAGCAGCAAAGGAAGGTCTTAAATGTGTCAAAACTTGAGAAACACTTGTTTGCTGTGCATGTTACCTTTATCTAACACAGGGCCAAAAATAGCCAGGTTGTCATTGACTGTGGTGCAGTTCCAGCGTCGGCCTCTGAACTGGTGCTGACACTCCTGGATGCCAATCTTAACACCTTCAGCCACACTGGGCATGATTTCCACGTAGTTCCGGCAGAAGCGCAGCTGTTTGGGCACCAGACCTGGGATGCTGCCACACAGAATAGGCTGAGTACCCAGTGATGAGTACTGGTGGCCCACTGCTAGTGACCTGAAAGAGAAGAGAGGTCACAATGTAAGTGTTTTTCATGATAGCAACTTGTCTCGTTTCATGTCTGTGTCTGTATCTATTGATTTACTACCGCTTAAGCCAAAGTCTGATTTGAAGCCTTCTAAGGGGGATGGTAATTTCATGTCTGTTTGATTGTGTTTATTTGCTGTATCTGATGCTACCATTAGGAGTCCATTCTTTATCCCTTCAACTACCCTCTCTGCAGACACCTGGCCTTTGTGTGCATTGAAATTGCAGCCTTGCTGCCAAAGATGCAGGCAGTGTCTCTGTCTAAGATGAAAGTCTACAATGCATCTAGAGGTCTTCATAGACCTTAAGCTGACAACTTGGAAAACTACACCTTGTTATTAACTGTCCACACACTTAACAGGCCTTCAGCTTAGGTTAATAAGAGTGCAAACGTTACACTGAGACTTCAGAGAGTTTATTAAGTGTAACACTGAACCATCCCACCCCACACCCCCTTTCCTTTGAGGAAGGTATTCTGGGATACAACAAGTGCAAACTTGGTTTACTGATTACATCTCTCAGTGTCACTCCTTGCATTGCTTTCTCTTTGCCTTTCTGTCTTTCTCTTTATTTCAATTATGAATTTTAGTCACTACTAGAATCTATCTATCTATCTATCTATCTATCTATCTATCTATCTATCTATCTATCTATCTATCTATCTATCTATCTATCTATCTATCTATCTATCTATCTATCTATCCATCCATCCATCCATCCATCCATCCATCCATCCATCCATCATCTTTGGAATACTTGATTGTTTAATAGCACACCTTCAATTGCTATCTTTGGCAAATGCCCCACAGAGAAGCTACAAAGTCGTCCTCATTCATTTTACATCCACTGTCTGTTAAATAAATACTGGCAGCAGAGGTCTGATGATTCTGCCCTGAGCGATATGGACTCAACGGCAGTAAATGTGCGTTTGCACAAAGTCAGGGGCAGCAGGTGTGCACGACTTTTAGCTCAGTCTCTGTTGACCTGAGTGTTGTTCAGGTACTAATCACAAGAAGATTACCCAAAACTCCAGACACTGACCTGAGGCTGACTTCTTTAAAACCTCACGACCCAAGAAGACAAGATCTACTAAGCAAAGTGAACCTTGGCTCATGGCTCCTAATGACCTCCACCACGTTGACCCCAAACACCTCAAGTTATGTACCGAAACATTCATTTTTAAGATCGTGTTTTAGTTATGTCAGCCAGGTGTTTACCGTAAGTGTGAATCAACCTTCCAGTATTCTTGTAAATGTGTCACACTGGTTCCAACGGAACTTCATGTCTAAGTTCTACACACGAG
The DNA here is from genome assembly GCF_958295425.1 of Solea solea. Taxonomy (NCBI): domain Eukaryota; kingdom Metazoa; phylum Chordata; class Actinopteri; order Pleuronectiformes; family Soleidae; genus Solea; species Solea solea. Next base: position 15,300,889 of record NC_081134.1, read on the forward strand.
ATCCACACTAATTAATCACGAATGAGACATCTAGTAAGCAAGCAATGACAAGCTGAAAATGATTCCAGGGGAAAACTACTTTGATTTGTAGTCTGTCTGCAGCATCCGTCAGCAAAAACAGGAACTCCTTACAAACTGACCTCAGTTAGTCCATCATTCCCCAAAGAAACCACATCCAAATCTAGTGAAGACAAAGTTGCTCTTAATGGCAACATCAGACAGTGCAGGACTGTACTAGAAGTGCATTGACACTCTTGAGGATGTTGATTTATAGTATATTTATCACAATCATTTCACAGTTAGAAGTACTGTGCTGAATCTAACGTTAAAGCAAACTCAGACGTCTTGCCGAGGACGTCGGCAGATCACACTTTCTTCTATATTGTCCTTCTTGTGATAAATGAAGTGACATGTCTTCTCAAAACCCAGAAATGCTCTGGTGCACTGATGACAAATGGTTGTCCAGGTTTAATGACGTGATGTAAGTTTGCTGCATATTTGTCTAAAGCCTGAACCAACTGTGTCTTGTAAGCCCAATTTGGCTGGGCACATTTTCTGCATATGACAGAAAATAAAAGGTAATCAATCAAGCAATCAATCAATCTTGCATAATGATTGTTTATGAAGACTGATGGGAGGTGAAAACACTTGCTGTCAGTCTAATCGTGAACATCCTGTGCTTCCTTTTTCCTCTGCAGCAGGTAATGGCGCCTGCCTCATGGCATATTTGTCAACTTGATTTGAAGGAAAGACCTTTGTGTTTGCGAATGACCAAATGTGTCACAACAGCAGAGACCGACATATCCCGAGGCAGGAAAAAGCTGAAAGTCATGTCTGTAGTGCGTCTGATAGAGTACTCAGGAGTACTACACCTTTTGCATACATTTCTGGTGGGTCATCCCGGTGTTTCCCAGACCCATCATGAGTCAGTGTGCTAAAGTTGCTTCACTCGTGCTCGTTTCTGTGTCTGTCTCAGTGGGGCTGAGTAATCCATGCCACATCTTCCTGTGTTAAGAAATGGCCCGGTAGAGAAGGCAGGGCATGTTCCAGGGATGATTTATGATTTTTTAAAAAGCTACTGCATTAAGAGCAGTGTTGTTAGAAACCAACTCCAACAAATATTCAAACACAGCAATTAGACGTTTATGTGTTCTGAGGATTTTAGACATCCATTCAGCTTGCGCTGCCTCAATCTCCCTAATTCCTTTCTGAGAAACTCATTTCTCATCCGACCAGCTGCCCTCCTTTGTGAAGAAGCAGGATTCACTACATTTGTAAAGATCCGTGTTTTCAAGTGAACAATCAAGTGAAAACTGTTACAAATAAATACTTAGGAAAAACATATATCATATAATTTTTTTTTGCCTCAGCACAGACTTTCCCCCCTGTCATCTAAGTGCATCCCGTGCAGGTTTAATGCATATTTCAGCAAGCCCAAGCAGGGTACCTTAGAATTACCACTTTACTTGTGGGCCCTCGGGCCTTGGAGCCGACTTTGACATCAAGAGACTATGTTTGGGAAAAGGAATGTGCGGCAAGCTTTCACCTCCAGGTATTTATCTTCTAAGGTGGGGTGGACTAGGGAAGGGGGTGGTGGGGGTGGCGTCTGCAGCCAGGCTATGTTATGGCAGGTTCGAAAAGAGACAGACATGAATGCGTCTTGGAGCAGATCTGGTACCCCCGACCACTGCTGTGGCACACGGGTTGTGCGTGATGCTGCTCCAGTGGCCACTTGAAGCCAAATTTGGCAGCTTCTCTCAGAAAACCGATCCCAGTTGCATTTACACAGGAGCCGTGTTTAAGGGAGTGACAATGCAGGCACATTGAGCTCAACCCAGAAGGAACCAGGTTATTTGCTTTTGGATGAGTTGCCATGTAACAAAGATTATATTATCAGTCTTGCATGGAAAAAGAAAAACGAAAACACTCCAGCGACCGATGACTTCAAAAATGAGAGCTGAAATGTGCACGAGCTACAGTATACCTTCAGTTACGTACAGGGATGATGCAGCCACCTTACTCCTGTCATATTTACCTGCCACTTTCTGCGCCGCTACACTGTTCAAACAGTGACCTGACCCACCCTCCAAAGATCCATGCATCAGCACAGAAAATAGTTGTTGACTTGCTGCAGGGTTTCTGTTATGACTGAATGGAAATCTGCTTTCCATCATGCCATTCATAACTGGCTGCACACAAAGGGAAATAAAACTAAAACGACATGCTCTACATATACTGAATAATACACCGTGGATCAAACAATTTGGGCACGCCATCATTCCCTGTGTCCATTAAACCCAGGAGTGAACTGATTTGGGTCTTTCATTTCTTTTTTTTGGCCAATGAGAGCCCCGCTGTTACATCAGGATTTCCTTCCAGCTGAGCATGTAATTAGTTTCAAATCAGTAATACCACCAGGGGACCCATTAAGAGAAGCACATTAGGGTACACTCAAAGTCTATGCAAACCCAAATAGTGAAGGATTTGTTGAAAGTAAAAATGCGAAAATTAAGCAATAAAAAAGAAACTCACCAAAGAAGCTGCAAGTCAAACTCTGCCTCTGTGTTAAATATAAGGTTTTTGCAGCAGTTTATTTCAAAAAGCTCATTAGTGCGGTGAATTCTAAATTAAGCATACAGTAATAATGCAAAAAGATCTGCAGCAGAAAATAAATCAGCTGATTCATTTGCTGTAAGTATTCAGTTACGTTTAGTTGCAATGATTCTATTTAAAAATATTAGAATATTAAGATGAGCATAGAGATTAAATAAACCAAAAAAAATCAATACTTTCCATCCATGATCTAGACTCCAACACACGCCATTCACAGAGCAGTGTATGTGCACACGAGCACACAAACTTTGCACCTGTTGCACTCTGAATGTGAAATTGTCCCAACTCTCATGATTCTTCCTACACATGTCATAAAAGTAAGATAGAAGCGTTTTTCTTCAGCTCAATTATAAAAATTAAATCACTGCCTTTTCTTTACCATTCACCAGAGTTTACAAAACACCAAAAGCACTCCATAGATAATATTGGACACACATCCACAATTTAAACCCGTGGCCGGATCAGTTTCAGCATCAGTTCACCTCAAAGTCCCGCTGCTGTGCTGTCACAAACCAAATCATCACGAAAAACCCGACTCCAAGTGACGCACAACAGGCGGACCATCATGACACTTTCCGCTGTTTAAACATAAAACACAACATGTGTCGCCTTTCGTCAGGCGGGCAGCGGTAGAATGGAAATGAAACTTACCACCAGATGGGATAACTAGCCATGACACGCGTGAGCCCGCAGAGCAACAGGAAACATCCAAGGTATATCATCCTTAAAGTTTCGCAAAACGTCTCCACGCAGAATGTCTACATGCGCGCTCACGGGCGCGCACAGGGATTTGAACTGAAGAGCAAAAAAAAAGAAGAAGAAAAAAAGAAGGCGAACAAATACTAAATAAAAATAAAATAAATAAACAAACAAATAAACAAACAAAACAAAAAAAAAGCCGATTCGGCACTGGTTGGTTATCTTTTATTCCTATCTATCTTTCGCGATGTCTCGTGGCAGAAGTGT